>NC_071391.1:116704755-117904755 GCF_022682495.2 Desmodus rotundus
GGGAGCTGATGGGCGGGGCTACTGAAAACCCGACCAATGAGGAGAGAGCTTGAGGGCGGCCATCTTGGTAAAGGAAATCAACAGGGAAGAAGGGGAACCAAGTAGTTAAAGGAACTGATGACGAAGCTTACTTTTGTTATTAGAATTATTTTGATTTTGGTAGGAAATTCTTGTCAGCTGGGCTGTCTGTCACACTCACACAAATCCAGCATTTAAGGAGGCATTGCTGATCCAGAGTAGCTGGCTAAACTAACCAGGGTTTCTAAATCAGGGAAAGGAAAACTGAAATTTTCAGTTTATTTGTGTTATTTCTATACAAAATTGATGGTTTGAGGTATTAAACAATAGCTTTTATTGACTAGAAAAGAACATAAGACTAATTTCTAATGTGAGCACCAATACCATTTATTGAAAATGAGTGTTTAATTTCCAGAGGTCACTGTACAAACCCATGGGGACACAAAGGTCTGTATGACAGGTTTTTGCCCCCCGCCCAGCACAAGCTGGCTGTTACACCGATACAAACAGAAGGGCACATTCTCTGTGTGGATGTGTGTAAGTGTGAGCACATGCACAATCTTTCTGAAAGGTCCTGCGAGTCACTGAAGTCAGTCTCAGGAGATTTACATGTACCACTACTTGGAAACTTTATGCCTTGGTTTAAAATTTTAACTTTCTTGGCAATACTTGACTCACTTCCAGTTAACTCACCTCCAGTTTTGAGAGCCTTCTTGTGAAAGGACAAAGTCAGTGCCATTTGCTATCGTGGCACCATTTGCTGAGCAGGCCTGTGACCTTGTTAAACATGACGGCCACCTTACTCTTCTGAGCTTGTCCCCAGGACTGGAAATTACTGGAAGCAAGAACAGAACTCACCGTTCCCTACAGCCCCAGGCAGAAGAAAACATTGGAACAAACTGCAGCACCATATTATAATGCCCCAACCGCCCAAGGGCCACAGAGCAGCAACCTCCTCACTCTTTTAAAATCCAATTATAACCCAATAAAAGCTCAAAACCCTACCCCTCAAGATATGCCGGTGCATATCCTCACACCTAGCCCTTTCTCACTCTTGGGAAAGTAAAATAAAAACTTCGTTTTCTGCAATTTCTTCTTCTTGTGAATTCTTCCACAGCCTGTGTCACCACCCTAATACCCTGCAAGCTTGTTAATGATGTTAGTGATTACATGACCTGTCTTTCAAAGTCCAGCTTAAAGCTCCTGCACAGGTGTTACCTCTTCTGCCAGGCCAGCGTCCAGATCTTTAGTTTTTTCTACTCCCTTTTGTGTAAATTTCTCTTGCATTTCCCTGAAGTGATTCTGCGTGGCCATTGGCTTTTCAGACTTGTGGTTGAAAGCACCCAGTGGATCCTTTCCTCTCCACAAGCATGAATGTGCGTGTCAGTGCTAGGACCCATTGTTGATTCTCCTGGACCCCTTGCAGGTAACTTTGGGAAGACAGCTGTAAAGGGCACTCTCCTGTGTCTTCAAAATTTTTATTTCTATACTGCCTCTTTCCCTTCAGAATGTGAACATCATGAGTTGAGCTTAAAGAAATTGATGCACTAGGGGTGCTGGTCATAGGGAGGGCATACAATGCAGGTGGGGTCCTGGCAGGAGACAACACAGGACAAAAACGAACCTATTCAACCCCTTGGAAAATATTTCTTTAGCTTCTATTATGTGCCAGTTTCTGTTCTATGTGTTAGGGATACAGGCGTGAACAAATCCAGGTGGATACCATTATTGTGGTAGAACAGACAGAAGCAGAGTTGATGGAGTATGGGACAGGGGCATCTGCTCCCATTGAGCACATTCTCAAAAAATAGCTTTTTTTGGTAATGTTTAACTTGTTAACAGAGTTTACAAACCTGCTAGATGTTAAGACTATGAGGAGAAGGCTTTAAGAAGCTATGACCGGGAAGCACATAAAAGAGGTGCGTGCATAGTCACAAACACAGCAACCACCACACACATGCTGTCAGCAAAGGCTTCAGCATTTCACCTGGTGGGCCAAGGCCAGGCTTGGAAGTCAGGTGCTTTTTTCCCTATGGTGCCCGTACCTAGCCATGAACACTTTCCCTGAACAGCCTCCCTATGACCTCTTGCATACTTTGATGTCACAGACTCCTGCACGCTTGCGTGCATATTCCCCCCAGCTCATTCCTCGGAAGCATCGAGGGACTCCTAGAAGACAAAATTTTTGATATATAACATCGTGGTATAGAAAACAGGCCCAGGTTAGCTTTCTGGGGGAGCGAAAACAAGGAAGACTCCAGGAAGATGTCATTTGCCTCGTTGTTATTCCTGTGATAAGTGCCATACCTAGAGGGGCAATCTCCTTCGTACAGGAATGACATTCATTCTTACCTACTACAATGTATTCTTTCAATAGCAGTAATTCAAAAATACATATAAAGATTTAATATGTCATAAAGGTGACATTTCTAACTAGTGGGACACACTCACCAGTAAACTATGATACACATGTGTTGGAGTGGAAACACTTTCTCTGGAAGCATCCACAGCACAGCAAAATGGTGTCTCTAAGGTTGGAGGGAAATTAGTGTCTGGGGAACTTCGGGAAAAGGGTGAATTTTCATTGAAAACCCTTTTGTACCTTTCTAACATTCCATCATGTGAGAATCTGTTACCTCTGAAGTCTGCCTGCTTGAGTTCAAGCCCCAGCTCCCCCAATTGCTAGCTCTTAATCTTGGGCAAACACCTGACACACTCCAAGCCTATTAAATGGGGTGATTGAGGTAGCCTGGTGCTGGAACAGAATGAACTCTCAATACACGTAAATGACCAGTGGGAACCGCTCAGATGTCCATCAGCCAGTGAAAGGATGAACGAAGTGGTGGACGTGTTCAGTGGGGTGTTACACAGTCATAGAATGGAGTGAAGGACTGACACACGCTACAACATGGATGAACTTTGACAACACGCTTGGTGAGAGAAGCCAGACACAAAGGTCACCTAGGGTATTACTCCACATATGTGAAATCTGTGGATAAGTCACACTGGTCCAGACAGAAAGCAGACCAGTGGCTGCCAGGGGCTGGAGGGAGGAGGAAACCAGGAGTAACTGCACTGGTTGAGGGGGTTCCCTTCGGGCTGGTGAAAGTGCTGTGGGACAGATAATGGAGATGGCTGCATGAACGGTGATTGCACGGAATGTCCCTGAGTTCACAGTTCAAGGCTGCGAATTTGAAAGTGTGCAGACTCTATCTCAATAGAAATAATTATTAAAGTGCACATTACCCATTTTCAAACGATGATGATTCCCACTCTCTCCCACTGCCCCTACGAGGCCTCCCACGGAGCCCTTCTGAACTGACGCCTGCGCAGTAGGGCTGTTCAAGCCGCAACCCAGTGCGCACGCGTGCTTGTCGCTCTGGCCGCAGGACAACAGACGCTTCCATCAGATTTTTCTCGTGGACTTCGGTTGTTGGCGGATTTCAAATCAGCAGGCACGTGCTGCCAGAGTCATGGAGGTGGCCCTGGATGGCTCCACCGTTAATGCTCATATTTCTCCTGAAGTTTGATCTCGTCACCGGTAACGTCCAGATGCTGTGCTCCGAGGGCCAGGCGTTCACCCATGGGACCTGAAAGTACTAAGATACTAAATACTCAGTTTGAGGCTTTGCATCACCACATGCAATGTGACCTCAGCCCTTTGTTGAACCTCACAAGTAAAGTGGCACAGTGACATTGGCCTTGCGTGTTGTCGGGAAGGTTGACTGAAGTAGTGTGTTCGTGGGCCTGGTGCCCAGGGGTAGAGTAAATGGTGATTTGTGCCCCACAGCCTGTTCTGGGTGGGCTCCTACCGCAACAGGTCACTTAGCCAGGCCCCTGTTATCTGCTGCCTCCAGGATAACGCTAAGGCCTTGCCTCTCATCTGGTGGATTGCCCTGTTTTGTATTCACCTTCCCCAGCTACAATCACGTATGGATAAACAATCCAAGCCTTTTAGAAATACATACTTGAACGTGCCCAATCTCATCTGACCTCAGAAGCTAAGCAGGGTCGGGCCTGGTTAGTACTTGGATGGGAGAAATACATCCTATTCTGTTTTCTAATATATATACTTATCTGTTGCTCATGAGACTTAAGGCCAGCATCCACGGGAGACATTTCACATTTCTTTTGGCCAACCAAGGGTCGTTTTTCTGCCATCTTCAACTCTATTCACATTTTTTTCCTTTTAACCCTAACTTCAGACCCTTTTCCCTCCTCCTGCTTCTAATTATAAACCTGTAACCCTTCTCCCCTTTTGCCTTTATGGCTATGGACTAATTTCCTTCCTTTTCCTCAGTTCCCAGCCCTTTCCCTTCAACCTCCTGTTCAACTTCCAGTATTTCATTCTCACACAGCCTTTCATCCCCACCCTCACCAAAGAAAAACCACAGTAAACAGCATCTAAAAACTAGGAGCCTTTTTATTACTCATATACTAAGTCTATTGCATTTCTTATTCAATTGTATTGTTTTAAAATATAATAGAGAACTTTATGTGTATGTATCTATGGAAAAATGTTGGTATGCGAAGTGGCACCAACCATGTGAACATCTCATATCGCATACCCATAGTATCGGGAAATTTCCATTTCTTTTTCCCTTTCAATGAAATACTGCACTTTCCCCAAAGAGGTGTATTTGGCAGCATTCTCACGCTCTAGTTGAGCCATCCTCTTCATGGCCTCCCGCTCTGGCCTCTGCTCATCTGTGATGGGCTTTGACATGACTGGCCCAAGGACAGTGGCTTGCTTCCATGGATTTGGTTGGAGGGCGAAATCCTGGAGTAGATACTGGTTTTGAGGCTTGGGCGGGGTCAGCGGCTTGGTCACAGCAGTGCGAATGGGTTCCCTCTGGAAAGAAGTGCAAGCTGATGTTTTGTAGATCCCAGGCCTAGGAGCCGCAGGCTGAGGGACACCAGGGCAGGTAGTGTTGGTCAAACCTGGCCTAGATGGGTTGGTGGAAATTGGCTGAGCTGGTCTTGCAGGTCCTGTCAAAGATGCAGGAGTGGGTCTGGAGGAATTGACTGCTTCAGGTTGAGTTGAGTTAGAACCAGGCCTAGCAGGGCTGGTCAAAGGTGATTGGGATTGGTTGCTGGAAATTGGCTGAGCTAGTCTGGCAGGAACTGTGAAAGAGGCAGGAGTGGGTCTGGAGGAATTGACTGCTTCAGGTTGAGTTGAGTTAGAACCAGGCCAACCAGGGTTAGCCACAGCAGGCCGACGTGATGCCAGAGACTGTGGCCTGCGAGGAACTGGTCGAGCTTGAGGCTTGTCCAAGTTAAGAAAAGGCAAAGGTACCAACTTGACCTTGCCAGGAGGTGGCAGCTCGTATTGAGATGGAGATGAACACTCTTTTTCAGCACTGCCATCTGGTTTCTGGCATGTGAGTTGAGTTTTCTCAGGACCTTTGCCTTCACCCAAGGTATCCAGCCATCTTTTGGTAGGTGGGGGTGACTGGGGTCGTTTGGGGTTGCTTGAGTTTCCTAGGGCCCGGGAGGAAGACAGTTCAGTTTTCTTATCGGGCCTCTTCCCCAGTGCATGAAACACCTGCACAGACTCCAGCATTTGCATACCTAGGTGAGTCCGAGGCTTTTTGAAGGTCTCTTGGGTCAACTCAGGCTGATTTTTCTTCCTCTTCATCTTAGGAATTGCTGACTTCTCCTCTGCCTTGAGTTTTTTCCCTGATTGCCTGCCATCTCCAGCTCTGTTGGAATTGTCTTTGTTTCTTCTGTTCTTTTCCTGCCCGTGGCCCTTAGTTATTCTGTTCCTGCTGGATGCAGCTTTCTGAGGCTTGCTGTTAGGATGCTTGGCTGTGCTCTCAGGGGCCCTGTCACTGGCTGCAGCATTGTAAATACCCGCCTCCCCCAAGCACATGCTATCTGGGCTCTCGGGCTTGATTTTGGCCTTGGGAGCATCACTGATGGGCTCAGAGGCTTTATTCTGCTTGTTCTTCCTAGCTTGATCCGAAGGAGCCTTAATGATGCTTGAGTTTTCCTGCACCTCGTTCAATTTGAGGGCTCTGGTATTTTTGGTCTTGACCTCCTTGGGACCTTTGGATTGATCAAGGTCATCCAAGGAATTTAAGATCTGTGGAAGGTGAATATCTTCCACCAGTGTAGCAATGTCTGCAAAGCCATCATTGTATTCAGTCACATATTCAAGTGGCTCTTTGTTTTTAGGACTGTATTTAAGACTCAGGCTATTGTTTCTGAGATCATCGTTTTCACAATCAGGCTGCTTTTCTGAGAGTAGCGGATCAATGCTAGCCAGGAGCTGGTGAATATCAGGCACTTCTAAGGGGAGCAATGGAGAATCTTGGATTCCTATTGGAAAATGGTAGGCATCAAGAGGCTTTGAAAGTTTGTCTTTAATATCATCCAAATTCTTATTCTCTTCCTGTTCTTGGCTTGGAGATGGAGGCAGTGCCAGGAGATTACTAGAACTCTGGACTGGAACTACCATTGAAATGTCCCCAATCACAGAAGGTGGATTACTCTCCAGTGTCTGGATATTTCTGCTAGTGTAGGACTTAGGGAAGTCTGGATATTGTGGTAGACAAAATGTTTGGCTTGGAGGTTGCAATCCCAGGGAAGTCTCCATCCCCAGGGAATACTCCATCACTACAAAGGAATCAAGGAGTAGATGTCAGATCCCAGTAAGCAAGATGCTCCCCGTGTAGCCAATCATGCACCTTCCAACAGTGGGGAAGGCATTTATACTAGTTCCCTTAAGGATCATAGACAGTACCATATGTGAAGACCTAGAAGGCTGTGGTTCTATTCCTTACCGGACCAAAATTGGTACAAATGACCAATTTGATGTCATTGTTCTATGGCTTTCTTTGTATTTCACAGTTGTTGTGAGTCAAATGAAAAGTAAAAGTGATTTTAAAAATGTTTTACAGTAACATTCTCACATAGAATCCTTTCAATTCTCTCTACTATCCTGACAGAATAACACTTCACACCACAAACTAGGAGGGTGAATGAAGCTCTTCCTAATGAAATATACAAGCAGGACAGACTCTTAGACTGCTTGCTATGGATGTGTTCTTGGAACACAAGGTCTTAAGTCCTGGCGTAAAGCAAAGGAATGAGGGAAAGTGAAACTAGCAGGGTCACAATAAGAGTTCTGAAATCCCTTTACAAATAGACTAAGGCAATAAATCAGGGAAAGGAGTTCATTGCAGTGGTAGTAGAGAGCGACTAATCGGTTAGGGCAGAGAAAAGGGTGGCATCCCTTTGTCCACTCTTTCACTTCTCACACATGGAGCATATATGGCCATTACAGTGCCCCATCTTCCCAGCTCTATTAGGTGTTCTAATGAAGACTCTGAAATTGGAGAGCATTGACTGAGGATAGTAGTTCTTAAGTTATACCACTTAAATTCTACCTATTTGTGGACTCACCAATTCCCAGTGACAGGTTGACCCTATTTTTTAATGATGAACTTATTCCTCTTCCTTCTTGCTCCTTGTACTCACCTTGAAAACTTGTCTGTGTGATGGGTTGAGTAGACACAGAAGAGTAGCTTCCTGAGGTGGAGGCTGGTGGTATCACATTTGTGGGCTGAATCTCCTTTAGTACCATGACCAACTCAGGTTGAGGGACAGAGGTCCTGCTCTCCATGTAAGAAACAACGGAGCCGTAGGATTGGAGGTAGGGGCTGAGTTCTCCAGATGGCAGAAGCCCCAATGGGCCTTGATTACAGTAATATCCTTGAATTACCCCCTGGTAGGGAAGTGACAGGCTATGTTCCTGATTTGGAATCTGAGATGGTGCCTGCTGGACAACATGGGCAGAAAGTGATGTATACAGAGAGGTCATGTTGTTGGCATCTGAAGTGGTATCATACTGGGATGCCATGGACATGGAAGACACAGCTGTGTCCTGGTCAATGACAGTCACATTGAAATCTCTGAGTGATGATGATTTCTTCTTAGAGCCTCCTGTGATTGCCCACTCAAAAGTACCAGGATTGGAAGCAGCTGAGGTGGAGGAGACTTGCCTCTGGCCAGCCCCTCCAGACAACATAGTTGCACCAGCATGCTGGTAAAGGTAGGAACTACCCATGGATGGTTGGAATGAGGTGCCAGAGGCTGATGGAAATAGCCATGCTGAACTGAGAGCAGGAGCAGGGACTCTGGAGAAATTGCAGACACTTCCTGTTAGGGAAGCTGCATCACTCACTACAGGAAGAGAGAGGTGCAGAGAATCTGGATTTCCAAGGAAAGGTGGATTTTGGAAATTCTCTGTAAGGAACAAGAGAGTGATGAAAAAATCAATGAGACTGATGAACTCTCACTGTGTTTGAAGAACACCATTATGTTAAGATTGTTGCTGTCAGTAAGCCTCTAATACCAATACTCACTGCAATATCAAAAATCAGTATGGTGGTTGTGAGTGCTGGAGCACTTTGCTACTCTCTGTATTCACTGTCCTTGCTCCCAACTTGGCAAAAATGTGCAGAAGCCCCCAATTTATGTGGTTCACATATTGTTCTCCAGACTAGAAGCAACCTCTCCCTGCCCTGTCGTTCTCTTGAGCCTGCACTAGTGTTGATTTGCATGCTGTTTCCTAGAACTGAGTAGTTGTAGAACCAGGGGTCTTCAGAGAATCTGTGTTCTAACATTCTCATCTTCTGAGTGAGGAAACTGAGGCTCAGAGAGGTGAGACAGACGGTCAAGTTCTCCCATTGTGTCAGCATTGTTCCCGGGTCACACAGCACCCTGACTGCCTTGCCTGGGCTGTGCTTGGAGTACGACACTACCGTACACTGGGAGCAATATAATTTCTAATATAGGGTTTTTTTGTGCAAGAGTAAACAGTACGGCTCTTATCATTGTAGTCTTCAGTGTCTCATTTTGCCGGACCAGTTTACACGTTATTCTTAGAATTCACACGTAGCTCAGTCCAGTTAGTAAATATAAAGAGTTATTCTTACCCTTTTGAAGCCTCGTTTCTGATGTTCTCAAAATGACTATGTGAGAGTATGTTTCTCAAGAAGGGTTTTTTGAAATAAGTGAGCTTTAGGCTACTCATCTATAAAGTGCTTATAATAATAGCAGCAGCGATAATTCATACATGAACAAGTCATATATTACATATGATGTATAAGTTCTTGAATATCAAAGAAAAAATAATGAAAGACGTATTAAAGAACTAAAAAAATATATATTAATCAAAATTGAGGAGTGTACTAAGGATCAAAACATAATACATTTAAGAATAAAAGAAGTTCTGTTTTAAACATGCAATTCCATAGAAGTGAACATTGTTATTTTATTCTAGTGAGTAGTATAACCAAAATGCAGCCCAGAATGAAAGGTGATTTTGAAGGAATCCGAGCTAGTACATAGGGACACAGAAGACACATCATTAAAAATGGCATAACAAGTAACAAAATGCAGCAAATGTGGATGTACAGGTAACTCCAATATAGACAAACATTTCTGTGAACGCAGCTATAAAACCTACAAAAAGTGTAAAGGAATTCCATTAATGTGCTCATTCATGTGCATCTGAAAGCTACCCAGCAAGTAACAGACAGCGAGTCCAGTGGAAATATATATTCCAATTAATACAGCCATGTGACAAACACAAGAGAACACTTACAGAATATCATGAAGCTTTTTATATTTATCTCAAATCCCAGGTTATAATGGCCTTCCACATCCAGGAAAGTATCCTACCCAAAGCCTTAAAAGCCATCATCACTAGATTCCCATTAAAAAAACTTAATGCAGGAATCCCCAAGAGACCCCACAAAATTGTTTCTAGATGAATGTGAAATTAGACATGGGGAGCTTGACGTTTCTTCTTCTTCTTAGGAGCTAAGATTTGAAAAGAGGTGGTGGCTGTTTTTCAGTGTGTTCTCTGTGTTAGGAAGAAAATAACTATAAAGATGAGAACCAGCTTTTTCTCAGAACATATCACACAAAAGAATTAATCGTTCTGATTCAAATTAAGATAGATCATTTAAAATATTTATTTTTCATAGACTAAACATCTACATAGTTTAAAAATCAAGGGCTACGCTGAAAATGCTGTTTCCTCCAGCCCCCTAGATAACCAATTTTATAGTTTCAGGTTTATAGGAAACATCATTTTGAAAATATAGTTTTTAAATGTTTACATTCAACTGTCAAATGCCATCTGTTTTCAGAAAGGCGACAGAAAAACACAGACAACGGAATATCACTTTTGTGTAACCTCCTTTGCCTAGTGGTACCCTATTCTGGCCTTACTTTCCTTCCTACTCTATGAATGTAAGCATTTGGTAAAAATTGCCTTTATTTTGCCCTACTTGGAGCAGATTTTACCCTATGCTACTTCTGCTTTAATTTAAAATCTTTGGTTTCCTTCAACATTCCATCACAAACTACCGTTTTTGTTCTTGAGAGCTCGTCCATGCTCTCCTCCTTCATTCTTACAGTTTCCCCTCCCTCTCGGGTCCTCCTGTTGGCCTGTGCTCATAAATGTACTCCTCAGCTTCCTTCATTTAAACATTGTCCCTCCTAGTGCCCAGTACTCTTCATCCTCTCTACCTATTTCTCTTCTCACTTACTCTGGATAGAAAACTCCAAAACCTGGTATATATTACTTCTTAAAAGGCACTAGATTTAAAATACTGGAGTAGAAATATTAGTGGTGGGAGAACATTACACATGACACATCCCGTGTGTGTGTGTATATCGTTTTCTCTATCACCTATGTTTTCGATCTGTTTCTGTTGAAACCTTCTCAGGAAGTCTTGATTTCACTTTTTATATGGGTGTCTTTGAAGACTCAGTATTAGAAAGAACAACCAATCTAACATATTAACGTAGTAGATGAGAAAAAAACAGATTTTGTGAGACATTAAACTACCTGTGTAAAGTCACATAGCTAGTAAATGTTGAAATCAAAACTGAAATTGTGTCTCCAGACTTTTAGATCAATACTTTCCCTCTTATCCATGCTGTTTTGAGTCTACTCCCAAATTTAGGGCCAAAAAGTATCTGATACAAAATTTATAATAGTGTCTTTTCTTACCTGACATAGTGAGAGAATAAGAGAAAGTATTAACTGTAGATGCAAGGAATGAGGAGACAACACCAGATGCGTTATCAGTAGGAGTCAAAGAGTGCAAGTGTCCAGTATGAAGGTCACTGGTCACACTGGTCGCTGGTCATTGGTTACAGGTTACTGGTTACTGGTCACTGGTCAGTTGCGATGATCCAAATTTATTTACAGATCACTCCATGGAAACCCCAAGATTCTACAAGGTGGTGGTAGGTTTGGTCGGAGAATGATGTCACAAAGCAGGCAGTTTAAAGAGATGAGAGAGCCAATAGGGAGTCAGATTCCCAACAAGAAGACAGGATTGGATGGGGGGAGTGGTAGGAGAGGAAACCAACCCCTAAATGGCTGAGCTCTGAGGACGGATGTTGTGGTCCACAAGGCACATGTGAATGTCTCACTCTCCCCAGGCTCTCTCATGTTAAGGGAAGAATCATCTCAATGTTTCTTATAGACATTCATTCATATAAATAAATATTAGTAACTTATATTCTCTATATTTTATTGTATAACATGTATAATATATATATATATTATTAATACTCTTAGGAAGAAAGAAAGGGACTCTAGCTTGCACAACTACAGCTTTTCTGAGATTTCATGAGACCATCTGATTAGTGAATTTACCGCAGCTTGGGAGGAGCAGACAAAGGGATTAAGGAGCTCTTTTCTGTAACTTGGTTAAAGAGTAAAACGAAGTGTGTTGAGTGCATGCTGTGGAGAAAGATGTGGTCCAAGGCTTCCCTCTTTAAGTTCCTTCTCCTGAATCCTACCTTCCTTGGGCTGGGCTGGGCAGGGCCAGTTGGGACTTGCATCTCTCTCCTGCTCTCCTTTGCTTTTTCTTCTCCATTGTCGGCATTGTTCTGAGACGAGCTTTGACCTTGCATTCTCACTCTTGGCTGTTATGTCCTGTCTCCTCTGAGCGGCCTGATCTTCCCCTCACTGTCTGAGACTGTCTCAAATGGACTCTGCCCATTACAGGCAAATGCCAAAGAGCTAGGAGTGAGCTCATTGCAAACCTTTCCTCTCCCAGCCCTTGGTTGCAGTTCTCTCCACCAGAATTTGCCACCTGTGGCTCCTTGGCCCATGAAGCAATGCTGCCATCCTGTTCTTTTACTCAGCAGAGGCATTGATGGTATTCTCCTTCTTCCTTCTCACATAGAGTGTGCCCAGTGTGGCAGTTACTGTAGTCTCCTCCCCCTTGCAAACAGCCACTGTAGAACTTTGGGCCTCTAGGATTCTCTGTCTGCCATGCTTGGGTGCGAGGCCAGGCAGAAATGACGAGGGGAATAGTTAGAGAAAGTCAAGGCCATTCACGGAGAAGAGGGAAGAGGCAAGGTGCAAATGTACAGGAAAAAGACATTCACGTGGATATTTCGGTTTCTGTGAGAAACAAACGTTGACACGTTGTGGCCTCATTTTGCATTAACAGAATGTGTGAGCTAGGTAGTGCAGAACCTGCCAGGGATTCTGCTCAGTAGAGAGAATAATCTAAATGTGTTGTGCACTTCGTTACATGTCACATGTCACATCAGCTCATTGTGATCATTCATTGGTGTGTTTGTAGAATGTAGACTGCGTCCATGCCCTGTGTCAATGCTCTGCTTTTGTCCACACGTTTTTTCTTGTGAAACTTTTAAAGATTCCATCATTGTAAGACATACTGCCTGTGTTTCTCCTGATGACTTCACTTGAAGCATCACGAACCAACTTGACCTGATGGACGTTGTGGAGAAACTTACAAAGAGGCCTGTGGGAAAGGCACTGTGGTGCGTTGCAGTGTGCGCCAAGCGTACAGGAGAGATGTGCAATCAGCCCGCCTTGGCCTGGGCTGCCTCCGTTGTTCTAGGCCTGGTTAGTGCTGCCCACACTAACCACTCTCGTGACTGTGAGTGAGGGCTGAGTTGCTAATGACCTACAGAGGGTGGGGCCAAAGAAGGTATACAATTGTTCATATGGAAATTAATACAATAATAATAAATGATACTACAGGAATTAACTCTGTTTCATACTCACAATGAAAAACCTACATTGTCTCACCCTGATTATGGATTAAGCTGCTTTTGGGGAGGGAACATACGGTCTAGTCATGTTTTATGGTGAGCCTTTGGAGGTACCTAGGTCCATGTACCTCGGCACTCTTTAGAGCCACGTGTGGGAAGTTTGTGATACAAGATGCCAAGAGCCCACAAGATGGTAGGTCACTGATGGGATCTGCAAATAGACATATTTCTTTTACAGGCCTTCTTTTCGTATTGTGACATAAGAGAGTTTTGAAGGTGGGGTATGATGCTTATCTGAGAGGAAATGTGAGGGGTGTGGCAGTGCAAAGATGTGGCTTAAACTTAAACGTTTTTTTGAAGGTCTTCCCCTTCAGCTTCATACCTCTTGGATTGCCAACTTTTGTGATAGTAGTATGCAATGTGAGGCTAAAAATGTATTCCAGAGCACTCTCCCCTTTTTCTGTGTTCCCGTGGAATCAAGGGATCCACAGCTATGGATTACCATTACTGCAGCTTAGGATGGGTGGTGTAAGATTGGGGAAAGGTGTGGTGAGATAAATTCTAGGAACAGGAAAATGTTTATTCCTTAAATACTCAGTTCCAACATTCAATTCTACCTAAACAAATTTTTGATTTGATCTTTACCTGTGCCCAGTCTGTATAACTTTTCTCTCCGTAGCCCTGTCCACTTAATGTTCACTTGCATACTCATCATCGTCTTAATGTCTAAAAGCATCTTAAGTGTAAAAGGAGGAACCTAAAGAATTAGGCCAGCACTCTGAACTCAGCATCTAGCTCTACCTTGACCTCGGGCTTTCTGTTTATAGTGAGGGCCTTGTCTTGCCCCACAGACCCACTTCCTGCCTGTTGTTCCCTTTTGGATAAGTAAGACCTGTCCTGATGAAACATTCTCAGTCCATCTACCACTGGGCCCTTTGTTATTTTCCCTTTTTTTATATTCACTTAAGGACATGCTCATTGATTTTAGAGAGAGGAGACAGGAGGGAGAGAGAGTGGGAGAGAAACATGGAATGGGTGGGGTTTTTGTGTACCCCAAATGGGGACCAAACCTGCAACCTGGGGATGTACCCCAACTGGGCATAGAACCTTCAACCTCAATGGAACGATGCTCCAACCAAGTGAGCCACACCGTCCAAAGCTCTCAGTTTTGTTTTAATTAAAGACTGGAATCCCTTCAATCAGGGGACCATAGCCTCCCTCCTCCAGGTCGAAGGAGGCAGCTAGCAATACTGCCTGAGGTCTGCCTCACATCTCCCCCAACCCCACCGTGGTCTGAGGAAAAATTTTCTTCCAGGAAACCAGTCCCTGGTGCCAAAAAGTTTGGGGACCTCTGCCTTCAATCCCTACATGGTACCTGGGGCCCCTCCAGACACTGTTAGATTTTATGGTGTCAACAACTACTTAGCTGCTTGTTGCTCCAAATATCCTTGGCACCCATGTCTTCTATTCTTTAGCTCATGTTGGATTCACTGCCATCCAAAGGTCTACTCTTTGCTAGTTCCCACACTTTCTGAAAACCCTATTGTTTCTAGGTCTAGATTTTCTTGTGTCAACTATAACAGAGTTTGTTCCTACCTCAAGCTATGTCTTCCAACAAATTTGAAGGACAATATTATTTTTCTAGTTTCTGATAGATTTATGTCACATTTTGTATATTGCCACATCTGTAGATATTTATACCAGTAATACTTTTTGGCCACTACACCCCTATTGTATATTTGTTCATAAATCCCAAAGAATATTTTATGTTTTAGCACCAAATTCAAATGTGCCTAATTGTAAGTTTGCAAACTGTGCTGTGCTAACTTCCTTATTTTTGCAAATAGCAATTTACTAATATTAATCAATTTTTATTATGTGGAAGTTTTCAGAATTGTAAATGCTTGTGGATATACACTTGGTTAGAGTATGATTGTCCCCAAAACTTTAAAACTAGTGACCTTTTCAGCCATGTATGCATTCATGTCTTCAGTAACTGACCTTTGGGATGCTGCTTACCCAGACCTTAAATGGCTGTGACGATTTAGTATGTTGCTGTTTAGAAGCTTCCGGTGGAGGATAGTGTTTTGGCCCCGATCGCTTAGGACTGGCGACTTTCAGAAATTAGAAACTAAAAAGTACCCCTGGCTTGGTTGCTCAGTGGTTTCAGCACCTGCCTGTTTGGTTCCATTTCCAGTCAGGGCACATGCCCGGGTTGCTGGCAAGGCCCCCGGTAGGTCATGCACGAAAGGCAACCACACATTGGTGTTTCTCTCCCTCTTTCTCCCTTCCTTCTCCTCTCTAGAAATAAACAAAATCTTTTTTAAAAAGTAAATAAAGTAAAAAATGAAAAATCTTTGCTGTTATAATTATCTACAGTTTAATCTGAAATTTCGATTTCTATTATGCCTCTGACCTCCTGAAGGACATGCTGTCCTCTGCTGTTTCAGTAGTAGTGGAATTGAGAGGGTTTCTAACGGATAGACCACGATGCCTGAGACTTGGGGAAATCTTAGACTTCAGCTTCACTCTTGTCTCTTTGTTATTTTTTTTTTGTTATTTTCTATAATGTAAATACATAAAACCTGACACATGATAGGAACCCAATAAAAGCTTCATTGTGAGTGGAACTGTAGGTTAAGACTTTATTTTTTGAGGGTAATTAAATGGTATCTTTCAAAGTTTTACGTTTGCAAAGCCTTCATTCCAGAAATTCTACTTCCAGGAATTTAGATACAGGTGTATACATGTTTAGGGATGTTGACATCACAGCCTGTGTGTAGTGGGACAAAAATCTGAAAATAAATCTAAAAGTCCATCAATATAGAACTGGTTTTATAAATTATGGTGCTTAATATAATTAGCGGACCACTCCGTGACCATTAAAAACAACGGAATGTGTATGTACACTTAAATTGACTGAGGAAATCACAAAATTTTTTGTGGATATATTGTAAGATATATATGGTGTGCTGCTTTTATAACAAATAGAGGATACCCACATTTGTACAAATAAGTATTTACATACACTATACCATGAGAGTGAACGTGAACTCTTGGAAAGTATCTGGAACGACCACTGAAGGAACTGGGGGAGGGAGACTTAAGCTTTCATTCTACGTGCAGCAGTATTTGGATTTTGAGGGGTACGTGCACGAACTCAAGGACCTGCGCTACCGGCCGGCGGCTAAGGAGGGCACCGTGCCCACCGAAGTCCTGTTGGCTCATCAAGTTTTCAGCCAGGCAGCGTGGTGACCTCATCACAAAAAGGGCGGTGGCGCGTGCGCACTAGCAAGGAGGCGGTGTAAGGGGTGGAGCTGAGTAGGTTGCTGTTTAGAAGCTTCCGGTGGAGGTTAGTGTTTTGGCCCCGATCGCTTAGGACTGGCGACTTTGGCGCTCTTGGCGCTGGCTCAGCGGTATCTTGGGGCCCACATGAGCCAATGGCATCGTGCCCGCGGCGGCTGGGGCCCGGGACGCGTGTTTTCTGGACGTCCCAAGGCCAAGAAGAAGGGCGGAAACCACATCCCCGAAAGGTAATAAGCCTTCGCCCCTAGGCGTGGCTCTTCCTGTGCACAGCTCCTGGGTCTCTGCTTCGCCTCTCGTGGTGTCTGCCAGTCCCTGTGGTCGCCGCGCGCTCGGGGGCTCCGATCCTCTCGCTGCCCCGCCCACGGTAGCTGACAGCCACAGTCTGTGCTGTTCTGATTTCTCCCGTCCTTTTCAGAGCGAGGCTCTGGCCATCGCTTCTCGGGTAAATGGGGAGGGACTGCTTTCTTACATGGGACTGTCAGTGTTGGGGTTATCTATCATTCATTACGAAAATAGAATCCCCCTTAATTCCAGAAGCTGTGTTCTTGTGGCACAGAAAATATGAGTAACAAATACGAAGTTTGAGTGAAAACACGCACCAGTGCCGCTGAACTTCCAATCGAAAACGTTGGTGTATTTTGTTAACAGATCACAACGGGCATACTGTGGAGCTTCCAAGCAGGTCTCAGTTGAAAGAGCTTTTTCTATAGGTTGAAACTTTGCTCATTTGTGCAGTGAACGCTTCTTTATTCCTTGAGACCTTCCTTTTATCCACATAGTATCTCATTACGTCCCTTTCATTTCATCTCCTGCAAATAGTTGGAGTCCTTCAGCCTCTCTCGGTCAGCATCCTAGGCCAGAGCCTGCCTGATCCGTGGCAGTTCGGTCCTAACTAGTGTATCCCTATCTATCTACTCTTGTTTCCTTCTAATCCATTCTGCACACAGAAATCTTTTTTAACAGGTAAATTGGAACATTGGTCATAAACATCACTCAAAAATATTGTTTCAAGAATAAACACAAAGTCTTTACCACGGCCTTTAAGATTCTGTACTTAGAATCCAGAATCCAGTCTAGAATCCAGTCTGCTGCTTCAGCCCCAGCTTGCGCCACTTTTACCCTCGCTTCCTGTGCTTAGATATACCGAATTAACCCTGGTTCATTCCAGTCGTCTGACAGAAGTCAGCTCATGTATTACTTTTCACTCTGACTCCTGGCATTAGGTGATGTTCAGAGTCCCTTTTTCTATCAGGTTTCCTTTAAAGTTCCCTACTGACCTGATTTGCTGGCATCAATTGTATGAAGACCGAAAATAAAGTGTGAAGTGAAAGAGATTGAGTTTAAACTATTTCAGTCAATATGTATATATTAATGGCACCTTAGTATTCAGAACCAGGCTAGATTTAATCAGGGATACAGAAGTTCTGGACACCTCTGGTCTTAGGTATGCCTCATGTGTTCAGGGCTGTGCACTGTTACCTGGTATCTGTTCTCAAGATGGGGAAGCAGGAAGAAGGGAGTTGCATATGGGGGGGGGGGTTGAATAAGTAGAGCAGCAAAATGCGAAGCAAAGAGAAGAAGGGACCAAGGAGTCTTCGATCTGTGCCAGGGAGACAGGCTAACGAAAAATGTATTAACAGGTGGAAAGACTATCTCCCAGTTGGACAGAGGATGCCTGGGACTCGTTTCATTGCTTTCAAAGTTCCTTTGAAAAAGGTAAGCAAAAATTAATTCAGTATTCTTTCAGAAATCTGAATTTACCATGTAGAAGACTGACTCTCAGTCCTGTCATCCTCCAGTTTCTCTTTAGCACATGCTTTGTATTTCGCCCTTTACTACCATGAAATGAAATTCATTGATAAATACAACTTACTTCCATTCTTAATTTTAAAGGAAAAAATCAGTGTAATGCTCTAATTACGGGAGAGGACCCCCCCAAAACCAGTATTTCTAAAAAATTATGTATTCTTACATGTTTAAACTTCAGTCACTTTCAAATTACTCTCCACTTGGTGCAACACACCTGTCAAGACTTTTTTCCACCACTCAGAACAGTTTGGGAACTCGTCAGTTTCGATGCCTTTTAGTGCTCCTGCTGTGCTTTGTTTCACCTCTTCCACATCTGCAAAATGACTTTTCCCTTTGATGACTTTTTCCATCTGGGGGAAACAAAAAAGAAGTCCCTTGGGGTGAGATCAGGTGAATGGGGCGGGTGCAGCCCAGGGGTCAAGGTGTTCTTGGCCAGCACTGTGTGGGCAGGTGCGCTCGTAAATCACCCATCACAAAAGGGCAAACCCTCCACAGTCTTCAGAAAAAATTCACTGGAGCCAAACATAGCCTTTCACAACAATGCTGGCTGGTGAGCTGATGCAGATGGGTTCCTGGAACACCCCCCTAGTGGGGGAAGCCTGTACTACAAGGGACCCGCCCTCTAGAGATTTGGGGGAGGGCGGTTTGGGTGTCCCCCTTGTATAATGCAAGGAATAAATAGAAGAATTTATAATAAAGTAATGTGTATTTACATTTCATTACATAAAGGTTTAGGCATGACTATACTAGAAATGAAGAAGTAGTTGGTTGCATGAGTGCAAAAACCGCAAGTGCAGACTGATCTAGATGGGTTGTGTTGCCTTAATGATAGGAGTTTCCATGACAGTGAACAGCTCTTAGACTTCCAAATAAAACCACGTTCATTCTTCACTGGTTAATAAGGTGATTACTATCCTGGAGAATTCAGTGTACATTAAAACTGGAGGAAAAAAAACACCTTTGTGTTTAATTGTGAAATGGCGCTAGTTTCTAAGGCTTACATAGTTATGAACAGTTTTTTCACCTGTTTGAACATTGAGTAGGATATTGGATGGTCATTCAAGCATGAGACACATTGGTAGGACTGTTCTGATTTGACAGAATGTCTAGCATCCATGACTGCACCTGCTGGAAGCCAGGAAGCCCCTTTGCTCCCTCCTTCACAACCAAGAAAATGCCCTGGATCAGCAAGGTTAGGGTTTCAGCCTGGAAATTCTGAAAATTGTTTCTGTTTTTCTTTTTTTGAACTAAGAAAGGATCGGTGGGGAAAGCATTCGAGCGATATACAGAAAGTGAGAAGAGATTCCATGTCTCGTTAGACCGCCTGTTAAGCATGGATCAGCGTCAGTAAAAGCCTACTTCAAGTGTATTGGGAATTTATTTACTCTGTGACTCATAGGTAGGGGCTCCTCTTTCTCTTACTGTGTTAATTCTTCTGCATCTCTGGACGTAAAAATTTGGTATAAAGATAACATACGGTTCTTACGTTCATCAATACCAAGCAAGTATTTGACATACAATAAATACTTAACAAATCTTTGTTGAATGAGTAAATGGGCTCCCCACCCACATTTGCAGTTACTGTGAATTTTGTCCTATATTCCTCCTCCTTTCTATGCAGTTTTTCTAGCGGCTCCAGTTCCTATCCCATGAGCACTGAAAGTGGAATCCTGAGGTTTTACATGGGTCTCTGTGTAGCCCCTCTCCTGTCGGCATCATGGGACTTGAATACATGGATCACGTAACAAAGGATTTTAAGTACACCTTGTCTGTTTCCTATTTCATCCTCTCTGACAGAGTTTTGAAGAGAGACTTGCTCCAGAAGAACGTTTTTCCCCCTTGGATCTTTTTAACAAAATCCAAGAACAGAATGAAGAACTTGGTCTGATTATTGATTTAACATATACTCACCGCTATTATAAACCAGAGGTAAATGGAAATGTTAACTAAAAAGAACCTTCTTTCTGATAGTATAACAATTCACAGTAATTAGTAGTTATCACCTCAGGCTAGGAGGAATCCAGGCCTACTTTCATGGGTAACAGTTGAGAAGGGGAACCAAGTGGTTTCCTGAACTAAACATTTCTAATTGCTGCCTCAGAATGAAATTAAAGACATGAATTAAAGTCTAATGTTTGGCGGTAGGCTCTGTATGTGCTTAAGGAATTCTGTAAGCTTCCGTGTTCCATATTTGAAAATGAAGTAAACTTTTAGTGAGAATAGTAGTAGCCTAATAGCACCAGGAGGAATATTGAGTATGTCATTATCATTTATTTTAAGCAGTTACCTGAGCATGGGTAAGCATCACAGTAAAAGACAAGTTATTCTTCAAGATGTATGCTTTCTTTTCCTACAATTTTTCCATGTCGTACAGAAACCCATCTTTTCTGTTGGCCACGTGGCATATCAGTTGGAAAGAATTGTCCTCCTTCTGACCAGTTCAGTGGCCATGGGAAAAATAACACCTATTGTATGTTAATGCTTGTGTAGCGGTTTGCCATTTTAAAAAGTACTTTGAGCCCTGGCAGGTGTGGCTCAGTGGGCTGGGCATCGTCCCCCAAACCAAAAGGTCACTGGTTGGATTCCTGGTTGGGGCACCTGCCTGGGTTGTGGGCCAGGTCCACAGTTGGGGGCATAAGAGAGGCAACCAATTGATGTTTCTCTCACACGTGGGTATTTCTTTCCCTTCTCTTTCTCACTCCCTCCCTCCCCACTTTTCTCAAAATAAATAAATAATGTCTTTTAAAAAATAAATAGAAAAGTACTTTCACGTACCTTAGTTAATCTGCACAACAAGTTTTAGCTGATGAAGTAGTCATAGTACTGATATCTCCTATTGAGTGCTTACTCTTCACTAAGCTCAGAGAATAAATGATCACAATTAGGAATTTTACAGATGATGAAACAGGTTCAGAATAGGAATAAAGAAAAGGAACTCAGTTGCCTCTCTTTTTGATTGTAAAATAAACACAAATAATATCATTTTAACCATTCACAAGTTTCCAATTCAGTAGCATTACAGACATTCACAACATGTGAAGGCATCACCCCTGCCTATAATCAGAACTTCATCATCCTCAACAGAAGCACTGAACCACTAACCAACAACAACTTTATTTCCCTCCCCTCAGCCCCTAGCAACCTCTTGTTTTCTGTCTCTATGCATGTGCCTATTCTAGGTACCTCATGTAAGTGTTCATACATTTGTCCTGTGTCTGGGTTATTTCCCTAAACACAGTGTTTTCAAGGCTCATCCCTGCTGTAGCATGTAACAAAATGGTATTCCTTTTCGTGGGTGCATAATCCACGTGTATAAATACCGTGTTTTCTCTCTTCATCTGTTATGGCCACTTGGACTGTTTCCTTCCTTGGCTCTTGTGAATCATGGTGCTGTGAACACGGGTGTACAAATACTTGTTCCAAATTCCCTGCATTCGGGTCTTTGGATGCGTAGGAGGGAGTGGAGTTGTTAGGTCGTGTGGCAGTTCCGTGTTTAACCTTTGAGAGACTGCCAGACTGTTTTCCACAGTGTCCTCTTGTTCTTACGCCGTTATCATGAGCTTTAAATTCACACAGAAGACGACATAATACTGTGGGTGTTTGTTGTCCACCCGTAAACTCATCCAGCTTTGGTATTCTTTAACCGGTACCAGCTTTCATCTACACTTCGACCTGTTTCAACTCATTCCAGGTTATTTTGAAGTAGATTCCAGATACCATTTTACCTGTCCATTTTCGGCGTGTATATTTAAAATATGGGACCTTATTCCTTAATATGACTTTTTAATATTAAATATGCAGTCAGCGTGCAGATTTGTAGTTGTCTTTGACTCTCACAAAGAGAAACCTTTGTAAGACTTTGAATTAGACCAGATAAGGTCCACACTGTGTTGGATTGTTACGGTCTGAAGTCTTTAATCTCTAGTTTCTCCCACCATGTCTCTTTCATTTTCTTTTATTTCCCCCCTTCAATTTTAATTTTTAAGAAACTATGTGGTTTGTCCCATGTAATTTTGATGATTGCGCCCCCATGCGTTGTAACCATATTCCTTGTATTTAAATTGGTAATTGACCCAGCGGCTACGTCTGATTCAGGCTTGGGGTTTTGTTTTTGTTTTTTCAAGACACTTTCATAGGTTATGAGTGTTCTGCCACGGAGTCATGTAAGTGATGGCCTCTGTCTGCAGTGTTCGCAGCCTCTGATGATTGATACCTACGTCCAGAATTATTTTGGGGCTTCAAAAATGGTGAACTCTACTGCTCTTTTTTCATTTATTAGCTGGGTGTATTTCTTTCTTTTCTTTTTTTTTAAGGTTTTATTTATTTTTAGAGGGAAGGGAGGGAGAAAGAGAGGGAGAACAACATCAATGTGTGGTTATCTCTCATGCGCCCCCTACTGGGGACCTGGCCCACAACCCAAGCGTGTGCCCTGACTGGTAATCAAACCAGTAACCCCTTGCTTCGCAGACCCATACTCAGTCCCCTGATCTACACCAACCAGGGCACATTAGTTGGGTATATTTCTATGAAAAGAAGCTCATCAGCTATTTGGTTGCCCAGCTGTAGAGGCATGATCCTTTCCTTTCATTTAACAGTTTCCAAAATAAAGAGTTGATTCACTAAATCCTCCAGTGATGACCAGTTCGATTGTACTTTATTTATTTATTTTTGTATCATCAGGGACTTCATTGCAGTTACTATTCTCATTGAGGCACAAATCGAGGTCTTGTCCTAGGCCAGTTGGAGCTTCTCCATTTGGCTCCTGAGTCCTGTTGACATGACGTGACCTAGTTGTTCCTGTACTTCTTCAGGGGTAACAATTAGGAAATGTGTCTGTATGTTTGTTTTTCATATAAATACATCATAGGTTCATACTGACACTTTTCTATTGAATCCAGAACTACAGGATTTTTATCTAACTTGTTCTGGCTATTGTCAATATCTACCCTCTCCCACCCCAAGAGTACCAGCTCTCAAGAGTGCCTGAAATTTGCTCATTCTAAGTTCTTCTGACTCTGATGCCCTTGAAATGTAAAATATTAGGTGGAATTGTTCATGCAGTTTTGGGTTCTATATGCATTCACTTACATGAATTTTGCTTTCAGTTTTGTGTACCTACTGACCATCCATTCTGCGGATTTAATGCAAATCCAGTGATACTTCTTGGTTGAAGCAGCTTTGGAAAAAAAGGCCTTTTTATCAGAATTACTGACATATTAAGTTACTTATAATCTATATTCTGACTCTTGTCATTAACGTTGAATTGTTTCCCTGCAAATGAAATAACATACATTTTCATGGTCTTGCCCTTTAGGACTTACCGGAAACTATCCCTTACCGAAAGATATACACAGTTGGGCATCAGGTGCCTGACGACAGCACTATTTTTAAATTTAAATGTGCAGTTAATGGGTTTTTGAAAGAAAACAAAGATAACGGTGAGTTGTTCCTTTTTCTTCCCTGAATGTTGTTACGCATTTTGAGTGGGGTTGGGAATTTTTAATGTTTTTAATAGTTCCTGCCTTAGTCCTCTTGTGTTTGATAAAGTGGGTATGCCAGAGGGTGGCGATAGAGTAAGGTGTTTGTCCTGTTATGGTGACAGATAAGCAGCTTTGTTTGTAATGTGAGTTTAGTGAGAAATATGAGCTGAGCCAGCTCATCTCTTTTCTAAATAGTTGAATGGGAAATTTATAATATAAAAATGCTCAGTTGTCTTATCGGTTAAGAGGTGATTGGTGGGTGGAAGAAAGAATAGAATCTCAGTGTTTTGGAATATTTGTGTTTTGGAGTGTTTTGTGTAAAAAAAGAAGAAGGAGGCACAGGTTTGAGGTGAGACAGACCCCTAGAAGCAGAAGAAAATGGAGCACACCAGTGAAGTTGCATCTTTATCGTTCGTATTTGAAACATTTCTGCTGTTTTCCACTCTGGTTATAAGTGAAGAAGGTCACCACCACCTCTTATTCTTAGTTTTCAGACAGGAAGAACTAAAGTAGGCTGGTGTTTGCTTGTTTCTGCTTTAAGATCTACTTTACTCTGTTTGAAAACAGATCTTAATAGCTTTTGCATGTAAGAGTCCGTTGCCTTTTTCTGGCATCTGGCTATCAGAAGGAACATGATGTTTGCCGCATTTTAAGACTGAGGAATCTTTTTTCTTTGAAAAGCCACACACCCGCAGGACCGAGTGCCATTTTGTTCTCTTTCTAGATTTAGCTTAAGGAATATACACTTTATTAAGGACTTCTGACATGTACATGTAAATACAAATATGAAGAAGCAGAGAGTAATGGGGGGAAAGAATAGAGACAGAGACAGGAGATGAAAGGAGCAAGAGATGGAAACAGTGGTTTTTAAGATAAAGTTTCAAGCTGTTACCCGGTCACTTAAGGTGGGCACTAGTTCTTAAATAGCTGAGCCCTGGTCACAGATCTCTCCAGTACTGTAAATCGTGAGAGGCTGGACTTTGCCTGTGACAACCACGGAGTCTACAGGCTCCTTTGTGTGGAACTACCATGCAGTGTCCTGTCCGTTCCGGGAGGGCTAAAGGGTCCACGGGGGTGTATGGGAACGTGTTTGTAAGTGTTGGTTCTGCACATGATACACCAGGTGTAGTCCGTTGCGCAGTTGACTCGACCTTGGTCTCCTGCCGGCATTATGCTGACGTCACTGTGTCTGGCAGCGCTCCTTGCCAATGCGGTCTCAGGACCTGGCTTATGATCCATTTGGCTGCCTCTGCTGCGAGTCCCTCCACAGATTCCGGGCTCACTGATGAAGAGGAGGCCCCTACACAATCCGCCCCCTAGAACAGAAAATAAATTGATTCAGTAAACACTTGACAGCCTGTTGGGTTTATTGTTAGGGTACAGGGATTTAGTGGTGAGTAGCAATCTTTGTTCATTAGAAATTCACAGTTATCTAGGAAGATAAACATGCAGGAAGAATAAGTACGGAGTTAATTATAATAAGAGAATAAATTACGTGCACTGGGAATACAGAGATGGAGGAAGGCCTTTCTGAGGAGTTAGTGTTTGAGACGGGCCGGGGGAGGAGGGTTTGGCCAGAAAGAGGGAAGGACAACTCAAGTGTTGGAAACGGTCCAGAACGCACAGGGCTTGAGTCTGTGTCGTGGAGAGGCAGGCTCCGGTGCCACTGGAGGGTAGAGTGAAAGGGCATGATTCTCATGTGCATATTCCTCAGTTACTTACATGTAACACCTTCGAAGGCGAAGACACTGATCGAGGAAGTAGGAGCAGAAGAAAGTTCTTGCCCTTATGTACCTCACATTCTGGGGGGCAGAGAGAAATAAAAAGTGAATATCCGGAATGTCAGGCGGTGACAATGCTCCACAGAATGAGAAAATAGGAAGGAGGCGAGGGCGTGTGGTGGGAGACCAGGAAAGGCCGCTCTAGGAAGGCGTCATTTAGCAGTGCCTTAATGGAGGGAGGAACCCAGCCCTTGGGGGTCTGGGGGAGACAGTGTGCTGGGCGGTATTCTGAAGCAGAGAGAAAGTAGGTATAATGTCCCTGAGGCACGACTGTCACGACATCAGCGTGTTTGAGCACTAGTGAGGAAGCCGGTGCAGCTGGAGTGGGGACAGTGAGTGAGGTCAGAGCCATAGAAAGTGGGATCGGAGAGGCCAGCATGAGGCGGGAGCGAGGTGGACCATGTAGCAGATCCTTACAGGTTCAGATCACTGTGGACTTACAGTTAGACAGATTGCTCTCCTTTTATTAAGAGTTCTAAATGCTATCTTAAGTGTTGGGGCTTTGTTCTTGTGAAATGAAGATTTTTCAGCAGGGGAACAACCCAGGCAAGTGTATATTTAAGAAAGAGCATCTTCCCCACCGAGGACGCATTGAAATAGAAGAGATGAGAAGTAGGGTGGTAGTGACCCAGGTAGGGGATGATGAGTACCCTCCTACCAGACAGCTCCTAATCACAGGCATACACTGTGCAGAGATTAATTACCATTGTTGTTTTTTACTTAGAATCTCATAGAATGTTTTTAAAAGACGGACTGAGGCATCCTGTGGCATAGTTAGAAATATCTTAGACACGATTCTCGTGTTTGTTCTGGTTTCCCACTGTGTAGCCCAGGCTTACGTCTCCAAGTCTGGCTTTTTCATAGTAAATTGCGAATGGACTTGCACAGGGCACATAGGCCTGTGATGGATGAGGAGCAACAAATGGGGGAGTGGACGTGCCTTGGGAACGCAAGAGCACTGCAGAAACTGTCCTTTTTAGTAAACTGTGCTAAAAGTGAAGGCATTCCATTTGTTTCCGTCAGAAACAAATTTCACTGGCCTTGTAGCCTGTTGTTCTTTAACTCCCTTTTGTTGTAACTGACCAGTCACTGACGAGCATGCTACACGGTCCGGCAGAAGTAACGCCTGCTTGAGTGTGTCGGTCGGGTATGTGAATGGCTCGCACGAGATGGACAGCAATTTGAACATTTCACATAAAATGTCACGTAATGTGCTTGTGTGTGATATTGTTATGTTACAGAATTACATGTTTATGATTTTGTAGTAAAAGATGTTGTAATAAAAAGGGGCATTATTTGAGCCAGACCCTGTAAATTAAGACAAAAGGATTGTTCTCAGTGGAGTTTGCTGTACGTACCTGACCAGGCCTTCCCCATGTTACACTATTGCATCTAATTGGGGACTATGCACAAGTTCCCAGAGACCATGAATTTTGACTTTATATCACATCATTCTTTACAGTATGTTACTAAAAAACCCATTTCTCCTCAGGTGTTATTTCTTTTCAGGTAGTGGTAGTGTTATGGTAACTGATACATGTTACTCTTCAGAAAAGTGTAGAACTTGTTTTTAAGGCATTTACTTCATTTATTTAACTCTCCACTCCCTGTTTCATAGACCGACTTATTGGTGTCCACTGTACCCATGGTTTAAACAGGACTGGCTACCTCATCTGCAGGTGAGTTTCCAACCCCAAGAGGCAGACCACGCCTACGTTGTTCTAAGTAGCAATATAAACTAATTGCAAAGTGTAATCAGTGCAGAAATACACGAAGCGGAAGGCGGCGTTGCCCCCACTCAGGGATTACCACCTGTGATAATTGACCGCATGGTTTTTCCGACTGTAACAGTGTAGGTATAAGTATATACATGTAATTTAATGGCATAATGTTCAGACATTCTGTGGTATAGTTTTATTTTATATTTTAAGATATGGTGGGCATCTTCCTTTGAAAGTATTTGGAGATCTCATTCCTTTAAAAGGCTGCATTTTTCCTTCCCTTACTGATGAACATAAAAATCAGAAGATTGATATTATAAAGTATTGAAATAATAAGCATTCCTCTGAGTACATCTTTGAGTATATATGCTATTGTCTGAAAGATAATTTCACTCAGGATGGAATGTCTGAATCAAAAAGTTTATGCGCTTATGCTCTCTTGTGGATGTTGCCACAGTGTACTGGTGTGTGTTTGTTTATTCAGAAAATACGTATTTAGAATGTGTTATGTGTAAGCACTGTGCTGGGTGCTAGCAAAAAGACTCGTGAGACTTTGTGAGCAGAGAGACGTGACCTGCCTTTTGTGGATCCAGCAATTTAGAGAGTAATTCCAGCAATTACTCATAATTCCAGCAATTGCTCACACACGTGCATCAAAAATTACAAGTTTGAAAAGTGCCCAGAAGGAGAGGGATGTGGTATTAAGAGAGCATATCAGTTGGGAGGACTTGACCTCATCATGGAGATTAGAGAAGGTTTTCGTGGGGAGATGTGATCTGATATCTGAAGGAAAAGTAGGTATTAACAAGATAGGGACATGGCAGTGGAGAATTCCGGGCACAAGGAACAGGACAGGCCCTATAACAGGGGAGCACATGCTGTGCTGGAGGACCTGGCTAGGGAGGCGGGGCCGTGGAGGAAGGATGGCGTTAGAATGAAACTAGATCATGGAGGCCCGTGTCGAAGGTTTTAAGTTTTAACTTAAGAGCAATAGAAAACCACTTAACTCTTCTCATTGAGGGTGAGTTAATGTGGACCATAAGCAGTTTGCACTGCAGGGGCACAGAGAGGAAGCAAGTAGACAGGGTAGGCTTTTGTAGGAGTCAGGGCATGATGGTGGCTTGGTCCAGGCTGTGCAGGTCATTTCGGTGGGAAGATGTGGACCTACTCCAGAAGTCTGTGCGTGGTGTCACTGCCGGGGGTGGTGCTGGGACAGAAAGGAGGGTGGGGACGAAGTGGCGGGCGGCGATGGAGAATGCGGAGTTTCTTGCCCATGAAGTTGGTAATAATATTTTTTAGATATGATAGCAATATTTTCCCCAGCTTGTCTTTTGCTATTTGTTGATTTCTGATAAATACTCTTGTCATATTTTGATTAAAAAATTACTTGTATTTTATCATTATCTTTTTAACCCCTGGCTAGTTGGTTCTGTGTTTTCTACTCTTTTATTAAATAAATTGTTGTATTAATGTAAGTAATTTTATTAATTGATTTTCTAAAGTTGGCTCATCCTTGCATCCTTAGAATAAGGCTTTTCGTGATCATGGTGTGTCATTCTTTAATAATTATTGGATTAGATGTGCGATATTTCCTTAGGATGTTTATATCTATATCTGTAAGTAAAATTAGACCTTTTCTGCAACAAACTTGATTTTTATGTTGTTTTGTTAGATATTTGATTGATGTAGAAGGCATGAGGCCAGATGATGCAATTGAATGTGAGTATGAGGGTGATCACTGTTTTTCCTTTTTATAAAAGTGGAAGGTAGAAATGTGGATGAACTTTCCAAATTTTGGAAAAAGGGAAAAGTTTGTAATTCATTCATTGTGACCAAAGATAATCTTTTGCCAAAAGTTTACATAAGGAGGCATCTGGAAATACTGAGGTACAACAGCCCTAGTCAGTGGGTTTCAGCTGTGGTCTGCTTTCTCTGGAAAAGATTTGCTTTTTGTACAGCTGTTTCTGACAGTTTTCCACTCCTTAGTGTTCAATCGATGCCGGGGCCATTGCATAGAAAGACAAAACTACATCGAAGACCTTCAGAATGGTCCCATCAGGTAAGCTGCACTTTACACGTGGAGTTTGTGGTCAGGGAGATCTGGTTTTATGTCATTTAAGTTGCACATAAACATCCTTCTTGTCACTTGTTTACTTGCTCAGGGAAACCTAAACAAATAGGAATGGAGGGAGGATGGGGTTATTTTCAGTGGCCAAAATATAGACAGTAAATATCATGTGTAAAAATCATTCTCTGTAAGGGATCGGGAACCCAGTGTATCCAGATCAAGGGGTTCTGACTGCTCAGCACATACGGTGGAACCCATCCGCACCACTAATAAAGCTGTTAACCAAGGACCTAGGAATAACAGGCGTTGGACCCAAGGTTACCCAACACGTTCTTGGCATTTCCAAACCCAGGCCCCAGATGTGCATCAGTCAATAAGGTAACTCTGCTTTCCCTCTTTTCTAGAATTGAAAGAGAAGTGAATAGTGTTATAAAGTAGTGTCAACACGTTATGATAATGGTGAGGAATTGACATTTTCTGGCTTGTCAGTGCCAAATGCAAGGTATCATTTCTTCATATTTTGCCCTTAGGGCTGGAAAATCAGGTGTAGGATGGGAAATATATGACTTTTTAGAGGCAACTAGGAAAGGGACTTAGAAAGTTTCATTGTTTGTAAACTTAGTTTCAGCCAGCAATTTGATATGACTACCAAAAACAAGCTTGCATTCTTTGGCTACGTTCAAAGTGATATAGTTTTCAGAATAAGGAATGTTGTCGTTTAAAGAGTAGGTACAAATTATAGGGGAAATAGTAAAAATTCCAGTAGAGGAATTTGCAAAGGATTTGAACATATAAATCAAAAAAGAATTTTTACTTGGGCAATGGAAAAACCCTCAGTACACTTAAAATAGCAAGGTTCTATGTTTTACCTGTTAATTTAGCAACAGTTCTGATAAAGCAGTCCCGCGGGGTGCTTGTCAGGCTGGACCTGGACTTGCATCCTGGTTCTGCCCTTCACTTGCTGTATGATCACGGGTAAGATTTCTAAAGGTCTAATTTTTATCAATCCGATGGCAATTTTAATAAAACCTACCTCATAGGGATTGATGTGGACTATTACATGAACTATAAATGTATTTTGAGCACATTATAAATACTTTCAAAGAGACGTTAGCATTTTTAGAAGATGCAAATCTTTTTTTTAAAATGTTACTTGTGTTGCCAATGGCACTGCAAATTTGTACAGTCCTTTGCAAAGATAACTTTAATTCCCTACAAAATGTGCATACCTGTTAATTCCACAGGGAGTCTAAGGAAATACTTTAAAATGTGGAAGGAGTTATATTCATTTAGTCAGCACATTTCTAAAACCTTTCTCCTACATGTCAGACTATCTGAGTGGGTGCGGAGGGCACAGTAGCATGTGTCCGGAGATGAGAGTCCCAGCATCATTTATAGTACCGAAGAAGAAGACAGCAGGGTCCCTTGTAACAATGAGGAATGGTCAGGTGATTTATGTCTATACTGTGACATTTTACAAAGCCATCAACAGTGACAGCTCACTTAGGATAAGTAAAACTAGTCCGTTATGATTTAACAGTTTCAGAAAAAAAGGTGCTGTAGGAGAAGATCAAAAAGGAAATATTAACCAGTCTAATCAGATTAGGTAGGATTGAGAGAGGATTGAGGTTAATTTTTCTTTTCTGATTTCAATTTTTCATTTGTATGGTTATGTTAGATTTACTGATCTTGCTTTAATTCTAATTTTCCAAATTTGTTGCATATACTATTTTTAGAATTTCTATACTTCATAATTAATTTATATATATATTTATTTATAAAATGAAAGCAGCTTTATGTTTTCAGGAATAACTAGCTTGTTCTGTCTCGTGTCAGTCTGCCCGACTTGAAAAGGAAGTACCTGATTAAAATAGTGCGGGCATTTATCGCTGTGGGGAGGGAGAAAGGCTGCTGGGAACCTGCCATATGCGGAGACACTGTGGTAGGTGCTTTATCTGTACCGTCTTACTTTACCTTCACAACAACTCATGAAGACGGAAGGTGTTATTAGCTCCATTTTATAAATAACTGAGAAATCCAAAGATTTAAGTAATTTATGTGCTAAGGTCATACAGGTAGAAACCATTAGGACCAGTGTTTTTATGTATCACTTATAAAGCTTATTTTATATCTTCTTAAAACTAATAATAGTTTATTACTTTTTGGTTTAAGAAACTTTTCACAGAATCAAAGCTTTTACCAGAGACACCGTAACCCCCCTCCTGGCCCCCCTGGAGAGGACTGTTCACAAAGGAGGTTCTCTTGGAGCGCACGGCCGTGCGCCAGTCACGCCAGTCACGTCGTCCAGAACAGAAGGTGGCGGCCTGGCAGTTACTGTGGGTTTTCCTATCCAGCCTATTGTGGATGGACGGAGTGACACCCGCCTACCCTGGAAATCTGTCTGGACACCTCAGGACTGAAGACAACTGGAATGACTCTTTATGAGATTGGGTCACATGAGGTTTATAATCTATTTTTCTTCCCTTAAGTTCAAACTTAAGGAAAAATTATATTAATACTTGACTCTTTGCTGATAAATTTGCAGTATTTGAAATACTGGATGAAATAATGTGTTGTTCCAGTCTTACATTTTTTTAAAGGAAAATGTTATTTTAAAACTGAAAAAGTAATAAAGAATATCCCGTGTACCTGATTTTTAAAAATGCCGTCTTTTCTATGTATTTCCTTTTGACTAGACTTGCGATAGGAATGTGTGCGTGCAAACATTTTTAGTCGTGTTCTGTTTTGTCTTTTTCCGTTTTGGACCCAATCATTAAGGTTTCTTTTTTTCCCTAACTGTTCAAGATTTCTCTTGAAATTTACCGAGGAGACGGTCTCTTTGGAGCCTGATCACTCTTTGCAGTTAGTTGAGGTATTTTGTGAGTAGGCATTTCTTTCTTTGGCAGTCTGTTGTGGGGTTTGACCAACGTCCTTTCACCGAGTTGTCACATACGCCATCTAACACAGGAGTGGATAAACTTTTAGGGATTGATTGGCATGTGGGCAAGAGACTGATAAACCAGATGCTGGTTGATTTACCTGACAGGGTAATTGTTATCAACTGTGGAATTACTCAGAAACCTTGAAAGCTTATAGATGTAAAGGGTGCTTAATGAACAGAATAGGATACGACATTTACAGCCTGGGATATCGGCAAGACTTGTGGGCTCCATATGTTTGTGCTTCTCCTTTGAACACAACTTACGGGGGTCGCCCTCCGCTCGCGTCTCACAGTGGAGCGGCGCTCTGACTTTGGCTTTTGCTCAGTTGTCTCTTTTGCTGCTGTGCGTCTAGACCACACAGGTGGATCACTTGGGGGGTGTTGATTATTTTTAGTTGCGGAGGAAGCCAAAAACCTTTGAGTGTCACACCATCATGACATCAAAAGCCTGGGTAGATATTTGATGAATATTGGCTTCATTTTTTAAAGCCTCTTATTTTGAACATTTGTATCAGAATGTCTTTTACCATATGTGATAGTTATTTCATCTATTCTCTTTTACGTGTGAAAGAGACATGTTGAACCTAACCTTAAAGAAATGCTGCAGCTCAACTGCTCCCCTGTCAGTGTCTCAAGTTGCTAGCCCTTCATCTAAGTGATGGCTCGCTCACAAGGTGTCTCTTTGCCACATTTAACAGAGATGCGCGGGCTGCTGCAAAGAGGCTGGTTCTGGGGAATTATTCCCCAGGACACCTCAGGAAGGCTCTCTCAGGAAGAGATTGGAGGAAGATAACTGGTGAGATGAAAAAGAACAAGCGGGCAGTCACGGCAGCCAGCTAGTCTAAAAACTCTAAGCAGATTTTGCAAGCAGCGTCTCAGGACATTGCCAGTGGAAGGGCCATCATACAAACGCTGCCACCTTCAGAAGACCTTTCTTTGCCCTGTTGTCCCCTCTGTCCCCGTCCACATCTGTTTCAGTTATCAGTGTGGCTTGTTAAAAACTAGGCTCCATCTGCTCTCTCGTGTCTCATTTACTCTTCTGCACTCTAGCTCTGGCTTCTGCTCACACCACACCTTTGAATGCCTTCTGGCTAAAGGGACCAGCAACTCCCTTTTTAAAAGGTCTTCAGTGTTCTATTTAAACTTTCAAAATTTATTTTTTTTAAAAAGTGAGCAGTTTAAAATTCAAATAGTTCTACTAAGATTAGCATGAAAAAGAATAGTCCCCAGCCACCACCCTGCCGTACCCAGTTATCACTCCCCAAAGGTGTTCTTGTGTTCGCTTCTCGTATTTGCTTCTTTATTTAAATACTGTGCTTATATTGTCACTTCTTGACTTTTACGTTTGTGGTGGCATCTACTAACCTCTACTGTGGAAGGTAAGGGTTTAGCTCTTTCACATCGTCTGCCCGCACACGCACTTCTGTTAGCCTCAACTTGGCAGTGTAGTTATTTCCCAACTTTCACTTAAATCAGTATTCTGAAGTTCAAGTTTTTTACTAGGTGAGCACCATTCACTCTGAGCCCTGGTACACTGGGGTGATGTTTCCTTTCTTAGGCCATTTTTGTCCCCCTTGTTCTCGCTTCATTTGTTTGCCTCTTTTCCTGTGGGCCTACCGCTAACCCACCCCCCAGATCTCTGCCAGCACAGTATCATTTCTCTTAATGTGGATAGGATAAACACATTACATTCTTTTTCATGTGAAGTCTTTCCTGGAATGCTCCTGACCTGTTTCAGGCTGGACGTTACATTAGTTTGCCGCAGCTGCCATAACGAAGTTCCGCAGACTGGGTGGCTTAAACAACACTTCTGGAGGCCGGAAGTCTGAGGTCAAGGTGCCAGTCCGGTTGGTTTCTTCTGAAGCCTTTGTTTATTAATGGCCACTTTCTGCCTTTGTCCTCGTGTGGTCTCCCCCGGCGTCTTGTCTGTGTCCATGCTTCCCCTTCTTTAAGGACGCCAGTCACATTGGGTTAGTGCCCGCCCTTATGACCTCATTTACACTTACTTCCTCTTTAAAGACCCTATCTCCAAATGTAGTCACATTCTGAGGTCCTGGGAGTGAGGACTCTGACAGGACTTTTGGGAAGGCACTACTCAGGCCATGACAGGCGCATCTCTACACCTGGGGCATAGCTCTTGTCCTGGGATTTCTGCTCACCTTCAGCCTGCTTGTTTCTTCTGCCCACCTCTGTTTCCTGGGCCCCATAGCTACTGCTTTCCTGGTTTACTTCTCTGTTTGGTACATTATATCCTTCTATAGTTTCCCAAGGAGGGTTAATAGGCTGTACATTTTTTGAGACTTTTGCGTGTCTGAAATGGGTTTGTTTTATTCTTTCACTGCACTGATAATTTGATAGGCTACATAATTGTAGGTAGACTTTTAAATGCATTTACTCACTGTTTTCCGCATTTGTTGCTGTTAAAACCCTGCGCTATTCTACGCTATTCCAGAGCTTTTATCTGGGGACCTGTAATTTTTCTTTCTGAAAGCATTAGGATCTTCTTTATCTCAAATGCCCCAAAATGTCATGAAATGTTGTAGTGCAGGTGGTATTTGTGACGTTAGATACTTAGGGACCACTTTCAGTCTGGCACCTTCTACGCATCTCAGAAATTTTCCTTTCACTTGATGCTGTTTCCTTTTTCAGGAACTTCTAGTTGAATGTTGGATTTCCTGAAATGTACCTCTATGTTAGTTTTTTTTGTTTTCCATTTTAACCTTTTTATTTAAAAAAAAAAACAATTTCCTTGCTTTTCTATTCTTCTGTTGATTAGAAGTGCATTATTAAATATTCTGCCATATATATTTTTTCTACTATACGTTTTTAATTTCCAAAAGCTAGCTCTTATTTTTCAAATGGCATTTTTTCAGTTACTTCACTTTTTAAAATATTAGACAATAGCCCTGGCTGCTGTGGCTCAGTGGTTGAGTGTCAGCCTGCGTACCAAAGGCTTGCTAGTCCAATTCCCAGTCAGGGCACCTGTCTGGGTTGCGGGCCACATCCCCAACCGGGGACCCAGCCTGCAACCCAGGCATGTGCCCTGAATGGGAATCGAACCGGCAACCCTTGGGTTTGCAGGCCGGCACTCAATCCACTGAGCCACAGCAGCCAGGGCTAAAATATTTTTTTAAAAATCAGAGAATTTTGTTAATTTTGCATATTCAACTGACTAATTCTTTTTCTTGAGGGAAGATATACAAGGCCAATGATGTACATACTATAGGGGCACATTTGTGAATTGATTCTTCTTTTAATGAAGGTACTATTTTTTTCTCTGAAGTATCATTATTTTTAGGTTTTTCTGTTACCTGCACCAGCTGTTTTTTCTTTTTTTTCTTGTTTGTGGATGCCTGTCTCTTGTGTTGGAGATGTTCTCGAAGTGTCCGATAATCTGCACCACCTTTCTTACCTCTGACTGAGGCACTCAGAGAGGATGAAGGCTTGGTCGTGTTGTGGATTTGTAATAAGGTGATCGCTCAGGTCGCGTTTTGTTCACTTTCCCCGTGCTGTGCACATTTAGGTTTCATTTTTTGCTATTCTGTTACCCATCTTTGATAATTTTATTGTTGTCTCTCATCTGTCCTTTGTCATTTGTGTCATTCTCTTGTGAGTTTTTAATCTGTAAAAATTCCCTTACTATCATTTTGGGTAGAGAGTAGAGAATAGGCATGAGATCAATACAGCCAGTGTAATGACACTGAAAATGAGCCAATAAAATTGGGTTTTCGGTTTATCCTCAGTCTGGTAAGCTTGATTTTCATGCATCGTTTCCCGGGAGTGTAGGCCATTGAGCTCCCTGTGTCATGATCTGCTCCGACAATGCCAGCGCACACTCCTGCAGTGACGGCGGGCCCCAGCAGGGTCCTGTCTGAGCCGTCTTTCTCATACGCTTCTGACAACTGCCCCAGAGTTAGGTCCTAAAAACAAGCTCGTTTTTTCGTGTTTTTCCTCTCTTGTAAGTCTTGAGTGGCTAAGGGCCTTCAGAATCCACTTCTAAATCCTTGTCAAGTCAGCCTTATGCGATCTGACTTCTAGCTGATTTTTGTTTACTCAAAATATCTTTAATTTTAAAACACCCAGCATTCAATACCAACTCAAAATCCTGACACATTTTAATCTCCCTGCCTGCTGCCCTCAGAGTACTCAGTCAGTCATCACTCTGAGGCAGATGTGGAGGTGAGAAGCCAAGAGGAAGTAGGGGCTGACCAGGGACTCGGGCCCAGGTCTCGTTTGTGGAGTTCTGGGTGCCTGGGTCCCTGGGTCCTGTGGGCAGGCAAGAACCTAACACTGTCTCGGTTACTGATTGGTCCATTGGCCTCCCCTCAGCATCCCCTCCGTAGGCTCTATTAGGCACGATCCCAGGTGGGAGTCACTGTCCAGGTGAGGCCACGAGGGTCCTTAGCCCAGGAAAGGCAAACGTGCAGCCTGCCTTGGGGTCCAGAGGAGCAGTGGGCAGTTTCTGGAGTTTGGGAGATTCCCACAGGGCAGGCTGCCAGCGCTCCCAACTGCCTGGATAGGGTGGTCATAGTCCACTTGTCTGTCTCCAGGGGGCTGTTGAGGGGCAGGGTGGCTGCGGGACCAACTGGTAGGTGATGTACCTGCCTGTGGTTTTGCTGGTCCAAATGATCTTCACCACCTGTGTCAAGGTGAGAGCAGAGCTGACAGGACCTCTCCAGGGACCCAGGTCGGGGGGAGGGATGTGGAAGGGTAGGTGGCCCCAGGATCCTGATTCTGGGTGAAAGGAGACGGGGCAGCCCTGACTCTCCAGCTGATTTTTCAAAGCCTCTGCCATATTCCACTCCATTCTTCAGTGTGCCAGCCACTTCCTGAGTTCTTTGTGTTGCTCAAGTATGCCGCGTTGCTTTGTCTTTGAGGTTGTTTGGCTGTGATGGCTCTCCTGTAGTCTCTGAGCAAATCATCCTCAGTTTTTAAGCCCTATCTCCTCAGTAAAGCCTTCTCCCCCAACTCTACTCCCCTACCGATTTATTTATTTTTCTATAGAGAACCTTGTATCACTGTTTAGCATTTATCCCATTTATATCTCCTGTTGTATGAAACACAAGTTCTAAGCGTGGTCTCAAATTCCTTCAACCCCTCCTCCTTCCTGAAGGCATCTTCTGCACCTGGACCACTGCCTTGCCAGCAAACCTTATTGCGCTCCCCAGCCTGACTAGAGTCCTGGTTACGCTGGACCTGTGTGGCTTTATAGCCCCCACGTCAAGCCCTCGGTCCTCTGTCACCCCTCCACATCAGAGATAGAGGAAATGTCACACTACAGGCCACAGGATCTGGCTTTCTGAGCTGCTACTGAAGGGTGAGATGATGACCAGAAGTGGAGGCGTCAGTTGCCAGGGTGGGGAGCCTTAATTAACGGAACACAAAAGACAGGAGGAGCCTGGTAGGCTAATTCCCCTCCTTTCCCCCTGCTGTAGACTACTGGGGCATGGTTTTCCCTTTCAGGCCTTCCAGAGAAAGTCCAGCCTCCGAGCAAACACACAGGCCAAATGAGCTGTGTGTGCTGGCTGTGGCTCATGGTGAAATCCGCCAGTGAAGTAATCTATTGTGTCATAGTACTTCCCATCTTTCCTTCACTTCCCTTGTTTCCTCCCCCTCACCACCCAAATAAAACACCGGCACTTTAATACTTGCTTCAGGCTCTGCTTTCTAGAGTATTTGTTAATAAATCTGCAGTCATAATTTTAATTGTTCAACTCTGCATACGAGAGTGGGAAAAAACAGCTCTTCCCAATTTGACATTGAGATCTTGCAAATATCTGTACCTTTATGGAATACGGAAATGTCAGTTACATCCCAGGTAACAGTTTTTCAAGCAGTACAGGTCATTTTCACCTGACATGGGAATAGTTTTTGGAGTCTGAGGGTCTTCAATGACCCATTTGTTCAGCTACAACTTCCAAGTTTAGGTTCACTTTAACGGATGCTAACAGTCATGCGTATTTATGCAGGTATGCGTGTTGCAGAGCAGAACAAGATTGATGTTACGAAAGTTCTCAGTTAACCATTCATCAGATCAGTTTTTGAATTATTGTTATGGTGCATAATGATCTCTATTCTGCAGCTGTAGGTAAAAGGATCATCTTTACCACTGAGATGACTTTTTGAAAAACAGTAAAATTTGACAAAACACATGCAGTTTTGTAACTGCATTTAAGAACAGTCTTATCACACTAGAAAATTTCCTCACGTCGCTTTGTAACCAACTGCTCCCATGAGTCCCCCAGCAACAATTAATCTGTTTTACGTCCCTCTAGTTTTGCCTTTTCTGGAATGCTATGTAAGTAGAATCAGACAGAATAGATAGCCTTTTGAATGCGACTTCTTTCATTTAGCATAAGGCTTTTGAGCTCCATCCCTGTCACTGAGTTCATTCCCTTTAATGCTGAGTTAGTATTCTGTTGTTAGTAATGCTATATATACCACAATTTCTTTATCCATCTACCAGTTGAAAGATTGGATTATTTCCAGTTTTTGAGTTTGAACAAAAGTGCTATAAACATTTGCATACAGATTTTTATAAACATGTTTATATCCCTTGGAATGGGGTTGCTGCCATGGGGTAAGTGGGTGTTTAATTTTTTAAGAAACTGCCAAACTTTTCCAAAATGGCTGAACAATTGTTCATCCCCATCAACAAGGCATAAGAACCAGTCACACCCTCACCGGCACAGTGCTGTCCGTTTTCCCTTGCATTCTAGCTAATCTAAGAGAGATGCTGTGTTGTCCCGTTGTGATTTCTAAAACAGCTTTAGAAATATAATTGACATATACAATGTACATTTTTAAGGTGTACAGTTGGATACATTTGATAGGTATATGTACACATATGTATACATCCATGAAATCATTACCACAATTAAGGTGGAATATATTACCCCAAAGTTTCCTTGTGCCCCTTTGTAATTCCCCCTTCTACCCCACACCCCTTACCCAAGCTACCGCTGATCTGCTATCTGTCACTATAGATTAATTTTATGAGTGTAACCATACAGCATACAGATATTTTTATATCTGGCTTTTTTCATTCAGTATAATTATTTTGAGACTCATCCCTGTTATTGCATGTAGCAACAGTTGGTCCTTTTTACTGCCAAGTTGTAGTCCATTGTATGGATATACAGTTTGTTTATCCATTCACTTGATGAATATTTGGAGGGGGGGTTCCAGCTTTTGACACTTATAAGCAAGCTCCTATGAACTGAGACAACTTTTTTTAGTTTCCATTTTCAATCTTTTCTTTTTCTTTTTGTAAAGATTTTATTTATTTTTAGAGAGAGGGTAAAGGAGGGAGAGACATCAATGTGTGGTTGCCTCCTGCTTGTTCCCTCCTGGGGACATGGCCTGCAAACCACGCATGTGCCCTGGCTGGGAATCAACCAGCGACCCTTTGGTTCACAGGTTGGCACTCAATCCACTGAGCCACACCAGCCAGGGCTACTTTATTTTAATTTATAGTCTATAAAATGTACTCTTGAAGTGCATAATTTGATCAATTTTGACAAATTCATACTCCCTGATAACCAATACCACATCAAGGTATGGAACACTGGCTTCACTGCTGAGGCTCCCTTGGGGTTCTTTCCAATGTCTTTCACGCCCCGATCCCTAGCAAACACTAATTTGCTTTTAGTCACTCTAGAATAAATTTGTAATTTCTAGAGTTTTGTAGAAACGGGATCATACAGTAACAATTTTAGATTCTTGCTTTTTTTTGGCTGAGCATGTTTTCCCCATTCATCCATGTTGCAAGCATTGTTGCAGGTATTGGTAGTTCATTCTTTTCTATTACCGAGTAACATTTCGTTGTATGAGCGTACCAGTTGGGCCTTGGGTTGGTTCATGTTGGGCTATCATGAGTAAATTTGCTATAAACATTTATGTGTAAGCCTTTGGGTGGACACATTCTCACTCCTCCTGGATAAATAACAGTGAAACTTCTGGGTATGGTAAGAATATTTTATAATTTTTATTATTAACTTAAATATAATTTTTAAAGAAACTACCACTCTTTTCTGACGTGGTTATATTTAGACTAGCAATATATGAAGGTCCCAGCCCTGCGTGTTGCACACTTGATGTTATCAATCTTTTAAGTTTTAGTCATGTGCGTATAGTAGTATGTCATTGTTTGTAATTTGCATTTTCTTGATGGCTAATGACGCTGAGCCTCTTTTTATGTGTTTATTGACCTTTCATCTATCCTTTGTGAAGTGTCTGTTCAAATGTCATCGGTTCTTAATTGTTTCTCTTATTATGTTTGAGTTGTAGGAGTTCTTTATATATAATCTGCATACCAGACTCTTGTCAGAATAACTTTTTCTAATTGTTTAAATATATTCCCATTGTGTTCAAGCCACAGGGTTCTCTCTGCTATTCTTTAAATAGGCTAAGGCCTTATGTGACTTAGGGCCTTTGAAGTCTCTTTGTTGCCTGGAATGCTGCTCTCCCAGATACACAGCTTGCATCCAGACCTCCTCCAGTCACTGTTCATATGGCCCTTTTTTGGTGAGATATTTCTTTAACATCCTATGTAAAACAGAGGCATTCCCTCTTTATCTCTATAGCACATATCCATAAGACAGCTCTACTCGTTTACCTGTCTTCCTGTGTTGAACAAGATGAACCCCAACCATAGAGAATAGGGGAAATACAGCCTGTTTGGAGGATAAACTCTTCTTTTGGAGGCTATTACGGTCACGGATGACACCAAATTTCTGCGCCTGGTACATAAAGTTGATTTCATTAATGTAGTTATGGGCCTTTCCTTACCCAAAGCAACTCTCCGAGTGTGGTCCCCTCCAGGAGATCCTCCCTAAATGACCACACTGAGAGCAAGTAGGAAAATGAGTCCCTCCTGTCCCCCCAAAACTATTGAATCTTGACCAGCAAAGACATATGTAGAGTTCATCGTGGCCAATGCTTTGCATAGGAAGTGAGGGCGTTTCGTCCAAGGCCCAGCAAGGGTTAGGGACAGGGCTGAGACTCGCACCCAGACCTCAGCTTCCAACCCACGGAACCTGTCGGCCCCCATCGCCGGAAGTGACGGGCGCCACCTCGGCTCTTCTGCGCTTCGGCGTCCAGCTGAGGAACAGGGATATGCGGAAGGATGGGAGGGCGGGGGGCACTGACACCCGGAACAGTTCTCTCGCGCAGGTCCGGAAAGCTGAGGACTGGAGGGGGTGGGGACAGGGCACTGTTGCGGCCCAGCTCCCGGAAGTTGAGGGCTTTGTTTCCGAGGGGAAGGGCTTCCGAGACGGACGGGGAGGCGGCGGTGCGTGCCCCCGACGCGAAAGCAGGCCGAGCCAGCCTGGAAGGGAGAGGGCCGGAGGTGGGTGAGCCGGCTGGCGGGCCGCACAGCTGTAAGCCGGCCTTTTGAGATGACGCCTGGAATTCCCTCCGCTCCCAGGCCCTGGGGGTGAGGCACGGAAGTGATAGACTCCGTCCCCCTTCCAGGAATACACATTTTAGGATACGTAAAATTTAGATAAGCTCGCGATTCATTAAAGGCGTGACGAGGGCTAAGAAGGAGCTCGTGTAATAGGGACCCAACCCCAGGGCTCTGGGCGCTCTAGTAGGCAGGGAGGAATTGGTTCGGGGGAACTACCAGTCCGAGAGGGCGGAGTGGGTGACTTGAAGCTGAGAGTTGGTTGGCGCGTCCTTCTGTCCCCGATCGGGCCCGTGGGAGAGGCAGCCCATCGATAGATGTTTCTCTCTCACATCGGTTTCTCTCCCTCCTGCCCTTCCCCTCTGTAATCGTGTTCTCGGGTAAGGATTGAAGAGAAATTAAAGTTTTTTTTAAAGAGGGGGCGGGCGGAGGGCCCAGGTCGTAGAATCTGGGTCGCCTTGACACAGAGTTGGGGCCTTTCACAACAGCAGCGGGAGGACATGATTCGGTTTACATTTTGAAAGGGTCACAGGTTACAGGTTGGATGACCGGAGGGCAGGAATTGTGAGGCGACCACAGCTGGGAGGCCTCAGCTGTAGGAGGCCAGAGACAGTCTAGGCCCCAGACAGGCTAGGTTGGTGGCTTTGGGTACGAGAGAGAAGTGGACTGACCATAGTGATATTTAAGAGGTAAAACTGACAAGACTTTATGGATTAGATGTGCTGTTTAAGTGAGATGACTCTTAAGTTTCTGGCCCGAGTGAGTGAATTATGTAAAACAAAACTAAACTATTTTGATGTGCGCTAGGAGTCCCTTTTACCCTAGTGTAAAAACTAAAACCATAAAGTTTTTTTCTCCACGATTATATATAGTCGGTATATTTTGTGTGCTCCCTGCAGATAACTCGGAACATACACACTTTTTTTTGCAGAGGACAGTAAAAAAATTGTCTATAATCTGACTACCCAAGATGGCCATATTTTGGTGTGTTCCCTTCATGTTTTTGTCTTCTGCCTGCCTCTTTTTGTATGAATGAATACATTCATTATAGCTTTCTGTGTCTGTATTTTTCCCACTGGACATTATCATGACAGTAAAGATTGAACTGGTATGTGTCAGAACATTATTTACAGATATTTTTTTCGGATTGTAACAAAATGTCAGATGTAATTCCACCAAGTCAGAGGTAACTTTTTGGTGTATTTTCCTTTCCATGTTAGTGTGTGTGTGGGGGGTGCATTTATTTATTTAAGAGTTTATTTGTTTTTTTAGAGAGGGGAATGGAGGGAGAGGGAGAGAAGCATCAGGGTGCGAGAGAAACATGTATCGGTTGCCTCTTGCTGGCTCCTAACGGTGGACCTGGTCCACAACCCAGGCGTGTGCCTTGGCCAGGAACCTCCTACTGGCAACCTTTCAGTTTTTGGAATGACACCGCATCCACTGAGTCACCCCGGTACAGGGCATCTGTGCACCTTTTTAAAAGCCCCATGGTCTATGCCAAATTTTATTATTTGGATCCTGGTCAGATAAATTTATTTAATGTTATTTATTGCTGTTTTCATACATCTACTCTTCAAGACTACAGTTTTTAAAAATATTTTATTGTTTATGCTGTTACAGTTGTCCAAATGTTTCCCCCTTTGCTGCCCTCCACACAGCCTGCGCCCGACTTCCATAATCAATCCCCACACCGTTGTCCATGTTCATGGGTCCTTATATATGTTCCGTGCCTAATCCCTTCACCTTCTTTCAATCAGTCTCCACCTCCCCCAGGCCTCTTCAGCTGTCAGTCTGCTCCATGATTCTATATCCCTAGTTCTATTTTGCTCAGTTTATTTTGTTAATTAGATTCCACTTATAGGTGAGATCATATGTCATTTCTCTTTCACTGCCTAGCTTATTTCACTTAGCATAATCCTCTCAGTTCCATCCATGTCAGAAAAGGTAGGCAGTGATTTTCCTCCTTATTTTACTGCTGTGTAGTATTCCATTGTAGAAATGTACCACAGCTTTTTTTATCTACTCATTTACTGAATAGCACTTAGGCTGTTTATAAATCTTGGCTATTGTAAATAACGCTGCTATGAACATAGGGGTGCGTAAGTTCTTTTGAATTGGTATTGCAGGACTCTGGGTATATTCCCAGCAGTGAAGTTGCTGGGTCAAAAGGCAATTCCATTTTTAATTTTTTTGAGGAAATTCCATACTGTTTTCCACAGTGGCTGCACCAGTCCACATTCCCACCAACAGTGCACTAAGGTTCCCTTTTCTCCACATCTTTGCCAGCATTTGTTGTTGATTTATTAATGAAGGCCATTCTGACCGGTGTGAAATAATATCTCATTGTGGTTTTGATTTGCATCTCTGATGGTTAGTGATGTTGAGCATCTTTTCATATGTCTATGGACCCTCTGTATGTCTTCCTTGGAAAAGGGTCTATTCAGGACTTTTGCCCATCTTTTAATTGGATTGTTTATCTTTCTGGTGTTGAATCATATAAGTTCTTTATTTATTTTGGAGATTAAACCCCTGTCCAATGTATTGTTGGCCAATATGTTCTCTCAGATAGTCGGTTCCCTATTCATTCTGATGATGGTGTCTTTAGCTGTGCAGAAGCTTTTTAATTTGATGTGTAGTCCATTTGTTTTTCCTTTGTTTCCCTTGCCCTAGGAGATAAAACAGCAAAAATACTGCTATGTGAGATATATGAAATTTTACTGCCTATGTTTTCCTCCAGGATTTTTATGGTATCATTACTTACATGTAAGTCTTTTATTCACTTTGAGTTTATTCTGGTGTGTGGTATAAGATTTGGTCTAGTTTCAATTTTTTGCATGTACCAGTCCAGTGCTTCCAGCGCCATTTGTTGAAGAGGCTGTCTTTACTCCATTTTATGCTCTTGCCTCCTGTGTCAAATATTAATTGACCAAAAAGACATTGGTTTATTTCTGGCCTCTCCGATCTGTTCCATTGATCTATGTGTCTGTTCTTATGCCAGTACCAGGCTGTTTTGATGACACTGGCCTTGTAGTATAGTTTGATATCAAGTATTGTGATCCCTCCAACTTTGCTCTTCTTTCTCAAGATTGCTGAGGCTATCTGGGGTTTTTTTTTGGTTCTAGAACAAATTTCTGGAATATTCTAGATCTGTGAAATAGGCCACTGGCATTTTAATAGGAATTGTGTTGAATCTATAGATTGCTTTGGGTAGTATGGACATTTTAATGATGTTAATTCTTCCTATACCTGAAGATTGTATATGCTTCCACTTATTTATATCTTCCTCAATTTCTTTCTTTGATGTCCAGTAGTTTTCTGAGTACACGTTTTTTACCTTCTTGGTTAAACTTATTCCTAGGTGCTTTTTTGTTGTTGTTCTATAGTAAATGGGATTGTCAAAAGAAACAAGAGTAAATGGGATTGTTTTCTTAGCTTCTCTTTCTGATAGTTCATTATTGGTGCATAAAAATGCCATCAATTTCTAAATGTTGACTTTGTATCCCACTACTGTGCTGAATGCATTTATTAGATCAAGCAGTCTTTTGGTGGGGTCTATAGGATTTTCTGTGTCCACTGTCATGTCATCTGCAAAAAATGACAGTTTTACTTCCTCCTTTCCAATTTGGGTGCCTTTTATTTCTTCTTGTCTGATCACTGTGGCTAGAACTTTCAATACTATGTTGAATAGAAGTGGTGAAAGCGGACATCCCTGTCTTGTTCCTGATCTTAGTGGGAAAGCTTTTAGTTTTTGCCCATTGAGTACGATGTTGGCAGTACGTTTTTTGTATATGGCCTTTATTATTTTGTTGCATGCTGCCTCTATTCTTACTTTGCTGATAGTTTTTATCATAAATGGTGCTAGACTTTATCAAATGCTTTTTCTGCATCTATTCACATCATCATGTGATTTTTGTCTTTCATTTTGTTTATGTGATGTGTCACATTTATTGATTTGCGAATATCGTACCATCCTTGCAACCCTGGAATGAATCCCACTTGATCCTGGTGTATGATCTGTTTAATGCATTGCAAGACCGCAGGTTTTAGGGGTTGTTTAGTCACAGCCAGTCCCCTGGTACTAGGTAATATGCTTTCAACTTTTTACTGTTAGAGTGAGGATGACATCTTGTTACATAAATTCTCAGATTTCCAGTTTATTCCTTGAGAAAGAGTTCTAGAAATAGAACCTACCAGGTAGAAAGATAAAATGAACCTACCAAATTGCCTCACCCCAAAATCTCATTAAAACTTTGATTGAAATTGTTTAAAAGATGAAATTTTGGCACTGCTTTGTTTTTCCATCCAAGGTTATAGTTTTGTCTTTCTAGTTATTCGAGTTGTCTCTTGTGCTTCTTTTATGTCTATGTATATAGCCTGTCCTTTCCTTATTAAACTCATGTTTAAGAAAAGGCCGATATTATTGATTATTAATAATGTGCCCTCTCACATTGAAGTTAGGAACAATCTAATAATACTCAGGGGGGAGTGGGGAGGGGACAGTGGGGAGAGGGGATTACAGGAGCTACTGTAAAGGACACATGGACAAAATCAAGGGGGAGGGTGGAGGCGGGGGAGGGAGGGGGGTTCTGCTGGGGTGGGGTGGAGGGATGGGGAGAAAAGGCAGACAACTGTAATTGAATAACAATAAAAGTTAAAAAAAAATAATAATGTGCCCTCTCTGCTCAAATTCCTTGTGTGACATGGCTATCTTTGAATTGTGTTGCACTTTTTTCTGTAAAGTTATTTTGTTCCTTAACATGTGCGTCTAGGTTCTGCAAAAATACAAATAAAATGGTGAAATCAGAAAGTTAAAAAGGCGGAGTAGAAGTGAAAACTCGTGGTCTAAAGAATTCCTGGTATTCTGCTCTAGTTGTCTGTTGGGGTCGCTGCCCCTCAACCACGTATCGGAGGCCTCATCTGCACAGCCAGGGGATTAGGCAGCAGCCTGGATCCTTTCCCAAGTGAAGGCAGCTACAAAAAAGCTCTGCGGGGTTAGGAAGATAACATCTCATGAGGATGTCCTTCTAGTATGGATTTTTCTAGTTAGCAGTTCTATCATCTTATTATTAAAGTTATTTTTATTTGTTAGCAAAGATATTTGTTTGAATTATAATGTCAAGTTTTAAACAATTGAAGTCTTTTGGTCATTTTGGTTTTATGCAGTAGAATCCTGCTTACCTGGGAAATGCAGTTAACACATCAGCTGGACCTATTTCCTGAATGCAGGGTGACCCTTCTGTTATTTAAAGATGTAAAAAATGCTGGAGACTTGAGAAAAAAGGCCATGGAAGGTGCCATTGATGGTTCATTAATAAACCCTACAATGGTAAGTGCACGTGAGAATGAGTGAGATACACGGGGCATTTAAGAGTGTGTTAACTTTTTATGATGTTACAGGTTAGTCTAAAATTGTCACTTTCAGGTAAAAAGTTCTTGTCCAAGCTGCAGAGTGGAGTCAGGTTTGGGCAACCTTGAATTTAACTGTGAACAGAAGCTGAAATGTCAGGCCCTGCACTGAGAGATGGGGAAGGTCCGGCTTCATAATGGCAGACGCCTGGCTCTCCATTTCTCACCTTAACTAGCAAATCCCTGCGGAGGAGGCATTGCGTGGTGCTGAAGAGCGCGCACGGTGGACTCGCATTGCCAGGGCTTAATCCCAACCCTACCAATAACGATGACTTTGCACAAAGGTAGCCAACCTTTATAGAGCGATTACTCTGTCCCTGGCATTGTTCTAAGTGTTTTACATATACTAACTCACTTCACAACAATCCTGTGACGTACTGTGATTACCTGCATCTGACAAGATGAAACACTAAGGAATTTGCCCCAGTTCCCTCATTGGTAAGTGACAGAGCTGGCATTCAAACCCAGAGATGCATTGCCTTCTTTTCCTCATCTAGTGCAGGCAAATAAGAACATCAATTTCACAGGGTAGTTTTAAGAATTGAAGAAAATAATACAAGTATGAAATGTTTAGAATGTGACCTTTTGCATAATAGTCCTTGATAAATGTTATTTTCAAATTTTTACTATTTAAGTTTTTGCAGCTTTAAAATTCTATGATTTTTTTTTTGAACACCCAGGTCCTTGAGAGAGCAATTTTGAAATATAGTCCATAGGAGTTGTGATGAGGTACAGCAGCCCGACCCTGGAGTGACCGTGTGGTAGGGCCTGCATCTTCAGAGAACTCAAACTCCGTGTGATTCTTGTTGTTCTCTCTGGTAGATCGTCGATCCGTTTCAGATACTTGTGGCAGCAAACAAAGCAGTCCATCTCTACAAACTAGGAAAGATGAAGACGAGAACTCTGGCTACCGAAATTATTTTCAACCTGTCCCCAAATAACAATGTAATTAATATGGATTTTCCTTACTTCGCACCTGTGGGCCTTGCCGTGATAACACGTGTGTTCCCCAGTGTTGAGCTGCAGGCTAAATCCCTGTAAGCCTATTGTTAGCAACCAACCAAAGTAATAGTGAAGAGAGGTCTGGACAGAGAGTTGAGCTTTAGCACTGCCTCTTGCTAGAAAAATAAGCTTGGGAGCACAGGTCTTTCACCTCCTTGGTTAAATTTATTCCTAGGCGCGTTTTTTGTTTGTTTTTGGTTTTTTTGCTATAGTAAATGGGATTGTTTTCTTAGTTTCCTTTTCTGATAGTTCACTATTGGTGTGTAAAAATGCCATCAATTTCTGAATATTGGCTTTGTATCCTGCTTCTTTGCCAAATTCATTTATTAGGTTGAGTTTAGCTACATTAAGTGACGATAGTTTATCTACATAGAGTCAGGAAGACCCCTACAAATGGTACCTAAATCTAAGGATAGAACAGTAGGCATGGATATTTACATGTTATATGCACCTTTTATTCTTCCTATAAACTCCTTGAGGACAGAAGTTATGTCTTTTCCATACACCAAAAGCCGGCCTGGTACCAAGAATAGCCCTTAACACACGCTTATTCACACACTCAGTGTAGAGGAAGAGTTTGTAATTTGAGATACTGACAGTGACCAAAGTTACTGAGTTAAAGACATTCCACATGTGGCACATAAAAATTTAAAAAACTGAAATTTTGTTGATTACGTTTTAGTATTACTATTACTAACACAAGCGGGTCTATTATCAAAAAAAAATTAAGAAACCTGTGGTATGGTTTAAAATACAGATGTTTGAAATATTTATAAAATGCATGGTAATAGAATCCCCAGTACTTGGAGGAAAAAATTACTAGATGATTATTGTTTCTTTGAGATCATTTGAAATAATTCAAGAAACTATTCAATTCAATAAACATCTGTTGAGTTGGTCCCTATTCCACTTACAGTTCTAGAAACAGAAGAAACAAATATGTTCCTGAGGAAACCAGATGAACAAGAGTGTTCAAGGGTCCTGAGATAAATGATATAATGGGAATAACCATTCACATGTGTGGGACAGAAAGAACAGGTTACTCTGTAAGGAGGATGGTGCAGTGGGGAGTGACACTTGAACTGGACCTTGAAGGATGAGAGCACCCCAGGCACAGAACACAGAGTGTACGTAGGCAAAAAAGTATGAGATGATGGCATCTCCCAGCAGTCCAGACTGGCTGGAAGGCGGCAGTGCATGGCTGAGGCTCACCTGGGGCCAGAGGAGCGGGTTGTTTGCGGCTGTGCCAAGAAGTCGGAGCTTGATTCCATAGGAATGAGATGCACCTTTGAGCAGGGTCCTCTAGGGGCAGGACTGGTAGATGTTGGGAAGGGACAGTTGACAGTAAAAACTGTAGGTAGAGAGAATCCTGATACGAAAATAGGAATCTGAGCAAGGAAGAAAGCAGATGGGAGATCTTTCAGATACAGAAACTATTGGTTTATTGTCTTCTTTTTTTACCTTAGATTTCAGAGGCTTTGAAAAAATTTGGTATCTCAGCGAATGACTCTTCAATTCTAATTGTTTACATTGAAGATGGAGAAAAACAAATAGATCAAGAAAACCTAGTATCTCAGGTAGAAGGTCATCAAGTTTCTCTGAAAAATCTTCCTGAAATAACAAATATTACAGAAGTCAAAAAGGTTTGTAAATCCACATTTGTAAGTGTGCTAGATGGGGAATAGTACCAATGCTGTTTGCTGTTGCTCACCAATGCTATATTTTGGAACTTCTAAGAAAGGTTGATATAATTTAAAATTACTTAAAAAGTAATTATAGATACAAAGAATTGGAAGATACAGATTTATGTAAAATATAATTAAAAAACTTAGTTATAAAAGCATTCTCTAAGAGCTCTGGCTGGTGTGGTTCAGTGGGTTGAGGGGCAGCCTACAAACTGAAAGGTTGTTGGTTCGATTCCTGGTCAGGATACATGCCTGGCTTGTGGGCCAGGTCCCCAGTTGGGGGCGTCAGAGAGGCAACCTGATCATGTATCTCTTGCACATTGATATTTCTCTCCCTTTCTCCCTCCCTTCCCTCTCTTTAAAGATAAATAAATAAAATCTTTAAAAAAATTTAAAAAGCATTTTCTAAGAAAGAATAGATTAAATATCAAGCTGACATAGTACATTTGTAATATGTAACTTTAGTATGAAGCTAATGTCTAGTATGCTTTTAAAACTGGTACAAATTTGGTTTCCGTGTTCAGAGAGTTACCACTGTAACTTTAATTTAAAGAGCATTTTTGACATAAGTGATGAATTGCCATCTACTTTGTATATTTTAATCACATTTGTAATTTCATACCATGTCCCAATAATTAAATGATAAATAATTTCATTTATACATGTTTGCATATTAAAAGTTAGTAGTGCATGAATAATTAGCAAATCATAATTTGTCTTTTATTTTTGTAGGTATATAAACTGTCTGCACGAGAAGAAAGTATTGGCACATTGTTGGATAGTATCATTTGTAGAATGTCAACAAAAGATGTTTTGTGAAATTAGAGAAATATTAAAAAATTTCACCATTTGTAAGAACATTGATTTTCCTTTTCTAATTATAAAATTTATGTATGTTCATCATAGAAAATTTTAAAACACAGAATGGTATAACAAAAGGTAAAAAATGTAATCCTACCTGTTAATATTTTAAAAGATAATCACTGTTAGTATTATTTGTTATTTTCTTCTAGCCTTCTATTTCCATTCAAATGTATTTTATTTTTACATAATTGGAATAGTAGTTGCAAACATTTATTGGACATCTGTAAGATACTAGGATTTTTTGCCTTAGTGATTTTATATGTGCCAGGTCATATCCCTGCTCTTACTTCTTGATGCTCCAGCATCCCCCTTCCAAGCTTCCTGTGTCAATTTTACACACAAGAATTAATTTCTTTCTCATAATACTTTATGGGATAGATGCTGTTATTACCCCCATTTTTCACACAGACACTAGAGATCATAGTAACTTGCCCAAGGTCCTACTGCTAGTGTAAAATCATGTTTTATAAATATTAGAGTTTTTTTTCTTGCTTTATATTTTGATTGTATCCATCAAGGTAGACTAGGTCAGGGGTCAGCAACCTTTCTGTGAAGGGCCAGATAGAACCTGTTTACGGCTTTGCAGGCCATATGGTCTCCATTATGTCTACTGAACTCTTGCTGGTGTAGTGCAGAAGCATCTGCAGACAGCACATAAATGAGGAGTGACTGTAATTACAGAAATAAGTGATGGGCAGGATTTGCCCCGAGGACCATGGTTTGTGGAGTTCTGGGGTACACGACGCTGCCATGCTGGTCCCTGTAGCTCATTGGCTTCCCAGGACAAGACTTCCTCGCTCATTCTACAAAGCCAGCGCGAAGCGTAGGAAGACTCACTGCAGTGACTCAGGAACACAGTCCGCTGCAGGCTGCATCTCCACATGTGCTCCAGGGATCGCTGCAGAGCGAAAAGGCACAATGCCTTACAAGGTGGCTCTTAAAGCCTCCTCGTGGGAGTGACATACCGCTGAGCTCATGTTTCACTGTCCAAGGCCAGTCGTGGCCGTTCGGACTTCAAAAGGGGTGGAGAAGTGTGATCCTGCCGTGTGCTAGAAAGTGGAGAGGTAGGAATACCTGGGGAAGAAACTTAATGGTTTCCCTCACGATTATAAATAATAAAGTACAGAAGCACATTAGTTTCTTTTGTTGGTTTTATTGTTCAGGTACAGTTAGTTGTCTCCATTTTATCCCTACCACTTCCCCCCACCCCAGCCATCCCCACCTCCCACCCTCCATCCTACACTCCTTTGGTTTTGTCCATGTGTCCTTTATATTTGTTTCTGGAAACCCCTCCCCCTCTACCCCCCATTATCCTCTCCCACCTCCCCTGTGGTTATTATCAGTTTGTTCTCAATTTCACTGTCTCTGGTTATATTTTGCTTGCTTGCTTGTTTGTTCATTAGGTTCCACTTCTAGGTGAGATCATATGGTATTTGTCTTTCACTGGCTGACTTATTTCACTTAACATAATGCTCTCCAGTTCCTTCCATGCTGTTGCAAAGGGTTGGAGCTCCTTTCTTTCTGCTGCATAGTATTCCATCATGTAAATGTACCATGGTTTTTTGATCCACTCATTTACTGATGGGCATTTAGGTTGCTTCCAGCACTTGGCTATTGTAAATTGTGCTGCTATGAACATTGAGGTGCATGGGTTCTTTTGGATTGGTGTTTCAGGATTCTTAGAGTATTATCCCAGCAGTGGAATTTCTGGGTTGAAAGGCACTTCCATTTTTAGTTTTCTGAGGAAATTCCATACTGTTTTCCACAGTGGCTGCACCAGTCTGCCTTCCCACCAACAGAGCACTAGGGTTCCCTTTTCTCCATATCCCGTCCAGCACTTGTTTGTGGATTTGTTTATGGCCATTCTCACTGGTGTGAAGTGGTATCTCATTGTGGTTTTAATTTGCATATCTCTGATGGCTAGTGATGCTGAGCATCTTTTCATATGTCTCTGGGCCCTCTGTATGTCTCCCTTGGAGAAATGTTTGTTCAAGTCCTTTGCCCATTTTTTAATTGGGTTGTTTGTCTTCCTGGAGTGGAGTCGTGTGAGTTCTTTATATATTTTGGAGATCAAACCCTTGTCTGAGGTATCATTTGCAAATACGTCTTCCCATATGGTTGGTTCTCTTTTCATTTTAATTCTGTTTTCCTTAGCTGTGAAGAAGCTTTTTATCGTAGTTATCCAGATCTCTCAACACCACTTGTTGAAGAGACTGTTTTTACTTCATTTTATGCTTCTGCCCCCTTCTCGAATATTAATTGACCATTGAGGCTTGGGTTTATTTCTGGGCTCTCTATTCTGTTCCATTGGTCTATATGTCTGTTCTCATGCCAGTACCAAGCTGTTTTGATTACAGTGGCCTTGTAATACAGTTCGATATCAGGTATTGTGATCCCTCCTACTTCGTTCTTCTTTCTCAAAATTGCTGCATCTGTTCAGGGTCATTTATGGTTCCATATAAATTTTTGAAATGTTTGTTCTATATCTGTAAAATATGCCATTGGTACTTTAATAGAGATTGCATTGGGTAGTGTGGACATTTTGATGATGTTAATTCTTCTAATCCATGAGCATGGTACATGCTTCCATTTGTTTGTGTCTTCCTTAATTTCTTCAGTGTTGTGTAGTTTTCTGACTACAGGTCTTTTACTTCCTTCGTTAGGTTTATACCCAGGTACTTTATTTTCCTTGTTGCTATATCAAGTGGGATTTTTTTCCTGATTTCTGTTCCTGATATTTCATTGTTGGTGTACAAAAATGCCTTTGATTTCGGAATATTGACTTTGTATCCCATTGTTTTGCCAAATTCATTTATTAGGTTGAGTAGTTTTTTGGTGGAGTCTATAGGGTCTACTGTGTACACTGTCATGTCATCTGCAAACAATGACAGTTTTGCCTTCTTCTTTCCAATTTGAGTGTCTTTTATTTCCTATTCTTGTCTGATTGCTGTGGCTAGGACTTCCAGTACTATGTTGAGTAGAAGTGGTGAAAGTGGACAACCTTGTCTTGTTCCTGATCTTAGTGGGAAAGTGTTTAGTTTTTTCCCGGTGAGTATGATGTTGGCTGTGGGTCTCTCATACATGGTTATTATGTTGAGGAATGCCCCCTCTATTCCCACTTTGTTGAATGTTTTTATCATAAATGGGTGCTGTACCTTATCAAATGCTTTTTCGGCATCTATTGATACGATCATATGACTTTTGTCTTTCCTTTCGTTTATGTGATGTATTACATTTATTTACTTGCAAATATTGTACCATCCTTGCCTTCCTGTGATGAATCCCACTTATCATGGTGTATGATCTTTTTAATGTATTGCTGGATGCAGTTTGCCCATATTTTGTTGAGGATTTTAGCATCTGTGTTCATCAGTGACATTTGCCTCTAGTTTTCTTTCTTTGTTGTATCTTTATCTGGTGTTGGGATTAGGATGATGCTGACTTCATAAAAAGAATTTGGGAGTCTTCTGTCTTCTTGGATTTTTTGGAATAGTCTGTGAAGTATGGGGTTAGCTCTTCCTTAAAAGTTTTGTAAAATTTTCCTGTGAAACCATCCGGTCCAGGGCTTTTGTGTGTCGGGAGTTTTTTGATGACTGCTTCAATTTCATCAGCTGTTATTGGTCTGTTCAGGCTTTCTGCTTCTTCATTCAGTTTTGAAAGATTATATTTTTCTAGAAATTTGTCCATTCACCTAGGTTTTCAGATTTGGCGTATAGTTCTTCATAGTAATTTCTTACAATCCTTTGTATTTCTGTGGTATCAGTTGTAGTCTTCTCTTTCATTTCTGATTGTGTTTATTTGGGTCCTCCTTTTTTCTTGATGAGTCTGCTTAAAGGCTTGTTGATTTTGTTTATCTTTTCAAAGAACCAGCTCATGGTTTCATTGATCCTTAGAATTGTGCTTTTAGTCTATATCATTTAATTCTGCTCTGATCTTAGTTACTTGCTTCCTTCTATTTGCTCTGGGCTGTCTTTGTTGTTGTTCCTCCAGTTCTTGTAGATGTAGGCTTAGGTTGTTTATTTGCAATGTTTCCATCTTTTTTAGGTAGGCGTGTATCACTATGAACTGCCCTCTCAGGACTGCCTTCTCCATGTCTCATAACTTTTGGACTGTGGTGAGTTCATTTTCATTTGTTTCCGGAAACTTTTTTGATTTCTTCCTTGATCTTATTCTTAACCCATTCATTGTCTAATAGCATGCTATTCAATCTCTATGAATTTGAGTGTTTTTGAGTTTTTTCCTTGAGGTTGGTTTCTTGTTTCAGTCCTTTGTGGTTGGAGAAAATGCTTGATATGATTTCCATTTTCTTGAATTTGTTGAAGCTTGTTTTGCGTCCTATCATGTGGTCTATCTTTGAAAATGTTCCAAGTGCATTTGAAAAGAATGTATATTTTGCTTCTTTGGGGTGAAAGGTTCTCTAAATATCAGTTAAGTCCATTTAATCTAGGATATGGTTCAATGCTGCAATATCTTTATTGATATTTTGTTTGGAAGATCTATCCATTTTTGACAGTGGGGTATTAAAATCCCTACTATAATTGTGTTGCTGTCAATATCTATCTTTCTTGAAGTCCTCCAAGATTTTCCTTATGTATTTGGGTGCTCCTATGTTGGGTGCGTATATATTTACAATGTTTATGTCTTCTTGATGGATTCTTCCCTTGAGTATTATGAAGTGTTCTGGGTCTCTTTTTATGGCCCTTATTTTGAAGCCTGTTTTGTTTGGTATGAGTATTGCTACCCCGGCTTTTTTTCCCTGTCCGTTTGTTTGGAATATTTGTTTCTAGCCCTTCACTTTCAGTCTGTGTAGGTCTTTTATTCTGAGGTGGGTCTCTAGTAGGCAGCATATGTGTGGGTCATGTTTTCTTATCCATTCAGCTACTCTATTTCTTTTGACTGGAATATTTAATCCATTAATATTTAAGGTTATTATTGATAGATACTTATTCATTTCCCCCCCTTTGTACTTGTGTTCCTCCCTCTCTCACTCTTCTCCTTCCTCTTCTTATAGTAATCCCTTTAGCATCTCTTGCAGAGCTGGTTTGGAGGAGGTGTATTCTTTGAGGCTTCTTTTATCTGGGAAACTATTTTGCCTTCCATTTTAATCAAGAGTCTTGCTGGCTAGCGTAATCTTGGATGCAGGCCTTTGCTTTTCATTACTTGGACTATCTCTTGCCATTCTCTCCTGGATTGGAGTGTTTCTGTTGAGAAAGCAGCTGCTAGCCTTATCAGAGCCCCTTTGTATATCACTTCCTCCTTCTCCCTTGATGCTTTTAAGGTTCTCTCTTTGTCTTTAATACTTGGCATTTTAATTATGATGTGTCTTGGAGTTGGCCTCTTTGGGTTCATCTGGCTCAGGACCCTCTGTGCTTCCTGAACTTGCATGGCTTTTTCCCTCTCCAAGTTCGGAAAGTTTTCTGTCATTATTTTTTCAAACAAGGTTTCTATCCCTTGTTCCTTTTCTTCTCCTTCCAGTATTCCTATGATTCGAATGTTGTGTTTCATGTTATCGTGGAGTTCCCTTAAGCTATCTTCTTACTTCTTTAGTCTTTTTTTTTTGTGCAGCTGCTCTACCTGGCTGTTTCTTTCCACCTTGTCTTCCAGCTCACTAATTTGGTCCTTTGTTTCATCCAGCCTGCTTGTAATTCGTTCTAGTATATTTTTAATTTCAGAAATTTTACTTTTCATGTCTTCTTGGGTTTTGTTTATAGTTTCTATATCCTTTTTCATATTGTTGTAGTTCTCACTCAGTTCCTTGTAGTTGTCTGTGAGTTCCTTGAGCATTCTTATAATCATTATTTTGAATTCTATATCTGATGGTTTGCTTACCTCCATTTCATTTAGCTCTTTTAGTGGGGAGTCACCCATTCCTTTTGATTGCAGGTTCTTTTCTTGTCTCCCCATTTTAGGTGACTCTTTTTGTTTGTTTCTATGCTTCCTGATATTTTGCTTTGCTAGCTGTCTTTGTAGGGAACTTCTGTGGTAGGAATTCTGTGGCACTCAGTGGTGTGGTCTCTTTGATCTCCTTGTCTGGATGCTCTAGGGTTGCCCCTTCTTCTGTTTGTGTGGGCTCTCTTGTTGTACTTGGGTTTTTACCTGTTGGTGGTTCCTTTGTTGGTGGGTTCTCTCCTCCAGCAGGTATACTGGTGTTCACATCTCCCAACTACTCTTATATATGATCAGTGGCAGGGGGAAGGCAAAATGGATTAAGACAGCAGGAGAGTATTCTGTGGGATTTAAAGTACCTACAAGTAGAGAAGAGATAGGAGACCCTTTGGATAAGTATGGTGTTAACCGTGATATTTCACCCAACTAGCCACTTTCATAAAAGATGAAAAAGAGATAAGACTCTCATTAGAGGGGAGAAGGATTTTGAGCTGAATTCAGAAAACAGCTTGTGCGAAGTCAGATGATGAGATACAGTGAGAGTAAAGGATAGAAAGTAGGGGTGGTGTGCGAGAGAATAGAGTAACCACAACAATAATAAAGCTCAGGAATACAGTGAAATGGGCTAGGATCAGGGAGGGGTGCTGTGTAGTATTTACAATAATATGACAAATAATTATTTACAATGGTACTGGAAAAACAATAATATGACAGAATCTATATGATCTGAATAATAAGAATAGGAAGTACACGACCCAGAGAAGTGTGCTATCGGAACACAAGTGAAGTGAAAGAAGGAAAATTAAAATACAATATGAAAGAATCAGGAAAACCATCAAACAATGCAATTAAATAAAACTAAACAGAAGAGAAAAAATACTACTGAAATAAAAAGTGAAACAAAAAAATTATACAAATAAACAATAACATAGTTCTATAGGGTAGCAAAGTGACGTTTGTCTCAGTTTCTCTGATGTCGGGTTAGCCTTGTGCTCCCTTTTAGATCTGTCTCTGGACCTTTCACAGCTCTAGGTGTTACTGTCTCACTTAGAGAAAAAAGGCGGGGTTGGGAGAAGACAAAAAGCCTCCTGCTAACTTTAAACCTGCCAAGCGAGTTCTGCTGGTCTTCCTGGATGCTGCAGCTGAGGGGGGCTGGGTTTCGCTTTTCTCCCTTCCTCTGGTTTTGTGAGGATGGGGGCCAGGTCTGGGCAGCAATATTCTCAGTTGCCCAGCCTCCAGCCCAGGTCCTCCGTGCGTTGCTGGGCCCCCACAGTCCATCCGCGCCAGGCCAATGCCTTTAATCCCCCGTGAAGCTACCCATGCTGTGCATTAATTAGGGGCAACTCACACATCACCTTCTCCCTCTTTGCTGGCCTAGATGCTAGGCACTCTCAAAGTCTCTTCAGGGTGGTTCAGCTCCCCCCACTGAGTTAAGTCTTTCTGGGGACTGCTAACTTGCTGAGCCCTGCTGCCCTCCTCAGCTAGCCAGCCACTGCGCTAGAGTTCCTTAAACAGTGACTGAGAGCCTTTGAGTAAAAGCCTGTTTAAGCCTGCCATTCTTAACAAGCTCCTGGCTTTTCACACAGCCCAACTTTCTAACCAGACCAGGCACCATCTGGGTCAGGGGCCATCATGACCCAACTCTTCTCCCTTCTCCACATGTCACCCAGCTCCCCAATTTCTCTGGTAATGACCTAGCTGATATCCACAGTCCCAGGGGGTGTGCACCTCCCCTGTACATCTCCCACTTCCTCTTTATTCCCCCCAGTGACTTCAAGCACCTGGGTCTCCCTGGTGCTGCTGTGCTCTGTCTTCCCTGCTTTGGCAGGGGAGGGAGCTGCTGATCTGGCTCTCTTCCAAGGATCCCGTGGCAGGCACCGGGCCATGGGCTGCAGCAGCTCTGGCCCCTGAGCTGGTCCCAGGGACCTTACTGTCCCAATGCAATCTCCTTACCATCTGTTTTTCAATGTCCTCTACAATTTTGGCCTCCAAACTTCATATAAGCTGGGATTCCGTTGGCTGTACACTCTATTCCTCAGAAGATTGGCTAGGTGTTCCCCTGTGCGCAGGGGGAAGTGGGCTCCGCTCCCACCTACCGCACCACCACCTTCCCCTACTGTTTCTTGCATGTACTGTGCTAAACACTTTATAAGCACTCCCGCAGTTAGTCCTCATTCCAACCCCGAGAGATTTACCAAGTGAGGAACCACACTTGGTCTCTCAACTCTACTTCAAAGAATTTCAAGCATACAAGACAACTGCAAGTATTACAATGAATATCCATGTGTCTTTCATGTGAATTCACCGTCTGTTAATACCTGCTGCGGTCTGCATGCCACACAGACACACCACCTGCTTTTCTTCTGAACTATTTGAAAGGACCTTGCAGGCTTGGTGGTACCTACCCTGCATTGTATTTAACTGCCGTGGCCCTTAGTCTCCTTTAATCCAGAACAATCCTTTTTTAAAATATGTTGACATGTTTTTAGAGTACTGTGGATGTCTTTCAGAATTCCACAGTTGTTCATAATTTGAGTCATTTCAAATATTTTGGGGGATAATAGTAGGTAGATGGATTTTGTGTCCTCCCTGTTGCATGTCATCAAGAGGCACATAATGGCAGTTGTCCCCCACACTGGTGAAAAGAAGTTTGATCACTTGGTTCAGATGGTCCCCCCAGACCTCTCCACTATAAACGCACCTTCCCCCTGAAGCTTAGAGAGCTGAAGCTCCCCTCAAAGCTCAAAAGCAGGGGTCAGGGGTAAACCTCAGATCCGAGAGGCCTCGGAGGCCGTGCTCCTAATGACTTCATCGCAGGCTTCATCCCATGCCATCGCTCTCCAACATGTTTGTTTTATTTATTTTTTAAAAGGGGAGAGGGCCAAATTATTACTATCTAAAAATCTGGTTACAACCGATTTTGTTGACATTAAACTTAGAGGTATTTTAAGTTTGAATACGGATATAAACCAAAACCCAGAAATTACATTTGGTAGACATGAGAAGTGTTCCAGTAATCAGAGTTGGAGGCAGAAAGCAATTTAGAGAAGCAAACAGACCTTTAGAGAAACGGCCGTGGATCACTAAACTGCCCCAGCATAATCTTCCTTTCGACTCACTTCAGTTAGAAATGCTGATTTCTTCAAATGTTTTTTAAAAACACGTTCTCAATATTTTTAAAAGGCTTTTTTCCCACCCTGCTTCTGAATTCTGTCAGACGAAACAGAATTCTGCCACAAGTTATTGTCATTTCTTTTTGCAGCAGTGATCTTGGTTAGCGGTAAGTCACTTCTGCTCTTTGTCTGTTTATCTTTGGTTGTTCACACGCGTGCACGCTAGAGCAAGTTGCCCCCGGGGAATGCAATTTTCCCCGATTTCCCTCTTTTCTAAACGGGAGGACGGCGGGAGGCGGCAGACGGGGGAAAAGGCTGCTTCCTCGGTTCCGGGAGCACCAGCGAGACCCAAGGCCTAGGCGGCCGCCTGGTCCCGCACCGCCAGCGCGGCGCTCCCGCGGGGACAGTGGAAGCGGCCGGCCCGCACCTTCTTCTTCGCCGCTTCTTGGGAGAGGCCCGAGCGGTGTCCCGCGCCGGGGCGAGGCTGCTGTTGGGCAGAGGTGCTGGGGCGCCAGTCTGAGCGGTGAGACGCGGCCTGTGCCCTGGGACGTGAGGGTGGAGGACGGCGGGGGCAGCGCCCGGGGGTCCGGAATCCAGGGGAAAATCGGCGGAGCCGAGGGCAGCGGCAGCAGCGGGAGGGCCCCCGCAGCAGCCGCGAGGGGAAAGCCCGGGGGGCGCGAGGCGGCAGCCGGGGACAGTCGGCTCCCGCCGCGGGACGGAGACGCGGCCCCAGCGCTGGGAGGACGGAGGCTCCGCGGGAGGAGGAGCGAGCAGAGCGGGAGATGCGGGGGTCGCGGCTGCAGCGCCGGGAGCCTGAGCGAGCGCGGACTGTGCGCGTTCGTTTTATTGCTGTGTAACCTACCGCCTGCGCAATTCTGTCACACATTCGTGTTGCTTTTATTTTTGCCCCTAACAAGTAAATCTGGGTACATGTTGCTCTTTCTTTAGGAGAGCTTCCCCGAAGCGGAATTATTGGGAAGGAGCATGTGCGCTCCTTAAAGGCTTGTAAATACCAGACAGGTGCCATTTTGCACACCCAGGGGCAGAAAACAGGCATTCCAGTCTCTGCCAGGCCTTTTAACTTTTAAGCATTTTGCCAGTGTGACATGTCGGACAACTGATGAAGCTGAACTCGTATGTTTATTGGTTTGCCTGTTATGAAGAAATGTAGACGTGTTTCCAGCTCCTTCTAACAAGAAGAAAACAGATCAAAGCAATGCCATTTCCTGGGGAAGAAGTTTACATAAGCTCCACAAGTCTTTTAGAGAAAGTAGTTTTCGGCCAAGTTAGGAACAGTGTCCTTTACAATAACCTGGTAGCTCCAGAGCCTAAATGCTCCACCAGCAAAAGCAAACTGTTGCTAGAGAGCCTTTGGTGCTGGGAGGGAAGGGATGCAGGTTGGTAGACCACGGGGATTTGGCTCCTTAGTCAAGGATTACATACCGAAGCAAAAAGTTGGCTGTCTTCCCCTGTGCTCGGGAACGCGGTGGAGGAAATGCGCTCTGTTACCCAGGTGAACGTTGTCGCTCCACATCTACCCAGTCTTCAACTGAGGGCCGCAGGTGAAGGGTCTTTAGCCCCGATCAGCTACCCCGCAACACACACTGAAAATTATAGGGACTACTTATAAGCCCTGTGCCTTCTTTTTAAGGCTGTTCCAGAACCTGCTAACAGCACCCTCTCTGCCCCAAATAATTACTAGTAATCACAGAGGTGAATGGAGAACAGGCTCCTTGCCCTGCCCTAGCCCAGCCCCTTGACACTGGGGTTTATGATTGACAAACCAGTACCCAGCCAATGAGGCGGCCTCCAGGGTCTCCTCCCCCGAGGTAGTGCAGGCCCTGAACAGTCTTCCTGAATGCCAGTCAGCGGCTGAGGGAGGAGAGGAGTCGGAGGCCACCCTGGACTTCGGAGGCTTTGGGGGTAACAGGTGAGAGGACATGGGTGGAGAGAAGTGCTCTGGGTGCGGCCTGCAGCCCTGGGCCCCCTGGTGCTCAGGGCAGGGCCGGTTTTGGTGTTTGGCTCTTAGGCCACCTCAGCAGCCTAAAAAGCTGCAGTCAAGGGGGAAGGAGCCTTTGCCGAAACCTGCGCCTGGGAACACAGGGTTCCTGCAATGTATGGACCCTGGCAGAGGGACCAAAGGGTAGGGGACCCATGCCCTGGCTGCTGTATCGTGTCACCTCAGTGCACCAAGAAGCTGAGAAGAGACAAAAAAAAAGGAGAGAGGGTGGAGGTGGAGGGTAGTTTTTATACCAGAGCTTTGTATATACAGAGCTTTAATCAAATTCTCAAAACAATCTCAGAAGGCAGGTTTTGATTTTATGCTGTTGTGTAGACGAAGAAACAGAGGCTTAGGGGGATTAAGTGACATGCTCAAGGTCACACAGCTAGAAAGGAGTGGAGCCAGATCAAATACAGGTCTTTCTGACCCTACCCTTCTCCCTTGGCTGTGGCTGACTTCCCACCAGGCAGAAGCACAAAGACAAGCCCTGGAGCAGGGCCTCTGATTCCTGGGAGGTGGGAGAGATGGGGGTTCTCACATGGCTTCTCTCTCTTCCCCAGGGCTGCCTGGAAGGGGTGCAGGGACGCCTAGCTCTCGCTGGTGGACGTCAAGATTCAGACACACAAGCCTTCCATGGCTCCTTACCACATCCGCAAATATCAGGAGAGCGACCGCCAGTCCGTCCTGGACTTGTTCTCCCAGGGCATGGTCGAGCACGCCCCCACCACCTTCCGCCACATGCTGAAGCTGCGGCGAACACTTGTGTTCTTGCTTGGGGTGCCCCTCGCCCTCTTGCTGGTCTCTGGGTCCTGGTTCCTGGCCCTTGTGGCCGGTCTCGTCCTCCTCGCTGCCTTGAGGTTCCTTGCCAAATACCCTTGGACTGAGTATGTGGCCCACTCTTTGCACACAGACATGTCTGACATTGCCGAAACCTACCTCAGTGGGCCCGGCTCCTGCTTCTGGGTAGCCGAGTCTGAGGGGCAGGTGGTGGGCACAGTGGGAGCTCTGCCCATGGAGGAGCCCACCCTGCAGAAGCAGCAGCTGCAGCTGTTCCACTTAAGTGTGTCCTTGGAGCACCGGGGCCAGGGGATAGCGAAAGCTCTGGTCAGGACTCTGCTCCAGTTTGCGCGGGACCAGGGCTACAAGGAGGTTGTCCTCAGCACCACCATGCTGCAGTACGCGGCCATAGCGCTCTACCAGCGCATGGGCTTCCAGAAGACCGGCCAGTACTTCTCTTCCACGTGTGGCAGGCTGCTCGCTATTTCTATATTTCATTTTACCTACCGGCTCCCTTCTGCTCAGGTCTCTCAGGCATCATAGCAGAAAGAGGACCCGTCGTCTGTTTCCTGGTGCATCCATCAGGACAGGATGGGCTCTGCAGCTGTAACAAGTAACCCTGAGTTCTCACTGTAACAGTAAAAGCTTTCCTTCGTAAGCATCGAAGCCCCCGGGGGACGGTGGTGGTTCTGCTCCTTTCTGTCTTTTGGGGTCATCACTGTTGAATTTATCTAGTGACACAAATGTTACATAAAATCAATCACAAAAGCATAATAAACATTTACTCGGTTTGTGAGTGTGTGAGTCAGCCGTGTAGACTGGGCTTGGCTGGGCAGCTCTTTTGGTTTGGCCTTGTTCACCTGTGGTGGGGTGGCTGGTTCATGTGTCATGGCGTTGGCTGAAGGACAGACGGGGCTTTCTCATGTTCCAGCAGCGTCACTCAGGCATAGTTCCATGGTATTTGCAGATGAGCCAAAGTAAAGCAGAAACAAGCAAATGCTTCCTGAAGCCTTTGCAGGTCTCACATCTGCCAACACCCCAGGATGGGCAAGAAGGAAGGGACCTGTGTCTTCAGTGAGAGGCGCTGCGGAGCTCCACGGCAGAGGGCTCAGAGAGGAGTGTGAGCTGACTCCAGGTCAGAAGGGCTGGGGCCAGTGATGCCGCAGCCGGCAGCCTGCCCCCGCTGCTGTGCTGGAGGGAAAGAAGGCAGCCAGGAACAGAGTGTGGGATGTTGACTCCCAGGTTAGACCTAGAATTCTTGCCAAACCACATCCCACTGGCTGGGACCCAGTCACATGGCCTTCACAGGTCTGAAGGGAGGCTGGGAAATTCCTGTCCCGGGAGAAACGGCAAGTTTTCCAGGTCTGTGCCCCCTGGGACCCTGCCGCTGTCCCCAAATGCTCAGAGGTTTTCACAGATATCTCAGGCTGAACTGCCTCATCCCGTTAAGCCTCTGTCTGACCAACTGCGAGGCGGAGCTTGGGCCCAGGATCGGGTGTGCAGCCCCCTGCACCCTTCCCAGCCTGCTCACCACCAGCATGGGTGTCCCACACGCGGTCTGGAGCCTCTCACCCGGTCCCCCCACCCAGAGGCTACTTTCAGGAGCTGGAAATCCAGGTGCCCTCTCAGGCGGATCTTGTAACACACAGCATTGTCTTTGCCCTGGTCTACTCTGCTCAGTCCCCTGTAAGGAGCTTAGGCCTTCGCACGGTCAGCCAGGCCACAAACCTGGCCTCATCCTGCCACCTTGTGTTGGAGTCAGCACATTACATCTAAATGGAGCCTTCCAACCGAGTCTGCAGGGCGGCTCCAACTTTCCTATTTCTCTCACCCCAAACCAGGAGCCTCAACTTTATCCCTCCGTTTCAGCCTCTTGTCTCCCCGGCCTTGGAGTCGCCCCACAGGCCCCTCTGCCACCCATCTTCCTCCTCCAGGCCCGCGCCTTGCATCTCCCACGTGATTCTCAGAGAACTTGACCATCGAAACCACTTGTTTAACTGTGCCCCCACTTCTGGGTTTTAAAGCAAACTTCTGGGCCCCTAATTGTGTTCCAGCTTCGAATTTAATGGCGGGGCCTAGGGTCCATCCGCCCTGAGGGGCAGGACGACGCAGGGACCTGCTTCTGTCAGCTCTCCAGGGTCCCACACGGGCACGTCGTCCTGGAGACGAGGGAGTCCACAGTGAACCCGAGGCTCTGAAAGGTCTTTAAAGTAACAATTTAGTGGCTGTCCGGATTCCAGACAGTCGTGGTCCGTGGCCTCCAGGGGCTTCGGGGCCAGAGGGGGCTGGGAGAACGAGGAGGGCGGAGGCAGACGTGTTGTCGTAAGCGGGCATGAGGGACACCAGAAGGGCCCCTAACCGCCTCTCTGGGGAGGGCTTCGCAGAGGGGCCAGCGCCCCTGCTCCTGAAATCCAAACCCGGCGCGAGCGTGCGCAGCCCCTGCCCCGGTCCCTGCGCTCGCGGCCCGGCCACTCTGAGCGGCTTCCCCTGAGCGGAAGCTCTTTCTGCCTGCGGCCTCCGCGCATGCTGTTCCCGCTGTCTGGAACATTCTCCTTCCACCTCCCGTCCACGCGCCCCCTGTGTCCGACCAATTTCTGCGCTTCTCAGCTGAGTGGCAGGGATGACTGGGTTTGGATAATCCGTGGGCCTCAATTGCACACGGCGAATGTACTAAATGCCACGGAATTGGACGCTTTAAAATAATTTATGTGAAATTCAACTCTAAAAAATAAAAGATTTTAGATGGCTCTAAAACCCCAAAGAACATACAAAAGGTTGAAGAGTGCAAAGATGTAGAGGTTTTAACTGGGAGAGGTGCCGCTGCGCTGAGTCCGCCCAACCCAAGCACAGTGCGGAGGGAGGCGCCCGCAGGAGAGGCCTGGGGGCCGCTGAGTCTCCTCCGTGTGGCGGAGCAAAAGCACCGACCCTGAGGAGTCTGGAAGTCCTAGCGGGCGCCTGTGGGCCTGGAACTTCGGCAGAGGTGGGATGTTGCTGGTGCGTGTGCGCGTGTGTGTGTGTGTTGCAGGACTGCTTCTTCTGAACCGGGCTGTGGGCTGTGGGTCCTGCAGGCCCGTGGGATGCAGACGGAGCCAGGCAGGGCATCCGGGGAGCCGCACTGAACAAGTCTGCGATTTGCGCAGCAACCCACTAGGGCAGGTGCAGGAGACCGAGTTTTCCAGGAAGCAGGGAGGGCAGGGGGCGTGGTAATTTTCCAGGTCAGCGACTTGAACCCTGCAGGAAGAAAATCTAGAATGCTGACTCCAAACTTGCCTTCCCCTTTCTTTGGCTAATAAGTAATTTGCTCAGTCTGAAGGCTGAGGTTTTACTCTGAACTTGGTGAAAATTTAAAGACATTAAGGTTTCCTTTTATATAACAGTGTATAGTTTAAACTAGACTTATTTATTTTTTGCCTCCCGTGCCCATGTCAGTATTGGGTTCACTCAGGCAGGGCTGCCAGCTGCGCTCCCCCAGTCTACCTGCCCTGCTCTTCTTCTGTCTCATCCTCTCTTTCTCCTTGTATTCTTTTTATTGTGTTAAATATACATAAAGTGTATCATGTTGACAACTTTTAAATGTATACATTAGTAGCATTAACTACATTCACAATGTTGTCTACATATCACCACCATCTACATGCAGAACTTTCCAACACCCAAGACAATAGCTCTGTCCCCATTAAGCAGAAGCTCCCCATTCCGCCCTCTTCCCAGCCCCTGGCAACCACTCTTCCATTTTCTGTCTCTAGGAATTTCCTATTCTAGGTATCTTGTTTAAGCGGAATCACACAGTTTGTCCTATTGTGACTGGCTTAGTTCATTTAGCAGAACGTTTTCAAAGTTCATGCATGTTGCAGCGTGTGTCAGAATTTCATTCACTTTTGGAGGTTCAGTCATATTCTGTCGTATGTACATACCACACTCTGTGTATTAATTCACCTGCTGGCAGACATTTCGTTTCCACCTTTTGACAAGAGTTACCATATTTTACTGTGTACAATGTGCACTTTTTTGCCCAAATTTTTGAGGGAAAAATAAGGATGCACATTATACATGGGTATAACAATTACATGAGTATAATAATCCCATGTCAAATGTGTGCAAAAACACGGGTACGCATTATACATGGAAAAATATGGTAATTTATTTTTAAACCATTCAGCAGGAAAAAACATTTAAGCTTAAGCAGGGGCATTGTGGATTTTAAATTAGGAGTCAGCATGCTACTGTGCGGGGCTGGGGGGTGGTGTTCCTGAGTAACCTGTTTGCATGTATTACAAATCTCATAGTTGCCTTCTGGAAAAAATCAATGTGGAAATAAATGCTCATATTTGTACACTAGGGATAAATTAATTTAGATTTTGCTAAATGTGAGTCTTGCTATAAGAAGTTTATTTTAGAAACAATTATGTAGGAAATAGTGGACTTGTGACCAGGTGGCAGACAGGTTTTAAGACTAGTAGCTGATTGGAGGAAATGGGAAGACATTTACTTTGGGTATCAGAGGAGACAGGGACACTGCCTGTGGCCTGAAGTACCTAAAGCTAGGGTTAAAAGGACCATAGGGAAGAGTGGAGCCTGAAGGTTGCTCCCTTCGGGGTCTGTTTTTTGCCACTACCATGCTGTTTTGATTACTATGGCCTTGTAGTATAGTTTAATATCAGATAGCATGATACCTCCAACTTTGCTCTTCTTTCTCAAGATTACTGTGGCTATTCGAGGTCTAATGTGGTTTCATATAAATTTTTGGATCATTTATTCTAGTTCTATGAAGAATGTCATTGGTATTATGCTAGGGATTGCATTGAATCTACAGATCGCTTTGGCTAGTATGGACATTTTAATAATGTTAATTCTCCCTCTCCATGAGCATGGTACATGCCTCATGTATTCATATCTTCTTCAATTTCTTCCTTCAATGTTTTATAATTTCTGAGTACAGGTCTTTTACTTCCTTGGTTAAATTTATTCCTGGGTATTTTATATTTTTTGGTGCAATTGTAAATGGGATTGTTTTCTGTTTCTCTTTCTGATAGTTCATTGTTATTGAATAAAAATGCAACTGATTTCTGAATATCTCTTTTGTATCCTGCTACCTTACTGAATTAATTTACCAGTTCTCATAGTGTTTTGTGGGGTCTCTGGGGTTCTCTATGTACAGTGTCATCTGCAAAGAGTTCAGTCTTGTTTGTCCTTTCCAACCCAAATGCCTCTACTTCTGCTTTCCTGATTACTGTGGCTGGGACACCCACATCTTTTAAATTTTAAAACTTCTGTTGACATTTTAAATATTTTAATGTAGGTTTTTAAATTCTGAGAGAGATATATATATTTATTGTTAATATTTTATTTGTTGTTCTGAGAGATATAATCTACAGATTTCTTGATGTTTGTGATTTTTCTTTCTTATAATTCCTTTCATTGTATTTTATTTATATTTTTATTCTGGAAAATATACATTTGTTCCACAATGTATATTTTTCCAAAATATTTTACTGTGGAAAATATACTCTGGAAATACACAAAAATAAAATTTGGCATTTTAATCATTTAAAGAATATTTTATTTATTTTACTTTTAGAGAGGGGGAAGGGAAGGAGAGAGGGGGAGAAACATCAGTGTGAGAGAGAAACACCAGTCGGTTGCTTCCCACACACGCCCCACCAAGGACTGAAGCGACACCCAGGCACTTGCCCTGCCTGGGGATCTGACTGGCCACCCTGTGCTTGGTGGGACACTCCCACCCAACTGAGCCACACTGGACAGGGCAGCATTTTAACCACTTTTTTAAAGAAGATTTTTAAAATTTATTTTTAGAGAGGGGAAGGGAGGGAGAAGAGAGGGAGAGAAACATCAATGTGTGGTTGCCTCTTGCGTGCCCCCCCACTGGGGACCTGGCCCACAACACAACCCAGGCAGGTTCCCTGACTGGGAATTGAACTGGTGACCCTTTAGCTCACAGGCCAGCCCTCAATCTACTGAGCTACACCAGCCGGGGTCATTTTAACCATTTTTAGTTGTACAATTTAGTGCCACTAATACATTCACATTGTTGTATGACCATCATCAATATCCATCTCCGGCACATTTTCATCATTCCAAACAGAAACTGCACCCAGTAAATCATAACTCCTTATTCCCTCCTCCCTGAGCCCCCAATAGCTGCCATTCTACTTTCTGTCCCTGTGAATTTGCCTACTCTAGGTACCTCATAGAAATGGAATCATACAGTATTTGTTTTTCTGTTTCTTTTTTGCCTTTCACTCTACATGACTGCTCCTGAACTTTTACGCCATTGGATTTTTGTCCATTTTATTTGCTCCTTTAATGAGAAATTGGTTTTATGATAGTGATTTTTGCTTTGTCATGCTGACAGGCCAGTCCTCATGGAAGGCTGACCTTCTGCCCTCCAGTTCTCTCTGAACTTCAGGGAGGTTGTTGCCCTAATGCCCTTCAGCAGCTCTTCCATGCTCTTCCAGGCTGGCTTTCCAAAGGAGTCTCCTGTATGACTGGGGACACATTCAACTCCTTCTCCTCTTTCTGGAGCAGTGTTTCTCTAGCCTACACAGCGATGGGAAGGCTTCCTCCTGCCGTCACCCCTGCGCGCGTCCTGTCGCTGCTGGCGTCCACTACAGGCTGCCCTCTAATCCCTGTGGACTAGGGTTGCCAGATAAAGTGCAAGATGCCCCAATAAGTGAATTTCACATAAACAATGGGTATTATTTAGAAGTACGTCTCAACTACAGCATGGCACAGACTACACTAAAAAAAAAAATGTGTTCATCTAAAATTCAAATTAAACTGAGATTCCTGTATTCTGTTTGCTATATGTGGCAGCCCTACTGTGGACACTACTCAGAATACCAAACTCAAATCCAGTCTATAGGCCGCCACCTGTCTCCTAGAAAGTCTAGGAGGAGTATGGACTGCACTTTTGCCTTTCCTTAGGCTCTGCAGAAAAATACAAGAATGGGCTAATCAATGCTACTTCACTTACCATGGGGCCAGGGCCGGTTCAGAAAGGAAGGAGGAATTACAGTGCAGGAGCATGATTTCCAGACCTTGGCAGGCCTTCACCACTCGCATAGCTCCATACGCACGCCCTGCAGTTGGAGCAGCTCCGTGGATCCAGAGGGTGAGCATGGGCCCTGCTTGGGTATGGCCTTGGGGTTGGCCTGCACTCCCACGTTTGCTGGGAGAGGCTGCATGTTTTCTGAGGACTAAATTTGGGACCAGCCGGCATGCAGCTGTTTTCAGTCCTACCAAGGAGACTGAGTCTCCTTAGAGTGACTACCAGAAACCAGGTTTCGGGCAGAGTGGCCAGAGGAAAACCTGTCACCTGCCTCACAGGAGCTATGGTCCAATATTTCAGATGAGGGCCTCAGAAGAACCCACGAAAGCACTCAGGAGAGACAGTCACCCTGAGACAATGGGTTGTCAGGGCCAGAGAGCAGGAAGCCACGCCGTGTGCCCACCCTGACCACACAGAAACGCACACACAGAAGTGGGACAGAAACCCCATGACCTGCTGGGGGGGGGGGATGTGTCAGCTTCCCCAGATGATGCATAGTGGGGCTCAGCTGCCAAAGAGAGATATTAACTCTAAATCAAGTTGGAAGGGTTCATTATCAGTTGGGACTGGACACTTCTTCCTATTGAGCAGAGAGTGGGTTTGCAGTAACAAGTGAGCAACGTAGAATGCAACTCATCTCAAGGTGATCAGCACAGTCGAGGGACCTCCGAGTTCTCTTCACCCAAGGGAATCCCTGACAGACCACCTGGACACAAAGTTGGGTCCCGACATTTCTGGCAGCACTGCTCAGAAGAGTTATAAATTATGTTTAACTACTTATGGATGTTCAGCAAATTGCTTGCTGTAAGATTAGAAAATATTTGATACATATACAACAATCTTACATAAATTATAATGTATAATTAAATGAATATCCATGAACCCAACTAAAGCACTAGAAAGATGTCACTGTTTTTGATAAATATATCTCTTCCCCAACCACATTATCCTCAAAAGGTAACCACTATTTTTTTTAAACCCATCTTTCTATCCTCTACCATCTGAAAACCACTTGTCCATTTGTGTCCCTAAGCAATATACTGACCTTGGCTTGTTTTTGAGCTTCAAAATGGTGGTGTTATATAACTTTCTTCTGTAATTTGCTTTTTCCTACTGACCATTCTTTTTGAGATTCATCAAGGTTAATGTGTATGACCGATCATTTATTTTCTTTTCTGTCTAGAATTCCATTGTGTAAATATGTAACTTTTCACATATCCATTCTCTTGTCAAAGTGTGGGGGATGGTGAAGGCTGGCGTCATAGCGAAGGTTGAGTACTTGACAAAGCTGCACTTGACCACTTGCATCTGCAAGGCGGATCAAGCCAGCAGCTGACACAGCCAGAACCTGCGGGGTTGAAAATGAGATAGATAACCAGCAAGCTTCAGCTGAATGCGCTGTAACTTTTGCAGAAGACAGATGTATCGGTTAGATAGCCTGGGAAGGGAACAATCTGAGCCTGCAGCGTCTCCCTAATTGCAAAACGTCCTTGAGCTCTACCTAACCAACCCCTATAAAATAAACACGGAGACCATGTTCAGGGTCATTGTCTCTCCCTCAGAGGACAATGTCCCACCTGTTCCCCACTTTTCCTTAAACTATCTATGTTGTGTCTTTTCTTCATCTCCTGTCGCCCCCACTCAGGGACCCCCACTCCGCACTGGTCGTGGCATCAAAGGACATCCGGATTGTTTCCAGCTCTTCGCTCTGGTGAGAAATGTTGTGAGTGTGCTGGAGCTGCTAACACGAGTGCCCCTTCCCCAGAGCGCACACTTAGAATCGCCTGCTGTAGACTGAATGCCAACTCCCTCATGTGGCGCGTGCATTTCATTCCATCCACATCCTTGCCAACAGCGTCAGAATTGGTTTTCCAATCCAGTGAGTGTAAAACATTAATAATGTGCATTCTCTAATTGAGTTAAGCAACTTATCATACTTTTACAGGCCAGCTGTGTGTGGTCTCCTGTGACTTGCCTGCTCACTCTTTTTTCAGCCTATCTTCCTACAGATTGTGCCTTTTTAAAAACATGTACTCATAGTTCTCTACATATTTTGGCTACAAATGCTTGATGACACTTGGTGCAATTATTTTCTCCCATTTGTGCCTTGTGTTTTCAGTCTTTATGGTGTCCTTTGACAAATAAAACTCTTACATTTTATCCATTATCAGTATTTTTCTTTATGGTTTGGACTTTTCTGTGTGTCTTAAGACATTTTTAAGTTCTTAGAGATACTCTCCTATATTTACTTCTAATGTTTTTTCCTTTCATTCACTTTAATTTTTTAATCTTTATCAAAATCATAGGCATACCTATCCATGTTTAAGGGTCAGAGCTCTGTAAGTCCGCGGTGAGAAAGAGCAGGCCTCGCACTTGCCCCATGCTCACTCTCACCTCTTCAACGGGCGTGTGGGGCTCCTCGATTGTTCAGTTTTGCCACCAGGAGGTGGATGCCTTGCCTCCACCGCGCAGACGCACCCTTCCTGCTGCCCAGCCCAGCTGCCCGAAGTGGTTAGGTCCCGTTTGGGGTGCATCAATATTCTGTGTTTAAGCTAAGCTACATATTAAAACCAAGATTACTTACCCTCTCTTGTTAGTTTTTGTTTTGTATTCTTTCCCTTGGAACTTTATCTTTATTGGTTCTTTAGTTTTCTATGTATTTATCATGTATCCAACTCCAAACTATCAGATTATACATATATAATCTCCTCATGACATTCAGGTGCTTCATATAACCATCAGTTAGATCTCCCTGAAGACTTTCCCATGGCCTTTGACCTCCAATCCCGACTGATCACATTCTGTGTGCCATTCAGCAAATCCTTATTACGTTAGCCATGTGCCCACACAGTGCTGGGCCCTGGCAAAAGAAAGTGAGCAACAGTCATGAATGATTCTTGCCTTCATGAAGTTAACTATCTAATGGTAGATTCTGAAACAATGAGTTTTCTTTTCTTTCTTAATAAAAAGATTAATTTTTTTAGAGAGAGGGGATGGGAGGAAGAGGGAGAAAAACATTGACGTGAGAGAAAAGCATCAGTCAGCTGCCTCTTGCAAGCCCCCAACCGGGGACCTGGCCCGCAACCCAGGCATGTGCTCTGACTGGGAATCAAACCAGCGACCTTCAGTTTGTGGGATGACGACCAAGCCCCTGAGCCACACCAGTGAGGGCCAATGGGTTTTCTTTCCTAGTTATTTTCTAGGGTCTGGAACTGATGCCTGCCTTTCATTAGATGGCACCTGATGTGTATCTCCTGAGTATGGGAGGCCAAAGCTCTCAGCCTCTAAGTTAGGGGCTGACAGTGGGAACTATATGAACATTTTCCCACTTTTTCTCAACTGGGTCCTGTCTCGTAAAATGAAGTTATAGTAGGCATTTTTTTTTTAAGTCCAGCCCAATTTGCCCCATGATTAGTTGAGGTTCTGGACTTAGATTCGGATGTGAGGAGCAATGGCGAGGCTGGGCGAACACTGTGATGAGAACGGGTCAGGGATCCTAGAAACATGTGAATCTGGCTGCACTTCCCTGGGGACGTGCTGGACCCAAACCACAGGCAGAAGTCTAGAGAGTTGGGCTGACCTCTGAAGAGGCTCTATTTTCTCTAAGTTCAGAGCAAAGTCAGATTTCACCTGTGCCACAAGACCACCCAGAGTAATGGAGTCTGTGTCAAAGGGAGGGAAGGAAGGGGGAAGAGAAAAGAAAAAGAATTTACTTCAATAACAAAGGAGGGGTTGGCTTGGGTTACTACTGGGTATTTTCAGGCCAATTACCACTGTCTTTTTAAAGACAGGTAGGAGAGGAGCAGGCAGGAGGACTACGGGTGTAGGCCAAGAGAATGAAGAGCACACATCTATGTACTTTGTGACTGTAGTCCCCTTAAAATGTGGCCCAAATTTGGAAAATGATCCAGCGTTGGGGTGTTACCAAAATGAACCTGTGGGGGGCCTGGATATTGTTACTGAAACAAGCCGCCTGCCCTGGGGTCTTTCTGTACTAGGTTCGTCTTGCCTACTGTCAGGTAGGAACTGTGGCTCTCAATGCCAGTTTGGTAAAAAAGAAAGGAACTATTTATTCAAAAGTTATACATGTTTAGAGTAATGGCAGAAAGTCGCCAAAGTCCCTTTAAAACACGCCCCCCCCCCCCCACACACAGTTCTTTCCTTCCCCCTTTTGCCCAACCAGGCCAATCGGGGGTACTGTATCTCAGGAAAAAGAAACAAGTCTGTAGCTTGGCTAGACTCCTGGTTCCTCTTGGGAATCCATGCTCAGCTGGGCAGGTCTCCTGCAGGCCCCAGCACCACTAGCTGTGTCCTGGAGATCTCCAGTTCTTAATCCAAAACCAGGTGTCACCTCCTCATGGCCCCACCAGCGAGAGTCCTTTCACCCCTTTCCTTCCCACATAGTCTCCCGCTGTCCTCTCGCATTGCCTCTCCTCTCAATCGGAGGCCCGCCAGTAGTTTAAATGCCAGCCTGGAACATCCTCCAAAACCCCACTTCCGACTCCTCCCACAACCGGCTACATCTGCCAGCACTCCCATATTTTCCGCCTTTCTTGGCTGCCTAATTAGTCCGGGCAGGTGTGGCCCCATGGTGCGGAGCCAACCATCTCCAAGCTCTCAGCAGGCGCTGTAACCAGGGAGCTGCCTCCCAGCTGCACCATGGGTCAAAGTCATGCTCACCTCCCTAGCTAGCCTGCTGTTGATATGCAAAATAACTCTCCACGGCCCTGCTCCATGTCTCTCTCCTCCTAGCCAGGCCTATAGGGGATATCCTATATTCCCAGACACCCCAAGTTCTGGAACCCATTACAAGTCCCTCCTTTGGGGGGGCTCTGGGGCCTCCTAGCCTACACCTTGTTACAGGAGGAAGTGGAGTTTTCTTACATCAGGATCTTCATCTTGAGTTATGGTGGTGGGGAAGCTGTGAGATGAGCCAAGAGTGCCCCCTAGAGGCCAATAAAATTAGTATTGCTATTATTCAGCCCCACCAGAATTCATGAGTATTTACTGAGAAACTGGTAAAGGGCTGTAAGCAAGGGTTCACAGCCAGTCAAAATAAAACTACGTAGTTTAAAATCACCCAACTCCCAAACAAGTGAAGATAAAGACTGTCAACAGTTCAGCTTGGCCTAACTTTCTAAGAACTGTGCAGTACAGTCACTGGGACGTAAAATGCACTGTGATGCGTAGGTAAAACACTCTGCCTTCTCTGAATACTTCCTCAGCCCACACCTTCAGATGGCCACTGGAGGCCTTTATTGGGGAGGTGCAGGAACAGAAGCTGCCCTCAGGGAAGAGGGGTGGTTGAGGAGGTTGGAGCCTGACCTCCAGGAGAAAAGAGGCCAGTTCTCAGGTTAGGTGTGAACTGGATGTAGGAAGAAGCAATTCAAGAGTCTCAAGACCCCCACAGGCACAGGAAAAGGCCCTTTCAGAACAAGATCTGGTGTGGTTGTTGGGGGTGGGGGGCTGGCAGAGGTGGGGGCAGAGCAGCCTCATAGCTACAGGAGTGACGGCACAAGGTGGTGACTTTGTGGCTTCTACCAGGTGCTCAGCCTGAACCACAGCGGGGAGACCATCCTGAGCTCTGGGCCGGCAGAACAGATTCTGGGACAGAACCAAGGCCAGTGCTTAGATTCTGCAAGAAGCACGCAGCCAAGGAAAACCGCATTGTGAGAACTCTCAGCACCCCTCCCCCATGCTGTGCTTTGACTTGGCACCCTGACTGTGCCTGGGGCTGGTGGCCTGGGGAAATACCCGTATAGTGTGAAAACAAGTCCGTAAATCTCCTGTTTAAAATGATCTTCCCCAGGGCCCCTGTGGTAGCATGCCCAAGGCAAGCTCTGGCTGGGGTATGACCTATGGCTTCCCAGACCCTGAACCTAAAAGCTCTGGGAAGGTGCCTGGATGACACAGCACAGGCACAGAGAATCACACCCATCATTCTTAAAAGGACTCCATCCTGTCTGTTCCCCTGCAGACCCAGGTTTCCAGACAATTATCACTTTGTCTGTATTCTGAGTAATGACTTCCAACAATATGTGCAAACAGTCACAGCATTTGAGAGCTAAAAGGAGGCACAGAAATATTTATGCTCTTATTTTACAGGTAAACTGGCCTGAAGTAGTTAATTACCCTGCCTTCTTCACATCCTCCTTCTGATTTAGGGAGGCAGCCCAGGGGGCACCATTTGAAAGCTTTTGAGCTGTGCTTGGTGGCAGGGCCTTCTCTTTGATCTCTTCTCTCAGGAAGCCTTCTGGGAGGCAACTGGCCCCTACTGCCCTGCTGGAGCTTCACTGAACTTCGAAGAAGGCTTCTGAGCACCTTCTCTGGCTCAACATTGGGCCTTGGTTGTAATTCCAGGTCACAAGATGAAGAGCTTTATGTGCATTATTACACATATTAACTCCTGCTTTTCAGAAGTGGTTTTCCAGATCATAAACACTGGTTCTATGTGAGATGATAAATGGTTTGACGCTCCAATCCTGCAAACAAGATGGTGAGTGGAGGAAAATCCACCAACGGCTGCCTTTCTTCGCAGCTTACAAAGTCAGCTTCTGGGGCAGTTCGGATGAGACTACAGGGAGGCACCAGACATAGATGCCTGTGCCTGCTGGGAGTCTGGGTATGCCCGGTGAGAACCCTAACTAGACACTTTCTCTGCAAAGCCCATGACAGGGCTCGTGCCACACCAAGCTGTGTGTTGTAAAGAAAGGCCACATTTCATCCTCACAGCCCCCTTCCTTTGATTGATCCTTTTATTTTTCTTTTAAAATTGATTTGAGAGAGAGAGAGAGAGAAAGGGAGAATTTGTTGTTCCCCTTACTGATGCATTCACTGGTTGACTCTTGTATGTGCCCTGACTGGAGATGGAACCCACAGCCTTGGTGTATCATGATGACGCTCTAACCTACCTGGCCAGGGCTTGACTGACCTTTTGGATTGGGGCTCCCCATGTGCTTCAGGGGAGACACTGCATAGCCCCCTGCACATCTCTAGAAGGGAAAGAAGTGACCCTCTGTGACTTGCTTTACGATGAGTCAATAAGAAGTCATTTATTTTCTAAAAGTATAAAAACACATAGAAAAAGGGACTAACTCTTGGCTGAAATTAAGAGATAATATCGCTGTAACAAACATCCCTGTGGACAAGGCCACTGTAGAGAGAGAGTATTGCTCCCAGCCATTAATAATCACCACTCTGCTGCAGACTGAAAGGTCACTGCTTCTAAATTACACATGGATAAGGAGTTAGTTTTATTAAACCAGACTCATCAAAAGTAAGGAATGTGCTTCGTTGGGGTGATAAAATAAAATTCCAAGGCTCTGAAGAAAATAATTTTATGTCAGTCCCAGGGAACTTTTCTTCCCAAGAGTTGATTGGTCACTTTCTGTGGAAGAAAAAACAGGCAGGAAAGAAGTTAGCAACTCTTGCAGTCAGAGGCAGACAGACACTCCTTACCTCAGACATATCGCTGAGACAGTTGGTTCTACCCAAATCTTGTTTATCTTCCCCAACTACAGAAACTATGTTAATTGTACAAAAAAATAGTTTCTAAAGTATTTAGGAAAGATGATCTATAATCAATATTATCTCTATGTAGATACAGATATTCTATAATCCTGATAGACTGATCCATCCATCAGTTCACAAACACGCAAGCACTATGACACACAGTGCCTGGGGCCTATTCACTTGAGGGGCCCAGCCTGAGCTTTGGGGTGTGCTTCAGAAGCAGTTTTCCAATCCCACATCGGTCTGGTATGAACTCGTCTTTTGGTTTCTGACTTTCAGAGTCCTCCTGGGGTGAAGTGAGGGGGCTGGGAAGAAACCAGGACAGTGAAGGATATGGACCTCCAGGCACAGTAGCTGATTTCGTTTCTCAAGGAATAAATTGCTAGCAAGTCCCCTGGCCTGTGCAGTTCCGGGATCTGCAGCACCGTTGACTGCACTGGGGCCACGGGCAGGAAATGGTGTGGCCTTGAGGCTCTGGCTCCCCAAGCCGCCAACACTTAAGCTACAATGGGACTTTTTCCAGTTTATTGTAAAAGTTCTAGAGGTATAAAACTACCACTTGGGACTTTGGAATAAAAACCCAACAATTCGCCCTGGTTGGTGTGGCTCAGTGGATTGAGTACTGGCCTGAGAACCAAAGGGTCACCAGTTCGATTCCCAAGCACATGCCTGGGTTGCAGGCCAGGTCCCTGGTGGGGGAGTGCGTGAGAGGCAACCACACACCGACGTTTCTCTCCCTCTCTTTCTCCCTCCCTTCCTCTCTCTCTAAAAATAAATTAAAAAAATTTTTTTTTTAATTAAAAACAAAACAAAACAATTCTACTAGACGATAAAAACCCAACATTTCTACCATGACATACATCTAAATTGACTCCCAAAGATGAAATTTGTTTTTTTTCCAAATGTATGCCTGGAAGGTTTCTTTTTTAGTTTTGCATTTTTATTTTTAGATTTGAAACCTAGCCATAGGTGCTTTTATCTTCTACATTTCAGCAGTGGTATACGATGCATTATGAGCTGAAGTTCACTCCCCAAATGCAGTCAATTCAAACAGCTTAGATGTGTTTCTCTCAATTTCTTTTCCTTCCGATAAACCTGACCAATCCCGCTCTAGGACTGACTGACCTTTTTATACAGCTGGGCTCGCAACCGGTGTGACTTATATTCCAGTCTCCTCTTCTCCTCTTCTCTCTTTTTCTGTACTTCTGGAAGCTGCTCATAAATCCTTAGGAACGGCACCAGTGGAAAGACAGAAAGCAGCGAGGTTACCTGACTACAGAGGCACCTGGTGTCTTCTTACCTAAGCTCTACTGCTCTCAAGGCACTTAGTCCCTCACAGTCAGGCCCTGGGCCCATTGTGTGCCCAGTGTCCTGTTAGACACTTGGACACAAAGAATCCTGGCCTGGGGTGCTTATGATCTGGAAGGGAAGACAAATAAAAACATAATAAAATCCTGTCAACAGTAGTTACTTCTGGGAAAGGAGTGGGATCAAGGGATGGAGATGAACTGCTTTTCAGTCTATATGCAAAAAATGTACATCTTTAATATGAGACAATGAAGATGTATTACTATTATATTTTTAAACATAAGGGAAATAATGGAGGGAAAGTTCAACAACAGTCATATCTCCAAAATGCTACACAATATTACAGGAAATGAAAAAACTTATTCTGAGTGAAGTAGGTCAGGGAAGACCAGAGAGGAGATTAAGTTTGAGGTGGATCTTGAAAAACAGGAGCAGAAAGGGGATGGGAGGAGAAGGGAGTAATGGTAAGTCAAAGCTTCAGAGAGAGGGGTTTAGGGGTGCAGGTGGGAAGCAGATGGGGTGAAGGTGAGGGAGTGGTGGAGGGTCTCATAGCAACGTGAAAACCTGGGCTCTGTCTGTCCTATTAGGAACTGGTGTCACCGATTTTAAGTAGCCAGGAACATGATTGAACATGCATTTGGTAAATACACTCTAATTGGAAATAATCTAAATTTCCAACAAAAATAGTTAAACAGATTATGGAATGTAATAAAATTAGTACAAAGCATAAACAGATGTTTCAAATTTTTAGTGTTATGGGAAAATATTCAAACCTGTATATATTAATTAGTTTAATCAGTAACTTCGGAAAAACCTATGTGCTAATACAAGTGTCTGCAGAGCCCCCCCTCCTGCTAGACACAGGAATAGTGTGAGTTATGTTTACTGAAAGGATTATGAGTGAGTGATATGTATTTTCTTATTTCAACTTTTCTCTATATTTGCCAACATTTTCTATATCTGGAAAAAAATCATTGAAAATGATGGAGAGGCTCTGTGGAAAAGAGATCAAAGAAGGTGGAGAGCAGGGGTGGAGAACACAGTCATCTGTGAGTGCAGGCCGGCCCGCGTCAGGAGTGAGAAGAGGTTCCAGAGCAGTCAAGAAGCCTAGTCTCCAGGATGTGCAAGCTGGGTGCATGCGCAGTGATGGGTAAAGTGACTGCTCCCCAGCTTTCTAGCTGTGTCAGTGGGTGTCCCAAGCAAGTATGGGAGAGAATGGGGAGTTCCATTTTGGACATAGTGATGGTGATCACAACCTGAAAAAGCAAAAGTGGAGGTCAGGAAAGAGACCAACAAGGAATAAGTATACACTTTTAAAAGTCCCTGTTTGTGGAGAAGGATCCAAGATGGTGGAGGAGTAAGTGGAAGCTATACTAACTTCCAACTCCCAGGACCAATCTGGAATTACAGCCAAACTGTGGAGAAATCATCCTGAATGAGCAACTGAACACTAGCTGGAGAGAAGCCTTATAACAAGGACAGACAGAAGAAACCACTTCACCACAACGAGACTGGTAGGGAGTGCAGAGGAGGTGTGCGAGGGCTGGCTGGGCTCCCATGGGCAGCAGCTGAAGTTCCACAGGGTATTTCAGTGGCTGAGGGGGGTTCGCCCTGAGAAGTGTGGGGTCTAAACCCCAAGCTGGGCTCACCAGCCCCTAGCAACACAGCCAGAAAGGAACCCAGAAAACACCCAGCTGTGAAAAGCAGCAGAGTTTCTGTCTGCCAGGAAGAGACTGCTGGAGATGCAGACAGTCTCTCAAAAGGCTCACATACAAAATTTCATTTGCAGCCACTTACCCTGGGTCCATCAGAGGGAGGGCAGAGTGGACTAGAGATGCCTGAGGAAAGTCTGGGGTTGGTGGCTCTGGGGAGAGAACTGAAGGAACAGCCACCAGGATGCCTGTGCTGAGTCATTCCGCATACTGCTGAGGCCATCTTTCTTAGTTTAGGCAGAGCACTCCTCTCCAAGTGGCATCAGCCTGAGGGGAAGCAACAGCCCTGTCCACAGGAATTACTCTGCCCCACCCTGTGGAGCTTAAGCCAGGTTGCTGATTACATCTTGAGGCTATATCACTGATGGTTTAACCACTAAGGTGGGAAATACAGAGAAGCTAACCAAAAGGGAAGACAAAGAAAGAGACCAGATAATTCTCCAGAAGAAGTACTAGATGAAATAGAGGCAAGCAGCTTATCAGATAGAGTTTAGAGTAATGATTATAAGGATATTCAACAGCATGAAAAAAGACATAGAAACCATAAAAAAGGGCCAGTCAGAAATAAAGAATGAAGTATCTGAAATAAATAATACACTGGAAGGAATAAACAGTAGGTGAGATGAGCAGAGGATAAAATCAGTGATTTGGAAGATAAGGTAAAAAAAAAAAAAACCAACACCCTGTCAGAGTAGCAAAAATAAAAAGAATTAAAAAAAAATGTGGAGGGCCTAAGAAACATTTTGGACAACAAGAAATGTAACAACACCTGAATCCTCTGGATTACTAGAAGAGAGTGAGCAAGGGATCGAGAACTTGTTTGAAGAAATAATGACTGAAAACTTCCCTAATCTGGTGAAGGAAAAAGATGTACAAATACAGGAAGCTAGGAGAATCTCAAACAAGTTGGACCCAAAGAGGCCTACACTGACACATCATCAATAAAATGACACGGCTTAAAGACAAGGAGAGAATCCTAACAGCTGCAAGAGAAAAGCAGGGAGTTACCTACAAGGGAGCACCAATGAGACTGCGATCTGATTTCTCAACAGAAACATTTAAGGCCAAAAGGGAGTGGAGTGAAATATTCACGGTGATGAAAAGCAATGACCTACAACCAAGGCTGCTTTACACAGCAAGGCTATCATTTAAAATCAAAGGAGAAATAGGGAGCTTCCCAGACAAGAAAAAGTTAAAGGACTTTGTTAACACCAAACCGATAATGGGACAAATGTTAAAGGGCTTGCTTTAGGGAGAGGAAGAAAAAGAGAAAGAAAAAAGGAGTAAAATAGTATAATAATAAAATGGGTTAAATACCTATCTATCAACAATCTTATATTGATATATATGTACTTATATTGATAGATACATATGGATAGATAGATAAGCCATTTAGATACACGTATCTTTTATCTAAATGGTATAAATGCTCAGACCAAAAGACACAGGATAGCTGGATGGATAAGAAAATAAGACCCATATATATATGCCTCCAAGAGACACATCTCAGACTGAAAGATACACACAGACTAAAAGTAAAGTGATGGAAAGAAATATTTCATGCAAATGGAGAGGAAAAAAAAAGCTGGGGCAGCTGTACTCATATCCTAAAAAATAGACTTTAAAACCAAGGCTATAGTAACAGACAAAGAAGGACACTACGTAAGGATAAAGGGAACAATCCAACACGAGGACTGAACCCTTGTAAACATTTATGCACCCGACATGGGAGCACCTACACACATAAAGCAAATCTTGATGGACGTAAAGGGAGAGATCAAAAGAAATACAGTCGCAGTTGGAGATTTAACACCCCGTTGACTTCAATGGATAGATCTTCCAGGCAGAAAATCATCAAGGAAACAGCGGCCTTAAACAACACACTAGATCAAACAGATTTAATTGACATCTTCAGAGCATTTCACCCCAAAGCAGCAGAATATACATACTTTTCAAGGACACATGGAACATTTTCTAGGATAGTCCACATGTTAGGACACAAGGCTCAATAAATTTAAGAAGACTGAAATCATATCAAGCACCTTCTCTGACCATAATGCTATGAAACTAGAAATTAATCACAAGAAGAACACTGAAAAACACATGAAGACATGGAAGGTAAATAACGTGTTATTAAACCATGACTGGGTCAACAATGAGATCAAGGAAGAAGTCAAAATACCTTGATGCAAATGAAAACAAGGACACAACAATCCCAAACCTGTGGGACACTGGGAATCCTTTCGCACTGTTGGAGGGAATGCAAACTGGTGCAGTCACCATGGAAAACAGTATGGGGATACCTCAAAAAATTAAAAATGGATCTGCCTTTTGACCCAGTGATACCACTTCTGGGAAATATCCGAAGGAACCCAAAATGCTAATTTGAAAGAACATAAGCACCCCTATGTTCCCTGCAGCATTATTTACAATTGCCAAAATATGGAAACAGGCCAAGTGTCCTTCAGTAGATGAGTGGATAAAACAACTATGGAACATTTACACAATGGAATAGTACTCGGCCGTAAAAAAAGGAGAAAATTTTACCCTTTGCAACACTATGGATGGACCTGGAGAACATTATGCTAAGTGAAATGAGCTAGTCAGAGAAAAGACAAATACCGTATGATTTCACTCATACGTGGAATCTAATGAACAAACTGAAATAAGAAGGAAAATGGGGACAGACTCATAGATAGAGCGCGGGATGACAGCTAGGTGGTGGGGAGTGAGGTGAGGGGATGGAGAAAATTGAGCAAAAAGGACAAAGGACTCATTGACATGGACTACAGTGTGGTGACTGCTGGAGGGAGGGGGATATAGGGGACTAAATGGTAGTGGAAAAAATACAATAAAGATCAAGTTAAAAAGTAAATAAAATAAATAAAATCTTTAAAAAAATAATAAAAATATGTCACTGTTCATGAAAAACACAATGAGATATCACCTCATACCTGTTAGAATGGCTATTAAAAAAGAGAGAGAACAGATGCTGGAGAGGGTGAAGAGAAAAGGGAACCCTTGTGCACTGTTAGTGGGAATGTAAAGCACTATGGAAAAGTGTTTTCCCCTCAAAAAACTAAACACAGAACCACCATATGATCCAGCAATCCCATTTCTGGATATTGACCCAAAGGAGATGAAAGTATCATCTTAATGAGGTATCTGCACCTCCATTTTCAATGCAGCAAGTCATTCATACCATGTCTGCCACCTATTTTTCTTTTCTTTTTTAGTGAGAAAGTACTTTCGCAACTAATTTTCTTATAATGTTTTGACTTGAGCAGAATGCCTTTATTCTGGGGGCAAGCCAGAGCTCTTGACCGCTTGCTGGCCTGATCTGCACTCTTCTAATTGGAAGAGTACACTCTTATTTTGGGGGCCTTACCGTTTAGACCGCTGAATCATTTCCTTCTTTCCAATAGGCCTGCCCTTCTGGGCAGCCAGGAAACCTAAGCAAGAGAAGAAAGGACTTTCGGTGAATAGTGACTAAACAAGGAAGGGTATGGTATGCAAGAGCTGTGTGAGAGAGCTGCTAGGACTTTGTGGCCCTACTGTGAGCTGACAGTGCTAGGTGGTCACCAATGGCCAAGGCCAAGGCTAAGGTTAGACTATGACTGTGACAGCAGCCTAAGTCTCTTAAAGATACAACACTGTGGCACAGACTAGACTGTGAACTGAAACACTGCCCAATTTATAGGTAATGTGATGAAAGCATTAGGCATGCTTTCATATATTATTTTATGTATTTTCACAGCTTTCATGTATTATTTTATTGATCTGATACCTAGCATAACTGTAAAGAGCACAGATTCTGGAGCCAGCCCACCTAGGTTCAAATCCAAGCTTATTAGCTGTGTAATCTTGGGCATGGTACTTAATCTCTCTTTGCCTCAGTTTTCTCACCTCTAAAATAGGGATATTAGTAGTATCTGACTCAAGAGGTATTGTAAGCATTAAATGTGAACAACTCTGGGTAAAACATAAGGGCTAATAACTATTATTATTATTACTACCACCACTACTATTATTATTAATATCATTGCCACCCATAAAGTAGCCAAGCCTAGAGTCTGCCCCATCTTTAATGAAAAACAAACAAACATTATACTACTTTTGGAACCAGCCTGCTCACAGACACAGAGCTTCTTTATAAAAACACCATTCTCACCGCACACTTTCGTTTTTAAGATCCAGTGACAGGGCGAGAGTAACTGGGCTGATTTGGATCATGCAAGTTCTGACAGCTAAGCTGGGCAGGGTCTGCTACCTAAGGATATGTAAGTCTCAGCGAGCAGAGTCACTTTCTGTCCAGGCAACTGGCCTGGCACCGAGCAGTGTGCCCTAGCAAGAAGCAGATCTTGCCTTTCTTGCCCAGTAACAGGAAGGTGAACACAGTGTACCTCTCTTAGGGAGCAGGCGCATGGGGTCCCGATGGCCCTGCCATTCTCTCACAGTGTTGAACAGTGCCTCCCGCTCACTCTGAAACATGTTCTGCAGCTTCCTCTCCTGGACTATTAACTTCAGGCGTTTTATTCGCTCCCCAGAGCGGGAGATAAAGTCAGGTCTGTGAAGCTGAAGTGATTCCTGAGGAGGAGAAAATGCCCCCGTGCACACATTAGTGATGCAGTCTGCTCTTGAAGGGCCTAGGAAAACAGTATCTGACCAACAGATTTGAAGAGCCTATTTATAAAGATATTTTCTATTCTCTAGGAATGATCTCAAGTTGAAAAATAATCTGACAACTCTGTGTGGGAGAACTCCAATAGGGAAATCAGAGGGTTCAAAGAAATGCCTTTGGAATAAGCCAAGAACCAAGACTGTGGCAATTACAACTCTTCCAAATGGGACAGAGCTTGGCCCATTGTGCTATCTTAAATTTCCCTGCAAACAAATACAGGGTGGGGCAAAAATGAGTTTAAAGTTGTTCATATGAAAAAATAATACAATTAACAAATAATACAAGAATAAACTTACATGTACTCACAACTGTAAACTTACTTTTGCTCCACCCTGTATATCATTAAATAGCATTTCCTTAAGCTCCTAAGGGACCTATAAAGAAGAGACTTGGCACCTTTTAAACCCTGTGTTCAACAGGAATAGGAGTTACTGAGGAACAAATATAAGGCTGATGCAAACACGAAGCCTCCAGAGCCCTGCAGGTGTCTACAAACCCCATGAGCAGTGTTGCAACATCTTCCTGTCTATTACCTTTTCCCCAGATACATGATTTAAAATAGTTAACAGAGTAAGGCAGCCTTTGATTAACAATGAGAGTGAGAACAGATGAGCTACGGAGGTGCTGGAAACCAGGGTCATGTGACTGTACTTCTGAAGGCCTCTGTGTACTTCTGAGACACAGATTTAACTTGTGTCTCACCCTTTCTTCCCCCCTTAAACATAGGGCTAAAACTACTAATGCAATGTCATTGTACCTGTAAAGTTGCTCTCACAAATGGCTTCAGTGGACCTCTGCCTGGGCCTGCTGGTGACCCGTGGCTGTCTGTGTGCTGACCCTGCCAGTTCTGTTCCCGTAGTGGTTCCCTCCAGGGTTTGACGTTGGTCATTGGTGCAAACCAGGAGATACCAGGGCCATGATGCTTGAGCAGGTTTTCCTTCTTAGGACCAGACTTCATATTTTCCACAGGAACAAACCATGAAACTCCTATAGGAAATATTTTTAAGAAAAAAAGATTTTTCTTTTTTCCCATCACTGACATGTGCACAACATAGGGCTTCCACAGAGCCAGCTGTTAGAGGCCATCACGATGCCCAGGAGTCTGCTTAATTGCAGGTATGACTCTGCAATTGTAGTGCTAGACACTTAAAGTTTGTTTTTCTTGCCATGGTGCTGCTGGGGGTGGAGATGGGGTCAAAATAGAGTCATTTAGAAAAAAGAATGCGAGCATTATGAGAGGTGGAAAATTCAGTAGTTTTTCTGCAACAAAACTGGGAATTAGAAACTGACCTTCAGAGCAACTCTGCTTGTTCTTCCTCAACTTTTTGTCCCCAAGATAACTGGTAACGACCCTTTTTTCTTCTGTTTTTTCTTCTGACCAAGTAGTCACATCACTGTCCTCTTCCACTCTAACCTCGCTAGAACTTGGCGTTGGGAAAATCACCCCAACATCTCGAGTGTGTTTTCTGACACCATTCACAATCTCCAAGTTACCTGAGAGGAAAGATCACAGATGTCTCTGGGAGCAGCCTTGAGACTTAGTTGGCAGGTATATTCAAAGTTTTTAAGGCTTGAAAAACCCAGTCTATTGCCTTTGCTGGGTGGGTTGGGGCTGTGTGAGGCAGAGAAGGTGGAGGGGGCGGGAAGGGGTTGAGAGAGAGAAAGAGGAGGAGACAGAAGGAGGCATGGGGAAGGAAAGAAAGACGGTTTTTATGTCTAAGTCTGTTTAGGTATTAGAGAGAATTAATTACTAACATAGATTCAATGGGAAAAGGATTTCAGTTCTGATCCCAAGTGAGAGACAGTAAATGCTTGTAGTCCTACTGGCAGTCACCCGGGTAAGGAAGAGGTTGACAGGTGTAAAGACAGGACTTGGAATGGGCAGGGAATCAAGGCAGTTTATTTTTGTTTTATAAAACAAAAGATATAGAAAGGCATAAAATGAAAAGGTTCCTTTCTACTCCTGTCCTCCATTCAGTCAGTTTATAACCCCATGATTCCACAGAATTTTTTTTGTGCAATCAAATTCTCTTCCTTCCTTCATTTTTAAAATACATGCAGTAGCATGCTACATATAGTTCTGTACCTTGCGTTTTCTTTTTAATTATGTATCTTGGAGATCTTTCCATATTGTTGGAGAGAAAGACCTATGTTGTCCTATGTTGGATTTCATTATATAGATGTACAATAATTTAACCATTTGGCTACTGATGGACATTGAGTTGAATTTAATTTTCTGTTATAATAAATACTTAGATTAACTTTGTGGCTAATTCTACACATTTGTCATTTTGCACATATGCACAGTATATTTACAGACTAAATTCCAAAAGTAAAAGAGTGCTGCATGAAAGTAGTTTTGACAGCAAATGTCAAACTGCCAGTCACAGGGATTGGACTTGTAACTTATACCCCCACTAGAATGTATGAGCGTATTTCCTTACACTCTTGCCCACATCCTTGCTATCAAGCTTAGATTTTTGCCAATCTGATAAATGAATAATGGCATTTGAGTATGGTGTTAATCTTCATTTTGTATGAGGTTGAGTATCTTATGTTTAACAGCTACTTGTAATTTGATGGAAAGAAATGTTTAAATTCAAGTAATTTACCTGCTTGCACTCCCTTATTTAACATATGTGCATTTTGCTTGTTGCAAAGGGTAGAGCTTGAACTCCAGAAACTACCAGTAGAAGATGAAATAGAGTCAGAAGAAATCATATGGTTTGCCACCTAGAAAAAACAAGAGACTGTTACCATTACATGCAGTCAATGGCGCAATTACCCACAGAGTAAGAAAATGTACAAAGTCAACAAGAAGACCCAATTCAAATTGTTAAGATAAAGTTGCCAGGAAGCTTGTGACAATGTCAACAGGCTACCACATAATTTATGATAGGGAGGAGAATGTTACTGAAGTTGAACAAGGGCCTGAGCTCTTTCCTGAAGGTGAGCAAAAAAAAAAAAAAAGGTATGTTCCTAGGACTTGAAAAGTTCTGAAGATGTGAGCTAAAAATTAGTCTGGTTGGTTTTCCGAATGGAAATTTTGACTTGACACCTGCATACACTTTGATGAGAGAAGGCAGGCTGGGGATAATTAGAGAGATGAAGAGCTGCACAGTACTTTCTAATAAGATCAGACTCAGATACCTACACAAGGATAAATGCCAAAGAGTGGAAAGGCCCCCAGAGAAGTCCTGAATCAGAATTGCAAAAAGCACTAACAAGCCAAAAAATGGCATTTTTAGTTACATTCAGAGCAAGGTTCAGAAAGTTCATGGATTTGAGTTGGTGGTGGAATATTAGTGGGTGACAAAAATTATCAAAATATAGTTGAACAAAATAGTATACAATAGTATTTCTTAAACTTGCATATCATAGCAATCTCTGGGGGAGGAACCCTGACCCAGAAAAGTGAGCTGAAATCCTGTGGGGAGGGATGTGGGCACAGGATTTTGAATAAATGCCAGGTGCTTACCTCCTTAAGCAAGTTTGGCAGAGGTATATATTGAAACCCAAGTCATAAAGGAAACTGAAGGTATTTGTTCCCCTGAACTAGACTGACTATATTCCAGGGATTCAGGAACTTTAGCAACAGAATCCTGGAGGAGAGGAGCAATTTAGATGTCTAGGGACAGGAAGTGTTTTAATTTTCAAAAAGATAAGCATTGTAAGATGGTGGGTTTACACTGACTGAATTTTAGAATGGGTCACTACCCTGATAATCTGAAGCATCTGCAGGCCAAAGAGAAGACTAGCACATTTCATCCAGGGCTCAGGAAGGAGGGCAGCACCAGCCTTGCCCGGTGAGCCTTGTTCTCCCTCGTAGACCATGATCGCTAACTGGCAGTTGAAAAGAATGTGTAGTAGGGTACTTCATTTGAATAAAATGGTAAAACTTCTCATGACACCTTTGAGCGCAATGTGGACTTATTTGGGTTGAATGATAATATAATTTGGTAGAACCATGATTCGTTGAAACACTCTCAAATATTGTCAACACAGTGAGAAGCCTGTACTGAGTGATACACTGTGCATTCAACAGCAAATATTCACTGAGCACTTACCGTGTGCCGGTCACTTAGTTGCTCTGGCTATTCCTTCTGAATGTTTTTATATAACAATATACTAGAGATGTGGAAAGGTTTTCCCTACAATGCACATCTGGGAGGGCCTAAATGGCTGTCACAATCTGAAATAACAACGGGAATCAAACAGGCCCAATCAAACAAGGGCTAATTGTAAAGCCCCATACATTAGGCAGGAGAAATGGCAGAAACTTGAATGCAGTACAAAAGCTCTGGGTCTGGAGTCCAAGACCTAAGCCAGCCTCACACCTTCTCTTTACTAGTTGTTTCTATGTGAATAAGCCACGACCCCTTTATGCGAGTCTTCCCCATCTAGAAAGGGAACACCTACATTTCTGAAAATACAGAAGTGTTAGAACAAATGATCTAGATCATAAACAGTAAAAAACTAATATAAAACAGTGAGATTATTGTTACAAAAAACCCAAAATGTACAAGCACAGAACGTGTGGTGAGGAAGATGTGACTGACCAGCAATAATACTACATCTTCTTTGCATCTATAAAAGAAAAAAGCACTTTAGGTCTTGAAATAGATGGATTTTTCAGACAGATTATAAATACAAAAAAGCAAAGTATGCTGCCATTTTTGTGAGAAAGGGTTTAAAACATATGCAGGTATTTGCTTTTTAATGTTTAAATTACCTGTGAAAGAAAACCCAGATTGGAAGGGGAGAGGTAATGCTGGTTTTATTTGCAGATGGTACGACCCTATCTGTAGAAAATATGAAGGAATCCATAGGAGGCACTAGAACTACAGTAAGTTTAGCCAGATTGCAGAATGTAAGATCAATTAAGATAAAAAATCAACTGTATGTCTATATTCTAGCAATGAGCAATCTGAAATAAAATTACAGAAAAAATTCATCATAATGTCATCAAAAAGAAAAAAATATTTAGAAATAAATTTAACAGAAGTGCAAGCTTTGCACTCTGCTACAAACCACTGATGGAAGAAATTAAAGATCTAAGTAAATAGTGAGATATTCCATATATATAATTTAAAGGTGGGTAAAGCCTTGAATAAACATTTCACCAGAGAGATATGTGTGAATGGCCAATACACATACAAAAAGATGTTCAACATTATCAGTCATTAGGAAAATGCAGATTGAAATCACAAGGAGATCGTACCTACTAGGTACCTACTAGGATAGCTATAATAAAAAAGAGACAATAGTAGGTGTTGACAAGGAAGCAGAGAAACTGGAACCTTCACATATTGCTGGTGGGAATGTAAAAATGGCACAGCCAGTTTGGAAAACACTTCGGCCGGCATTTTCTTAAAAATTAAACTTCAACTTAACATATTATCCAGCAGTTCCACTTGTAGGTATATACCCAAAATAAATAAAAACATGTTCACACAAAAATGCTTACATAAATGTTCATGGCATATTATTACCCCCAAAATTAAACAATCCAATTGTCTAATAACTGGAAACTGGATAAATAAAATGGGGCACATCCATACAGTGGAATACTGACCGCCAAAGAAAAGGAACTCCTGCCCTGACCAATGTGGCTCAGTTGGTTGGGCACTGTCCTGCCAAATGGAAGGTTGCTGGTTTGATTCCCCATCAGGGCATATGCCTGGGTGTAGGTTTGGTCCTTGGTCATGGCATGTACAAGAGGCAGCTGATCAATGTTTCTCTCTCACACTGATGTTTCTCTTTTTTTCTCCCTCCCTCCTTTCCCCTCTCTAAAAATAACATCTTAAAAAAAAAGGAACTACTGATACATACATCATGAATGAACCTTGAAAATATGCTAAGCAAAAAACGCCAGATGGAAAAAGACTACACATTATATAATTGTATTTATATGAAATGCCCAGAAAAGGCGGAGGCAGGTTGGAAATTGTCTGGGGCTGTAATGTGAATTGACTGCACCCCTTTTGGAGGGTGACAGAAATGTTCTAAAACTGAATTGTGTAATAACTGCACAACTCTGTAAACTTACTAAAAACAACTGTACACTTGAAATACATTACTTTTATGTTATGTACATGATACTTCCATAAAGCTGTTTACAAACCTCTGTAATGATATGCACGAACAAGGAACACTGAGTGATTCTGGAAAGGAAAGCTGGGTGCCTAGGGGACAGAAATGGGAAGGACTCTCCATCAAATACTCTTCTACACATTTTAAATTTTGTAGCATGTGACTGTATTACGAGTTTAAGAAGTGAGAATAAACAAAACAAAAACTTGAAGAGTGTGGTAATATAGTTCTAATGGCTCTGGTGAGTTCAACAGGAGTGAAATATATGTTAGGCCATGGAAATGTTCTAACCACACACAGACAAAATCTGCTGTTCACATGCTTCCACCATCTGAAGTTCAGCATGCTTCGTGTAAACAGACATGCTTAAAAACAGGATAACGACAAACTTAATAGACCCAGGAATGCTGCCAAGTTAGGAAAGGGGAGTAGAAAGCATGGCCTGAGAAGAATGGTTCAAAGAGTGAGGACCAGAAAGAATAAAAACACTTCACAGAATGAAGTGGGGACCCAACAGGTAGAAGATTAGACTTACATTCTGTGGCTTCAGAGTGTAAAACTGGGAACAGAGCCAGGAAATCAATGCAGGCGGCTTGTGGATCTTTGTAAGTTGTATCCTTCATAACCGAAGTCTTACACAAATGGAACGAGCTGCCCACGAACAGTGAGTGGTGCTCTTGAAGCAGAAGCTGGAGCACCTTGTGGTACATTTGCAGCCTGAGTCTGTGAACCTCCTACACTTCCAAAGTACACACCAAGTTGTGGTACGCAACACCAGTGGTGTGAAAGAACACGTTTGCGTCTGATAAAATGAGGAGCCTCGGTGTGTGTGCTTCCATTTATAGGTCAAGTCTCTCTGATTAATTGCTGCCTAGAAGAAGGTTAATGTCTAAAAACAGAAAATAATCTAAAAATAAATTCCCTTTCAACAAAATATATTTAGTTAGCCCTCTACAATAGTGAAAATAAAAAGGACATAAAAAACAAGTGTTTTCAAGGATGTGGACAAATTGGAACTCTCATACATTGCTGTGGGAATACAAAATGATAACTGTGTAGTATTTTCTCAAATGTTAAACATAGTGTTATATATGACCCAGTATATATTCACTCCTAGGCATCTGCACAAAGAAAACATGTCCACACAAAAACTTGTATGTGAATGTTCACAGCAGCTTTGTTAACAATAGCCAAAAAGTGGAAGAAATCCAAATAATGTCCATTAGCTGATGGCTAAACAAATAAAATGTGGTATATTCATATAACGGAATAGTGTTACTTGGTAATAAAAAGGAATGCTACATGCTACAATGTAGATGAGCCCTGAAAACATTAAGTGAAAGAAACTTGTCTTTTGTTATGATTCCATTTGCATGAAATGTCCAGGATAAGAAAATCTATAGAGACAGAAAGTAGATTAAGTAACCACAGCCAGAGGATGGGGCAGGGGTGGGATGTTGGGGGAAATGAGGAGTGACTGCTAATGTGTACAAGATATTTTCGGGGGTGTTGAAAATGTTTTAAAATTAGATTGGGGTGATGGTGCACAACTGTGCATACACTAAAACCCACTAAGCTGTATACTTTAAGAATGTATTTATTCATGTATACCAATGGAAATACAGGTAGATTACAAAGCCTCATTTGGAGGGAAAAGCTTCTTATGTTTTATGGTTCTGCATCTCCTGTTACTGAATCAGGGATACAAAAACAATGGAAGGTGATCGACTTTGTCATTTTCACATAATAAAGAAAAGTCCTAACAAAAATGTGGGTGCTGGATGTTGTAGGTATGATGAAACACTATACACACTCTATGGTTAGAGCCAGTGCAAGCTATCAAAATCATGCAATCATGCCACACTGACTTCCACAGATTCATAGCAATAACCACAAAGCACAGGCCTGCATGGTGTTGGACAATTTGTGCTGAGAACCCACCATGGGATAGAACATCATTTTCTGCTATCGGTAAACCACAACAGTTCACTTTCCTTGGCCCATGGGAAAGGCTCAGGCATCTTCTCTAATGGTCTCATCCCCCAGGGCCTGGGGTTAGCCAGGTATGGATCAGCTCGCTCAGTTCTCTACAGTGGGGCTTACACATGAAGATTTAAGTGACTGTAAGTCAACTGACATTATCAGCTACCATGATTTAAGCTTTTTGTTGTAGAGAATCTTGGAAGGAGATACATGCTGGCTGGCTGCTTCTGTTTTCATTTCTACTGTTATGAGAGCACACTCACCTGCTGATGCCTTATTCCACACTGGGAAAAGAAAGTAACTGCCATCATCTCAAGAAATGTTTCCGGCTTTTTTGTAGCACTTTTTAGTTTAACTAAAATCTACATGAGACTCATTCCTATATTTGTTGACCAGAGACACCATCACATACTCAGGAAAAGAAAGCTTTTCAATTAAAATTTTACTTTTTGATGCAAATAGGAAAACATACCTAACATAGGGGAAAAAGCCAAGTTTCCTTACATGGAAACATGGATTGGTTGCCTCTCATGTGCACCCCAACCACATGCCAAACTCACACCCTAGGCACGTGCCCTGACCAGGAATCGAACCCACAACATTCCAGTTTACAGGACAATGCTCTGACCAACTGAGCCACAGTGGAGAGGGTGGGAGATGTTTAGTTTCGTTTTTCCCCCAGATGAATGGGTTTATGTTAATTCACTTATAATCACTCAAGTTTAGGACCAGATACACACAATGATAAGATAGTCAGAGTCAAAACAATAAATATTGCTGATGGCATCATCAAACTTTTTTCTTGTGAAGTTTTTAGTTATGTGCATATGAAATTGGCGATGGTAGTGGCAATAATAAAACCAATAAAGGGTGACACAATCACAAAGTATCTATCCAAAAAATAACATATTAACAGTTTCAATTCCTAGTGACAAGAGTGAAGCTTAAAAAAAGCATAACTCAGGTGATAACGAATGAGCAAAGATTATGGAGATGGAATGATTCTGAATCATGCTAAAGTTCAAAGTATGGTCATAAGACTGGATGGTTAAAATGAGAACTGAGTTCAAGAAACTCTTAACAGGATAGTAAAGTTTCCCAGATAAAAATGACAGGACTTGGAGTAGAAAAACAGAAAATGAAACTAGTCCTTAATTAAAATATGGGAAAAACCAGGTTAACAAATGATCGGGAAAATCTTGTAGAGGGTGGTAGAGCTAGATGACATGGGTCCCAAAAGATTTTCTATCAGGTATGTAAATTATGGTCCGGAAGTACCCCTCCCCCCTCCTTCTCTGCATTCTCTCAAATCTTTCCTCTTGGCTTTAATATTTATGAAGATTATGATCATCTTTACATGATGACTCTAAAATCTTTATTTCACTCATGATACACTCATGGAGTCAGATATATCTATGTTAGATATTTTCATTTGGATGTTCTGATCTAAAAATGGAAGTGGACAGAAGCGGAGTGAAAATACCGTATCATTGCTCACACGACGATGCCATGAAACCTGCCTGCAGCTGACCTTAGGTGGTACAATAAAAAAACCCCAAGGGATGTCCCACAGCACTAGGTACTTTCCTTACCTCCAGCTAGTGAGAGGGTCATCAGTTTAAGTTTTAAAAACAGTGGCACATAAAACTATCACCTACAGTAGCTGTTCAGAGTCTAGAATCACCTACTCTCTCCCTGCCTTTCCCAACTCAGAGGGAAAAAGAAATACAAGCCATATACAATTTGTCTTCAGGTTTAATTCCTAGAAAGGGGATTCAAGCAGTATCTTGAAAACAGGTAATGAGACAGTCATAGAGAATTCTTTACATTACTTGTGGGCAAATAAATGGTTTCCACAGAACTGTTCAGAGACAAAGATAGTAATCTGAAAACAAAAGAGAAGAAAAATGTAAATATTTTATAGCATTAAAGTGGAAGAAAGGGAAAAAGAAGATGAGAAAAAGAATTTATTTTACGAGAAGTTCTATCCATTTTAGTCAATAATTTATATTTTCACTTCAGAAAACAACAACAACAACAACAACACAGACCTAATGATATAGATCCACAATAAGCTAAGACAATGGAGGGAGATTAAAAGGCAGTTGACAAAATTAACATAATTCATCAAAAAGACCAGAGACAGGCACTAAACAAAGGTAAAAAATAACAGCATTATACCACTTCAGAACTAATTTATGCAATTTAGAAGATAGAAATTTAATAAAAAATATTTAAAAGGAAGAAAATTAAGACAGCAGAGTAAACTGAAGATTGGAAAGTCTCATGAAATGCAGAAAAAGATACAGGAAATAAAAATAGTCAGAATGCTAGCAGAGGAAGACACACAACAAAGATCTAATACTTGGAGAAGTGGGCTTGCCTCATCCCTCACTCTTAAGATAGAAAACAGCTTGAGAGAAAAGGAAAAAATATTTAAGGACACAGTCACAGAAAATTTTTGTTGAAAGGAAAGCAAATCTGAACATACAAGGGATACTGAGCTACTTGGTACCAGAAAAAAAAATAATACCCCACATACAGGAAGCAAACCTAACAAAAATGAAGAAAATAGACAATTCAATGGTAATAAATGGAGAGTGCAATACAGCACCCACAAAACGGGTAAATCAGCTGGATAGACCAATAAAGAAACAGAAGGCTTGAACAACACTATAAACCAAAAGACATATATATACACACAGAATACTTCAACAAAAGCAGAACACACATTCATTTCAAGGGCACATGGAATGTCCAGAAGACCATATAGTAGGCCATAAAACAAGCCATATTACATATATGAGGACAAAATCCTACAAAGCATGTTCTCTGATGACAATGGAATGAAGTCGGAAATCAGTAACATATAGAAATTTGGAAAATTAAAAAATATATGGAAATTAAAAAAAGTCTTAACCAATGGTCAAAGAAGAAATTACAAGGAAAATTAGGAAATACTTTGAGATAAATGAAAATGAACGCAAAACATACCAAAACTTACGGAATACAGTATGGAATGCAGTGAAGGTAGAGCTTAGAAGGAATTTATGTGTAAATGTCTATATTATATATAAAGATTTCAAATCCATAACTTCATTTTCTACCTTGCAAAACTAGAAAATGAAGAGCAAACAAAACCCAAAACAAGCTGACAGAGGGAAATTATAAAGATTAGAGAGAAAGTAAATGAAATAGAGAATAAAAATAGATAAAAATCAGAGAAACCAAACGTTGGTTCTTTGAAAAGAGCAACAAACATTTACAAATCTTCAGCTACGTCAATACCAAGAAAAAAAAGATAAAACTCAAGTCACTGAAATTGTTGTGGGGCTGCCTTATGCACTGTAGGGTGTTTAGCAGCACCCCTGGCTTCTACCTATTACAAGCCAATAGTGAGAGATGGCCGACACTCAAAATATCCAAATCAATAAAGTTATTGGTGAAAATGAAAAAATGTCTTTTATTTTATGGAAAAAAAATAAACAGGCATTTTGGCCAACCCCATAGATTTTATGGATACTAAGTTAATAGAAAAAACAAGTCAACTTAAAGAAAATTGTATAAAGATGCAGTCCAACCCATGTCAGCAGATGATGGCGTGTATCAGATCCCTTGTGTATCTCCACAGTGGACTCCTCAACTTGTTAAAATAGTACTTTGTGGGAGCCATTCCAACTCCTTTCCTAAAATTCAGTATGATCATCCTGACAATGATCACACTAACTCTGCAGAATTACTTTCTGAAATCTCTGGAGTAGTTCTAACCCACTCACAGTTTTAATTTCTTTTCATTGTTGTTCAAGTACAATTGTCTCCATTTTCACCCCACCATTCCCCCTCCACCCATCCCCGCCCCCCACCCTTGAACCCACTTCCTTTAGCTTTGTCCATGTGTCCTTCATATGTGTTCCTTGATGGCCCCCTCCTCATTATCCCCCATTATCCCTCTCCCTCCTCCTCTCTGATTACTGTCAGATTGTCCTTTATTTCAATGTCTCTGGTTGTATTTTGAACAAAAAGCATTAACATGAACCACTCTCAACCCCTTTAATTTAAATCTCAACATGTTAAAATGTGTGAATAAAGAGACATCTTCCACCTCTTTGTCTAGGTTGTTCCTTGTGCTTATGGGACTCTTAATGGCATTTCAGCCTCTGCTAAGGCCACAGTATTTTAATATCAGGATAGAAAAGAGAGATAATTCCTAGTTAATTGTATTTTAAGTATTAGCTTAGTTACTGAGTTCTATTTAAATATGCTTCTGTAAATTTTGCTGAAAAGTTTGCCATGAATAATCTATTTTTAAAATTAGAGTCATATTTGAAGCTTTTCATGAGAAAAATAAATGTGAATAGTAAGGAATTTTATTCCCTTAGTTGACCCATGTTGTTAATTCATTAGTGCTTTCTAAGTTCATAGAGAAGATTAGGACAATGCATTTCTAACCATTACTTACTGCACTATGGGTAGTAAATATATACCAATACCAACTTTAAATGTACTGTAAAATAATACAACCAGCAAAGTTAATCACATACATGCAAAGGGTATATCATATCTTACACAGAAATCAGGAATCAAGTCCATTCACCAAATTTCAAACTGATGTTTAATAATATTTTTATGACGGAATATAAAGTGGGTAAACTAGATACCATTAGCATATTATTGTTTAATATACTTATCACTGGATTGTTTGCATACTTTAATTTGGTTAATATATTTAAATTTGCTTTTTTTTTCTTCCTGAAGGCTCTGTTTATAGTATTTTGTGACACTACTGTAAAGTTCAACTATATAAATAAAAAAAGTTTGGACAGTAAAAAAAGGAAGGAAGGAGGGGAGGAAGGAAATCATACAGCAATGAACAAAAAAGATTGGAAACAGTAAGAAATCATTTAAAAAATGGTAAGAAACCCCAAAGAACCAAAAGAATTTTGAAAGGAAGAGCAAAGTTGGAGGACTCACACTTCCTGATTTCAAAACATATGACAGTGGGCCCTGGCTGGGTTGCTCAGTTGGGTAGAGCGTCGTCCCAGTATGCCAAGGTTGTGGGTTCCATCCCTGGCCAAGCCACTAACAAGAATCAAACAATAAATACATAAATAAGTGGAACAACAAAGCAATGTTTCTCTCTCTCTCTTGCTCCCCCACTTTCTCTCTAAAATCATAAATAAAAAAATTAAAGAAAAACATATTACAGTGGTATAGTAATGTAACGGTGTGGTTCTGGCATAAAGACAAATAGATCAGTGGACTAGAGTGGAGAGCCCAGAAATAAACTCTTCTGAATATGTTAAGATGATATAGGGTCAAAGGGTTTTTGACCCTTGACAAGGCGCAAGACAACTCAATAAGGAAAGTGCAGTCTATTCAACAAATGGTGCTAGGGACACTGGATGTCCACACGTAAAAATAAACAGTTGGAACCTTACACCATATACAAAAATTAACTTGAAATATATTAAAGACCTAACCATAAAACCTAAAACCTCTTAGAGAAACACAGGAGAAAATTCCATGGCATGGAACTTGGTAATGATTTCTTGGATATGACACCAAAGTACAGGCAATAAAAGCAAAAAGAGACAATTAGGACTCATCGATATCAATTTTTAAAATTTAAAAATTACCTGGCTGGTGTGCATAGTGGATTGAGCACTGGCCTGCAAACCAAAGGGTCGCAGGTTCGATTCCCAGTCAGGGCACATGCCTGGGTTGCAGGCCAGGCCCCCAGTTAGGGGCACAGAAGAGGCAACCACATACTGATGTTTCTCTCCCTCTCTTTCTCCCTCCCTTTCCCTCTGTCTAAAAATAAATAAATAAAATCTTTTTAAAAATTTAAAAAATATTAAAAATATCTGTGCATCAAAGGACACAATCAACACAACATAGTGAAAAGGCAACCCACTGACTGGGGAAAAAGTTTTCCAAATCATACAACTCAATGACCAAAAAATAAATAACCTGGTTCAAGAATGGGAAAAGAACTTGAATAGACATTTCTCCAAAGTTGATAAATATATGGCCAACAAGCATATGAAAAAATGCTCAACATTGGTAATCAACAGAGAAGTGCAAATCACGATCACAATGAGATATTACTTTATACCTATTAGGGTGGCTAGAAACCAGCCCCCACCCCGAAAATAACAAGTGTGTTAGCAAGGATGAAGAAATTGGAATCCTTGTGAACTGTTGTACACGGTTGGCGGGTTGTAAAATGGTTCGGCCACTGTGGAAAAGTATGGCAGTTCCTCAAAAACTCCAAAACAGAATTATCATATGATCTACCCTTTCCACTTCTGGATATATATACAAATAAAGTGAAAGAAGGTCCTGAAAAAGTATTTGCACAGCCATGTTCACAGCAGTACTATCCACAATAGCCAACAGGTGAAAGCAACCCAAATGTCCATTGATGGCTGAATGAGTAAACAAAATGTGGTATATACACACAATGGAGTAATATTCAGCCTTCAAAAGGAAGAAAATCTGGTCACGTGGTGTTGTACAACATGAATAAACCTTGAGGGCACTACGCTAAGTGGAATAAGTCTGTTCCTAAAAGGCAAATATTGTATGATTCCACTTATATGACATTATCTAAGGTAGTCAATTTCATAGAAATAAATAGTAGAACGGTGGTGAGCAGGGGCTCAAGACAGAGGGAAATGGGAAGCTGTTTAACTGGTACGGCATTTCAGTGTTGCAAGATAAAGTTCTGGAGATTTGTTTCACAACAATGTGAATATACTTAACACTACTAAAGTGTACACTTAAAAATAGTTAAGATAAATTTTATGCATTGTGTTCTATTAACCACAATAAAAAGGTCATTTCCTAGTTCAGAACAGGAAAAAAAGATAGATAAAATTTAAACCAAATGTATTTGTTACAACTTTGAACCTAAATGAAATAAATTCACCTCAAAAAACCCCCCTCATAATTAGTAGGGGGAAAAAGTTAAATTCAACCAGATGCTACTTATACTTGAGTAAAATGACTTAAAGCTAAAAATGAGGGGATGAGCACGGACCAACTGTGCAAATGCACATTTAAAAAATCGCATTGGGCCCTGTCTGGAGTGGCTCAGTGGATTGAGTGCCGGCCTAAAATCCAAGGGGTCGCAAGTTCGATTCCCAATCAGGGCACGTGCCTGGGTTGTGGGCCAGGTCCCCAGTAGGGGTCGTGCAAGAAGCAACCACACATTGATGTCTCTCTCCCTCTCTCTCTCCCTCCCTTCCCCTTTCTGAAAATAAGTATTTTAAAAAAATTGCAGTGGATGAAACAGAATCAAAGGTAAAAGATGTTAAAGATGGAAAATGAAACTTACTTTGCATGATTTATGGTATAATTCACAGCAAATAAAATACTATCATCTATGCTTATGTGCCAGGCATAAATATATACATATTTATACCCTTCAATTACCACAAAGACAAATCAACTTTCAAATATACTCTTTGAAGTCTTTAATAGATTAAAGAAACGAATATTTGGGAAGAATATAATAAACATAATTAACAAAGATAATTTACTACATATAATCACAATTAGAAGGTCATATTCTGTATGGAGACTCTGCCTCCTTTATAATATAGCCTTGGAGTACTTATTCATACATTAAGCCACAAAGGAAATCTCTACATATCCTAAAACAGAAACAGAACTGAGCACAATCTCTAATCCCGATACACTGAAATTATAAATTAATATGTAGTGACAATAAACCCAAAATAATGGAATTAAAAAAAAAGTTTCCCCTAAATTCTCTTGGATCAAACGGAAATCCAAAGCTACAATTAAAACACATCTAAAAAGTACTACTAATAAAAATACCACAGGTCAGAATCTACTAGATATATACATCTGTTTTCCACTTAAAAATCTAGAGTTGAATAAAGTGTGTTCCCATCCTTATAACCACCACCACCAATAAAAATGTACCAACTTTAATTTCGCAGATTTTTCTGGAAGCCATCAGAATCGAGGTCACAGGTGAACCCTGGCCCCAAATGTAAGAAGAGATTGTGGCTGCCTGCAAAAATCCCCTCACAATGAGTGGGGGAATTTGAGACATAAGCACTAGATTCCCTGGAGATACAACTGGATACAATTAAGAAGGCTGGACACTGGATTAAGTGCTGGACAAGTGTGCACTGATGAGTGTATGAAGGCCCTTGGGTGCTACAGAAACTGAGGGAAACCGCATCACTTTGCTGCTATTTCTCTACCAACTTCACCAGGAAAAACAATGAAGAGTTTTAGGAGTGTTCATTCGTAGACCCAGGAAAGTGGAACGGCAGCGGTAGTGGGAAGGGCACAGAACTACCTGGGAGAGATGTCAGCAAAACTGGCAGAACAGGGAGAGATCCTGGGACTTGTCCCTCTCCTAGGACCAAAAACCTGACAAAAACTGTCAAACCAAAAAATGTCAAAATCAACCTTATCAACTCTGAAATACAAAGGTTTATGGCAAATAAATAAAAACTTAAGCAGGAGCAAGGCCAACTAACGAGAGGAGTTCCCTGTTCCCCAGCAAGGTACAGAGGACAGCCACCTGTATTCCCAGTGTGGGTATTTGCTTCCAAAGGAAGCACGGAGTATCTTGTTCCCAAGGAATTGTTTCTTTCAACCTGCCCGAGTATTCTCTGATGGACTGACACAAGGGGGTCTGCCTAGGTTTCATTAAACTTGGAATTCCTCTTAGGGCATTTCAGAAGTAGAGATTTCCTTGAAAACACTGAAAGCCAATTTAAAAAGGTGTTACTGCGTGAAATCAATAAATCAATACATCAATAAATAACAGTTGGGGCAAACAATAAGCACATTGAAAGCCAGGGAGAAAAGCAGTGAGAATTTTGGGTGAATAGGATTTTGAAAATCTCCCATGTACCATGGGGAAAACACACACAGGGCAGGATGTATGTGCAGAAAAGACCTGAAAAGACCTTAAGGTTTCACTACTGGCTGATGTTTAAGCTTAATGCAAGGAAGAAACTGCCTAAGGTAGAGTTGTAAATGGCCTCTAGATAACCACTCAAGTCTCTAATACACAGACCATCTACAAAGACCAGGTGAACTTTTTTCCTTTCCCTTCCTTTTCTTCCTTTCCCTTGCCTGTCTGCCCCATCCCCAGGCATTTCAGGAAATCTGAACAGAGACATTAGAGACCAACAAACACCACAGTCTGTATAAAAAATGGTTTAGAAATGTCCCTAAACATACCAAGATCTTTAACTCATAACAAGCAGTAGCAACAAACCCTAGGGTGAGAGAAGGAGAACCTGATTTCCAGGTTTATTACATTATGATACCCAAAATGTCTAGTTTTCAAGAAAAAATTATGAGGCATTGCAAGAAACAAGAATGTACAGAACATTCACAGGAAAAAAAAACCTAACAGAAACTGACCCTCAGGAAACAAACATCGGACTTGCTATACAAAGATGTGAAATCAACTATCTTAAGTATGCTAAAGAGCTTAAAAAAAATCCATGAACAAAGAAACAAGGAGAATGATGTCTTTCTTAACAAAGAGAGAACATCAAAAAGTATAAGATGTAATCTCTGACTACACAAATATAAATGGTGAGGGTATGGGCTTACACAGAAGCAGAGTTTTTGTATACTACTGAAATTAAGTTGGAATCATCGCATATTAGGCTGTTACTGTATTTTGTTGTGCATAATGTGCTCCCATGTATAACGCGCACCTATGTTCTTGGCCCAAACTTTCAGGAAAAAAAATCTTTAGTTTTAAATTTATTTATTTATATTTAGAAAGAAAACCAATGATTGTATTCCAAGGTATTACTTTGCATATGGATATCATTATTACTTTCTACAGTAACACTTTTAATGCATACCATAAATAAAAGAATTAAAAACATTTATATAGATATGGAATCAGTACTATCCATGTGTAATGCGCACCCTTACTTTTCCCTCAAAAATTTGGGCAAAAAGTGCACATTATACATGGCAAATTATGGTATATGCTGAAGGTGTTAATGGTAATCCCCAGGTAACTACTAAGAAAGTAAGTAAAAAGTATAAAGGGAGGAGAATGAGAAGCGGATCAAAACTGTACATTACAAAAATCAATTAAGTACAAAAGAAGACAGTAATGGAAGAACTGAAAAAGTAAAAAGATATAAGACATAAACAAATAGCAAAATGGATAAAAGTCCTTTCCTATCAGTACATAGTTACTTTAAATGTAAATAGATTAAACTCGCCAATTAAAAGGCAGAAAGGGCAGAATGGATTAAAAAAAAAACACAATATACCTATATGCTATCTAAAAAAAGACTCACTTTAGATCTAGAGACAGTTTGAAAGTAAAAGGATGAAAAAGATATCCCATGCAAACAGTAATCAAAAAGAGTTATTGTGGCTATACTATATTCAAACAAAAGAGGAGTTAAGTTAAAATTTGTTAAAGAAATAAAGGGAATTATTAACTGATAAAAGGGTCAGCCTATGCAGAAGTTACATCAATTATGAACATATACACACCTGACAATACAGCCTCAAAATATACGAAGCAAAACCAGACAGAAATGAATGGAGAAATAGACAGTTTCACATTAATAGCTAGAGACTTCAATACATCACTTTCAATAGGTCGGGAAAACTAGACAGAAGACAAATAAAAAAAAATAGAGGAACTTAACTACACTACAAACCACAGGAACCTAACAGACATATACAGAACATTTCAACCAATAACAGCAGAATACACAATCTTCTCAAGTGCACATGCAAATTCTCCACGAGAGAAGATAGGCAGGCCATAAAACTGTTACTATACATTTAAAAGGAATGAAAAAACACAATATATATTCTTTGACCACAATGATGAAACTAGAAATAAATAATGGAGGAGAAATTTGGAAAATAAACAAATATGTGGTAATTAAATGGCCTTAAACTATTAATGGTCAAAGATGGAATTATAAGAAAAATTTGGAATCAATGAAAATAAAACAAAACATATCAAAACTTATAGAATGTGGTAGGCAGAGTTTAAAAGGAGATTTATGTCTGCAAAGGCAGTTCTCAAAGGAAAATTTATACCTGTAAACACCTATATTAAAAAGTGAATAGTAATTTCAAACCAATAATATAAACTCTAAATAATTAGAAAAACAGCAAACTGAATCTAAAGTAAACAGCAGTAAATAATGAAGATTAAAGTAGAGATAAAAATAGAGTAGAAAAACAATAGAGATGGACAAATTCTTAGATATCTGCAAACTATAAAAACTGACTCAAGAACAAATAGAAAACCTGGATAGACTTATTATAACAAAGAGATTGAATCAGTAATAAAGTTTCCCTTAAAGAAAAACCCATGACCAGATGGCTTCACTGATGAATTCCACCGAGCAAAAAGAATTAACATCAACCATTAACATAGTTCTTCTCAAACTCAGCCAAAAAATAGAAGATGAGGGGAAACATTTTAACTCATTCTATAAGGCCAGTATCACCCTGATACCAAAGGCAGACAAAGATACCACAAAGGACCTACAGAACAATATCCTTTATAAATAGAGATGCGAAAGTCCTCTTCAAAATTCTAGCAAATCAAATCCAGCAGCATATGAAAAGGATAACATATCATGACCAAGTGAGATTTATCCCTGAATGCAAGGCTGGCTCAACACATGATTATCAACACTCATATTGATATTTATAATAATAATAATAATAATAATAATAATAATAGTAGTAGTAGTAGTAGTAGTAGTAGTAGTAGTAGTAGTAGTAATAGTAGTAAACCAGATGATCATCTCAATAGATGCTTAAGTGTTTGACAAAAACCAGAATGCTTTCATGGCAAAAACACTCAATAAAACAAGGAAAAAAAGGTAACTTCCTCAGCATGATAAGATCATAAATGAAAATTCATAGCTAAAACCGTTCTCAATGGCAAAAGACTGAATGCTTTCCTCCTAAGATCATAAACAAGACAATGGTGCCTGCTTTTGCCACTTCTATTTGACATTATACTAGAAGTTCTAGCCAGACCAATTAGCCAAGAAAAATAAAGGGCACACAAATTAAAAAAGAGGAAGTAAGACTATCTCTTTTCACAGATTACATGATCTTATTTGTAGAAAATCCTTAAGAATCAGCAAGAAAACTATTAGAATAAATTCAGTAAAGTTGTATGACATAAGACCAACACGCAAAAATCAGTTCTGTTATCTATACACTAACAATGAACAATACAAAACTGAAGAAGACAATCACACTTAAATAGCATCAAGAAGAAAAAATACTAAAAATCATGCAATCCCAATGGACCCCCAAATAGCCAAAACAATCTTGAAAAAGAGTATGGTTGGAGGTCTTATACTTCATCATTTCAAAGAGTATTTCAAAAAATACAAGTAAAGCAAAACAGTGTGGTACTGGTGTAAAGACAGACATATAGACCAGAAATAAACCCTTACATATATAGTCAAATGATTTTTATGCCCAGACCATTCAACAGGGAAAAGACTTCCTTTTTTCAACAACTGGTGCTGGGACAACTAGATACCCACATGCAAAAGAATAAAGTTAAAGCCTTACTTTACATAGTATACGAAAAATACATTCTGTGTTCAGAGATTGGAAGACTTACTATTATTAAGATGGCAATAAATCCCCAAACAAATACAGACTTAATGCAATTAATATCAAAATTCCAATGACCTTTACAGCAGAAATGGAGAAGCTGATCATAACTGTCACATGGAGATTAAAAGGGATTGAAAGGCCAAAACAGTGTTGAAAAGAACAAAGGTAGAAGAACACCTTCCTGATTCTAAAACTTACTACAAAGCTACAGTAATCAATATTGCAGTAATGGCATGCAAATAGGAATGTAAATAAAAGGAACAGAACTGCAAGCCTATAAATAAACTCTCAATTTTATGGTCAGTTAAGTTTAGACAATGAAGCCAAGAGCACTCAAGGGAGAAAATACAGTATCTGGTGCTGGGACAACTGAATATCCATGTGGAAAAGAATGAAGTTTTAACCCTTCACACTACCTACAAAAATTAACATGTCAAAGATGCAAGTAAAAGAGCTAAAAGTATAAAAATTTTAAAATAAAATATAGGGATAAATCCTCATACTTTGGGTCTGGCAATGGTTTCTTGGATGACATGAAAAGCACAAGCAACAAAAAATACGTACACTGGGCTCTTCATCAAAGGACAGGAACAGTGAGTAAAAAGACAACCCAGAGAGTGGGAGCAAATTTGCAAACTATACATCTGATAATGGTGTACAATCCAGACTACATAAATAAATCTTACAACTCAAAAACAAAACAAAAATTAAAACAATTAAAAACTAGGTAAAGACCTGAACAGATATTTCTCCAAAGAAGAAATACAAAAGGTCAATAAGCACATGAAAAGATGCTTGATGTCATTAGTTATAAGGGAAAGGGAAAAGCAAATCAAAATGACAATGAGCATGAGATACCACCTCACTCACACTAGGACGACCCCCAAAAGGTAAGCAAAAAGGGTTGCTGAATGTGGAGACATGGGAACCCTAAGACATTGCTGATTGAATGTAAAATAGTATAGTCATTGTGGAAAAGTTTAACAGTTCTTCAATAAGCTAAACAGATAATTAGCATAAGATGCAGTATTTCCACTCCTTGGTATATTCTCAAAAGAACTGTTTATACGGTGTTCAAAGGAAAACTTGTACACTTCATGTCAGCTCTATTCACAACAGCCAAAAGATGGAAACAACCCAAATGTCTATGAATGGATGAATGGATAAATAAAACACAGTATATAATGAATACACGCAATGAAGTACTGATAAGTGCTAAGGCATTGATGAACCCCGAAACATTAAGCTGAAGTAAAAGAAGCCTGACACAAAGGTCACATATAGTATGAATCTGCTTATATGAAGTAACCAAGACAGGCAAGCTCACAGAAACAAGAAAGTTAGGCAAGTGTTTTCAGGGGCTATTGGGAAGAGGGAATAGAGACTGCTTAATGGGTATGAGGTTTCCACTGGGGTGAGGAAAAAGTTGCTGAATCAGATAGTGGTGATGGTTGTAAAACACTGTGAATGTACTCAGTGCCACTAAATTGTACACTTTAAAATGGTTAAAATGATAAACTTTGTTATGTGTATGTATTTTACTACACACACAAAAAGGCCTCTACCTGGATCCTTTCCCCTTATCTCCGCTATGGAACAAAAAGTCTTAATCAGTGCTATTCCCGCATTGTACTATTTATATATGTAATCACTGCCACTGAATACCTATCAAACCTCAATTATGAGAAATAGTATTTATGGTAAACTGTCTGAATGTCTTGTGCCTTCTTTCTTCTAGACCAATGGTCTTAAATTATTTGATCATGGGTCCTACTGATTAAATATATTTTTTAAAGATTTTATTTATTAAAAAAAAAGATTTTATTTATGTATTTTCAGACAGAGAGAAAGGGAGGGAGAAAGAGAGGGAGAGAAACATCAATATGTGGTTGTCTTTCTTGCGCCCTCTACTGGGGACCTGGCCTGCAACCCAGGCACGTGCCGATTTGGGAATCCAACGGGTGACCCTTTGGTTCACAGGCCAGCGCTCAACCCACTAACCTACACCAGCCAGGGCTGATAAAATATTTTTGAGCTTCAATTACCAAAGTAGATATTTACAGGGTGGGGCAAAAGTAGGTTTACAGCTGTTCATATAAAAATACAATAATTAGTAAATAATATAAGAATAAGCTGTTTTGCATTAATCACAACTATAAACCTACCTTTGCCTCACCTTGTATTTATAAATTACATATTACCATACTCATATATTGTAAGCATACAAAATGTAAATTTTAAATCAGAGAAAAATAAATATAAATCTGGAGTTTTTCTTTCTATACTCCGAAGAACCATTTTGTAAGTATCACTCTTTGTAAAGCACTTCTCTAGACACCCTAAATTTTATTCTTGGGTTAAAGTAATTGTCTGCATTTGTTGACCCCTTGAGATATGTCTTCACTGAACTCCCTAGAAGGTCACATTAGCCTTACAGGCATTGTTACTGAACCTTACTGTAAGGATGCTGACGAGGACTCTGCTACACTGTGGTGCCTTCTAGATGATGACAGATGAGTAAATCTCGCTTAGGTTTTAGTACCAGAAACATGTGATGCTTTTGAAATTTTGTTTTGATATTATAGATTCATGTGATTGATCACAAAATTCCAGGGACACTAACTGGCAGCAAAGAAAGCAAAATTAGTGGCTCACAAACATATCTACAAGGTAGATTTTATCTCCCCTCCAGCATCAACTTGTCTTCCCATCACTCACAATTCTTTATTTATTTTTAAAAATCATGTTGTAGCTCACTCCTCTCTGGCTTCCATAATTTTCTTTCATTCAAACTCTTTATTTATGTTTAAAAAATCATATTATATTATGTATGTGTATATGTGTATGTGTTTAAAAGCAACTCAAAATTTCTTGAAAGACAGGGAAGTATGAATAAACAGAAAACAAACAAACAAAAAGACCCCAGCAATGTTGTTCAGAATAAAGGTCATTCTAAACTCGAAGCTCCCCCATGCCAGGGATGTGCTTTGCGGATTCGGAAGCAGTTAGCAGCCAAAGGGTAATTTGTAAATGAATATTGATGAAAAGAAAGACAACTCACAATAGCACTGTACTACACTTTCTCACTCTTTTCCAGTTGGTAAGAAATATAGTGAGGAAAGGGCAAATGTTTTTTTTTTTTCCACCTGTGTGTAAAGCTTAACCAAAAAGTCCATGAAAAAGGAAGTCACATTGCCAGATGCAATTTGTAGCCATGTACCTGGATGCGTTTCCTTCTGGTGTGTTCAGAAGTCATTTGGGGATAACTTGTACTCAATGCTTTCTTCTTGTTCTTGCTCCGCTTCTCAATGTATCTCCTCTGATGGTCAGTGATGCTGCTGTATAATTTAATTTGCCTGGGTGACAAACAAACTCTTTCATGGCCAAAAGCCTGGATCAATCGGGCAGTGTCAATGGTGGAAGCAGAGCTGCTCCTCTCATGCAAAATCACTTCTTTATCTGTTTGGGTCAATATATCTGATTCACCAGGAGAGGTGGTGGTGGAAAGGATGTTGGTGGCAGTATCTGTGAGCAGCTCACTGTCCTCTGAGGGTCTAGAATCTGAAGAAGTGCTGTTTATATAATGAAAACCTGGCTGTTTTCTCAGAATGTATTTATCAAATTTAACCTGCTCAATTTTAATATGATTGGAACCCCCAGCTTGATGAGTAGAGAGCACCTTGCTTTTTTTAAGATCTCCTATGTTTTTATGGCATTTCTCCAAGCTTTTATACCGCTTCTTTTTCTGAAGCTTGTTTTTCTGTTGTTGTCTACCCCTCCATTCCTTAGCATCTCGTTGCTCTCTGCTATCATCCTGTGAACTTTCTAAGGGCCGAAGAGAATGCGTGATGGGATGCTGAAGAAGTTTAGCCAAACGATCAAGTCGCTCCACCAAGGATACTTCTTTCCTATCACTGAACCCTGGAGGTTTCTTCTGCTTCTGTCGCTCCTGATACTTGTTCCAGAGTTCATTCAAACTCGTAATGTGCTGAGCTACGGGCTCTGGGGTGACTGGACGATCCTTTTTTTGATCATCAATCTGTTTGTCACACTTTGCATAATCTCTAGCCTGACTTTTAGTAGGATGCATCACTTCTTTGTTTTCCAAATTTACATTGATACTGACGCTCTCTATTCTGGTATAATCAGTCTTTGTCTTTTCCTCATTTTGATAAGGGGGAGGTAGACAAGTATGTTGTTTGTCTGGATGATGCTGAAAGAAATCTTTCCAAGAGTGCCTCATGAAAACACTTCTCCCTAAGGATTCATGGCAAAAGTCTTGATCACTTGGCAGGTGCACTGGATGATGAAAGTAAAACTTGGCTGACCTGAACACAGAATGGGTAGTATTTTCAAATTCTGAATGACATCTGGACTCTGAAAAGGAGGAAAAAAAAGATTTTAAATGACTTTGAAAATATTTTCATTCCGTTCAGAAAGAGTATTCACACTTCTAGGGAAAAAAGGAAACAACAGTTCATATAAAGTTTCAGAAAACTCACTGACTGAATAAAGAATTTATGCCTAGTGACCAGATTGGCATGGTAAGCATTTAAGAGACTCAGGGTCAGAAGACCTGCATTCTGGGTGAGACTCTGCCACAGACTGGCTGTATGACCTCAAGAAAGGCGCTTTAGTCCTCTGGACTAAACGGCAACTGCTTTGTATTAACTGCTTGCTATGTGTGGGGTATTACAATATGTACTCTGTATATTCTTCTTCCCCTTTTTATTCAATTGTGTTGATAAAACTGAGCGATAGGTATTGTTACCCCTTTCAGTTAACACACCTGAGAATTCATTTTAATCATCAGTAATTAAATGTGTGGGATAAAAAAAGAAAACGTACATGTTTTAGAGCCTCTTAAAATTCCTTTCTGTGAACCATCCTTACATTTTCCCCCTCCAATTTTGTTTATTGTGGTAAAATATATTTTATTTTTCCGACTATGAGATGCACCGGACCATGAGACACACCTAAGTTTTAGAGGAGGAAAGTAGGAAAAAAAATTTTGAAGCAAGAAATGTGGTCCTGCTCCTGCCTCCTGTGATCCCACTCCACTGCCACCCTTCCACCCCCAGCAAGCCAGGAAAGCTGCATTTGGACTATAAGATGCACCCCCATTTCCTCCCAAATTTTGGGGGTGGGAGGGGAGTGAGTCTTATAGTACAAAAAATATGGTACCTAACACAAAATTTACCATCCTCCGAATTCACTTTTTGACAGTTATTCTATGTCAAAATGGGCATTTTTAAGATGAAATAACATCTTACAATAATAAACCCTAATTGTAAATAGTGACGTAGGATCCCTATATATATATATATTTTTTGGAGAAACAAAGACATATACATGCAACAAAGTAACACTTGTAACTATGGGATTCTTTTCACCTAAACTATAGATTATTGGCAACTAGGGTTTTCATTAAATACTCTAGGAATCCCTAAGGCAATTTCCCCAGAATATAGTAAGGCACATGAAATCTGCTTTTATGTCAGAAGTATAAAAATACAATCAAACTTCCCAATGAACAAAAGCCCAGGACCAGACAGATGGCTTTACTGGTGAATTCTACCAAACCTTTAAAGAAAAATTAATATAAAACCTTCCCAAACTCTTCTAAAAAATTGAAAAGAAGGGAATACTTTCAAACTCATTTTACAAGGCCAGAATTACCCAGATACCCAGAAAAAGACATTACAAGAAAATTACTAGTCAATATCCCTGATGAACAGAGATGCAAACCAACTTCAATAAAATATCACAAGGGTCACAATCAAGTGGAATTCATTCCAGGGATGCAAGGATGGTTCAATGTTTGCAAATCAGTTACTGTGATACACTACGTTAACAAAATGAAGAATAAAAATCATCTATGATCATCTCAATAGATACAGAAAAAGCATTTGATAAAATTCAACATCTATTCATAATAAAAATTCTTAACAAAGTAGGTATAAAGGAAATTATCTCTATATAATAAAGGCCATACATGACAATACCACAGCTGACATTATACTCAATGGTAGAAAATTAAAACTTTTCTTCTAAGATCAGGAGCAAGATAAGGACACATCTATTCAACTCAGTACTGTAAGTCTTGTCAAAGCAATTAGGCAAGAAAAAGAAATAAAAGGCATCCAAATAACAGAAAGAGCAAAACTGTTGTTATTTGCAGTTGACATGATATTATATACAGAAAACCTTAAAGACTCTACTAAAAATAATGTTGGAACTAATGAATGAATTCAGTAAAGCCAAAGAATATGAAATCAATATATAAAAATCAGTTGTTTGTAGATACAAGAAATTATCAGAGAAATTAAAACAATTCCATTTTCAATTGCATCAGAAAGAATAAAATACCTAGGAATAAATTTAATCAAGCAGTAAAAGACTTGTACACTGGAAACTTTTAAGACATTGATCAAAAAAGTTGGAGAGGACAAAAAGAAATGAACAGATATCCTATATTCATGGATCACAGAATTAATATTGTTAAAATGTCCATACTACTGAAAGCAATCTCAGATTCAATGCAATCTCTATCAAAATTCCAATGGCATTATCCATAGAATTAGAACAAACAATCCTAACACTGGTATGGAACCACAAAAGACTCTAAATAATCAATGCAACCTTCAGAAAGAAGAACAAAGCTACAGGCATCATGCTTCCTGTTTACAAAATATACTACAAAGTTATAGTAATCAAAACAGTATGGCAGTTACTTAAACCCAGACAAATCAATGGAACAGAATAGAGCACCCAGAAATAAACCCATGCATATAGGATCAATTAATTTATGACCAAAGAGTCAAGAATACACAATAGAGATAGTTTGTTCAATAAGGTTCTAGGGAAACTGGACAGTCACATTGAAAACAAATGAAACTGGACCACTATCTCTCACCATTCAAAAAAATCAACCCAAAATCTATCAAAGACTTAAATGTAAGACTTGAAACTAAAACACAAACAAACAAACAACTCCTAGAAGAAAACAGAAAAAGGCCAGCAGGTAAAAAATATTTGTGGGCAGAGAGATCACAAAAGACAAAACTAGGCTACCTTCCACCAACCCTCCTACACTTACAACCTCTTCAGACACAATTACCCCTTCTTCTTTTCAAGGTAAGCCCCTCCACTGGAGTCCAACTCATTTTCCTTTTAAGACCTTGGTTCTTACCCTTATTATATCTCACTCTTCAGGTTCTTTTTCTTTACTGGATAATTTCCAATATCTTGAAAGCGTCATTTAGTATATCATATATCTAGAAAACGTTCATATCTTCTTTCAGGGACTGGTCCATTTCTTTGCTCGTCTTTACAGTCATCTTTGTAAAGTGGAAAATATAATTTTTCATTTTCTTTACTTCTTCCCTACTCCAAGTCACTCTTCTGACTGGAGTATAATGAAACCACTGAACTAAAAGTACTCTTGCTAAAATGATCAATGACCTCCACATGTAGCCAATTCCAGGGGATGTTTGTATTCTGTAATCTCTTTCTAGGTAATCTCATTTTTCCCTGTGGCTTTTAGTACTATTTTTATAATGTTAACTACTCTCAAATCTACATTTCAAGCTATGACTTCTCCCTAGAGCCCTAGTGATTCATATTCAACTACGTATTTCATATACCCTCTTGGATCTCACAGCCATCTCAAATTTCAAAAGTCCCTAACTGAACTCTATTCTAGCCTCTAAAATAATACCTCTCTCAATCTACATCTCTGCAAATGGCTCATCACTCAAACCTGAAATGACATCTGGAAGTTATTTGTGAGACTTTCTATTCCTGCCATTAATCTTGACCAAACAGTCATAAATCTGTCCACTTCTCTCCATCTCCTCCTGCAATACTGCACATCTCTAATAGATCTCCTGTACATTGCTGACTTCTTCCAATGTATTCTTCAAAGAGTAGATGGAGTAATCTTTTAAAAATGTAAATTAACTTGTCATTTTCTATTTAGCAAGTCTCAATGACTTTCTCTTACAATTAGAACAAAATCCAAACTCCTTAACAAGGCATACAGGTACTACATAACTTTTGTACCTTACCATGTATCACTCTTTTTGATAATCATTGGCCTTTCCTGCCTACTTCATCAAGTATCATGAGCCAAGTGGGAAAGCACCAAGCAAGTGAGTATAAACAATTCAGTTTGTGTGGCTTACACAGTATATAAAGTAGAGGGAAACAAGATAGGAAACATTTGGGACCAATGAAGCAGAACAGAGTCCAGAAACATATCCATGCACATACAGTTAATTGAGCTTCGAGAAGGGTACCTAGAATACAGTGAGGAAAGAATAATCTTTTCAACAAATAATGTTGGAAACCTGGACACTCGAACGCACAAGAATGAAATGGAGTCTTCCTTTATACCACACACAAAAATCAACTCAGAATGCATTACAGCCTTAAATTTAAGACCTGAAACTGTGAAACTCCTAGAAGAAAATTAAGGGGAAAAGCTTCATGATATTGGTCTTGGGAATGATTTCATGAACATGATACTAAAGCATAGGTGACAAAAAACAAAAACAAATGAACAAACAAATAGCAAGCTCACAAAACCCGCCCCCACAGGTGGGACTGATACAAGTAAAAAACTTCTATAGAGCAAAGGAAACAATCAACAAAGTGAAAAGGCAACCTGTGGACTGAGAGAAAATATCTACATACCATGTATCTATAATAAAGTGTTAATCTCCACAATATACAAGTTATTTCTACAACAACAGTAAAATAACTAATAACCTGATTTAAAAATGAACAAAAAACTTGAATAGACACTTCTCCAAGAAAGACATACAAATGGCCAATAGGTAGATAAAAAATGATTAACATCACTAATCTTCACGGGAATACAAATCAAAACCTCAATGAGGTATCATCTCACACCTGTCTGAATGGCTATTATAAAACAAAATAAGGAGTTCTAGCCAAGACAGAGGCATAGGTAGAAACCCTTTGTTTCCTCGCACAACCAAAAGGAGGATAACAACCAATCTAAAATCAATAAACCAGAAGCACCAGAAAATCAATCTTCATGGAATTCCAATAACCAAGGAATTAAAGAAAAAATCAACCAGAACAACCAGACCAGTAAGGCAGTGGACTGCATGCGCGGGGCTGGCTGAAGGCAAAAATGAGACTAAGAGTTGACTGTGGACTACCATGGTTGCTGCAGTGGGAGAAACTCCCAGTCTCACACGAGAGAGTTCGATGAAAAGTGGGCTAGAGACAGGCAGGGGAGCTGCACTGTTCCCTCACTGGCCCCTCTACCACAAGCAGCGCTGCAGCACAGCAAGGAGGGTTGCCCTGCCTGGGTGAATACCTAACGCCCCGCCCCCTTATAACTTAATAGGGGCCTGTAACAAAGAAATAGGGCCAAAATGAAAGAACAGAGCAAATCTTCAAAAAGAGAGCTAAGCAATGAGGAGATAGCCAACCTATGTGATGGAGAATTTAAAGCCCGGGTAATCAAAATACTCACAGAACTGATTGAGCTTGGTCAAAAAAATGAAAGAACAAATTAAAGATACCCAAAATGAAATAAAGCAAAATATTCAGGGAACCCAACAGTGAAGGGAAGGAAACCAGGACTCAAAGCAATGAACTGGAAGAAAAGGAAGAAATAAACATCCAACTGGAACAGAATGAAGAAACAAGAATTCAAAGAAAAAAAAAAAAGGAACTGAGTGTTTTGAACCTCTTAGACAACCCGAAATATTCCAATATCTGAGTCATAGGGGTGCCAGAAGGAGAAGAACAAGAGCAAGAAATTGAAAACTTATTTGAACAAATAATGAAGGAAAACTTCCCCAATCTGGTGAAGGAAATAGACTTCCAGGAAGTCCAGGAAGCTCAGAGAGTCCCAAAGAAGTTGGACCCAAAGAGGAACATACCAAGGCACATCATCATTAAGTTACCCAAAATTAAAGACAAAGAGAGAATCTTAAAAGCAGCAAGAGGAAAGGAAAGAGTTACCTACAAAGGAGTGCCCATAAGGCTATCAGCTGATTTCTCAAAAGAAACTTTATGGGCAAGAAGGGGCTGCAAAGAAGTATCTGAAGTCATGAAAGGCAAGGATCTATATCCAAGATTACTCTATCCAGCAAAGCTATCATTTACAATGGAAGGGCAGATAAATTGCTTCCCAGGTAAGTTAAAGAAGTTCATCATCACCAAACCATTATTATATGAAATGTTAAAGGGACTTATCTAAGAAAAGGAAGATAAAAAATGTGGACAGTAATATGACAATAAACTCACAACTATCAGCAAATGAACCTAAAAAAACAAACAAACAAACAAACAAACAAAAAAAAAAACTAAGCAAACAACTAGAACCGGAACAGAATCAGAGAAATGGACATCACATGGAGGGTTTTCAGTGGGGAGGGAAGAATGGGGGGAAAGGGTACAGGGAAGAAGGAGCATAATTGGTAGGCATTAAATAGATGGGGAGAGGTCGAAAATGGTATAGGAAACAGAACTCAAAGAACTTATATGTACAACCCATGGACATGAACTAAGGGCGGGGAAAAGCTAGAGGGTTGGGGGTGTGGAGGGTGGATAAAGGGGGGGAAATTGGGAAAACTGTAATAGCATAATCAATAAAACATACTTCAAAAAAACAGAAAAAACGAAACAAAAAAAGTGTTAGTGATAACAGAACTACCATATATGATCCAGCAATCCCAGTTATGGGTATTTATCTAAAATAACTGGGATCAGGAACTCTGAGAGATATTAGTACACCTGTGTTCACTGCTGTACTATTCATAATAGCCAAGATGTGAAAACAACCTAAATATCGATTGACAGCTGAATGAATAAAGAAAATGTGGCATATACATAAAAAGAAGAAAATTCTGTAATATGTGACATAGGAATGAATCTTGAGGACATTATGTTAAATGAAATAAACAATCACAGACCCAATATTGCATGGTTACACTTATATAATATTTACTTATATACTGTACCTGCAGGCCCTAGTGAAGGCATGTGCCCCAGGTCCCGCTGCTCTATCTTCACCATGTCTTGACCTCCCATGTACCTCCTCTAAGACCTGAGAGTAATAAACTTCCCAACTTCAATTTCCCTTCTGGTCTTTTGTTGAACCACTGGACACTCCAGGACTCAACAAACGTTAAAAACAAAGCCATAATAGTTTGGTATTGCCAAACTCCCCTATCCCTCAAAATATGTTGCAAGAAATTTGCATTTCTAACAACAGTACTGTCAAAGTGTATGGATGTTTCCCCATACGCTCAATACTAAGGATAATCAAATCTTTTCATTTGTGTTATTCAAATAGGCTTTTAAAGAAAACCTAGTTTTAGTATATCCCTTTGATTATTAAAAAGGTTAAGTATTGCTTCATATCTTTGCTATTTGTATTTCTTTTATAATAAAATTCCTGTTCACATTCTAGATTTTTCGACTAGACTGTCTTTGGTTTATAAAAAGCTCTTTGCATACTAAGAAAATTAGCCCTCTTTTCTCAGGTTTATAAATTTAAAATTGTCTTGCCATTTTCTATTTTAAGTTGACTTTGCATTTGGTTATTTTCCACTAGGCAGAAACTTAAATTTTAGTATGTAGTCAAATTTGTCAAATCTTTGCTTTTATGTCTTCTAGATTTTGTCACCTCACTTTATAAACAAAGTAATAATAACCCTGCTTCATCTAGAACTTTTATGATCTCCTTTTTAGTTAGATCTTAAAGATACAAAATATGGTAACGGGAGTAAGACAGGGCTATAACTTGAATCTGTACCCCAATTCCAAATAGCTAGCTAAATATTTTAGCAGAATGTATTGAATAATCCAACTTTTCCAAACTCATTTGAAATGGCTCCTTTACCATAGAATAAATTCTCATTGAATTTATTTCCATTGATGTATATCACCCGAGTCTCTTGCCCCAAGAGCAACCTTTTAACTATTATCACTATGTAATTCATTTTAATACCTTGTAAAGCCAAACCCTATACCATACCCATCATCTGTTTCACACTCTGGTAAATGTCATAAATTCTTTAAACATTTTATTTGTTAAAAAAATTTCCAGCTCTACCAAAAATTTCCAAAAACAGCAGAATAAACTTCCATATATTTCTCTTAGATTCACCAATTGTTAACATTTGGCTACATTGGCTTTATGTCTGTCACAACCTATAATTATTAATATTATAATAATACAACAATACATATAATTAGGTATTATTATATATTAATGGTCCCTAATGGTTCAGATAAAATATTAACATGTATTATTATATGTATTAATACATATTATGTAACATATAATAATACATATAATGGACCTATAATAATACATATTATTAATATTTTACCTGAACTATTAGGCAGTAAGTTACGGAGGTCATGTCCTTTCAGTTCCAGATACTACAGTGTATATATTCTAACAAGAAAAATATCCCCTTACATATCATGGTATAATTATGAAATACATTTAACTTAACATTGATAAGATATTAATGTGTAATCTATGGTAAAATTTCAGAAATTTTTCTAAAATCATCATTTATAGCAGTTTTTCCTCTGTGGATTAGAGTCCATTTATTACATTTTAAAAACCTATAAAGTTACATTACTATTAACCAAAGTCCATACTGTATCGGATTTCCTTAGTTTACACCTAATGTCCTTTTTCAGTTCTAGGATCCCATTCAGTCGTCATGTCTCCTTCTGTGATAGTTCCTTAGACCCTTCTTTGTTCCCATGAAGTGCTAAGAAGTCCTGTTCAGGTATTTTGTGGAATGTTTGCCAAATGTTTTTCTTATTAGACTGGGGTTACAGATTTTGAGAAGGAAAACTTTAAAGTGCTTTCTCATCACATATTAAGGGCATATAATAACAACATGATTTATTACTGCTGATGTTGACCTTGGCTACCTCTCTGAGGTTTGTCATGGTTCTCTACTATAAAGTTACTCTTTTTTGCCTTCCTTTACAAAACTTGTTGGAAGGCAGTTACTTTGCACAACCCATTCGTAAACAGTAGAGTTACGTTCTATCTCCTTAAGGGCAGAGTATCTATAGAGTATCTATTTAAAATTCTGCACAGAAGAGCTATTTATTTCTTCATTCATTTATTTAATAACTAAATTAGATCAGTATGGATTCACGAATATTTTTACTTTTGTTATATAATTCAATGCTATTGGGTCGGCCATTTAAAAGCTCGTTTGGTTTTTTCGGTAAGATGACTCTTGTAGTGCTTAGGTGCCTTTAACTTCATTCGAAACAATTTTGTTAGATTGTATTGTATCAGCAAGCATTGAAAAAAATAAAAATTTGTAAATTTTTGCGCAGCCATTTTAATATTGAAGATGGAAGAAAATATGCAACATTTTAAGCATATTATACTTTATTATTTTAAGAAAGGTAAAAATGCAACTGAAACTCAAAAAAAGAACTGTGCAGTGTATGGAGAAGGTGCTGTGACTGATCGAACGTGTCAGAAGTGGTTTGCAAAATTTTGTACTGGAGATTCTTCACAGTTGGGTAAACCAGTTGAAGTTGACAATGATCAAATAGAGACATTAATTGAGATCAAACTTATACTACATGAGAAACAGCTGACATACTCAAAATATCCAAATCAATCAAGTTATTGGTGAAAAATGAAAAATGTGTATTTTATGGAAAAAACTAAACAAACTCAGTATACTGCTTGAATTGAAGCAATTTTGGCCCGTGGGAGCTCTTTTATTGGCAGCTCCTGTGTCCCTATGACATAGTATTACCCATCATGGTGAGCTTTTTTCTTTAGTTTCTAGCACTACAGGATGTTCCAGGTGCATCTTCTGTATTTCCTGCTCTAATCCTAGAATCAGCCATTTTTCCAAGAAGCCCTGGAAATTTGTTTCTGTGGGTCTCATTTCTGCCTTTTTTAAATGTGGTTCCCCACTCCCCGACTCGTGGTGCCTTAACTATGAGTTTGGCATTTGGGAGAATATTTAAAGAGGTCTGTTTTTTTAGGGAGATATGCATTTACTTCAGCCAGGTATGTGAGCTGGCTACCAAGCTAGGGCCATTTTAAATAAAATTTGGGGCTGGAAGTTTTACTGAACACACATGTACTACTGTGCCAATAAATGGTACCAGTGCAGAATTCATGAGTATAAACATATGTGAAAGCTGGTTTGTGGTTACAAATTCTCAGGATAAATTCGTTGCTGTCTTATCTTCCCAAACTCATTACCAAGGTTGAGACAGGTAAGTTTCCTTGATTTCTTATTTTGCATGGATGTATTTCTTTTATGTTTATACTTTGACTGCAGCTTACTGGAGGCCCAGCTTTAAGCAGGAGCATCCTTTAACACTTTTCACTATTGGTGTGCCTTAAGCTTCCATATTGTCCCCAATTTCATGTAGGCATCAAATATAAATCCCAGATCTACAGAACGCAGAGGAAACCCTTACAGTGGCAGTCTACTTCAGTCATAATTAAATTTCAGGAGGTTCTTCCTTTCACTCTATTTTTGGGACCTGAAGATGCTTTATGGTCATGTCAACTCTGTGATGAGTTTAAAAAGAGTTTTGATATTTTTATCCAGCATTCTAGTTATTTTCTTCAAGGGAGTTTTTCAGGATAATTCACCATACTGCCACAAGTAGATATATAAAGAACAAAAGTAAAACAGCAGATGTAATTGTAACTAATATCAACAATAACATTAAATGTGAATGGATTAAAAACTCAACCACAAGGTAGAATGTCAGATTGGTTTTAAAAATCATGATTCAACTATAAGCGGTCCACAAGAAACCTACTTTAGAATCAAAGAAACAAACAAATTGAAAATATAGGGATGGAAAAGCATATTGTGCAAACAGCAACCATGAGAAAGCTCTAGGCTATATGAATAGAAAAAAAACATTCCAAAATAAAAAACGTTATGACAGATTAAAAAAGGAGTATTTCATAATGATATGAGTTCTTTGTGATGAAAATACAAGAATTATAAACAAATATCTACCTACCTGATAAGAGAGAATCAAAACACATGAAGCAGAAACTGACAGTACAGGGAGAAATGGCAAATAAAATTTGAAGACTTCAATACTCCATTTTTCAATAACAGATAGAACGACAAGACAGTGAGAAACTGAAGTCCTGAATAACTATAAACCAAATAGACATCTATGTAAAACATTCTACTCAACAACAGGAAAATGCACATACTTCTTTTACTTTTTAATCTATCTATCTGTCTTTCTTTTTAGAAAAAGTGAGGGGGGGAGGGAGAGGGAGATAGAGAGAGCAACATCATTTTGTTGTTCCACTTATTTATGTATTCATTGGTTGACTCATGTAGGTGCCCTGCAGCTTGGCTTGTCAGGACAACGTTCTAAGCAACCGAATGACCCAGCCAGGACTGCATTCTTCTAAAGTGCATATGAACTAATTGCCAGGAAAGACCATCTGGTAGACCAAACTTCAATAAACTTTTTTCCTCCTTTTTAAATTAAATTTATTGGGGTGACATTGGTTAATAAGATCATATAGATCTCAAGTGTACATTTCTATGATACATGATCTGTATATTGCATTGTGTGCCCACCACACAAAGTCAAATCATCTTCCATCACCATGTATTTGGCCCCCTTTACCTTTACTACCCCCCAACCCCCTTCCGTCTGGGAACCATCATACTGCTGTCTGAGTCTATGATTTTCAGTTCTATATCCCAATGAGTGAAGTCATATGATTCTTAGATTTTTCTGACTTATTTAGTTTAGCATAATATTCACAAGGTCCATCCATTTAGTATTTCATCTTTCCTTGTGGCTGAGTGGTATTCCATAGTGTGTATGTAGCACATCTTCTTCATCCAATCCTCTATCAAAGGACACTTTGGTTATCTCCATGTCTTGGCCACTGCAAATGCTTCAGTGAACATAGGGGTGCATATATCTTTGTGAATAAATGGTTTTGAGTTTTTTGAATAAATACCCAGAAGAGGGATTGCTGGGTCATATAGTAACTCTATTCCTAATTTTTTAGGAAACCACCAGACTATTCTCCATAGTGGCTGTACCAATTTACATTCCAACCAGCAGTGAGTGAGGGTACCTTTTTCTCCAAAATCTCTCCAACACTTGTTTGTCACCTGTGTTGTTGATAATAGCCATTCTAACAGGTGTGAGGTGGTATCTCATTGTAGTTTTGATTTGCATTCCCTAAGAGCTAGTGAAGTTGAACATCTTTTCATATATTGTATTTTGCTGTGTATAATGTGCACCCAAGTTTTTGCCACAGGCTTTCAGGAAAAAGAATCTTTCACTTTAATTTTTAAATTCAACTATTTATTTATTTTTAGGTATCTGTTTTTTTGTATTATAAAGGAGTTTTAGCATTTATTTTTGAACATATTTTGGTACAAGAAATTTTATGTAACAAATAATTATAAAACACAAGAACAGATACAAGGTACATGAAACTTTATGTACCAGTACCACCCATGTATAATACATATCCTTATTTTTCTCTCAAAAACTTGGGCAAAAAAGTGTGCATTACACATGGCAAAATATGGTATCTGTTGACAGTGGGTATGTCTTTTTGGGAGAGAGGTATCTTGTTGAAGTCCTCTGCCCATTTCTTAATTGGACTGTTTATTTGGTGTTGAGTAGTATGATTTATATATATAGTCCAGCCATTGTTAATATATCGAGAATGGTTTCTGTGACATCAATGTAACCTGGCAGCCAAGGAGAGTGGACCGGAATGTGCATGTATCACAATTAAGTGGGGTTCATTCCAGGCACACAAAGATGATTCACCATATATAAATCAATCAGTATAATACAGCACATTAACAAAAGAAAGGATAAAAATCACATGATCTTATCAATAGTTATAGGAAAAGCATTTGATAAGCCACAACATCCATTTATGATTTAAATACTCAAGAAAATGGGTATAGAAGGAAAGTATTCAACACAATAAAGTCCACATACGACAAAACCTTAGCTAGTAACATACTCAGTAGTGAAAAACTGAAAGCTTTTCCTCTAAAATCAGAAACAAGACAAGGATGCCTACTCTCCCCATTCTTATTCAACATACTCTGCAAGTCCTAGCCAGAGTGATCAGGCAAGAGAATAAACTTAAAAAGGATAGAAATAATACAAAGTATACTCTCTAACCACAACAGAATGCAATTAGAAATCAATACAATAAAATTTGTGAACCTCAAATATGTGGAAATTAAACAAGGCATTCCTAAATAACCTATGAGTTATGAATAAATCAAAAGAGAAACCAGAAAATACTTTTTAATAAATGCCAATAAAGTCAGGGGATGCACATAAAGCTAAAAGGGAAATTTATAGTTGTAAATGCCCATATCAAGAAAGACGAAAGATGAAATAAAAAAGCCTAAACTTCCACATTAAGACATTGGAAAAGATCATATTAAACCTAAAAGCAAGCAGAAGGAAGGAAATCATAAAAATTAAGGTGGAAATTAATGAAATAGAGAATTTAAAAGAGAATAATTGAAAACAAAGGCTAGTTCTCTGAAAAGATTAAAAAAAAATCAATAAACTTTTAGTTAGATTGACCAAGAAAAAAATGAGAAGACTCATATTCAAAATGAAAGAGGGAACATTATTACCAATAAATAAATTTTATTTATTGAAACAAAAAGATTATAAAGGAATACTATAAACTAGATAACTTAGATGAAATGAAAAGATCCCATTCCTGGAAAGCCACCAACTATTGAAAATGACTCAAGAAGTAATAGATTATGCTATTACTGAATAGACCTAAAGCAAGTGAAGGGTTTGAATTAGTAGTTAAAAAATTACCTACAAAATAAGTCCAGGCCCAGATGGTTTCACCCCTGAATTATATCAAACATTTAAAGAATAATTTTTCCAATTCATTTTAGGAGTCCAGTACTACCCTGACAATAAAACTCAGCAAGGATATCACAAGAAAACTACAAATGAACATTTTTATGAATATAGACACAAAAATCCTCATCAAAGTATTAGCAAATGAAATCTAGCAACATATAAAAAATTATATAGCATGACCAAGTATGACTTACCCCATGAATGCAAGTTTGGTTCAACACAATACAATATACAAGATGAGATATTACAGAATTGTATCCCTCAAACCTAAATAACTTTATTAACCAATGTTACCCCAATAAATTCAATTAAAAATTAAATAAATAAAAAAACAACAAAAGAAAACTTACTTGACAATCTGAAAGACACAGAAAAAGCATCTGACAAAATCCAATCACTTTCTAGATAAAAACATTTAAAAAACTAGCAGTAGAGGCAACTCTCTCAATTTGATAAAGAGCATCCATGAAAAATACACAGCTAAAATCATACTCAACTTGAATGTCTGACCACTAGACAGGAACATACAAGGATGTCTTCTCTTATTAATTCTATTTAACATTGTACTTGAGGTGTTACCCAGGGCAGTTGGGGTTGGGGTGAGGCATGTGCATTTCAAAGTAAGAAGTAAAGTTATATTCACCATTTTCACCATATTCACCATAAAAGGTATCACCATTTTGTATCCAGAAGATTGTAAGCATACTTTAAAAATCTATTAGAACTAATAAACAAGTTCAGCATGTTGCAAGATAAAAGATAAATATTTAAAATCAATTGTACTGTTATATACTTGCATTTAAACTGAAAAAAATTAAGAAAACAGTATTATTCACAATAACATCAAAACAAAATATTTAGGAATAAATATAACAAAAGAAGTGTAACATTAACTACTATGAAAACTACAAATGCCGGGGAAATTTAAAAAAGATCTAAATAAATGGAAAACATCCCATGTACATGGACTAGAAGACAACATTATTAAATAGCCAGTATCTCCAAACTGAACATATATTCAACACAATCCCTATCTGCTTTCCTTGTTAGAAACAAGCTGATACCAAAATTCATATGAGATTATAAGGGACCCAGAATAGCCAACATAATAAAAAAAAGTAAGACAAAGTTGGAGGATTCACACTTCCCAATTTCAAAATTTACTACTACAAGGCAAAGATAAGCAAGAGAGTGTGGCACTGACACAAGGATAAATATGCAGATCAACAGAACAGAACCGAGAGTCCAGGAATAAATCCAGATACCTATGGCCAACTGTTTTTTCAAGAAGGGTGCCAAGCCCATTCAGTGAGAAAGGATTACTCCTTTTTAACAAATGATGCTGGGCCAACTGGATATACACATGGAAAATAATGAAGTATTACACCCTTACTTCACGTGATATAAAAAAAAATTAACTCAAAACGGATCAAAGAGCTAAATGTAAAGCTAAAACTAGAAAACTCTTAGAGGAAAATGTAGGGCTAAATCTCATTACCTTGGATTTGGCAAAGGATTGTTGGATATGACTCCAAGAGCACAAGCAGCAAGAGAAAAAGTAAATCAGGCTTCATCACAGTTAAAAAAAATCTTTGCTTTTTAGAGGATACCTTGCTTTTATAAGCATACTTTTACGCGTTATCTATTAAATCAACCTTGTTACTTGCATTCCCAGATGAATTTTTAACTTTGCTTTAAAACTTTTTTCATTTCTATAATCTAGTATGAGCTAAATATGTGTGTTCAAGCTCCTTACTACTAGTCTGTAGTGTCCATTTCTTCATATAGGTCCTCTCAGGTTTTGGACAGTTGATGGATAGCTTTGCATTCTTCCTCCCATGAGGAGCTTTATCTATCCCCCTAAGCACCTTTGGCATGACGATATAGCATAACTGTTGTTTTCACATAATTCTACAACTTCATTCATTTATAAGGCAACATAAACTTTGCTACTGATAATGCTCCCATTTTTGTTCTGTATATTTTTATGCTCTTTCATGTTTAAATATTCACATGTATGACCTGATTGCGGATTGCAAATCAGTATAAAAACATTACTCCTTAATTCCCATAACACTTTGGGTGTTGAATTTAATCTCACCTATATTAATATTATGCCTCCATATTTTTTCATATGTCTCTAGTTTTCCTTTTATTTTCAACCCTTCTGAGTCATTTTATTTTCAATGTGTCCACTATATACAGTAGGACTGAGTTTGTTTTTTAAACTAATGAGTTTTTTTAAATAAATGAATTTACCCCATATATTTATTTATATAGGCTTATAGACTCTCCATTCTCTTATTTTATATTTTTTCATTTGTTACAAATTTAATGTTTTCTTTTATTCCTCCTTCCACACCCCTGCTGCTCCTACCATTTTACTAAATATTTTGAATGTTTTATAATTTAACTCTTTTAGAGGTAACTTTTATAATTTTAAGCATTATACTTACATATGTATTTCTTGATTCATCAACTTTAAAGATGAAATTAGCTCACTTATATTTCCTTTGACTTCCATTTATTCTGCCTGTCCCCTTGCTAATTTTTCTTTTGGCTTTTTCTGCATGGATGCCTGTATAATTTGTTCTTTTTCTTTGAAGTTCAGTACTATCACCAATGTACATTTGGGTGTTGATTATTACATATAAATTTTTCCTAGGACTTGGTATGCCCTTTCAAATTGTAGGTTCAGCTTTTTTTACACATTTTTTTTTTTTTTGTTACCTTCTTTAGAGATACCAACAGACATCATTGTGTTGAATTTTCATTCAGTCCTGAAATTACTATTTTTTCTAATTGTTTTTATCTCTTTTTTCTCTTAATTGGTATAATTTTTTCCTTCAATTTGTTCTCTCATTTCCTAAATCTCTCCTTATATCTCATTATTATCTCAATTTTTACTTAATATATTTTGTATCTTCTAGAATTATTTTTTCGGTCTTCTAGAGTATGCTTTTACAGAGTAAATTCCCATCTTTTCCAAACTATGTCTCCTACACTACCCATTGCAGAGTTGCAATGTTCTGTTTTTGTATCTTATACATTTTTTATTGTAGCAAAGAACGTATATTAAATTTAACATCTTAGCCATTTTACATGTATAGTTCAGTAGTACTGAGTATATTCACATTGTTATGCAACTGATCTCTAGAACATCTTTGCTTATTTTAAAGATTTTTATTTATTTATTTTTAGAGAGAGGGGAAGGGAAGGAGACAGGGAAAGAAACATCGTTGTGCAAGAGAGAAACAGTTGCCCCTCACATGCCCCAACCAGGGACCTGGCCTGCAAACCAAGCATATGCCCTTAACTGGGAATTGAACTGGAGACCTTTCATCTTGCAGGCTGGCGCTCAATCCACTGAGCCACACCAGCCAGGGCTGGAACATCTTTATATTGCAATACCGAAACTCTATATACACTAAACATGAATTCTTCCACCCTCTCCCTCTCTCAGCAATCACTTTTCTACTTTGTATTTCTGTAATTTTGACTGCTTTCTATATTTTTATATAAATGGAACATACAGTATATATATATTTTTGTGACTGGCTTATTTCACTTAATACAATGAATTTCAGGTTCATCTACACTGTAGTATGCAGCAGGATTTCCTTCTTTTTTAAAGCTGCATAATATTTAACTGTATGTTTTTATCACATTTTCTTTATTCATCTGTTGGGTTGTTTTCATATCTTGATTAATTTGAATAATGCTGACATGAACATAGGTGTGTAGACATCTCTGAGATTTGCATTTGATTTTCTTTTTTAAGATATATACCCAGAAATGAGATTGCTGGATTATATGCCAAATGTATTTTTAATTTTTTTGAGGAACCCCATATTATTTTCTACAATGGCTGCACCCTTTTATATTCCTACCAACAGTGCACAACAGTTCCAATCTTTTTGCATCCTTGCCAACAATTGTTAATTTTCTGTTCTGATAGTGGGCATTCATTCTAATGGGTGTGAAGTAGTGTCTCACTGTGGTTTTAATTGACATTTCTCTGATGATTAGTGAATTGAGCAACTTTTCATATGCTTCTTAGTCATTCATATATCTTCTTTGGAGAACTGTCTATTCAAATCCTTTGTCCATTTTTAAGCTGGATTTCTCTGTTATTGTTGAATTAGAGAAGTCCATATATAATCTGGATAATAAAACACCATGATTTACAAATACTTTCTCCCATTTCATAGGTTGCCTTTTCATTCTATTGTGTCCTTTGATGTAGTTTTTAATTTGGTATAACTTATTTTTTATTATTTTCTTTTTGTGGCCTGTCATCTTGGTGTCATATCTAAGAAATCACTGCCAAATCCAAAGCCATGGAGCTTTCCCCCTATGTTTTCTGCTAAGTTTTGTAATTTTAGCTCTTATGTTTAGACCTTTGATTCATTTTGAGTTAATTTATATATGTGGTAAAAGGTAAGCATCCAACTTCATTCTTTTGAACATGGATATCCAGTTTCTAACACCATTTGTTGAAGACAATGTTTTCCTCCCACTATGTAGTTCAGGCATCCTTGCAGACAGTGATTTATCTTATACATTCTTAATGTGATCAGCTGCCCCTGTACTATTTTCAAAATAAAATACAAAATAAAAGGATAGATTATAGCTCCTTGACTCCTTTCTTTCCTTATCTGGGCACTGTTCTCTATCTTCCTTGAAGAGGGAAAGTATGACAGCCAGGTAGTAATGGCTTGTGTCCTCTAAGCTTTTCTTTTGTTAGAAAAATGGGGCCATGAGTAAACATAGATAGATATCATCTTGGCTCTTTTTTACTGTAATTTTTTCAAAGTTTGTACTGAAGTGCTTTCTGTCTTTGTTACAGTCTTCTGGAATACTTTTACGTTTTTCCCTGAGTCAATACTGAGACATAATACTTCACTTGTAATATTAACAAATATTTATCTTGAACCTTGTTTCTAAGTAGCTAATATCTTTTCCTAGGTATAACAATTCTACAAATCAATATGTGTATCAACATAGACAAAGTAGCAATGAAGTAATTTATAATGTACATAAGAAAGCAAAAAAAAGAAATGGATATTTGTTTAAATCATGAAGCTATATTCTCATCAAGATGGAAAAAAACCCAAACAAACCCAAAACTAGTCATAGCATCACCCAATACACATATACATCTTAATCCCATTACCTTCAATATTTATCTGCAAGGATTCTTTATCTTCTGTCCAGGCTTCCTTAGGAAATGTCCTCTTACTATGGATCTCCTCTTTCTGTTTAATGGCTTTAGTGTCTGGCAGCTTTTTCATCTTTGTGTTTTGTAGTTGAGCTGAGAGCTTTGCAGCAACAGCATCACTGGAATCTAAGAAAGTGGAATTGTTAACATCCTATTCAAATAAGAATTTGACAAAAATGTTTTAAAACACTCCAGCATCTTGTTATGTGAAAGCAATTATTACTAGTATTGAAAAAAAATTAAAAAGATCAATCAGGAATGTTTTTAAAAACAGCTGCTCTAAATTGGAGTTTAAAAAAATGTACAAAAAGAACCATCATACAAAGTAAAAGAATTACACCATAAGAGAAAGACAGATAGAGATATAAGTACTCAAAGGAAGAAAAACCAATTCCAGCTAGGAGGATCATGCAAGAGCTCCGAAGTAAAGTTAACTAAGTTTGCTGTTAGAAGATGGCTGAGGGATTTTCGGTAAAGATGATGGCATAGGCAGACGCGGATGGCCTCCTTGCACAACTTCATCAAAATTACAACTAAATTATAGAACAACCATCACTCAGAACTGTTAGAAATTGAATTGAATGGACCTCTGACAACTATGGAATTAAAGAAACCACATCCATCCAGACTGTTAGGAGGGGTGGAAATGTGGAACAGGCTGGTCCCACATCCACATGTGGTAGATAAAAATTTGGAAGGGATATCTTGGGAATGAGGAGTCCCAGCCCTATGCCAGACCCCCAGCCCAGGGTTCCAGTGCCAGAAAGGTAAGTCCCCATAACTTATGGCTGCAAAAACCAGTAGGGATTGAGTCAGTGGAAGAAACTGCTAAAGACCTAAGTAGTTCCTGTTAAAGAACCTGCACAAGGACTTATTTAGACTCTATCCCTCTGAGCTCCAGCACCAGGGCAGCAGCTTGAAAGGCACCAGCAGCATACAGAGGAACTGAAGTGTCTGGCATCAAGGCGCAAGCTGGGGGACAGCTTTCTCCCAGACAGAAAGGTGGGCAGAGGTCATTTTTCCTTTTCTGAATCCTCCCTCCACAGAGCCAGAGTCAGCAGGCAGGTGCCATATCTGAGACTCCAACCCCACCCTGGAGATTTCCTGAGGCTCCGCCCTATCCAAGTTATGGCCCACCCAAGCTGTTAACAGTGACTTTTCCATGTGAATGGCTGGTCTTGGGTCATGCTTCACAACTTCCTAAATCCTTTCAAACAAGCAACAGCCGGCCTCAGTGAGCCCACAGACCCATACCTCCTGCTAAGTGGCTCCAGGTCTGGCACTAGCAGCAGCCAGCTTAGATTCACAGCTTAGCTTCACCTGGGAATCTCCAAGCCCAGAACAAGTAGCAGCCATCTTAGACTGCTTTACACCTCATGCAGTGTGGCCCTGGGCAGAACTTACATAGGGGCTGATCTTGGCCTGCAGCACCAGGGAAACTGCAGGGCCTGCGCACCCAGTGGAAAGCTACAGACTATGTTGGAGCACCACCACCCTGCTCCTGCACAGCTGATCCTCCATGAAGGGCAGATGTTGGTGGTCAGTGGTCACAGCCAATCCTTGCGGCCCACTGGTCTGGGTAAATCCCTCCCACTGACCTGCCAATAGCAACAAAGGCCTAACTACAAGAGGAGGGTATACTCAGCCAACATGAGGGCACACCTCGAGTACCCAGCTTAGGTGATAGGGGAGGCTGTGCCACTGGACCCTATAGGACACCTACAACATTAGGCCACGATACCAACACAGGGAGTCATTAGTAGCTGCACGGGGAGGCTGCCAAATAAACTTGGCCAAAATGAAAGAACAGATCAAAACACTGGTTATAAGAATGTTCAACGAACTTAGTGAGGACAACAACATAAAAAAGATCCAGTCAGAAACAAAGGATATACTAATTGAAATACAGAACAATTTATAGGAAAACAACAGTAGAGTAGATGAAGCCGAGAATCACATCAATGATTTGGAACATAAGGAAGCAAAAAACAACCTATCAGAACAACAATAAGAAAAGAGAATCAAGAAAAAAAAAAAATCCCTGAGGATAATATAAGCAGCCTTTGGGACAATTTCAAGAGGTCCAACATTCGTATCATAGCAGAGCCAAAGGAGATGAGAAAGAGAAGAAACTGGAAATCTGTTTGAAAGAATAATGAAAGAAAACTTCCCTAATTTGGTGAAGGAAATGGACATACAAGTCCAAGAAGCACGGAGAGTCCCAAACAAGATGGATGCAAAGAGGCCCACACCAAGACACATCATAATTAAATTGCCAAAGGTTAACGATAAAGAGAGATTCTTAAAATCAGCAAGAGAAAAGCACTTAAGTTACCTACAGGGGAGTTTCCATAAGACTGTCAGCTGATTTCTCAAAAGAAACTTTGTAGGCTAGAAGGGATTGGCAAGAAATATTCAAAGTCATGAAAGGCAGGGACTTACAGCCAAGACTGCTCTACCTAGCAAAGCTATCATTTACAATCAAAGGGCAGATAAAGAGCTTCCCAGACTAGAAAATACTAAAGCAATATTCATCACCAAGCCATTATTATATGAAATGTTAAAGGGACTTATTTAAGAAAAAGAGGAAGATCAGAACTACGAACAATAAAATGGCAATAAATACAAATCTATCGACAACTGAATCTAAAAAACAAACTAAGCAAAGAAGAACAGAGACAGAATCATGGATACAGAATGTTTTGATGGTTGTCAGTAGGAAGGCGGGTGGAGGGGAATGGTACAGAGGTGAGGGGATTAAGAAGTACAAATATGTACTTACAGCATAGCCATGTGGATGTAAAGTACAGTATAGGAGACGTAGCCAAAGTACTTACACACATGACCCATGGACATGAATAATGATGTGGGGATTGCCTGAGGGAGTAGGGCGTGCTGTTAGAAGCAGGCAAAGGGGAAAAAATTGGGACAACTGTAATAGCATAATCAATAAAAGACAGTAATAAAAAAAGAAGATAGCTGAGCTGGGATACACACTAAGATGAAAACACAAAGGCATTTTAAGGCAGAGGTGACTACATAAGAATAGAGTCAGGAAAGCAACTGAACATCTAAGAAATAGAGCAAGTATATGGTTTGCTTACAGAATTTATAAGAAAAAGAGGTAAAAATTAACATTTGAAAATTTGGGAGCTGATTGTACTGTTCTGAAAGACTATGCTAAAAGATAAGTTTTATTCTTAAGGGCAATAAAAAGTTTTTGATTAGATTAACATGATCAAAAGTGTTTCTGGAACATTGAAGAGGGGGATAAAATTTTGAAGTGTTGAGCAGAATACGAGTTTTGAAAAGTAATACACAAATAAAGACAGGTGGCTAATTATGCTCCAAAATATTTTTCTGTTTACATTGTGGCATACTGCCAGCTGTCCACTGAAATCCATTCTCCTTTTCCTTTAAATTAGATACCTGACTCAGCTGGGCTTTTCAGGAATAAAGGTATTTCCCAGCCGCTGTGGCAGCATAGCTTGGTGAGACCATGTAACAAAATCTGTCCAACAGCATGGAAAAGGAATACTACATGTAAGTACTGAGGAGTATTGTAAAGAAGGACTATGGCCTTTTCTTTCCCTTTCTTCCTTTCTGCTGGCTGGAATATGAGTCAGATGGCTACAGCATGATAATGGAGGCTAAAAATGTTAGAGCAACAGAAGACCAAAAGCTCTGTTTCCTGATGCTATGGAGTACCATGTCATCCCTGGATGTCTACCTCTGGATTTTTACAGGAAAGAGAAAAAATTTCCTGCCTTCTTTAAGTCAATGTTATTTTGTTTTTGTTTTCATCTCTCTCAGTCAAAACGAATGCTAACCTAAACATACTATATTATAGACACTTTTATTTAGCATAGTCCCATTAAAGTAAACTAAATGGATAGCTAATTAAGAAAATAAACAAGCTAAATTCCTAAAGCACAGAAGCTTCTCTACAATGCTGTTAGAAAGTCAGCATCTCATGGCACTGAATTTTTAAAAAATGTCCATTGTATGAAATTCTGTCAATGAAATTGTGTATTATATTCACAAAATTCTCTAGGAATGTCTCAAAATGCTTTAAAAATGTTTTATATAACATTTGGTTTTATACCTGTCAATGTATAACAAAAATTACAGCTAATATCTTATTTCACGTATGGGCAAGATAGAGAACAGTTGAAGAGAGCAAGAAGAAAATAGAGAATACTGTTGTTTATTCTCATTTCAGAAGGCCAGATAATCCAGTTTACCTGCAGTGTCTTTCTGTAAGAATTCTATTTCTTCAGATTGGGCAGGCTTAGTCACCGCCTTTTTATTATAGATCTCCTTTTTCTTGTTTTTGTCTGAGAGGTTCTCATCTGCACTGATAAGAACTTGAACTTGGGCATCTGAAATAACACCATTTGATACCACAGAGAAAGGAAAGATAATAAATACAAAGGGCAAATAACCCTATTCCCCCTACCTCAAGACCCCAAACTGCTTTATATATCAGGAAAAAAGCACCCCCTAGGCCTCATGATGTAAAAGCTGTGACAGTTAGGGTGTATTTATGACATGAACTGGAAAGCTTTCTGTATTTTTCTGTGTACAACAATGGTTTAAATCAAGTATCACTTTAAATAAAATCTGTCCTTGCAGTTTGATATATCAGTAAATAAAACAAAGTCTAGATAGGTATCTTTTTCAAAGTAGAAAAGTGCATTTGAACGACCCTTTCAAGTTCTTTGGCCTACTCAAAGTTTTTGTTATTATGGAGCCAGCTTTGATATTCCATATAATCCTGTAAGTACTTATATCATGTACATTTTATATATAGTACTCATATAAACTTTAAAATGTTAAGTTATAGCCTTTTAAACTTGTCTAATACTTTAAATTTTCTTTTTTTTCTTGGTCATACTTTCTAGAGATTTATCTTATTGGTCTTTTAAATCAGCTATTTACTTTTTTATTATATGAGAAAAATGTAAGCACAAACTAATATGTTAGTAAATAAATTCAAAATTCACCAATATAACTAAGGTACCAGTCATCAGTTAATAATGGTTAAGTTTTTATAATTGGTTGGCAAAAAAACCCCATTTCCTATCTCTAAGTATGAATATTTTTCAACAAAGAAATCAGAAAGGCAATAGAGATTACTAAAAATATAACACAATGAATACCAATATGTCTACCACAGAGCTTAAGAAATAAAACATTACAGATATAATAATTATAATAATTCCATGTATTAAGCCACAATGATTCCATTCTTTCTTTCCAGTAGCAAACTTTACATAGAGTTCATCAGTCTCAAGGATTTATTTCTTTTTGTTTTACTATATTGCATGAATTAATCAACAAGGTACAGGATTGTTCTGCATGTCTTTAAACTTTATGTAAATGGTATGATACTCTATGTACCTCTAGGCAACATGCCTTTTCACTCAATATTAAGATTTGGGGATTTTCTCACACTAATACGAGTATATATGGCTCTAATTAACAGATTTTCTGTTGTCTCTTTGGAACATGTTTTCTTGGGATTGAATCTTTTGAGCCAATCTAAATTTTCTTTCATTTTCTTTTTTCTCCTTTTTTTAAAGTTCTATTTTCTAAGCAATTTCTCATTTTCATATTTTAATCCTCCCATTGGGACTTCTATTCCTCATATACCAAATGCAGCCCAGGGGTGAGCTATAGCTGGTGAGTTCTTTACGCAGGCTTCTAGTAGAGTTCCCCTAGTCTATCACTTTGTTCCCTGACAAATCTTCCATATCCTCCCTATCCTTCAACTGATTTGTCAGTGGGATCAAAGGGTTATCTATGTATCCCAAATTGCCACTAGTTTGTACCATCTGACAGATAAACTCATCAGGCAATTTAATCCAGATTTTCTATGGATTCTAGTCTCTAAAACATACTCTATTGGGTATTATTTCATTTCAAAAGTTGTAACATTTTATTTTCCACAAGAATAAAATTTACAGGTTTCAAAAACCTGTGAAGCATCTTAAAAGATTTTATAAATATCCTATTGCTTTCTATATACCCATAAAATAACTAAGAAAAAAGTTTATATAACAAAGCAGTACAAGACTGTATAATATTCTTATTTAAAATGAATGGGAAGCGGAAGCCACAAAATATACAAAGCCAATCCAGTTACCTGCATTATCTTTCTGAAAAGGTTTTTCCCCCCCCAGTGAGGATGCCTTAGTCACTGCCCTCTTACTGTAGATCCCCTCTTTATGTTTAATATTAACAGTAAATGGTAGGTTATCATCTCTGGTGCCTAGCACCTGAGCTGGGAAGTCTGGAGCAATGGCATCGTTGGATCCTGAGAAAAATGGGAAAGTAGTACAATTAACACAAATTTAGACAGGAAGTTGAAGAAAGGCAAAAATTTACCTCTTAACCCACTTAAATAAAAAAGGCACTACAACAGGAGTGTGTAGGGTAATCAGGAGATGTCAAACTGAAGGTGTCAGACATGTACAATAAATTGCAACAATACACAGTGGAGAAACAAATGAAAAGAAATATAAAGCAGACTAATAGTTCAGAAGGGAGACAATTTCCAGCTCGGGAAGGTTTTCAGAGGAAAGAGAAAATAGATGGTACCTTGGAAAATAAGTGGGCTTTTTGAAAAACACAGAGGAAGGAATAAAGACATTTTAGGCAGAGGTTACAGCATTAGTAGACAAGGAGGCAGGAAAGCAAAGAGTATATAAAGAACCGCAGACATATTTGTGGTCAGGCTAGGTTATAGAATACGACAGTTCATTAACAAGAGTGGTGGGAAATATTAAAAATAATTGTTCGGGACAAAATTCAGCATGGCATGGAATCCCAAGCTAAAGAGTATAAATTTTATTGTACATGAAATGCAGTATCTTTGAGATTTCTTTAATAAAGGGAAACGAAGTCAGCTATTTTTAGGAAGATTAATCTGACAATATAAGAGACAAAACAGTGAAAGGAAGCTCATGTGATAAAGAAATACAAGATCTGAAACTATTAAAAAAACATTTCAATACTCCTATATCCACGCCACAGATAAGGGACAAAAGAACATCTCTGGACATTTAAGAGTTTGCAGTAACTTCGGAATTATCTTGTACAAATGTTTTTTTCTTTCTAATCTGGGATTCTGTACTTCATGCATTTTCTGAGCACGTAAAATGTATATGCAATAAAAGTTGGGTAAGTACCAGTATAATCAGTACAATGCAAGTATTTAATATATCATGAAGAATTTTTCAAGACAGGTTGCAAGGATCCTTCTAAGCCTTATTTGTTATGGTACTGATTATATTTGGATTTTTCTCAGTTTCTATGACATCACTTTCTCTTACTTGCTCCCTACCTCTCTGGCAAATCCCTAGTATCTTTTCTTCCACCAAATCTCTCACTGTAGGAGTTCATCAAGGGGTCAGAACTGGGCTTTCTTCAAATCCTGGGTGAAATTAGATCACCAATGTATGAAACACTATCTATATGCTGATGACCAACAAATACATGTTGTCTCTAACTGGGACCTTTCTTCTGAGCTTCAGATTCTAGTCTTCAGGACACAGCTAGCCCTTACAGCATTTTATGATGAAATTAGAAAAGCAGTCCCTTCCTCAATTACAAAAAATTTAAGTTATTATATATTATGGTAGAATACAAGCAACTATACATGAGGATCACTCTTGTCACAACTGCTTCCAGATAACCAGAGAACACACACTGCCAGCAGCATACACATGCCCACTCTTCACTACCTTTACTACCACCTTTCATTCTCCAAGAGAGGTGACAACATCAGCTTCAGAGTCAGGTGGGGAACAATAATTAAGTTCCTGAGAGCAGTGGATGGATGAGCAAGTGAGTCCATCTCAGTGGAGCTGAGAGGCATCTGGAAGAGTAGAGCCATATATATGTGTGTATGTCAATGAGTGTGTGTACATTTGTTTTCCTGCATCTGTGCATAGCTATAGGATGTGTGAAGGTAAAATTATGTTTGGGACAGGAAGAGTTAACACTATGGTTCCAAATCTCTGACAAGAGGTCTTGAACCTTCATGCCTACCTGTGTGTTTTCATAAAACAGCAGCATATGTTTATGATGCGAATAGTGCCACTGTCTTTGTGCTCACCTTGCATAAACCTCAACATTTGTAAATTGACAATGCCTATGTGCAATCGCAGATTTGTGGAACAGGAATCTCATGTTAACATGAGCAAAGCAGATATTTTGATCATCTTCCTCAAATCTGCTACTTCCTTAGACTTCTCCATCTCAGTAAACGGCATATCTATTCACCCAGTTGCTTGCTTACTCTAGAACACTAAAAGTCATTTTTTCACATCCTTATGCCTCACCATATTCTATCATCAAGTCCAGGAAGAATTACTTCCTAAGAATAAATTGACTGTATCTACTTCTCTCCATCTGTATCACCATCACTCTCTAATCCTAGATATTACCATCTCTGGTACTGACTACTACAACAGCCTTCTAACTAATTAGTGTCCTCACTTCCTGACCCTTCCCACTATGGCTCCCTGCCTTTCCACCTACATGCTATTCTCTAGAATAAATTTTACAAATGTAAATGAAACCACAATTGCCTACTAGCTATTCAAATGGTTTAATATGGTTTACTCTAGACCCTTTATGATCTTGGACTACTTATATTTAACCATATCTGGTTACCACTCTGTTCTACCTACACTGCCTTTTTCTCATTTGTCAAATGTATCGAACTTCCCTGCTTCAGTAACGCTGGCCATACTGTTCCTTCTGGTCAAAACACTCACTCTCCACCCTGCCTTCCTAACTCACATTTATTCTCCAGAACTCAGCTCAAATATTTCTTCTGTCTTGGAAAATCCTTCATGAGCTCCTAAAACTAAACTGGGTCCTCTTATTATGCTCTTAGGATTTTGTCTTTTCTTAGCACTCATCATTTGTAATCCTGTACTTATTTGTGGTCTATTTGTTTAATTTGCTTAATCTATCTCTCCACTTTAACATGCTCTCCCTGATTATAGGGGCCATGTTTATTTTCCACATCCCTGAAATGTAACACCTAGCACAGTAACTGCCAGGAACACAGTAAGAGTTTTAATATCTTTTGATTGAATAAAATAAATGGTCATAAAACTCAACAACAAAAAGACAAACAACCCAATTAAAAAATGGGCAGAAGACCTGAATAGCCACTTCTCTAAATAGAACATACTGATTGTCAATAGACATATGAAAAGATGCTCAATGTCTCTAATCATCAGAGAAAGATAAATTAAAACCACAATGAGATATCACCTCACACCTATCAGAATGGCTACCATCAATAAATCAACAAACAAAAGTGTTGGAGAGGTTTGGAAGTCATTACTCCATTCTAACAACAAGTAAAAAACTGATCAAACAATTTCTGATCAAAAAGGGTTTTAATAAATACTTCCCATTATAAAATAAATGAACATAAGCTGAAAGCTTCCTTTCACCTTAAAAAAAAAATTTGACCTGGTTACCTTAGAAAATTCTTAGAAAAGTATGCAGAAAACAATTTTAAAAAACTGTAATTTTGATTATATATCTTTCTAAGTGAACATATGAGATCACAATGTATAGTTTCGTATCTTTTTATTCACTTAAATAGAGACATTTTAAATGGAATTTAGAATTTAAAGTCAACACATAAGTTGAAAAACCACGTAGGATCAAAATCACCCTTAAAGGTTCCTAAGGAAGGCACCATGTTGAAACTGACATCCTGTCTGTTCAATAAATTCACCAGAGTCCACTCCTGGGTTGCAGAGTCACTGCCTGCTTCTGTACACCTGAAGAATTACCTGGCTTGGGTTTAGAGGCCATGTTGCATCAAAAAGACACTTTTAAACTCTACAATCAGGGAAGCAGAATAAAGATAGGATGCTTAAACTGTAAAAGGCAAATTAAGGACAATGAATTTTGAAAAAGGGAGGTTTCCCACCTCCCATTTCAAACTCCCTCATGGTAATATGCTCATAGAGTGTAAAGCACAAAATACTTGCACTTTTTAAAATTCTTTCTTTTTGTTTTTATTTGTGGATTCTTTCTGTTAAGAAAATAAAGAGTACTAAGAGAATAAGACGATCTATTTTAGCTTCAGGAGTTGATGAAGGATTTTCCAAGAAGAAACTTTTCTTCTCTTTTGTTAAATATAAGTAACTGAATTTGCTTAAGTTAAATGCATGTGAGACAATGCCATTGTATGCTAACACTATTTATCACAGCTAAAAACATTTCATTGTAATCCATTCATCTGACTTGTTTATGCTATCTTAAAGTTTCTGTTTCTTTTTTTCTATGTTATTTTGCTAATTTTGTATACTCAACAGTAATTTGGAAGATAGATATCTAGTTTAAAAATTTAACTGTGGTTTTATTTAGTAGCTTTCTTCTAGTATTTTTATGGTCGTAAAATATACATAAAGTCTACCATTTTAACCATTTTTGAATACACAGTACAGAGCATGAAGTACTTTATTCACATGGCTGTGTAATCATCACACCATCCATCTCTAGAATTCTAAACTGAAACTGTACCTATTAAATAGTAATTCCCATTTCTTCCTACCAACCCATGACCACCATTCCTACTTTGTCTCTACGAATTTATAGGTACCTCATATAAGTGAAATCTTATAAAATTTGTCCTTTTGTGACTGGCTTATTTCATTTAGTGCAATGTGTTCAAGGTTCATTCACAGCATACCATGTGCCAGAATTTCACTCCTTTTAAAAAAATTTTTATTTACTTTTTAAATCTTTATTATTGTATGCACAGGTCACATTTTATTTATCTTTTCATCAGTTGATAGACATTTGGGGTGTTTCTACCTTTTGCCTATTGTAAATAATGTTGCTGTGAACAAGGGTATCAAATATCAGTTCAAATTCCTGATTTCAATTCTTTTAGGTATATATTCAGAAGCAGAAATGCTAGATCATATAGTAATTCTCTTTTTAAAATAATTTTTAAAAACATTTTATTTGTTTATCTTTAGAGAGGGAAAGGGAGGGAGAAAAATATCAATGTATGGTTGCCTCTCGTACATGTCCCTTACTGGGGACCCGGCCCGCAACCCAGGCATGTGCCCTGACTGGGAATCTCACCAGCACTCAATCCACTGAGCCACACCAACCAGGGCACAGATCATATAGTAATCCTATTTAATTTTCTGAAGAACTATTGTACTATACTGTTTTCCATAGTGAATATGTCATTTATGTCATCCTACCAGAAATACACAAAGATTTCAGTTTCTCCATATCCTCACCAACTCCTGTTATTTTCTGTTTAGTAGCCATCCTAGAGGATACGAAGTGGTATTGATTATGGTTGTTATTTGTGTTTCCTTCATAACATGATGTAGAGCATATTTTCATGTTCTTTTTGAACATACGTATCTTTCTTGGAGAAATATCATGAGTCCATTTTAACCTTATATTGTGTTTTACTGTTGTTGTAAAGTTGTCAGAGTTATTCCTATACCCTGGATATTAATTCCTTACCAAGTATCTGATTCGCAAATGTCTTTTTCAAATTCTGTATTACTCTTTTTACTCTATGGCTAGATAGTGTTTTTGTTTTGTTTTGATTTTGTTTCCGTGGGTAGTGTTTCTTGATGGATAAACTTTGAATTTTGATGAAGCCTAATTTATTTTTTCTTTTGTTGCCTTGTTTTAATTTCATAAAAACTTCTTTAACCAGTCGAATCACCAAGTCATGAATAAAACAAAAGCCCGTTAGTTTCTTCTATTAAAAGCAAAAGATATAATTAAATTGTTTTTTTTCTTTCCATGACTTTCATTCCAAAATTAACTTTTGGCCTTCTTTTTCCATCTTGTAACTAAATTATCATTTTAGATGAGTGTTATGTTAAACTGGCTTCAAAGTTCACTGCTAGATTTTTAGCACTACTTCCTTTCTTTTTTGAACTCATTTCGATCCATCCCTTCAGTTGGGTGAGTCTTCAAGTGAATTTTTCAAGGTGGGACAGAGGTAGAATATATTTTGTAGTTCTTGCACATTTGTGAAAATGTATTCTCACTGTCATAATACTTCATGAATATGCAATTGGGTTAATATATCTTTGAATATATAATTAAAGATTTTGCTTCATTTATGTTACATTTTAGTATTTTAAATAAATTTGATATCAGATCAAATTTTGTTCCCCTAAGTATATAACCTTTTTTAGAAATATAACTACATGTTTTTGTAATTTTTTTAGTTCATTCTAATTCAAAATCTTTTTCTAGTATGTACGTTAGTCTCTACTGACTTTTGCCTGGACCATATAACTTTTAATCTGCATACTGTGTTCCCTTTTTCAGAAGAGAGATGTTTTCCTCCATTAAGTCTTTGATATTACTTTTGTTCACATTGTTTTTCAGCTACAGATACAATTCTTGGTTTATTTAGCTGTGACTCTCATGTCCCTCATCTTCTTTTTCATCATTTTCTTTTTGTTTTTATTTTTCCTCTGTATTTTTGGAGAACTTTTCAAGTTTGCCCTCATCACCAATTCAATTTCCTTCACATTAGTTTTACTCTTTATTGCCTGCAAATTGTATTTTAAATATACGTATTTTTTTAAATCCTCACCCAAGAAGATGTTCATTGATTTTAGAGAGAGAGGAAGAGAGAGAGAGAAACATCTATCAGCCACCTCCCGCATGTACCCCGACCAGGGTATCAAACACAGAGTCTGGTAAGTGTCCTGACTGGGGATCTAACCTGCTACCTTTTTGGTGTATGGGATGACGTTCTAACCAACTGTGCCACCTGGCCAGGGCTGCAAATGGATTTTAAATCTGCTACCAAAATCTTTAAATGTTCTGGCAGTCTTTCCTTCATTTGTTCATTCCTGCTCCTCTTTAAAAAAAAAACTGAAATATAATTCAGGTAACACTTAAATAAGTATACAATAAAGTAGTTCTTAGTATTCTCCCAGCCAACACTGCTATCTAATTACGGAACTTTTTTGTCACCCCAAAAGGAACCCTATACACATTAGCAGATACTTTCCCTTTACCCTCACCCACAATTCCTTCCACCAGTAATCTACTTTCTGTCTATAGGAACTTGCTTATTCTACACTTTACATATAATGGAATGATAAAATTTGAGTACATGACTTTTTGCTTTTGGCCTGAATAATTTCTCTTGTTTTTTTCTTTTTAATTCTGTTTTTCTTTTTGTATTTAGGACTCTGTGGTTAGATGCATGTACATTTAAAACTGTTAATTTTCTTGATGATGGATTGACTCTAATCACTATAAAATGACCTTGTCTATATCAATAGTTTTTGTTTTAAAGTCTATTAATGAATGTTACCGGGTCTAATAAGTAAATTTCTTTTTTTAAATACATTTTATTGATTATGCTATTACAGTTGTCCCAATTTTTCCCCCTATGGCCCCCTTGACCCAGTGCCCCCCATTCCCTCCAGCAATCAATCCCCTTAGTTCATGTCCATGGGTCATGCATATAAGTTTTTTGGCTCCTCCATATTCTATACTTTTTAAAAAAGATTTTTATTTATTTTTAGAGAGAAGGGAAGGGAGGAAGAGAGAGAGAAGCACCAAAGTGTGGATGCCTCTCATGCACCCTCCACTGAGGACATGCATGTGCCCTGACTGGGAATTGAACTGGCGACCCTTTGGTTCTCAGGCCGGCACTCAACATAGTGAGCCACACCAGCCAGGGCCCTATACAGTTCTTGACATTCCCCTGTCTACTCTGTACCTTACCAATTTGTACTTCTTCTTTTTTTTTTTTTCCTATGAACTAAAAAAGAAGTTTGCTTATTGAGGGCAAGAGGATGCAAGCAATATAAAAATCAAAAGCTTATCTGGCTTTAATTGGCTTTTCTCTCTCTTGTCAAATGGGGGGTAGGATTTTATTTGTACATTTTCTAAGGGTCCCAATCTGTTCATGAAATCGTTACACAGGGGAAGCTGCTAGGCAGAGATTCCTTAAGTGATCCACTGGGAGAACTCTTTATCAAGGAGGAAGTAGTTGCTCAGCTGCCTACTTCTTTCCCTTCTGCTTCATGTGTACTACAAAATAGTCACTGCACGTGATGGTGAGCCCAGCAATTAGCAAAAAGAAGCTCTGGAAGCCCACTCAGCCATCTCAGCATTGGTCCAGGTCTTTCATTATTTTGCCTATGGCCAGAGGATCTTTTTGATTTTTTAAAAATCCAGGGAACTTCTTTTCCATGAATACTCTCAGGTCCTCTTTTGGTAAGTAGCCTTTATTCCCAGCATATTTGTGAAACATGAACATCATGGTTTCCATGGTGTGCTCCATTTGAGACAGCATTTTGGTGAGGTCTTGGCCTGAGGTGCAGCAGGATTGCTAGGCTGGGTGGGATGTGCGGCCAGTGAGTCCCAATTTGTACTTCTTACTCCCTGAACCTTTCCCCCCATTCTCCTCCTTCTCCTTCCCAACTGATAACCCTCCAAATGATCTCCATATCTATGATTCTATTTGTTCTGCTTGTTTGTTCAGCTTGTTTTTTAGATTCAATTGTTGATAGATATGTTTATTGTCATTTTATTGTTCACGGTTTTGATCTCTTCTTTTCCTTAAATAAGTCCCTTTAACATTTCATATAATAATGGTTTGGTGATGAACTCCTTTAGTTTTTTCTTGTCTGGGAAGCTCTTTATCTGCCCTTTGATTCTAAATGATAAGCTCTGCTGGGTAGAACAATCTTGGCTGAATGTCCCTGCTTTTCATCACTTTGAATACTTCTTGCCAATCCCTTCTAGCCTGCAAAGTTTCTTTTGGGAAATCAGCCAACAGTATTATGGGAATTCTCCTTTAGGTAACTAATTTCCTCTTGCTGCTTTTAGGATTCTCTATCTTTAACTTTGGCATTTTAATTATTATGTGTCTTGGAGTAGGCCTCTTGTCTGGGACTCTGTGCTTCCAGGACTTGCATGTCTACCTCCTTCACCAAATTAGGGAAGTTTTCTTTCATTATTCTTTCAAATAGATTTCCAATTTCTTTCTCTTTCTCTTCTTCTTCTGACACTCCTATGAACCAAAAGTTGGTACATTTTAAGTTGTCCCAGAGGCTCCTTAGCCTAACCTCGTTTTTTTGGATTCTTTTTTCTTCTTGCTATTCTGAATGAATATTTTTTTCTTCCTCATGTTCCAAATCATTACTGATTCTTGGCTTCATCCACTCTACTGTTGTTTCTCTGTAAATTTTTCTTTATTTCACTTAGTGTAACCTTCATTTTTGCCTGGGCCTTTTTGATGTTGTTGAAGTACCCAATGAATCCCTTAAGTTTCCCTAATAACCAGTGTTTTGAACTCTGCATCTGAGAGACTACTTCTCTCCATTTTGTTTATTTCTTTTTCTGGAGTTTTTCTCTGTTCTTTCATTTGGGTCATATTTCTTTGTCTCTTCATTTTGGCAGCCTCGCTGTGTTTGTTTCTGTGTATTAGGTAGAGCTGCTTTGAGCTCTGAATTCCTGTCTTAGTGGCATGGCCTGTTACAGAAAAGTGCACTGGTAAGGTGGATGGGGTGAGTCTTAGGTAATCACCAGGACAAGGTAACCCGTGTGAACCAGGTCAATGGAATCTCCTATATAGTGTTCCTGCTCTGTGGCTCTGTGTTGGGGAGGACTCACAAAGGGCAGGACTCACGAAGGGCATGATGACACTGCCTGGCCTCTGGAGTTTTTTCTGGAAGGAAGCTGTCCCCTGGCACTCACTCTGATGACAGATAATTCAGTTTCTCCCCATATGCCACTGGTGCCCTTTCAGCTGCTGCCCCAGTGGTGAAGCCCAAAGGGAGTGAGTCTGTGTAAGTCCTTTAGTTAAGTCCGTTTCAGGCTCTTTAAGAGGAGACTCCTAAGAACCCACAGTTTCTTAGTTGCCCGAACCCCTACTGGTTTTTACAGACAGAAGTTATGGGTACTTATCTTCCTGGCAGTGGTACCCTGGGCTAGGTGGTCTGATGTAGGGCTGGGATCCCTTCTGACTTTTATCCACCATACATGGGTGTGGGACCACCTATTCCACATCTCCAGGACCCCATGCCTCTCTGCCCCTCCTACTCGTCTAGATGAATGTGACTTCTTTAATTCCTTGGTTGTCTGATTTCCATATAGCTCAATCTTCTGATGTTTCTGGGTGATATTTGTTTCATAGTCTAGCAGTAATTTTTGCTGGGGTTATGAGAGGAGGTGAGTCATACTAACCTATGCCTCCATCTTAGGGGAGAAAGAATTTGCTACTATAATAAGTAAATTTCTAACATCTATCTCTTTCTTTGGGATGTTGTTACCTTTGTCTTGTCTGTATTTTTTTTAAGGATTTTATGAATTTAATTGCTTACCCATTCTCAATTAAGGAGAAATCTATTTGGCCCAAATATTTGCTAACAATAATGTATGACTCGCCCTTGGCCCCAAACTCTAACTGGATCCTTCTCGTATCTGTGGATGTACAACACATTAATAGACAATGGCTATTAGAACAATTCTGAGGCTTTCATCTAGAGGAACTTTATTGGCCTAAGAAAGGATTGTTTTCTCAGAATAGATTGAGAACACGAAAAACTACAATCTCAAGTATGTATAGTTACTAGTTCTCTTATCTTATTGTGGCATTCAGTACTTTATTTACAAGAAAAATATTTCTAGGAAAAAATGCACCACCCCACCTCTGAGTCATTTTCTCCTCCCACCACTGTCCAATTTTGCTCAAAATTAATGCCTCCAAATAGATTAAACAGTTATGGATGTGAATGGAGAGCAGGACACTAGAGGCCTCAAAAAGTACTGGGATACCTGATCAGATCTGTTGATAAAGACATATGTCTTCTGAAATAGGGGGCTGAAAGTGGTAGAGAGATCAAAGATTTTCCTACCTACACTCAACTGAGTGGGCTAGGCTTGTTTTAGTTCTCATAGCCATTAAGTACATTTTAAAATCATAGTCTTGCAAGTAATGGAAATTTCTTCCAGTTTCTGGTTAAAGGCTTAATAATCAATCCTAGTATGTGGTAATATGAGCATTTTTATGATTCTTTCTTTCAGCGGCATTCATTGTGGGGAATTAAGAACAGTTATGCCAGAGGCTTTAACTCAACTACTATCAGATACTAGTTTGTCTTCTCAAAATTAACCAAAAAAAACCCCAAACCAAAAAAAAATCCCAAAACAAAACTGCCTCAGACCAGAACAACTTATCCTTTCTATGTGACTCCTGCACATGTAACGATGCCTACTGACAAGTCATGTAGAAAATAATTTATATCTAAACTGAACCAAGTCATCTCCTGTAAACCACTCAAAATGTTATTCCATCAATCAAAACCCCACACCACATTAATTTAGTATCCTTATTTTAAAATCCCCATGGGAAATATTTATTGAGAACTCCAGGGGGTGTTCTTCATTTTCTCGATTTGCAGTTGCCCTGGGATGACCTCACAGGGGTGCTGTGGGATATTTTAAAATTCTAGGGAAACAACAATGGTATCTGCTATCTGGTACACTACACAAACTACTAGTTTAAGGTAAAGTTTCAACATTAGTAGTGCTACATTCCTTTCAATACTGTTGTATCTTTCCAAACTTGATTTTGATAGTTTCTGAAATAAAAGCAGGAAAAATAGGGTGGTTATGTCCACTTTTATCTTAAGGTTTGAGAAGGTATACAGTGACCTACCTACTTCACATATCTCATTAGTAGATAACTGGTTATTTATGAACAAAGTAAATAACTGGTTATTTCTACATGACTTGTCTAAGGCATCTTTATATGTGCAGAAGTTACACAGAAAGGATAGGTTGTCCTTTAAAAAAGCAAAACCAAAAAGAAACACCTAATATTTTTATTTTTTATGTTATCAGATCAAAACAACAAGTATTTGTATCCTAATAACTTACTAGTTATTTGAAAATACGCTTCTTGTAATTATATGTGTTCCACATAATGATGAGGAAAAATAATCACTGAAATACTGAGGGCTCTGTAAACAGAAAACCTGGAACACTTTGACCTAGACAGAGTCCACTAACTCAAACAAAAAACTGTCCATACAATTTTCTTCATCAAATATTTAGTATTTGTTTAAGTGTACATAATATATCTGACCAAATAACTTGCCTATCTGAACCAAAGACTGAGGCATGGAAAGCTCTGTATTTCCCTGAAAAATTAAATAGCATGAACTTTCCTATGTCATTCCAGAATTAACTAGCCAATTCACAAATAAAATTTCAAAACATAAAATTTTAAGTATTCTGTGTAGTACCTGAGTGTGAGCTCTCAATGGTGGTGTCTGATTTGGAATCCAGAGACGAAGGAATTTGACTTAAGTGTGGAACATAGTACATCTTTGTACTGCCAGAAGGTTTATATGGCAACAGTGAAGGCTGGGCTAAGGAGATAAAGATCAGAACAATAAATAAGAAAACATTCAATAACTCAAAGAACAAATACTGAGTGCCTTCAATGCACCAGATTTCTTGGGATCTATCAGTGAACTACACAGAAAAGTAGCTCTGCCTTAAGAAGAGGATAATATACAGTAAACAACATACTATATAGGTAAATTACCTAATATTTTAGGGAATTATAGGTGATTTAAAGAAAATAATTAGAAAACGATGGGGGCAATTAGGAGTACTGAGGAAACTGGGGCAGGATGTAGGGCCGGTAAAGTCTCAGACTATTTAGGAATACTTATATCATTACCAGACAAAAACAGAACAACTCAAAACAAAACAAAGCAAAACTAAAACCAACAACACACACACATGCAAAAAAAATCCCCCAAAACCTAGCCAATGAGAACTTGACTAAAGTTATGAGAAACAAAATATCTGTAGAGGAGGGAAGAATTTAAACAACAGATAAATATGCTATAGCCTACACTTCTATTTGGTCATTGCTGCAATCATTATTGTTGGAATATGGTTTTATTAATTTTCTTCTACCAACATACATAAAGCTTGATAGTGATGGTTAAATTTAGCATTTATTTCAAAGGTTGCAGAAAATGAGTAATAGTTGGGCAGAACGACAATGGACCCAGAGCAAGAACAGTTATGATATGGAGACAGAGAATTCTGAGAAAGATAAGTGGTCTTTTAAAACTCTTATCAAATCAAGTTTATGTTTGGATGCAATAGTCTTAGGGATAGTTTGGACTGCCTATCTTAGGGGGAAGAAGTGACTACAGAGCAAATAATGGTTGCTTTTAGGAAGGAAAGAACTGAAAAGGGTTATAGAAAGCCCATAAATTTCTTCAAAAAAAACTTAAAAATAGAACCAAATAGAAACATATAGTAAATTATTATGAATTTGTTAATTCATAACAAATAGGCAGATAATCATGTATTTAACATATCATTCTTTGTACTTTAAAATAGTTCCACACCAAAAAACCCCGTAAAATTTTACTTTTTAATCCAAGGTATGAAAAATATTTTATTAGTAAACCACATAATATTAATTCTTTAAAGGGTGCTCCCAGGTATCTGTACATAAAAGTAAAACCACTAATTGTGGCCGCTATATAGATTAATCCATTTGATGTGAGTAAAGGTTTAAAACAGACTTTCACAGTTAGGTTTCCCCTCTTTTGCTTCTGATACCACCATGAAAACAAGGCACGTACCCCAAGGCAGTAACTGCTGCATTAGCCCGTGTTTCAGAACAAGGCAATTGGAATAGAACCAAGCCATTTCTGCTGCCTAGAGCCAAACTCCAATTGACACACAAGCCAGTGAGTGAGAAAAGCAAATGTCTGTTGTTACAAAGGACTGAGATTTTTGGGGTTGTTACATAGTATCACAGTGGCAATAGGTAACTGACACTAAAAGTGTTCTTTGTGATATTTATTAAAGTATATAGTTTGGCAGTTTTATTTCACAATTAAAATGTAAAAGAAGTATAACCATCTTAACATATAAATATACTTATTTAAATTAAATTGAATGCAATTTAAATGCTGACCCATGCAATCTTCTTTATCCATTTAGGCATATCCCAGCTGTATCTATCCACAGATAGATAAACTTTATGCATAAGTAGGAACATTTTAAACAGATTTAAATAGATTTGTGCAAACTATTATACTTTATAATTAGTAATCTATAGTTTCCATTCTCACTTGGGGGAAGAATGGAAACTTAATTGTTAATTTTCCTGTTACTGGTCTGAAAAAGAAAATAACTTACTCCAATTTTGAATATTATATAGTATAAGTACTACTGAAATGTCACTGTCACAATAGCATAGCACTCTCAATGTAGACCTTATGTTAGAGATGGCTAGCTGCTCACTAAAATCCATCTCTTCTTCACCATGGAAAACACAGCTAAACTATTCCTATACTGTGGAAAGTAATCCAAGCCACTTTCAGGTCTATCCCATAAAAACTTCCCACATGTACTCTTCATGGTTTTTGTCCCGTCCAGTTGACTGTGATAGTGAATTCAAGGTAATCATGGGTCCCATGTTTCAAGGACAACAGGGCCACAGACAACCTGGGTATCTGATCATTGTTTTATGGCACTGTATTTGCACTATTATATTTATTTGTATCTATTTATTATAATATATAACATTAACTATAAGACAAAATGCCAAAAATTCACCTACCTACCTAAAATCAAACCACTACAGTTTTTTTTTTTTTTTTAATTCTCACCCAAGGATATACTTACTGAGGGGGGGGGACATTGATTTGAGAGAAACATCGATCAGTTGGCTCCTGTATGCACCCCAACCGGGGATCAAACCCACAGCCTAGGTACGTGTCCTGACTCAGGATGAAATCTGCAACCTTTTGGTATATGGGACAATGCTCCAAGCAACTAAGCCACCTGGTCATGGCACGAGCTCTGTAGTTTTAAAGTTTTTATGCAATATCTGCATTCTTATTACAAGTATCACGAGATAAAAAATATGTCAACCACAAGCATCATGAGTTCCATATTCATTAACTCCATTAGAAATTAAGGTAAAAACATAATAAATCATACTCTCTTCATGGCTATACATTTAAAAGATGAGTATAATCATCTGGCTCCTAATGCTTACAGGAAAATTAGGTTTTCTGACTACAAAGACACAATGACAAATTTCTAAGATAATTACACACAAAAGTTGGTAATGTGACCTGAAATGCAATCCAATTCTCTTACCTCCATTTGTGGCATCAGGAATAGTAATCTGTTGGACTGCAGATGATGAAGCAAACCTGACAGGAACTTTGCCCAGCTTCTGGGAACTGGGCTTTGAAATTTCATGCCCATGATCTTCACTATTAATAAAAATCTCAGATGAAAACATAGCTTTTCCTGGACTTTCTGTTGTAATCTGAGTGACTGCATCAGATGATAATTTTCCAGAGAAGGCAGAAAATGGGGGTTTAATCTCCACCACTGATCTGAACAAATAACAGAAAGGGATAGCAGGTCATATCCTTGGCTTATAAAATACCATAAATATCTTTCCAAAAGTGGCTTCTAGGAATACTAAAGTATTTTCAAGGAATGTTTTGTGCACACATACCAACCTTAAATGGTTATTTCTGCAGTAACCTTGTTTTCATAGATGCTTATTCCATTGCAATCATGCAGGAGTTTACTTTTGTTTTAAAATATACTTTTAATTTCAACCAATGCTATTGCATAATTTAGCTAAGGAAAGAGTACTTTTCAGTTCAAGCGAAAGTCCATTCATTCATTCATTCATTCATTCCAGTAAAAATTAAGGGAATGTGCTAAATGTATAGAGTACACAAAGATAAACAAGAAAAAAAGCCTTCCCTCAAGGAGTTTATGTCAGTGGGGGAAACAGAAGTTTTCAATGTTGTAATTACATATGAAGGTTTATAGAGAATGCATATTAAAACAGAATGGAGCAAATAAATGATAGAATAAATATGTAACAGGAGAGAAATGACAAACCTTGCTTACAGAAGAATTCCAAATAATAAATGTAGATTACCATTTTCCCACCCTAGCCCAAGGAGGTGAAGTTTAATCTCTCCTTCTCCCTTGAGTATGGACTGAAACTTAGTAGCTGGATTCCAAAGAACAGAACATAAAAAGGGAGAAACAGGTCCTGGCTGGTGTGGTTCAGTTGGTTGGTTGCCAGTTCAATTCCTGATGAGTGCACATGTCTGGGTTGTGAGTTTGGTCCCTGGTCTGGGCATGTAGGGAAGAGCAACTGATTGATCAATGTTTCTCTCTGACACTGATGTTTCTCTCCCTGTCTTTCTCCCTCCCTAAAAATAAAATAAATAAATAAATAACACTTTAGAACAACTATCCTAATTATTTTGAAACATAGAGAATGTGCACTGTGAGAGTAGCAACAAAGGATGCCAACTCTTACCATTTATACTCAACATTTTACTAAAGGTCTTAAAAGGTATCAGCAGTTAAAACAGGAAAAAGAATGATAACAAAGGCAGAAATAATACTGTCCTTTTCATATGTGATATAATTTTGAGAGAAAATCTAAAATGATCTATAGATAACTTATTAGAATGTTTTTAGAAAAACTGCCAGATATGAAATTACATTAAAAAAATACATTTTTCAGTATTAGAAGTCATAAAATTGAAAGCTAAAAAAATACCATATACAATATTATCAAAAAATGAAATACTTAATAAGTATACTAAAAGATATAAACACTCTAGGTAAAATACTATTAATATATGATAGATAGAAATTAAAGATAATCTAAAATAGGATCCACTTCCAGGAAGGTTGTTGTAGACAGCCACAGGCCATCATTCCTACTGCAATAAGCAAACTAAGTTGAATAAATTATAAAAATCACACTAAAAAAATCAGAGAGTTATGGGAGCAATAGGAAAACTTCCAACTGATATGCTAGAGAAGGGCATCTTAGAAATTATGGGCAGGGGCTTGGTATAAGTAGAAACACTCCATGGGAAAAAGAGAAACCAACAGAGTTTTTGCTGAACCCATGGGTTAGCATGACAGAGTGAATTCTAGCAGAATGCCAAGCTGATTTCCCCCACAGGTCATTTCCTTAGTGTTAGAGTGGTATGGGAAGATGGGGAACTGAGCCAGAAAAGCAGAGTGAAATCTCCTGCATAATCATGGCACCAATAACAAACTAATTCCCACTAAATAGTGGGGCTTATGATAAACCTCAGGTCTCCTCACATTTGCCAGATTTTGAACCTGCATAAGGCAGGAAGCTAAAGAACTAATACCTGATGGGGAGAACTTTCAAGGTGAAAAATAAGAGGTCTACCAGACTCTCAATACAAAACCCAGAAGTGCTGCCCCCAAGAAGGGAGCTGAGAAAACAGTGAAATACACCTGTAATCTTTTGAGTGCTTATGAGACAAATTTCCACTGAGAAAGTATAACCACAAAAATACAAAACTGGTTTCCCCTTACATTCTAAAGCTGGGAAAGCTGAGAGTCCAAAGAGCTGAATTCAAACATCTGAAAGACTGAACCGAGTATCTCATTACCATTAATTACTGCAGAATAAAAACCTTGCCAGCTTAAAGCAAAAATCCAAACCAATCATTAACAATCATAGGTATAAATGAGTCAACTAAAGTTCCAAGCCTACTCTGACCTAGTAAAATTCCTGAAATCTTGATCAGTCACTCTATCTAGTTAATAGAGAAAAGGGCAAATCCTTTCTGTTGCAAAGTGATAGCATTTTCGGTCTCTGTAATTTTTTTTATTCACAATGTCCAGCATAAAAGCAAAAATTTTAAAATTTGTGAAGCAGGAAAAAGTAAAAATTGAGAGAATACAGAAATTGATTTACAGGGGATTCAGATACTGAAGTTAGCACAGAAGTACTTTACAATGACTATTAATATACTACGAGAGCAAAAGATGGGTGATAATAAAAAATATAAAGAATCTCAACAGAAAACTATAGTCAATTTTTAAAATAAAATAGAAATAAATAAAAAGGAACTAATCCCCAACAGATCTCAGGAAATACCAAAAGATATTTTTTTTTAGGCTGAAGTTAAATGATCCAACAAAGAACTGCAAAGAGTAAAGAATAAAGAGCACTTAATAATGAGTATCATCTACATGTACCTATACACACATACACACCTTTTTATATATACATAGTTATGTACTATATTTCACATATATATAATGGAATAAACAAGCAACAGTAATATCTTGTGGGAATTTATAAATATGTAGAACAGTGGAGAATCTTGGTAGACACCACTTTAGCCAGTGATCATGGTTAACATCACCCATAATGTACATCAGTATCATGTGCTCCCTGATAATGTGCATTAAAAATGCCTAACCCTGGCCGTGGCTGGGTAACGTAGTTTGGAACAACAAATTGGATGTTTCTCTTTCTCACACTCTCTTAGAATTCAATTTTAAAAAATGCCTAACCTCAATCTAATCTTGAGACAATTATCATACAGCCAAATCAAAATACTTTCTGCAAAATAACTAATCAATTCTCTTCAAAGTGGCAAGGTCATGAAAAATAAGCAAAGACTGAGAAACTGCCATAGATTGGAGGAGACTAAGGAGATATGACAACCAAAATGCAAGGTGGGTTCACAGATTGGATCTGAAACAGAGGTGGTTCATTTGTGGAAAAACCAGGTAAAATCCAAATCAATCTATACTTTAGCTCTAACTTTATATGAAGGATACTTTCCTAGTTTTGGTAAATGTTTTATGGTTATAATGTTATAATAAGATGTTAACATAAGCAGAAACTTCTATAAAGGGAATACTGGCAACCTAAGATATTCCCCAATGATCACTGCCTCCTGGTATTCATACCCCTGTGCAATCTCTAACCCTTCAGGGTGGGCTAGAAAGTGATTCACTTCTATCAAAAAGAATGTGCCAGAAGTGGTGAGATTCACTTCCAAGATTAGGTTACAAAAAAACTGTGGCTTTTATCTCAGGCACCCTCTCTTGCACTCTTACTTGCTTTGGTCATTCGAGGGAAACTTAGCTTTCATATTGGAGCAGCCTTATAGAAGGAACTGTTGTCTCTTGCCAACAGTCACATAAGCAAGCTTGGAAGCATATCCCCTCAGTTAAGCCTTGCGATGAGACCACAGCTGCAGCCAATACCTTGTTTGCAACCTTGTGAGAAACCCTGAGCCAAAAGCACCCAGCTAAACTATGCCTGGATTTCAGAACCACAGAAACTTTGGGATAAAATTGTTTTAAGCTGCTATGTTTCAGATAAATACGTTACACATCAATAGATAGTACAGGGACTCAACTATTTTTTGCAACTCCTCTTTAAGTTTAAAGTTATCTCATAATAATTTTTTTTAATATTTAATACTTGTATGTTTTATCCACAAACACACAAAATCACACCTTGCATAATAACAGGGGTAACATTCTGAGAAATGAGTCCTTAGGTGATTTTGTTGTGTGAATATCATAGGCTGCACTTACACAAACCTAGGTGGTATAGCCTATTACACACTTACACCATATGGTATAGCTTGTTCTTCCTGGGCTATAAGTCTACACAGCACGTTACCGTATTAAATATTATGGGCAACTGTAATACCATGCTAAGTATTTGTGTGTCTAAATGTATCTAAAGACAGAAAAGGTACAGTAAAAATGTGGTATAAAAGATTCAAAATGGCACACCTGTGCAGGGCAATTACCATGAATGGAGTTTCCAGGACTGGAACTTGCTCTGGGGGAGGCAGTGAGGGAATGTGAAGGCCTAGAATATTACTGTACACTGCTGTAGACTATATACACACTGAATACTTAAACTACACTAAATTTATTTTTAAAACTTTTCTTTCTTCAATAATAAATTAACTTTGGCTTACTGTAACTTTTTACTTTTTAAAATTTTGACTTTTTTGTAACAGCACAGCTTAAAAAACACAAACATTGTATGTCTGTACAAAAATATTTTCCTTCATATCTTTATTATATAACCTTTTCCTAATCATGTATTTTTTATTTTAAAACTTTTTTGTTAAAAATGAAGGCACAAACATACACATTAGCTTAGGCCTACACAGGGTCAGAATCATCAGTATAACTGTCTTCCAGTTCTACACTGTGTCCCACTGGAAGGTCTATGGCGGCAGTAATAGGCAGCTCCTATGATAATAATGCTTTTTGGATGACCTCCTGAAGAACCTGCCTGAGGCTCTTCTGTGGAGGTGGCACTCTTTTCAGACATATGTCCATGGTGGTTTGCTTCGCTGGTTTTTTTTTTTCCCATCATATATTTGCTTGTAAGGAGATAATGAACCATGAATATTCCTCTCCACTAATGAAAACATTTCAGCCTCGAGGTCCACGTTTTCAAAAATTTTTAAGGAGCTTGTTGAGGTTTGCAAAAGCTTCCACTAAACCCTTCACTGCAAATTTTCTAGGAATTCCTCTTCTTCTGCAGTTTTATTTTTTCTTGCCTCTTCTTCAGCTAAGCACTCCTTTTCCAGTTCTAACACAACTCCACTAATTCCTGAAGAATTAGTCAATTCTTCTATGAATTCCTCAATGTCATCCTCACTCATACCCAGGTTACAGTTTGTCATCTCAACCACAACCTTGTTATTTTTGCAACCTCATCTTTGGCAAATCCTCTGGAGTCACAGATGTCATCAGGCAATAAGAATTTTTCAGCTCCATTATAACCTTATTAGACCACTGTCGAATATGCCATCCATCACTGACCTAAACGTTGTTATGTGGTGTATGACTGTATACATAGTCTGAATTATGTATGAACTCCGGAGTCAGTTCAAATGCTACCTAGGTTCACTCCTAGGTTCAAATGCTACCTCCAACACTTAATGCTATGCAATGTTGGGTAAAACAGTTAATTTCTGTAAGTATTAGGCTTTTTAAATCTATAAATTGAAGTAATACTATCTACCTCTGATTATACTGAGTAAAAAAAAATGATATAGGCAACCACTACAATGCCTGGGATTTAGTACATTCTGAACAAAGGGCATTATTAATAGTTTGTATTTATAATTATAATTTTCTTCTCATTAAAGGAACTCAGCTCCAATAAGTATTTTATCACTTTGATGAGTTTAAGTATTACATATAAACTTGTCAATCTTTTAATTTCTAAACAATTTTCAAAAAAATTATCAATACTGGTTTCTACAGCACCTTACTATTTTCAATATTGAGACTACAGATTCACCGTTTGTTTTGCCCCAATTCAATTCTCAGATCATTAACTTTTAAAGCTGAAGGGAACTTTCAGGATATAAACCCTTTCCCTTCCACCATCATCCACACATGAGTGCCAAAGATATTAAATGACTTGTCCAAGAAGATAGTTGGTAGAAGAGCTGGAAGTAGGGTTCAAGATTTAAAGAGACAGTATCATGTGGTGAACAAACTCTTGCTTTCATTAAACTTACATTTGAATGCCCCATCTGCTGCTTACATACAGATTTGAGACAATGCTGTTTGCTGACAAAGTAGCAATGTCTATGTCTCAGTTTCCCAGAGTGTAATATGGATACCACCATCTACCCCATAGGGTTTATCATGAGTATTAAATGAGATAACATGTTTAAGCCCTCATTGCCAAGACTACCACATGTGGATGTTGAAAAACGTTTTTTCCCTTTCTCCTTTCCAAGGCTAGTGCTCTCCACTGTGACATGCTGGCTTTCCAACTCTAAGATGGAAACATTAAATTTATAGGGTAGTTCTGTTTAGCCATAACAGAAAGTTGTAAGTCTCTTGTAAGAGACTAATGTAAAACTGAATTAATGAGCCTTAAAATTAGGCTAAATAATATAAATCTAATGCATTTCCCCCCGAACTGGGTTTCTTTTACTATAATACATTGTGAAGTAGGGCATCACATGAGGAAGCACATTATGCATTACTGGTAATGTCAACCTTGATTACTTGGCTAAAGTGATGTCTGCCAGACTTCTTCCCTAGAAAGTTACCTTTGGACACTGTTCATACTAAATATTTGAGGGAAATCATGAAATAGAAATTAAAGAGAGGGAGAGAGAAGGGAAGAAAGAATGTGCAGGAGAGCAAGCATACACATGCATCCCCTCCCAAAGCCTGGTCGGTCTTCAGCATGTCTCCAACACAGTAAGGAACTGGTAACTTGTACCACTGCATGATCAAAGATTCTTCTCAAAGTAATTCAATGTTTCAAATACTTGAAGCCAAGTTACTTTCTGGTGTTCTTTCTTACTTTGGTATTTATCCCTTGAAAGACTTCTAGCAGATTCATCAGACATAATCTCCCTTAAGAGAATCATACTGCTTTCCCCCCAGAAACTTACATTTGCTTAGTTATTTAAAACCCTTTATGACAAATTCCATCAGCTTGCTTGTCATCACAATGAGACTCACCGATCTGCAGATTTTGGAGTCCCTTCTGGATTAGAATATTCTTCCAAATCTGAAAAGTTCACTTGTGTTTGCCTTGATGTTACTATCTGGCTATTTTGAAAAGGTATGGTTTTCAAGTCCTTAGTAACAGTATTACCATCTGGAAGAGACTGTTTGACTTGAAAGTCCGGTGAAGATGTAGGTCCTAAAAAACCTAAAGATTCTTGATCATGTGCTACAGGTTTACTGGTCAATAATTTGGAGGTTGGTTCCAATGATCGTGAAGATATCGTCTGAAGGTCAGAATTAAACTCATTATTCATCCTTGTTTTAGAAGCAGGATCCAATGAAAGAAATCTCTTATCTAAGGTTCCGCTATCCAAGTTGGAAGAAGTCCTGGGAGAAATAGTTATACGGACACAAGAAAGAGCTTTTCTGTTTGAAGGTGGAGTAGATGGAGATGTTATTAATGCATGCTGATTTGGGCCTGATTGGGAGACCACACTATTGACCTTAGTTTCAACATTTATGTTAGAAATGTGTGATTTAGGCGGCTTATTTTGACTACTGTTTTTTTCTACTACATAATCCTGACCTTGAGGAAGAGGGGAGTACTGTTTTTCAATGTGGTGATCTATACCTGGGGCTTGGCTTTGTTCAAGGAGCTGACGTTGTTCAAGAAAAATGGAAGAAGGAAGGTCTGAAGCTATATAATCCTGACCTTGAGGAAAGGGAGAGTGTTTTTCTCTCATCTGATGGTCTACATGTGGGGTATTGCTTTGTTCCAAGAGTTCTCGTTTTTCAAGAAAAATGTGACATGGAAGGTTTGGAACCACATAATGCTGATGTTGAGGAGGAGGAGAATGGTGTTTTCCAACATAGTGATCTGCATGTGGGGCTTTGCTTTGTTCAAAGAGCTCCTGTTGTTCAAGAAATATATGCGAAGGAGGATTTGGAGTTAAAGTTACATTTTTCTCTTTTACTCCTAGTGCGGAACTTGGTCTGCCCATGCTAATGAGAGTATGGTTATCAGAAAAATGAACTTCTTTGAATTTGCTACAATTTGTACTGGTACTGGGCTCAGAAATACTGCCTTTAAAATCTGATTTTTCTGAAAGTTTCTCTTCTTGGTGGGAATGTTCAACAGATAATTTTTGGCCTTGGCTACTGCTTTCTGCTAAAATAGTCACAGCTTTATCTGGTGAATGACTAATGACTTTAAACAATGATGGGGAAGAAGTTTTCTGTTTTAGATCTCTAGGAGGACTCTGCTCTTCAGTGAAATGAGAATTAAATACCCCTACAGATGTTCCAGTACACTGGCTATCTTCAGTAACACCAACCTTAAGAACAGAGGAATCTGAAAAGCATTTAGAATGTCGGTGAGATGAAAAAGTGATGGAGGTAAACTTTTTCATGGATTCTGGGGGCAGCATTTGTGATGAAGAATGACAATCCATTTCTTCAGGTGGCAAACAATTAGGTTCTACTAATTCTGACAGCCAAGGGTCCATCTTTTCACGGAATGGCATTCGAAAATCCTTGCTAATTCTGAAGTCATCACCTGTAAAGTTTTGAAATGGGGAATGACTTTGTAACTGCAAGGAATTGCAAGCTTTGAAGTGGGGGTTGCTGTGGTCTAGTGATTTGGAAAGGTTGATATGTCTGGGTCTCCATAATGGGCTCCGTTGTCTTCTGATAATTTCTAAGGGTTCAGCTGATCTGAAGACACAGGGGTGGCTGTCCAGCTGCGGTTGTTTGGCAGTGAGAGTCCTAAAACATCCTTTTTCATGGCTCTCAATAATAACATGACTACATACAGCTTCTGGCTTGCATCCTATTCCCCGTGGACTCTGTAAACCCTAGAAAATATAAGTAAGATTTTACTTGAAGTAGTACTAATATTTATACAAAAATCATTTTGTTGATGTTTTACAATAAAACAGGTAAGAATACAAGAATAAGACAGTTAACTATATAGTAAAATGGCCCATGATGACCAAGACCATGCAGCTAATTTCTTCTGCAAATAGTTTGCGGGAGTAACAACAGCAGACTACTGCTGTTCCCAGTATTCTCACCTCTTTTCTTTTAGTCATCACAATTCCATACCCCAGCATTTTCTGGCCCCATAGCCACCAAACTGCCAGACATTTCCAGTTTCTTTTGAAGGTAGGAATGACTATATGACTAGGTTTAGGTCAATGGGATATGAGTAAAAGAAGTTAAGTACAAATTTTGCTTCTTGTCCTTAAAAAAATTAAGTTATAGACCTCTGCGTTCAACCTACTACCACCATCACTACAATCACCATTACTACTTGCCAATTGAAATAGGTGATATCTAGAACAACCTTGGAAACCATGTAAAAGAATGACTCAGCTGCCCACCCAGCTTGGGTCCTTGGATAACCTCAGAGAACTTGCTTCTGTTCCTACCCTAAACTACCATGTTAAAAGAAAAAAAACAATCACATAAATGAAAAATAAAATTCTGCCTCATTTGAGCCATTGTATTTTTGGGTTTCTCTGTTAGAAAAGCCTAGCCTATGCCCTAATATCTTACCACTTAGAAAAGGAAAAAGAACTAGTACCTCCTTCTCCAGGGGATGAAGATCAGTATCCAATGCTACCATAAATGTAAGTTTTCTTTGAGATTTCAGTATTTTACCTATAAAGTTGTGATCTGGCATTCTATTGGATGATGTAGCCATATTTGATATTATATAAAAATATTTAAAAATATGCTGTCACTTCCAACATAATGCAGTAGATGTGATTTTGCCCTATTCTACCTGCTAAGTCCAACCAAAAATCCTGAACATTATACGTAAAACATACTAAGAATCTGAAAGATGTAGAAATGAAGGCAGACTGGCTAGGGACCTTGGGACATGAAGAAGGACATGGTAGTGAGATCCCTGGGTTCCCTTTTTTATCTCATATATCCCTGATTTTTGGATCTGAAAAAGCCAGCAACCCAAATACAAAGGGCACACACAAAAGCTCTAACAAAAACCTACTCTTATTAGCTAAAAAAACAGTAAAGGTGAAGTCTAGCAAGACAGAAAACTTTTAGACAAAAACTGATCTATTTCAGCCATACAAAATAGGAAAAAAAATGTGGCCTCGCCCATATCCATACCAGTAAAATCTAAGTGAGGAGCACAGACCATGCAGGAGCCCAGGACTTACTTCCCTCCCTGTGGTGTTAGTGGAGGCCATGCAGGAAGACTGGAGCTTCATTCTTATTCAGCAATAATGAGGTGGCCCTCTACCCAACTACCAACTGGAAGAAAATATTTGCAAATCTCATATCCAATAAAAGACTTGTATCTAACATATACAAAGAACCCTCAAAACCCAACAGTTAAAAAAAAGAGAGAATTCCATTAGAAAAATGGGCAAAAAACCCATGTACACTTCATGAAAGTCATGAAAAGATGTTCAACATGATTAATCATTAAGAAAATGCTGCCCTGACCAGACAGCTCAGTTGGTTAGAGTATTGTCCTATTACACCAAGTTGCAGGTTCAATCTACAGTCAGGGCACATAAAACAATCAACCAATACATGCATAAATAAGTGGAACAAAAATCTCTCTCTCTCCCCCATTCTTCCCTCTCTGTAAGGTCAATAAATTAAAAAAAAAAAAAAAAAAAAAAAGCAAACTAAAAGCACAACGAAATACCACTACAAACCTATCAGAATGGCTAAAATAAAAAATCGTGACTATATGAAATGTAGATGAGGCTGTGGAGTAATAGAATCACTCACACATTACTGGTGGGAGTGTAAAATGGTACAACCAACCTAAAAAATGTTGTGGCAGTTTCTCAAAAAACTAAACATTACAACTGCCATATGACCCAGCAATAGCACTCCTGGGCATTTATCCCACAGAAATAAAGATACAGGTTCACCAAAAACCCAGCAGCTGTATTTGTAATAGCCCAAAACTGGGAAACAACCAAGATATCATTCAATAGGTGAATTTTTAAACAAACTGGTAACCTCTATACCATGGAACACTACAGAGCAATAAAAAGAAACAAACTATTGATACACTCAACAACTTAAATATTCTCCAGAGAATTATGCTCAAAGAAAACTGCCAATACCAAAGGTTATATAATGTATGGTTTCACTTATATGACATTCTTGAAATGACAAAATTATAGAGATGAGATTTAATGACTGCCAGGTTAAGAAAGGGGTAGGAGCTACAGATAACTGGATGTAGTTATTAGTGGGCAATATAAAGGACACTTGTACTGATGTAAATGCTAAGTATCCTGACTGTGTCAGTGCCAATATCCTGGTTACAATATGTTATTACAGATTTGCAAGATATTACCATTGGTAGAAACTGGGTAAAGAATAAAAGTGATCTATCCATGTTACTTCTTACTACTGACTGTGAATCTACATTTACTTCAAAATAAAATGTTGAATTTCTTTAAAAGACAATTAAACACCAAAGGACAAAACTAGTACTTTAGAGAAGATGTAAAATTGTGGTAGAGTAGTAGAAGTTACACTCACCTCCTCCAAGAACCAAACCAGAATTATAACTTAATTATAGAACACTCAACCTGAATAACCAACTGTACACTAGATGAACAGAAGTCTTATAGCCAAGGATTTACATAAAAAGCCGCACTGAGACTGGTAGGAAGGGTGGAGTCTCAAATACTGCAGGTCCTACACCCATGTGTTGTGGCTGAGGATCCAGAGGGATAATCTCAGGTGCAAAGATCCTCCTACAAGGAGCAAGGGAGCTCAAACATGTGCCAAGCTTCTCAGCCTGGAAGATCAAAGCACAAAGGAAGAGACCATATAACATCAGGATGTGAAAATCAGCTAGGATTATGTCTGTCAGTGGAGGGAAGGTGGCTCAGAGCAGACCAGAGTCATACAGGGAGAGAGTGTGTTGTGTGGCTTCAGGGAGAGGCCAAATAAACAGCTGCCAAGGTTCCTGTACTGAGTCCCTCTCCCATACCACCCACAGAAGCTATCTTTCCTGGCTTGAGGACTAGACCTACCATCCCAACTCCCTGTGGCCCCGCCTGCCCTGCCCTGTGGAAGAGTCAGCTGGCTAAAATGAGGCTGGGGCCACAGTGTAGTCTTTCTTGGAAGGTTCTCCAGGAGGTCTGAGCAGATTCAGGGGATGGCAGAGATGCAAAGGGAGAGACTTGAGTTGCATGGCTCCAAGGTGAGGGCCTTTTTTCCCTCAACAACTAACTGGCACCACTGATCTGTACAGAGACTTCCTTCTACATAACCAAAACCTTGGCCTGTTTTACCCTGATAAACTCAGCTGGCCTCATGCTGATGACTGCATGAGGCCCCACCCCACCAAAAAGATCTGCAGGTGGCAGCTGGCCTCAGTGTACACTGACTGAGATTTTTGTTGAGCGACCTCATACTCAGCACTGGCATTTACTTTGAATCTGTATCATCCTGGTGACCACCACTTGCCCCTACCTGGCGACTCTCTGAGAATCTACCTTATGGAACTCCCGTACTGCCAGAGGCTCTTTCAGAGCCTTGGTATGCAGCTGGGCAACTCCAACGCACACCCAGGCCCAGCAGAGGCAGCCACGAACTGTGGATCACTTTGTAGCTCCAAACAGATAGCCCAGGGCTGGTCAGAGGCAACTTCTGACATTGATCTGCATTGGAGTCCCTCCCATGAGGCCTGAAAACCAACATACCCTGGTGGTAGGCTACAGGCCCAATTAGGGAATGACAAAATTAGCTCCACAAGTGGCCTACCCAAAGGGAGATCTCAGCATGCACCAGACCCTGCAGGGGTAAATTCTGCCTCATGGGGTCAGCCCCTGCACAGCCACTTGGACATTGTGGTTGGGGTGGGGGTCAAAACTCACAGCCAGCCAGCCAGCCAGCCAGAGGATCTCCTACCCATGGATGGGCCAAAAGCAATTGAGACTCAACTACAACAAGAGGGCTCACATAATCCACACAAGAAACATTCCTGGAGCAACTAGCTCAGGTGATCAGAGGCTCTGTAGCACTGAGACCTAGAGGACATCTACTACATAAGGCCACCATACCAAGGGTGAAAGACATAGTGGATCTACCTAACACACAAAAATACAGACAAGCAGCCAAAATGGGGAGACATAAAACATGCCCCAAATAGGTAGGTGAGGCAGTGACTGGCGGACCCAGCCACATGGTGGCTTGCAGACTGGGCAGTCCCACATTCGAGTGCAGATTAACTGGGAGGAACAAAGAGGGAGCAAGGCAGATCACATAACCAGGGTTCCCGTACAGGAAATAAAGCCTGAAGCCTCTGATTGAAAATAACTGTGGGAGAAACTCACAGCCTCACAAGAGAGCTCCTTGGAGAGACCCACAGGGTCCTAGAACATACACAAAGCCACCCACCTGGGAATCAGCACCCAAAGGGCCCAATTTAATTGTGGGTAGTGGGGGAAGTGACTGAAAACCGGCAGAGAGCAGAGCAAGCAACACTGTTCCCTCTCGACCCACCCCCACATACGATGAAACAACTCAGCAATGTGGGTTGCCCCGCCCTGGTGAACACCTAAGGCTCCACCCCTTACTACATAACAGGTGTGCCAGAAAAAAGGCCCAAATGAAAGAATACTTCAAAGCTCCAGAAAAATTACAACTAAGCAACAAAGAGAGAGCCAACCTATCAGATGCAGAGTTCAAAACACTGATTATCAGGATGCTCCACGAACTCACTGGGTACTTCAAAAGCATAAAACGGACCCAGGCAGCAATGAAGGTTGCATTATGTGAAATAAAGAAAAATGTACAGGGAACCAACAGTGAAGGGAAGGAAACCAGGACTCAAATCAACGATTTGGACCAGAAAGAAGAAAGAAACATTCAACCAGAACAGAATGAAGAAATGAGAATTCAAAACAATGAAAAGCTTAGGGACCTGCAGGACATCTTTAAACATTCCAACATCCGAATCATAGGGGTGCCAGAAGGAGAAGAACAGCAGCAAGAAATGGAAAACTTATTTGAAAACATAATGAAGGAGAACTTCCTCAATCTGGTGAAGGAAACAGACTTTCAGGAAGTCCAGGAAACTCAGAGAGTCCCAAAGAAGTTGGACCCAAGAAAGCACACACTGAGGTACATCATCATTACATTAGCCAAGATTAAAGATAAGGAGAGAATCTTAAAAGCAGCAAGAGAAAAGGAGACTGTTACCTACAAAGGAGTGCCCATAAGGCTTATCAGCTGATATCTCAAAAGAAACCTTGCAGGCAAGAAAAGGCTGGAAAGAAGTTTCTGAAGTCATGAAAGGCAAGGACCTACATCCAAGATTACTTTATCCAGCAAAGCTATCATTTACAATGGAAGGGCAGATAAAGTGCTTCCCAGATAAGGTCAAGTTAAAGGAGTACATCATCACCCAGCCCTTATTATATAAAATGTTAGAGGGACTTATCTAAGAAAAACAAGGTGGTCAAAAATACAAACAGTAAAATGACAACAAACTCACAACTATCAACAACGGAACATAAAAAAACAAAACAAAACAAAACTTAGCAAACAACTAGAATAGGAACAGAACCACAGAAATGGAGATCACATGGAGGGTTATCGGGAGGGGGAGAGAGGGGGAAAAGGTACAGAGAATAAGTAGCATAAATGGTAGGTATGAAATAGACAGGGGGAGGTAAAGAATAGTATAGGAAATGTAGAAGCCAAAGAACTTATTTGTACAACCCATGGACATGAAATGAAAGGGGGGAATGCAGGTGGGAGGCAGTGTGCAAAGTGGAGGGGTAAAAAGGGGGGAAAATGGGACAGCTGTAATAGCATACATAATCAATAAAATATATTTTTTAAAAAACATGCCCCAAATAAAAGAACAGGAGAAAGCTAAAAAAAAACCCCAAAAAACAAAACGAAAACAAACCAAAAAGAGCTAAATGAAATAAGAGGCAATCTACTAGATACAGAGTTTTTAAAAAATAGTTATAAGGATGCTCAAGAAATTTAGGGGAAGAATGGATAAGCTAAGTGAGAACCTCAGCAAAGGGAGAGAGAGTAAACATAAAAAAAGGAAAACATGTTTGCCAATGATACCTCAGACAAGGGTCTGATCTCCAAAATACATAAAGAACTCACACAACTCCACTCCAGGAAGACAAACAACCCAATTAAAAAATGGGCAAAGGACTTGAACAGACGCTTCTCCAAGGAAGACATACAGAGGGCCCAGAGACATATGAAAAGATGCTCAGCATCACTAGCCATCAGAGAGATGCAAATTAAAACCACAATGAGGTACCATCTCACACTGGTCACAGTGACCAACATAAACAAATCAACAAACAAATGTTGGAGAGGATGCGGAGAAAAGGGAACCCTAGTACATGGGAATGCAGACTGGTGAGGCCACTATGGAAAACAGTATGGAATTTCCTCAGAAAACTAAAACATGGAACTGCCTTTTGATCCAGCAATTCCACTGCTGGGATTATACCCTAAGAACCCTGAAACACCAATTCAAAAGAACCTATGCACCCCAATGTTCGTAGCAGCACAATTTACAATAGCCAAGTACTGGAAGCAACCTAAGTTTCCATCAGCAAATAAGTGGATCAAAAAACTATGGTACATTTACACAATGGAATTCTACGCAGCAGAGAGAAAGAAGGAGCTCCTACCCTTTGTGACAACATGTATGGAACTAGAGAGCATTATGCTAAGTGAAATAAGCCAGACAGTGAGGGACAAATACCATATGATCTCATCTTTAACTGGAACATAATCAACAAAAGAAAAAAAGCAAACAAAATATAACCAAAGACATTGAAGTTAAGAACAATCTAATAATAGCCAGAGGGGCAGGGGTAAGGGATAGTGGGGAGAAGGGTTTTCAGGAACTACTATAAAGGACACATGGACAAAACCAAGGGGGAGGGTGGAAGCAGGGGAGGGAGGTGGGTTTGGCTGGGGTGGGGTAGAGGGGTGGGGAGAAAATGCAGACAACTGTCAGTGAACAACAATAAAATAAAACATAAAAAAAATTACTTAAGCTTAAGAAAAAAAAAAAAAGGACAGAGAAACCATAAAACATAACCAGTCAGAAATGAAGAACGCAATGTCTTGCTGACTACAATACTTGCTGCTCAAGTGTGAGGTGGAACTGTGACTGCTAGGATGTTCTCCACTGCACCGTTGACCTTTAGAAGACCAAGATACATGTCAAGTCTCATAGCCTTATGGGGTCCCCTTTAAACAATTTACTTAGTTGCTTGCCCTCACCACACCCATTAGATGGGTCCACATTTAGCACCCTACTGGGGGTTAGTGAATTTAATTTCTGTTGGGAGGACCCCTACCAGGCTGCAGATGCTACCATCACCAAAGCACCCCCCACCGACACACCCTCCAGGATCATAGCCACAGGGTCACCTGCCTACACCACCCTAAGCAGGCCCTTTCCTAATGTCACCACTCAGGACTCTACAATCCTCCCATTCAAGCCCTCCAATAGTCCAGAATTATTAATAGTTATTTTCTTTCTCTCTTCAAATTGTGTATCTAGGGCTGATTTTCAGTAGATTGCAATGAGTCTAATATTTTTATACAATGGGCAGAAACCAGAGCTCATTTTGGGCGACTGTGATAATTACTAGGCACATAAGCAGGCTCAACAAAAACTTTTCCCCACTTTATTGGCCTACCTGGTTGATTTTTTTGAAAGATTTATTTTTAGAGCGAGGGGAAGGAAGGGGGAGAGGACGAGGGGGAGAGAGAGGGGTGGGAGGGCAGAGAGAGAGAGAGAGAAACATCAATGTGAGAGAATCATTGATTGGCTGTCTCTCACACGTGTCCCAACCAGGATCTCAACCTGAAACCCAGGCATGTGCCCTGTCTGGGAATCCAACCACCAACTATGTGCTTTGCAGGATGATGCCCAACCAACCGAGCCACACCAGTCAGGGCCCTGGCTGAGTTTTTAACACTGCCTCCAATTGCCTAACAGAAGGCACCCCATTCAACCCTGCAGCTTGCCCAGATACTCTCTATGGTACTTAATTGCTTCCATAGAGTACACTTGCCATACAGTATGTGGCATTTGGCAGGAGCCCCAGATGCGCTTTATAATCCTCTGTACGTGCCCAGGCACCCTCCACAAAAAAGAACATGACCTACACCGTGTCCCAAGGAGCATAATCCCCAAAGCACTGAGCCTTGCAGCCCAGTCACTCAGGGGGAACCCCAAATTATATCAGCTTCCCCAGTCAGTTAGTGACCACTGTGCATCTAGGGCCCTGGGTCCATTACACATTTGTGGTTCTCCATATGTGCACTTCTCTTCCGCTCAACCTCTTTGCTGGCCAGGGAAGTCCTGTATATTCGTACCAATGTACTTTAGTCTACTTGGGAGCACACTTATACAAATCACTGAACAGGACCCTCAATCCATCTCTTTTCCTGTCTATCACACGAAAAGGATGTGGTATACATCCCCATTACGTTGGAAGTAGGTCTGCTACTATTTCTCACAGGAACTGGGTTACACACAACAGGCACATAAAAACAAATTATTAAGGCAAACACCAACCTGTCAACTACACTGGCTGAACATACTAAGCTGTTACTCCAAAGTATAACATAATGCAACAAAAACATGATTCTTCAGTGCAGATGATTTTAGATAACCATTTGGCTTTAGATTACTGATTGGCCAAGGAAAGAGAAACATGCACTTTAAGTATACCACTTGCCACACGTATATTAATAATTCTGGGCAAAATATATTTGTAAAAGATGGCCAAACAGGTATCACTATTCCATAATCTCACTAAAGTTTTTAATCAAATACCTACCATAACCTTATCCATGGGCCTTGATTTTTTTCTTGGCTGCACCCCAACAAATAGGGGGATGGTTACAAATAGGACTTCAAACTATCCTTTGTCTACTGATGTTCTTGATTGGCATTTTTGCTTTACTCAAATGTTTCATTTGCTAGGTGTCCAAAACCCTGCCAGTGGCTGTTAATATCTCCACCATCCAGACAGTGCCCATGATTTTCCCTAAAGACTAAGGCCTAGGCATCACAGGGTCAATTGTGATGAGAAAAAAGCTATTCTGAGTTGCTGCCTAGGCATTTTACAGTATGACAACCCTGCTCACACTGTCCAGTATGGGACCTGAGTTTAGGACTCCTGCCAGAAGTTCCCTCTTTGTTTTTTCCAGGGAACCTTTTAAAACAACCACTTAGAGTTGAGCCTGTGAAAATTCAAGTGACCTCTGCCTCAACAACCTTCTAAGTAATAAGTGCTTACTACCTGCTCTCTAGCTCCTGCCTGTGACCTGGACAGAGGACTGCCCTTCCCTCAACTCAATGCACCCCAACCCCCAGTCTTCTGGAATTTGTAAGTAATAAATCTTGTGACTTTACTTCCTTTGTGTGAGTATATTAAAACTGTACCTTCAAGCAAAACAACCCTGGGGTTTTACTTCCCCAAAGTGGGAGCTCAGATGCTGAGAAAGCTACCTGCCTACCCCAGTGGCTTGTGCCTGCACACTCAAGAGGTCATAATCTGCATATTAATTTAATACACCAGTTACAGGGTTTGAAACATAGCATACTACAAAGCAAAAACAAAAAACAAAAAACAAACAAAAACAAAAACAAACCTGTTTGAAGAGCCAGAGCAAGCAAAAAACCACATATGGCAGGAATGCTGGAATTACCAGACTAAGAATTTAAGATAACTATGATTAATATGCTAAAGGCTCCAATGGATAAAGTGAACAGCATGCAGGAACACAAACATAATGTAAGCAGAAAGATAAAAATCCTAAGAAAGCATGAAAAAAAATGCTAGAGATCAAGAACATTGGAAAGGAAATGAAGAATGCCTTTGATAGGTTCATTAGTAGACTGTACATGGCCAAGGCAAGAATCTTGAGCTTCCGATATCTCAAAAGAAACATCCAAAACTGAAAAGCAAAAAAGAAAATTTTAAAAGCCAGACCAGAACATCAAAGGACAATAGGACAACTATAGAAGATATTAGTATACGAGCAACAGAAATTCCAAAAAGAGAACAGGAGAACTGTTTAAAAAAAAAATAACTAAGAATTTCGCCCAAATTAATGTCAGATACCAAAATACAGACTTAGGTATTTCAAAGAACACGAAGTAGGATAAATGTCCTCTACCCCCAAATACCAGAAAAACTACACCCAGGTATAATATTTTCAAAGTAAAGAAAATCAAAGATAAAGAAAAAATATCCTGAAAGAAGCTGGAGGGACAAAATGTCCTATCTACAGAAGCAAAGAATTACACCCAACTTCTCTACAGAAACTATGCTAGCTAAAAGAGAATAGAGTGAAATATTTAAAGTGTTAAGATAATAAAAACCCCACCAACTTAAAATTCTATATCCTATGGAATTATCCTTCAATCTGAAAGAGAAATAAGACATTCTCAGACAAACAAAAATTGAGTGAATTTGTGCCAGTAGACCTGCCATTCAACAAATGTAAACAGCAGAACTTTACAGAGAGGGAGTTCCGGCCAAGATGGAGGCATAAGTAGAATCACTTTGCTTCCTCGCACAACCAAAAGGAGAATAACAACCAACCTAAAATCAATAAACCACCAGAAGCGCCAGAAAATCAAACTGCAGGAACTCCGACAACCAAGGAATTAAAGAAAAAAATCAACCAGAACAACCAGACTGGTAAGAATCCACGGCGAGGCCATGCAGGCAGGGCAGATATAAGGGGAATCTGAGACTCAGAGTTGACTGTGGAATTGGTAGGCATTAAATAGATGGGGAGAGGTCAAAAATGGTATAGGAAACAGAGAACTTAAAGAACTTATATGTACAACCCATGGACATGAACTAAGAGGGGAGGGAACGCTGGAGGGTTGGGGGATGTAGGGAGGAGGGGGGATAAAGGGGAAAAAATTGGGAAAACTGTAATAGCATAATCAACAAAAAATACTTAAGGAAATAAATCATTCTATAAGAAAAAAAAAAGAAAATATACCAAATTTGAATTATGGTTGACTTTGGAATGGAGAATATAGATTTTTAAATCTTAAAAAAATAAAAAAAACTTTACAGAGAAAAATATAGGTCAAAAAATCAGATCTACATAAAGAAACAGCATAGAAGGAGTAAGTGAAGGTTAAAAAAAACCCAAACGTTTTTTCTTATCTTGAATTCATCTAACAAAAAAGTTTGTTTGAAATATTGCCATGTACCATATTTTGCTGTGTATAATGCACATGTTTTTTTGCCCAAATTCTTGAGGGGAAAATAAGAATGTGCATTATGCATGGGTAGTATTAATTTGTTAACCAGTACATAAAATTTCTTGTGGCTTGTATCTGTTCTTGTTTTGCAATTATTTGTTACATAAAATTTCTTGTACTACAATATGCTCAAAAATAAATGTTAAAATTCCTTTATAATACAAAAAATAAGTATCTAAAAATAAATAAATAAATAATTGAATTAAAAAATTAAAACAGAAGATTTTTTCCTCTGAAAATTTGGGCCAAAAACATGGGTGTACATTATACAGGGGAGCACATTATACACAGCAAAACATGGTGTGTGTGTATGTGTGTGTGTGTGTGTGAAATGAATGACAGGAATGACACAAGGGATGGGAGGGAAGAATTAGGATTATTTGATTGATAGGTACTCACACTACCTGTGAAGCAGCAGAGTGTTATTTGAAAGTGATTTATTTGTAAGTATACGTATGTTACAACCTCTAGGGCAACCTCTAAAAAAAAAGTAAAAAATAGATGTATTTATAACTGATATGCTAAGAAATGAGAGAAAATGTAAACAGCAAATGCTAAATTAAAACAACAAAAAGCAGACTGAATAACTCAGTTGGTTAGAGAGTCATCCTGATATATGCCAAGATTGTGGGTTCGATCTCCGGTCAGTACACATATAAGAAGCAACCAATGAATGTATAAAAAAGTGGAACAACAAATTGATGTATATGTCAGTCTCTCTCTCTCCAAAAAAAGATCAATTAAAAACATTTAAAAATAAAAAAATAAAACCATCAAAGGCAGAAAGAATGGAAATAAAAACAGGAACAAGGGAAACAAGTAGAAAACAGTAACAAATGTGCTGGATATTAACTGAAGTATATCAATAATTGCTTTAAAAGTCAATGGTCTAAGTGCACTAATTAAAAAACAGAAATTGTCAGAGCATAACAAAACATAAGGTCCAACTATAGGGTGTCTACAAGAAAGCCACTTCAAATATGAAGACACATATAATTTAAAACTAAATGAATAATGAAAAAATACCATGCTCACTCTAATCAAAAGGAAGTAGGAATACTATTATTCATTTCAGAGTGAAAAGACTGCAAAGCAGGAAAGGTTATCAGGAATAAGGAAGGACATTACGTAATGACAAAGGGGTAATTCTCTAAGAGATGACAACTTTAATGTATATATGCCTAAACATGGAGAAACAGATGAACCTACTTATAGACTTCAACACTCCTCTATCAGTTGAACAAATCCATCAGGCAACAAATCAGTAAGGATATGGTTGACCTCAACACCTCCATCAAGCAACTAAATCTAATGGGCATCTACAAACAACTTCAGATAAAAACAACAAAATATGCATTCTTCTCAAGTTTACATAGAACAGTCACCATAAAACATACCTTATAAAACGCAACAAATTATAGGCAGTTTTGAAAAGGCAAAAAAGTGTGAAGACACTATTTTATCACACAAAAAAAATATTTTTTAAATCCATGACTTGATTATCTGAAATAGCTTGTATGACCTGAATAAAGAGTCAATGCAATTCTATGAAAGTACCAATGGCATTTTTCACAGAACTAAAACACAGAATTACATGGAATCATAAAAGAACCCAAAGAGTGACAGCGATTTTGAGAAAGAACAACAAAATTAGAGGTATCAAGCTACCTGTTATCAAATTGAACACTTTGCTAAGGAAATAAGCCAGTCAGAGAAAGACAAATACCATATGATTTCACTCATATGTGGAATCTAATGAACAAAATAAACAAGCAAGCAAAATACAACCAGACACACTGAAATAAAGAACAATCTGACAGTAACCAGAGAGGTGGAGGGAAAGGGATAATGCAACATTGGGGAGGGTGGGCATCAAGGAACGTGTATGAAGGACACATGGGCAAGGCCAAAGAGGGTGGATTCAAGGGTGGGAGGTGGGCATGGGTTGGGATGGGGGCATGGTGGGGTGAAAACGGACACAACTGTACTTGAACAACAATTAAAAAATAATTTTAAAAAATGTAAACCTTTATTAAAGGCCTATTACCTACTGCACTGGCTGTTTAAGGAAAGAAAGATGAGTAAGATACTAACACAACATGAGAAAAATTAGTTTCATGGGGAAATAGAAAAAAAGAAAAAAAATGGGCAGAAGACCTGAACAGACACTTCTCACAAGAGGACATAAAGATGGCCAATATACCTCATACCTGTCAGAATGGCTACCTTCAATAAATCAACCAACAAGTGTTGGTGAGGATGTAGAGAAAAGAGAACCCTTGTGCCCTGTTTGTGGGAATGCAGTTTGGTGCAGTGACTATGAAAAACAGTGTGGGGGGTCCTCTTAAATTTAAAAATGGAACTGCCTTATGACTCAGCAGTTCCACTTCTGGGTATATGTCCCAAGAAACCCAAAACACTAATTCTAAAAAACACATGCAGCCCTATATTCACTGCATGTTATTTATAATAACCAAGATATGGAAGCAACTCAAGTGCCCAACAACAGATGAGTGGATAAAAATGTGCTGGTACATATATACAATGGAATGTTATTCAGCCATCACAAAAGAATTAATCTGACTTTTGGCCAAGATGGAGGCATAGGTAAATAGACTTTGCCTCCTCGCACAACCAAAAGAAGGACAACAAATTTAAAAACAAAAATAACCAGAATGGCCAGAAAATTGAAATGTACGGAAGTCTGACAAATAAGGAGTTAAAGAAGAAACATTCATCCAGAACAATAGGAGGGGTGGGGACAGGAAGCAGGGGTGGAGAGGACTGAGGATAAACCAGGAGAAACAACTGGGGAATGAGACAGACCATGCAACACAGGGTATTCCAGTGCCAGGAAATAAAGCCAAAAAACCTCTGACTGAAAAAACCTGTGGGGGTTGAGGCAGCAGAATAAACTCCCAGCCTCACAGGAGAGCTCCTTGGAGAGACCCACAGGGTCCTAGAACATACACAAAGCCACCCACCTGGGAATCAGCACCAGAAGGGCCCAATTTACTTGTGGGTAGTGTAGGAAGGGACTGAAAGACAGCCAAGAGCTAAGCAAGCAACATTGCTCCCTCTCAGACCCCTCCCCTCCACAGAGCCATAACACAGCAACGTGGGTTGCTCCACACTGGTGAACATCTAAGGCTCTGCCACTTACTACATAACAGGCCTGTTGAGACAAAAAATATGGCCCAAATAGAAAAACAGATCAAAGCTCCAGAAAAAATACAACTAAGTGATGAAGAGATAGCCAACCTATCAGATGCAGAGTTCAAAACAATGGTAATCAGGATGCTCTCAGACATGACTGAGTATGGTGGCAAAATAGAGGAAAAAGTGAAGGTTATAAAAAGTGAAATAAAGGAAAATGTACAGGGAACCAACAGTGAAGGGAAGGAAACCAGGACTCAAATCAACGATTTGGACCAGAAGGAAGAAAGAAACATTCAACCAGAACAGAATGAAGAAATGAGAATTCAAAACAATGAAAAGCTTAGGGACCTGCAGGATATCTTTAAATGTTCCAACATCCGAAATCATAAGGGTGCCAGAAGGAGAAGAACAGCAGCAAGAAATGGAAAACTTATTTGAAAACATAATGAAGGAGAACTTCCTCAATCTGGTGAAGGAAACAGACTTTCAGGAAGTCCAGGAAGCTCAGAGAGTCCCAAAGAAGTTGGACCCAAGGAAGCACACACCGAGGTACATCAATTACATTAGTCAAGATTAAAGATAAAGAGAGAATCTTAAAAGCAGCAAGAGAAAAGGAGACCGTTACCTACAAAGGAGTGCCCATAAGGCTTATCAGCTGATATCTCAAAAGAAACCATGCAGGCAAGAAAAGGCTGGAAAGAAGTATCTGAAGTCATGAAAGGCAAGGACCTACATCCAAGATTACTTTATCCAGCAAAGCTATCATTTACAATGGAAGGGCAGATAAAGTGCTTCCCAGATAAGGTCAAGTTAAAGGAGTTCATCATCACCCAGCCCTTATTATATGAAATATAATAAGAGGGACTTATTATAGAAATAAGGGACTTATCTAAGAAAAACAAGGTGGTCAAAAATACAAACAGTAAAATGACAACAAACTCACAACTATCAATAATGGAACATAAAAAAAAAACAAACCCCCAAATCAAAAAGGAACTAAACAAAGAACTACAACAGGTACAAAATCACAGAAATGGAAATCACATGGAGGGTTATCAGTGGGGAGGGGGATTCGGGAGAATGGGGGAAAAGGTACAGAGAATAAGAAGCATAAATGGTAGGTACAAAACAGACAGGGGGAGGTTACAAATAGTATGGGAAATGGAGAAGCCAGAGAATTTATATGTACAACCCACAGACATGAACTAAGTTGGAGGAATGATGGTGTGGGGGGGGTACAGGGTGAAGGAGAATAAAGGGGAGAAAAAAATGGGACAACTGTAACAGCATAATCAATAAAGTATATTAAAATTAACAAAAAGAATGAAATCTTACCATCTGTGATAGCATGGATAGGCCTAGAGGGTATTATGTTAAGAAAAGAAGGCAGACATAGAAAGACAAATACCGTATGATTTCACTTACATGTGGAATCTAAAAAACAATATAAATACACAAACAAATCAGAAACAGGCTTGGAATACAGAGAACAACTAGTGTTTTTCGGAGGGGAGAGGAGTTGGAGAACTGGGTGAAAAAAGTGAAGAGATTAAGATGTACAAATTGGTAATTACAAAACAGTCACAGGGAAGTAAAGTTCAGAACAGGGAATATAGTCCATAATATTGTAATAACTATGTATGTTGCCCAGTGGGTACCTGAGTTATCGAAAGATCACTTTGTAAATTATGTAACTAACTGTCTAACCACTATGCTGTACATCTGAAACTAACATAAATATTGAATGTCATGTGTAATTGAAACTTTTTAAAAAAGTCCTGCTATTAATAAATACAATGTCTTTCTATTTAATTAGGTCTTCTTTCCTTTCAGTAGAAATTTTAATATTCTCCAATAAAGATCTTATATATCTTTTGTTAGACTTACCCCTTGATACTTTTTAGTTTTTTCTGCCATTAAAAATAGTTATCTTATTGAAAGGTCTTTTTCTGTGACTTCAACATCTCTTTTGTTCTATGTTTCTTTTTCATTAATGTACAAAATATATTCAGTACAGCATATGAATCTGAAGTGACAGCTTGATAATTTTTTATATGTATGTACCTGCCACCCAGATAATTTTATGTGTTTAAATGCCACCCAGATCCAAATATACAATACCTCCCACACCTGAGAAGACCTCTTATGTCTCTTCCCAGTCAATACCACCCACCTCAACCCACTGGAGGTAACCGCTACTCTTACTTCCCCATTAGAGTAGTTTGCCTGTTTCTGAACTGCATAGAAATGAAATTATTCAGTGTGACTCTTCTGTGTGTCATCTTTTGCTAAACATAATGTGAAATCCATCAGTGCTGTGGAGAAAACAGTAGTCTTTTCTATTGCTGTGCAGAATTCCACTGTAGGAATAAATTATAGTTGATTCATTTATTCTATTTGTGATGGACATTGACATTGTTTTCAGCTTTGGGCTATTTAATTACATTTTTTCCCTGTCTTTTGAGGAAAGATATCACTTGAGCACATAACTAGAAATAAAACTATAGTGTCTTAGGGCAAGTATATGTCTACCTTTATTAGACAATGCTAAATTAGACTTTATGGATATGACACCAGTAATCACCCTAAATGTAAAAGGACTGAACCCACCTATCCAAAGGTACTGAGTACCTAGATTAATTAATAAACAGCACCTAACTACATGCTGCCTTCAGGAGACCCATCTCAGTTCCAAAGACAAACACAGGCTCAAAGTGAAAGGACAGAAGATGATACTTCATGCAAATGGTATCCAAAAGAAAGCGAGTGTAACCACACTTCATGAAACAAAATAGGTACAGGAGACAAAGATGGATATTTTATGATAAAGGTGACAAAAAAAAGGTACAGGAGACAAAGATGGATATTTTATGATAAAGGTGACAATCTATGGCAAAGATATAAAACATTTATTAATATATATGCACTCAACCTAGGAGTACCAAAATATATCAAGCAATCATTAACAGCCCTAAAAGGAAAAACAGCATCTCAGTAATAATAGGCAACTTTAACACTTACTTATACCAGTATTATGGAGAGAGAACATCAAAAGGAAACAGTGGGCTTTAAATGATACATTATATACCAGAGTAACTTAATACATATTTCCAGAACTTTCTATCCAAAAGCAACAGAATACACATTCTTCTAAAATGCATATGGATAATTCTTATGGATAGTCTACACTAGGACACAAAACAAGTCTCAATAAATTTAAAAAACCTAAAATCCTATCAAATATCTTTTCTGACCATAATGGTATGAAGCTAGACATCAACTACAAAGTTTGAAAAATCACAAATATGTGATTAAAAAACACACTACTGAACAACTACTGAGACAATGAAGAAATAAAAGCAGAATTCAAAAGATACACACAGACAAATGAAAATATAACATACAAAAATACTTGGAATGCAGCAAGAGTGGTACCAATAGCAAAATTTATAGCAATATAGACCTACCTTACGAAATAAGAAATATCTCAAATAAAGTCTAACCTTAAACCTAAAAAGAAAAACAAAACAAACAAAACAATGAAAGCCCAAATTCTGTATGAGAAAGAAAATAATAAATATAGAGAAGATGAAAGCAAGAGACTCAAAAAAGACAACAGAAAAGATTAATGAAACTAAAAGCTGTTTCTTGAAAAGATAAAAGTGACAAAAAAGTTTGACTCATCAAGCTTCAAAGATTCAAATAAAAGATTTTCTATTATTCAAACAGAAGATTCAAATACAATGAGAAATAAAAGAAAAATTGTAACAGATACCCAAGGAAAAGAAAGGATCATAAAAGAATACTACCATCAAATTGGACAACTTAGAATGAACAAATTTTGGAATCATAAAACCTTCCCAAATCTGAAGAAATATAAGAAAGAGACAATTGTGAAGAAATAGAAACTGAACTGTCTGATTACTTTTAAGGAAATTGAAAGGGTAATCAAGGAAATTGAAAAAGGTAATCAAAAACCTCTCCAATCCAAAAGTCCAGAAACAGATGGCTTCCCCTGGTGAGTTCTAATAAACATTTAGAGATTAAATACTTATCCTTCTCAAACTCTTCCAAGAAACTGAAGAGGAGGAAATGCTTCCTAACTCATTTTACAATACAAACACTACCCTGATAGCAAAAACAGGCAAGGATAACACAAAAAATAGAAAATTACAGGCCAATATCTGTGATGAACATAGATGTAAAAATTCCCAATAAAAAATGAGCAAATTAAATACCAAAATACATTAAAAAATTCATACACCACAATCAAGTGCGATTCATTTTAGGGGTGCAAAGATCCTTCAACATCTGCAAATCAATCAACATGATACACCACATTAACAAAATGAAGGACAAAAATCATATGACAATCTCAATACATACAGCAAAAACCCTGACCAGTGTGGCTCAGTTGGTTGGGCATTGTCCTGCAAAGGGAAAGGTTGCTGGTTCAATTCCTGGTCAGGACACATACCTGGGTTATGGGTTCAGTCCCCAGTCAGGGAGCGTATGAGAGGCAACCTATCCATGTTTCTCTCTCACATCGATGTTTCTCTCCCTTTCTTTCTCTCTCCCTTTCCCCCTCTCTAAAAAATGTAAATAAATAAAATCCTTTTTTAAAAAAAGATATGGCAAGATACAATATTCATTTATGATTTAAAAAATTTAATAAAATGGGTATAGAAGGAAAGCACCTCAACATAATAAAGGCTAAATATGACAAACCCACTGCTAATGTTTTACACTAAATGGTGAAAAACTGAAAGCATTTCCTTTAAGACCAGGAACAAAACAAAAATGACCATACCACTGTTGTTCAACAGAGTACTGGAAATCCTAGACAGAGAAGTCAGGCAAGAAAAAGAAATAAAAAGCATTCCCAATTACAAATGAAATAAAATTGTCACTATTTGTATATGATAAGATTTTATATATAGAAAACCCTAAAGACTCCTCCCCAAAACTATCAGAAGTAGTAAACAAATACAGTCAACTTGCAGGATACAAAATGAATACACAAAATCTGTTGTGTTTCTGTATACTAACAATGACTTTCAGAAAGACAAATGAAGAAAACAATGCCATTTATAATGACAACAAAAAGAATATAATACCTAGAAATACATTTAACAAAGGAGGTGAAAGACCTATACATTGAAAAGAAGAAGATACTATTGAAATAAACTGAAGACAGAAATGGAAAAATACTCCATGTTCATGGCTTGGAAAAATTAACATTGGTAAAATGTCCGTAATACTCAAAGCAATTAACAGATTCAATGCAATACCTGTCAAAATTCCAATGGCATTTTCCACGGAAATAGAACAACAGAAAAATCCCCCTCAAATTTGTATGGAACTACAAAAGACCCTGAAGAGCCAAACCAACCCTAAGAAAGAAGACCAAAGCTGAAGGTATCATACTCCCTGATTTCAAACTACACCATGAACATATAGTAATCAAAACAATATGATACTGGCAGAAAAACACACACAATGACACAGAACTGAGAATCCAGAAATAAGCCCACACACATATGGACAAGTAATTTATGACAAAGGATCCAAGAATATACAATAGATAAAGAAAAGCCTCTTCAATAAAAAGTGTTGGGAAAACTGGACAGCAACATGCAAGAGAATGAAATTAGACCACTATCATACACTATACACAAAAATTAACTCAAAATGGACTAAATATTTAAATATAAGACCTGCAACAAAAAATACATAGAAGAAAGCATAGGCACTAAGTTTCTGGACAATGGTCTTAGTGGAGTTTTTGTGAATTTGACTTTAAAGGCAAGGGAAATGAAAACAAATGTAAACAAATGGGACAACACCAAACTAAAAAGGTTCTGCACAGCAAAGAATGCCATCAACAAAATGAAAAGGTAACCAACAGAATGGTAAAATATTTGTAAATGATATTTCCAATAATGAGTTATTATTCAAAATATATATGGAACCCATTAAACTCAACAAAAAAAACAAACCACCTGATTTAAAAATGAGCACGAACAGATATTTTCCTAAGGAAAACACACAGAGGGCCAACATACACATTATAAAATGTTCAACATCACTAATTGTTAAGTAAATGCAAATCGAAACATTTAACAATAAGATATCACCTCACAGTAGTCAGAATGGTTATTTATCAAAAAGGTAAAAAGTGACAAGTCTTGAGGATGTGGAGAAAAGGGAAACCTCATACACAGTTGGTGGAATTGCAAACTGGTATAGCCACTATGAAAAAAATTATAAAGGTTCCTCAAAGAATTCAAAGTAGAACTACCAGATGATGCAGCAATTCCTCTTCTGGTTATCTATCCAAAGAATATGAAAACACTAAATCAAAAAGATACATGTAGTTCTTCTATGTTCATTACAGCTTTATAACAGCCAAAATATAGAAACAACTTACGTGTTCATCAGTGAATGAATGAAGATGTGGTGTACACACATACACATATACACACATACAAATGGAATACTTAGCCATAAAAAAGATACAATATTGTCATTTGCAATAACATGGATGGATCTTGAGAGTATTACACTAAAAGACAGAAAAGGATGAAAACTGTAGACTTCCCTCATATGTAATATAAAACAAAAAGGAAACAAATGAACAAATAAAACAAAACAAAAACAAACTCCCAGACACAGACAATAGAAGGGAAAGGCCCTTACTAAGGGAAAGGAGATTGGGGGAGGGTGAAATAAAGGGGGTTGAATATAAGGTGACAAATGAAAACTAGACTTTTGGTGGAGAGCATGCTATAATGTATACAGAGATTGAATTATAATGATGTATGCCTGAAACTTACATGTTATTAACCAATGTTGCTGCAATAAAGGAAATTAAATTCATTTAAAAAATACTGAAAAAACAAATAATACTACTGTACCAATTTTTCCTCCTATCTGAATTATGTAAGTATTTCATTTGCTCTACAACCTCACCAATATTTAGTATTGTTTTCCTTTTAATTTTAGTTACTCTGGTATGAAGTGGAATCTCAGTTTTAATTTGCATTATTCTTTTAATATATTTTATTGATTATGCTATTACAGTTGTCCCATTTTTAATTTGCATTATTCTAACAAGTAATTGCACTGAGAATCTTTACCAATGTTTATTGGCCACCTGGGTATCTTCACTTGTGAGGTAACCATGGAAAACTCTGGAGAAGAAGTGATTTCTAGGAGTTTTTAAAATATATTCTGGAGTTTAGTCTTTTGTCAAATTTATGTATTGCAAATACTCTCTTCGACTCTATGGTTTGACTTTCCACTTTTCATTGTACCTCTAATGACCAAATGTTTTTAATTTTCATGAACAGCAAGTTATCAATCTTTTGTGGTTAATGCTTTTTTGTATCCTACTTAAGATCATTTAAGAGATTTTCTTCAAGAAGCTTTATTTTACCTTTCACATTAATGTCTATGACTCATCTCAAATTAATTTTTGAGAAGGATAGAGGGGATATAGTACCCTAGAAATCATAACACATTACTTAACAATCTAAAGTAAATAATGTATCCATCTTTCTCTTGAAGTTAAGAAACTCAGAACAATTTAAATCCATTTATATAGCTTCCAATCTAAAATGACACTGTCATGTAATTTTAGAACATGTTTTATCTCAGCCCTGAAAATCCTATTGTATTTGTTTTATACAATCAGTTTTGTTACATTTATCTACATATTTACATAATACCTCCTTTCCTCCTTAATCCTTCTTACATCACAAATTTCCATCTGGGATAATTTTCGTACAATCTGACTGGGGTACACCACTTAGAATTACTTTAATAAGTATTAAATGTTGAAAAACTTTTTGCCTAAAACCATTTTTGTTTTACTTTATTCTCAAAAGGAATTTTCATGGGGCATAGAATTCTAGGTAGACAGGTATTTTCTTTCAGCATATTGAAAATGTCCTCCTAATACATCATTTCTTTCACTGTTGGAAGAAATCATAGTGGAAATTTAAAAATACTTGATATGGTTGATAATAATGTAATTACACATAAAACCTATGTGCTGGGAGTAGGACTTAGGACTGTGAAAGAAACCAACCTGTTACAGCCACCATGATCACTGCGGTTTAGGGAGAAACATTCAGGACAGTTTAAGCAAATAAGTAAATATATTAAGGATAATGGGAGCTGGGTTTCTCACTATCAGAGAAGTGAATTAAAAATATAAAAAGGAGAAAGGCTAGAATAATCCTATGGTACTGGAATGGAATTGGACATACGAGTGTAAAATCATATAGTTCTCATGGTTTTTGATATTGGTAAATAAGAAAAATGGCATATAGAGAGGGTAAGGGTGTGTGTGTGAGTAATTATGTATATACAAATTATCTGCCAAGAAGGTCTAAAAGCACTGGGGTCACAGTGTCAATAAGCACACCTAGCATACAGATTTTGGTTCCAAAATACCAGTCTCTGCCAAAAGGAAATCAGGAGTTCTCAGAGAAATGGTGACTTCGGGGCTGGTGAAGAGAAAATACGAGATCTGCCTAGAATTCCTTCTTCCACCAAAAAGTGAGTGAGTAAGTGCTTCAAGAATAATGGTGGCATACCAAAAATACACAGAATCCAGCTTAAAAGGGCTCTCACTGGCAGAGGGGGATAATTTGGATATCAAAATAAACCATAACAGCAATAGATTATACCCTTTGACTAAAAGAAATATCCAAGAATCCAAACTAATATAAATAAGTATTTGGAGAATGGAAACCTCTAACTTAAAGATTTCCAAGTAATGTTAAAGGAATAGTAAAAAAGTTTATATCTTCAAATTATAGCTATCTCATTAATAAATGATTCAGTTCAATTCATCATTAGATGCTAAATTAGGTAAAAGTTTAATAACAAGATATTTACATTATCTCAAGGTATCTCTCCCTCATATTTGTTAATTACTTATCGATATGTGAGACACACTTATAAAATAACTTTAAAGTGGAAAACATTTACCATCTTAGTAAGATACCATCTGAAGTAGAACAAGCTAACATTATCAGTAATGGGATAAATCAACAAAATGTATCTCCTGATATAATACACCAGGAAAAACACATCATCACTTCTGTGGTGTTCCTACAGAAAAATCAAACTTGAATCTAACCACGACAGAACATCAGACATATTTAATGTGCAGGACATTCTACAAAGTAATTAGGCTATACTCTTCAAAAATGTCAAAGTGATGAAAGATAAGGACAAAGAGAAAAATTTTTATACTGAAAGAACCTAAAGAAACATGGCAACAAAATGAAACACTGAAATAATTATAACAGGTTTTTCACATACATGAATATTTAGAGGGACATTCAAAAGTTGTACGTGACAAGGGACAATTCTTCATTGTGTAAGACTATCCCATGTATTGTAGAACTTCTAATATCTCTGACACCTATCTACTATATGCCAGAAGCAACCCTCCATTACTATGATGACCAAAACGAGCCACATAAATTTCCAAAATATGTCTTTGGGAGACATTTACTGCCCCTGAAAAGAAGTAGAGCTCTCCACAATCTAGTCTTCCCTCTTTCAGTCTCTCCCTAACCACACTGGTCTCCTTACTATTCTTTAACACACCAGGCACACTCTAACCTCAGGGACTTAGCACATGCTATTTCTGTCTGGAATGCTCTTGCTAATGATGGCTTCAGATACCCAAATGGCTTATTTTCTCACCTTCTTTAGAAAGTTGATCCAGTATTTCCTTCTCAGGTCCTTCCTTGACTATTCTGCTTTGTTTCCCTGGCATCCTACCAATTGATATATTATATATTTTACTTATTTATTTGGTGGCTATCTGAACCCTCTCACTTGAAGGTAAGCTTCAAAAGGAAACAATTTCTATTTTGTTCAGTGATATATCCTCAGCAAACAGACGGGCACATATTAAGCATCCAATAAGCATTTTTAGAATAATGAATAAATTTCGAACATTAGGGGAAGGATTAAAGTGTTATATTCATATTATGAAATATTACATGACCATATAAAATTATACTTCTAGAGTAGTTTTAAGGGGAATAGTCATATATTTAAGTTTAAAAAGAAGCATCCAAAAAATACACACAGTTGTGGCCAATACGAACAAGTCATACCAGACAAACTGGAGTTCATAATCACTCAACAAATTGAAGGAAGTCAAATATAAAATGGTGAATAGTGAAGTGTTTAACCCCAGTTGTCAGAAAATCTTATTAAAAAAGTTTTATCCTTTTCCCCAATGACTTAGTGAACATTTTTATCAAATATATGGACAAAAATAGTTACATAAATGTCATTAAGATGGAAGGATATTTAATATAACAGAAGACCTAACTGAAACTCAGTATCATTCCAATAGTCTTGAACATTGACATAAAATAAATAAGAAGAAATACAGCACAATTTAAAAAAATTATATGCACAAGATATGGGAGTAGAAATTTGGTCAGTTCATGTTTTTAAAAACACCACAGTATGATATAATCAGAAGTAATCAAAAAATACATTAGCTAAAAGAGAATTACTACATATACTTTATGCTAGTCAGAACATGTGAAATTTTGTGCTTAATGTAATTTAAAACAATATATTTTAAGAAGAATAGCTTTTAAAAATTAGAGTCTAGCATTATGCTAAGTGTAATAAACTGGGCAGTAAAAGACAAATACCATATGATCTCACCTGTAAGTGGAACCTAATCAACAAAACAAACAAACGAGCAAAATAGAACCAGAGACATGAAAATAAAGAACTGACAATGACCAGGGTACGGGGATAACAGGGGTAAGAAGAGGAAGGAGCAAGTTGAGGAACATGAATAGAGGAGACACAGGCACGGACAATGGGAGGGGACTGACTGTGGGAGCTGGCGGGGGATTGGTAGAGGAGAGCAATGGGGAAAAAGGTGGGACAACTGTAACTGAACAACAACTTAAAACAAACAAACTAGAGTCTACCCAAAGAAAGGTAATTTGATTGCTGAGAGGTCTGAAAACATCAGCATTATGATCAGTAATGAAACAAGGAAATGCAGATCATTGGGAGAAATAGGTGCTTTTAAACAATGACAACAAATTATCCATATTTGTTAATTGTGTTTTTCATAAGCATATGTGTAAACGTAAAATCCAATCTAATTTATACTTTTAAAAACTTTTCCAAAATTGCTAAGCCAAATAATTATGCCATATCTCTGATGAACTATATTCTAAGAAACTGTATGAATTAGACCATAAAGTCTATGCATATGATAGCTATATCAATTTTTACAGGAGTAATAACAGCTGCCAATTACTGAGCACTAATTAGATATCACACATTCTATTAAGCATTTTATAGATATTATCTCATGTAAGCCATACCCAAATCCTATAAAACAGGTATTATTATACCCTATTACTATTCATAATAGTGGGCCAAATGCCCTATCAAGAGAATAAATAAACTATGATATATCCATACACTGAATACTTACAGAAATAAAAAATAAACTAAAATTATATACATCTACATAGAAGAATCTCGAAAACCTAAGACTATATGAAAAACACAATTCTCGGAATACATACTATATTAATTCCATCTATTATAGAGTTCATAACCATACTGAACAGCAAGAAAATCAATACATGTCCCCTGGCTGGTGTGGCTCAGTGGATTGAGTACTGGCCTGTGAACCAAAGGGTCGCAGGTTCGATTCCCAGTCTGGGGCACATGCCTGGGTTGCAGGCCAAGTCTCCAGTAGGGGCTGAGTGGGAGGCAACCGCATGTTGGTGTTTCTCTCCCTCTCTTTCTCCCTTCCTTTCCCCTCTCTAGAATAAATAAGTAAGATCTTTAAAAAAAATAAAATCAATACATGTCAAAATAAGGAGTAAGAGTTATGACTGGGGAAGGGGACACACAGGACTTCAGTGTCATTTGATAACATTCTATTTCTCAAGATGTATGGCTGACATGCAGGGATTAACTTTACTTTATTCCTTATATATGTTTCATATCTTCTTTTCTATGCATGAAACAGTTCACAATGGAAGGAAAATAAGTACTGTTAAAAAGAAAGTAAGCCCTAGCAGGTGAGGCCCAGTTGGCTGGGCGTCATTCCTCAAAGGGAAAGGCCACCTATTCAATTCTGGGTCAGGGCACATGTCTGGGTTGCAGACCCAGTCCCTTGTTGGGGTGAATGAGAGAGGCAACCAAATGATGTCTCTCCCTCTCTCTCTCCCTCCCTTCCCCTCTCTCTAAAAAGTAAATAAAATTTTAAAAAAGTAAAAGTGATTTATACACAGGCTGTTATAGTTCTGTGTTCCTAAGCAGAAAATATATATCTGAAAATAGCTGGACTTTATCTGCATCTCAAGATATCATCCTCAAGAGAAAATAAGATTGACAACAATATATTGATAAAACAAATCTATTCTTATTTTCCAAAGGAGGTAATTTTTTTTAATTGTTATTCAAGTACAGCTGTTTCCATTTTCACCCCACCATGGCCCTCCACCCCACCCAACCCCACCTCCCACCCTCGAACCTACCTCCTTTGGCTTTGTCCATGTGTCCTTTATACATGTTCCTTGATGGACCTTCTCCTTTTCCCCCATTATCCCTTCCCCCGTCTCCTCTGGTTACTGTCAGTTTGTTTTTTATTTCAATGTCTCTGGTTATATTTTGCTTGTTTGCTTTCAATAGATGAATTTGAAATTAATAAAAACTTACAGAATCTAATTCTTAATCTTCACTTTTGAAGAATTAAGACTCCTAACACTTTAAGCCAAATACTACCAGTGACTCCACTAGAGTCATGAAAGCCGAGGTAGGAGATCTAAATTCTACTCCCCTTTCTTTTACATTTTCTCTTCATTTCTACATTTTTTTTATACCTTGGATAAGTCATCTTGACTAAACAACTTTGCTTTGATCTCTTCTACTTTTCTCCTGTCATCTTCATTTAATTCTGAAATGGAGTAGCCACACTCGTGAGCCATATTAAACTTCAGATTCCAGGCTGTAGAGAAAGCATAAAACACCTGAGATAATACAATGCACAAAGTGATACAGTCATTTTAAGAGCACAGATCATCATTACATCTACTATAATGCCTAACATGTGCTTATCAAAAGTGAGTGCTCTAAATTATATGACAAACTATTAATAGTTGAGAGATCATTTCATTGAAAAGTCTGATTTTTGAAAAACACATTCTACAGACTTTTCTCCAAAGAGGCTTCTTTAAATATGGTATTCAATCATTTTTATCACAATCTTTCTTCTAATCAGGACAGTCCCTTCGCCTTCCCCATTAGCTCCTGCTACAGTTACTTCCACTTCCATAAGAGCTTATATTCTAAAATAAACAAAACTTGGGAGTTTGAGAATCAAAATATGCCTAAGTGATTAAAGGAATAGTTTAGGAAGATAATCTCAAGGAAGAGATTCCCAGATAGGCATCTATTGCTTATAAGTTGTACTTTATAATATATTCTCCACATTGCCCTAAATATTTTTAACAGAATTCTACTATTAGACATTAAAAGGATTAATATTCTTTTTTGCAACTCTAACCCAAGTCCTAGTGTAAAATACCTTAATTAGTTTTTTCCAATGTCTACCTAAGATCTGCTCCAAGAATTTTATCAGCAAAGAGGATGAGAAAGTATATGTGGTTTTATGATACAAAGTAATTTAGAGCAGAGCAAACCGATATTTTTTCCTGTCTCCAAAATAAGGGTATTATAATGGGAGGATCAGAGAAAAATGAGAGCTTTAGGAAGACTCAAGCTCCTTACCCTCCTTCAGACATCAGAACTTACTTTTCCTGAGACCTTAAACCAGACTAGCATTATTATTATTAATGTTGTCATCTAGCTACATTATTAGTTAAATGGGCTTATTCTGGATTGCCGTAGAAGATGTAATCATCCTAACTGTTCTACAAGAAAATAAATTTAGAATGCCAAACACTTAACTTTAAATAAATTAAACTACAATTATTAAACTACAATGTTCACCTGCCTTTATAACAAATTATCAGTTCCTACCTCGTGCACGTACCCGGCATTCCTCTTCCTCTGCATTTCTGAGTATTTGCTTAGCATGATTCAATGAGGATTCACATTTCAGAAGGTTTTTCACATGTGCAGCCAGTGAATCTACACTACCACCGCCATCATCACTCTCTGACACGCACTCTTCCTCTCTGCTATCTGTCATGCTTGTCTTCGGTGAAGCGTATGGAAGTAAGTTTAGTAGAACATCAGAAACTGACTCTAGGGAATTACTGTCCCATGAGCAGGAACTTGCATCACTACTTGAATCACTTTTTATGATAGTCATCATAGGGATAAGAATTTTATTTCTGAAGGTTCCACTGCACCCATCAGGTTCAGATCTCATCACAGATCTGGCTGCTTTATATTGCCTAAGGGTTTCATCTAATGCCACTCTAGCTTTGTTTTCTGCTTCTTGTATAGGACTTCTAACTGTAGTTGAACTAATAAACTCCCAATTTTCAATGCCTCGCTGGCATTTCAGATTCGTCTCTGTGTTAATATCCTTCTGTATGTACTTGCTGCTTGGGTTCTCCTCTGTGAATGGCTTTCTCAGAGGCAAATCAACATTGGATTCATCAGGTGTACAGGGTTCTTTGAAGCAAACAACCTTCTTAGATTGAATAAAGGAAATATCACTAACATCTCTGAAAGGTACAAGGGGAGCAGGAAAATTGCATCGCTTCAGTGCTATATTTTCTGCCTCCATTAAAAGTGTCTGAATCTGTTTAAGAGTTTTAGAACTATTATCTGTATATTGGATTTCCTCAGAGCCAACATCTTCAAAACCTGAAGGTTCTGTCTTATTTACTACAACTCTATAATCAGCTTGAGAATTTAAAGGCATATTGTTTGAGATAATACTAGAGTTAGAAGAATCCAAATTATCTATTAGCTTTTGGACATGGTCTGAAACAAGTTTGTGCTTCTCACTATGTGAATAAGTACCAGAGTGAACTGTTGATAACCCAGTAATCTGATCAGCTGGCCCAAGACCACTTGAGAACTTCAGGGAATCTTCAGTTAGACGTCTATCTGGCAAATCCTGTTGATAGAATATATTTGGTTTTTCTCTGTGTGAAAAAAAACGAGGAGGAGCTGTTGGTAACACAGTTTTCTGGTTATCTGGTTCTAGAATTGTTGATACCTTCAGTACATCTTCAGTTAGATGTTTCTCTGGCAATTCCTGTGCAGATAAAATGTTAGATTTCTCTCTGTTTGAATAGGAACTAGAAGTAGGTATCCCAGAATTCACGTCAGTTGGTTCAGGAACAGATGAAGCCTTCAGGATATCTTCACTACGATGTCCACCTGGCAAATGCTGTTTAAAGAAAATGCTAGGTTTTACTTTCTGAGAATAAGAATTACGAAAAACTGTCAGTAACGGAGTCTTCTGGTCATCTGGTCCAATCACAGTTAAATTCTTGGGCTTCTCTCTATGTGAGTAGGAAGTAGAGGAAGCTGTTGGTAACTCAGTCTTCTGGTCATCTGGTAAAACTACAGTTGAAATCTTGGGTTTCTCTTCAAGGGAGTAAGAACTAGAAGGTCCTGCTGATATCTCAGTCTTCTGGCCAGCTGGTACAGGAACAACAAAAACTTTTAACGCTTCTTCAGTAGTATCTGGCAACTCATGCTGGTAAAAAGTACTGCCCTTCTCTCTGTATGAGTAGGAACCTGAGGGGATTATTCGTATTCCAGTCTTCTGTTCAGTTGGTCCAGCAACAGTTGAAACTTCCAAAGTTTTTTCAGTAATATCTGGCAAGTCCTTCGGGTAAGAAGAGATGGAGCTCTCTCTATGTGAATAGGAAGAAGGAGGCACAATTTGTGTATCAGTCTTCTGGTCAGCTGCTCCAGGAACTGCTAAAAGTTTTGAAGCATCTTCATTATGATCTGGCAGCTCTTGCTGGTAAGAAATGATGGGCTTCTCTTCATGAGAGTAAGAAGTAGAGGTTACTACTGGTATCCCAGTTTTCTGTCCAGCTGGTCTGAAACCCCCTAAAACTTTTAAAGCCACTTGAGTAAGATCTTGCTTGTAAGAACTGATGGGCTTCTCTCTATATGAATAGGAATTAGATGGTATTATAGGTATCCCAGTCTTCTGGTCAGCTGTTCCAAGAACACCTGAACCTTTCAGAGCCTCTTCAGTTAGATGACTACCTGGCAACTCCTGTTGGTAAGAAATAATAGGCTTTTCTCTATGTGAGTAAGAAGTAGAAATTGCTGTTGGTTTTCTGGTATTCTGGTCACCTGGTAGAGGAACAGCAGAAATTTTGAAGGCCTGTTCAGTTAGCTGATTATCTGGCAAGGCCTGTGGGTAGAAAATAAAGGGCTTCTCTCTTTGAGAATAGGAAGTAGAGGATACTGTAGGTAACCCAGTCTTCTGTTCAGCTGGTTCAGGAGAAGCTGAAACATTCAGAACCTCTTCTGTGATATGTCTGTCTGGTAAGGCCTGTTGGTAAAAATTAATGGACTTCCCTCCAACTGAGTAGGCACTTGTAGGTACTGTTGGTATTCCAGTCTTCTGATCACCTGTTCCAGGAACAGCTGAAACTTTTGGAGCCTCTTCAGTTAGATGACTATCTGGCAACTCTTGTTGGTAGAAAATACTGGACTTTTCTCTGTGTGAGTAGGAACCAGAAGGTTCTGATGGTATCCCAGTCTTCTGGTCAGCTGGTCCAGGAACAGCTGTAACTTTCAGAGCCTCTTCAGGTAAATGACTGTCTGGCAAGCCCTGTGGGTAGAAAATAACGGGCTTTTCTCTGTGTGAGTAGGAACCAGAAGGTTCTGATGGTATCCCAGTCTTCTGGTCAGCTGGTCCAGGAACAGCTGTAACTTTCAGAGCCTCGTCAGGTAAATGACTGTCTGGCAAGCCCTGTGGGTAGAAAATAATGGGCTTTTCCCTATGTGAGTAGGAACTAGAAGGTTCTGATGGAAACCCAATCTTCTGGTTAGCTGGTCCAGAAATAGTAGAAACTTTTAGAGCCTCTTCATGTAGGTGACTGTCTGGCAAGGCCTGTGGTGAGATAAAAATATGCTTCTCTCCATGTGGATAGGAAGTAGAGGGTACTTCTGGTATCCCAGTCCTCTGATCAGCTGGTCCAGAAATGGTGGGAACTTTCAGGGCCTCTTCAGTGAGATGAGTGTCTGGTAAGTCCTGTGGATAAAAAATAATGGGCTTGTCTCTATGTGAGTAGGAACCAGAAGGTTCTGATGGCAACCCAGCCTTCTGGTCAGCTAGTCCAGGAACAGCTTTAACTTTCAGAGCATCTTCAGGTAGATGACTGTCTGGCAAGCCCTGTGCATTGAAAATAAAGGGTTTCTCTCTACGAGAGTAAGAAGTAGAGGTTATCGTTGGTATCCCAGTCTTCTGTTCAGCTGTTCCAGGAACAGTTGAAACTTTCTGAGCCTGTTCAGTTAAATGACTGTCTGGCAATTCCTGTTCGTAGGAAATACTGGGCTTCTCTCTATGTGAGTTGGAACTAGAGGGTATTGTTAGTATACCAGTCTTCTGGTCACCAGGAACAGATGAAACTTTCAGAGACTCTTCAGTCAGATGACTATCTGGTAATGTCTGCTGATAAAAAACACTGGGCTTCTCTTCAAATGAGTAGGACCCAGAGGATCCTGATGGTATCCCAGTGTTCTGCTCAGCTGGTCCCAGGACAGATGAAACTTTTAGAGCCTCTTTGATTAGATGACTATCTGGAAACTCCTGCTGAGAGAAAAAAATGGTCTTCCCTCTATGTGAGTAGGAAGTAGGAGGCATTACTGGTAACCCAGTTTTCTGTTGAGCTGGTCCAGGGACAGCTGGAACTTTCTGAGCCTCTTTAGTTAAATGACTAACTGGCAACTCCTGTTGGTAGATAATATTGGGCTTCTCTGTATGTGAGTAAGAAGTAGAGGACACTGTTGGTATTCCACTCCTCTGATCAGCAAGTCCAGGAGGAGCTGAAACTTTCAGAGCCTGTTCAGTGAGATGACTTCCTAGCAATGTCTGTTGATAGAAAATAAGGGGTTTCTCTCCATGTGAGTAAGAAGTAGAGGTTCCTGTTGGTACCCCAGCTTTCTGGTCAGTGGATATAGAAACAGCTGCAGCTTGCTGAGACTGTTCAGGTAGATGACTCTCTGGCAACTCTTGCTGGTAGAAAGAACTGGGCTTCCCTCTATGTGGGTAAGCAGTAGAGGACACTGTTGGTATCCCTGTTTTCTGCTCAGTGGATCCAGGAGCAGCCGAAACTTTCAGAGCCTGTTCAGTTAGATGACTTCCTGGCAATGTCTGTTGATAGAAAATAAGGGGTTTCTCTCCATGTGAGTAAGAAGTAGAGGTTCCTGTTGGTATCCCAGCTTTCTGGTCAGTGGATATAGAAACAGCTGCATCTTGCTGAGACTGTTCAGGTAGATGACTCTCTGGCAACTCTTGCTGGTAGAAAGGACTGGGCTTCCCTCTATGTGGGTAAGAAGAAGAGGACACTGTTGGTATCCCTGTTTTCTGCTCAGTGGATCCAGGAACAGCTGAAACTTTCAGAGCCTGTTCAGTGAGATGACTTCCTGGCAATGTCTGTTGATAGAAAATAAGGGGTTTCTCTCCATGTGAGTAAGAAGTAGAGGTTCCTGTTGGTATCCCAGCTTTCTGGTCAGCAAATCCAGAAACAGCTGCATCTTGCTGAGACTGTTCAGGTAGATGACTCTCTGGCAACTCTTGCTGGTAGAAAGAACTGGGCTTCCCTCTATGTGGGTAAGAAGAAGAGGACACTGTTGGTATCCCTGTTTTCTGCTCAGTGGATCCAGGAGGAGCTGAAACTTTCAGAGCCTGTTCAGTTAGATGACTTCCTGGCAGTGTCTGTTGATAGAAAATAAGGGGTTTCTCTCCATGTGAGTAAGAAGTAGAGGTTCCTGTTGGTATCCCAGCTTTCTGGTCAGTGAATATAGAAACAGCTGCAGCTTGCTGAGACTGTTCAGGTAGATGACTCTCTGGTAACTCTTGCTGGTAGAAAGAACTGGGCTTCCCTCTATGTGGGTAAGCAGTAGAGGACACTGTTGGTATCCCTGTTTTCTGCTCAGTGGATCCAGGAGGACTTGAAACTTTCAGAGCCTGTTCAGTTAGATGACTTGCTGGCAATGTCTGTTGATGGAAAGTGAGGGGTTTCTCTCCATGTGAGTAAGAAGTAGAGGTTCCTGTTGGTATCCCAGCTTCCTGGTCAGCAAATCCAGAAACAGCTGCAGCTTGCTGAGACTGTTCAGGTAGATGAGTCTCTGGCAACTCTTGCTGGTAGAGAGGACTGGGCTTCTCTCTATGTGGGTAAGAAGTAGAGGACACTGTTGGTATCCCTGTTTTCTGCTCAGTGGATCCAGGAGGAGCTGAAACTTTCAGAGCCTGTTCAGTTAGATGACTTCCTGGCAATGCCTGTCGAAAGAAAATATGGGGCTTCTCTGCATGTGAGTATAAAGTAGATGATGCTGTTGGTATCACAGTCACTTGATCAGCTTGTCTAGCAGTGGCTAAAACTTTCGCAGTCTGTTCAGTTAGATGACTGTCCGGCAGTTGTTGCTGAGAGAAAACAGCATGCCTCTCTCTGTGTGAAAAGGAACTAGAAGGTACTGTTGTTTTCTCACTCTTCTGGTCAGTGGGACCAAGAACAGCTGGAACTTTTGAAGCTTCTTCGGTTTGATCACTATCTGGCAATGCCTGTTGGGAGAAGATACTGTGCTTTTCTCCAAGTAAGTAGGAACTCGGAGGGACTGTAGATAGGCTGGTTTTCTGGTCAGCAGGTCCAGGAATAGCTGAAACTGTTAGAGCCCCTTCAGTCAGATTCTCTCTCAAGGGCTGTGGGTAGAAAATACTGGGCTTCTCTCTTAATGAATAGGAACTAGAGGGTAGTGTTGATATCCCAGTCTTCTGGTCAGCTAGTTCAGGAATAGCTAAACCTTTTAGTGCCTCTTCAGTTACATGACCATCTGCCAGTATCTGTTTGTTAAGACTGTCAGTATGTAGATGAAGAGTATTCTCCACAGAAGATCTTACAACCAACTGAGGAAAGTCCTCAGGGGTCAGGGGTAAATAAGATCCAATATCTGAATCTCCAGAAGTGGTAGTGATGCCTGCCTTCAAGTTGGATTGAGTAATTTCAGTTATGCTTCCTTCAGAAATATCTCCTAAAAAAAAAAAGAAATTTCTTAATACTGATGATAGTATATATTTTTTGAATTAAAAAGTATTTCTTTTATTCACTAAAAGAAAGGAAGCATGCCCTCCTTGGGACTTTACACTCTAGAAGGGAACCCTACATAAAGTCATCAAAAGACACAAATATTTACACTCAAAGATATTTATTACAAAGTCTTTTAAGGCAGCAATCTAATGTCTAAATAATTTAAATATTCAACTACAGAACAAAAGATTAAAAACAGCAGTATAGGCCCCGGCCAGGTAGCTAATTTGGTTACTGATGTATCTTCTAGATACAAGGTTGTGGTTCAAACCCCAGTCAGGGCACATATAAGACTCTTCCTCTAAAAAATTAAAATTAAAAAGTATCAGTACAGCCATTTTGTAAAATATTATGCAAATCTTTAGGTGATTTTTAAAGAATTTTCAACATGGTATGAAAATGCTGTCTACTTTGGGATTTGATTTCACACTACTTATAAGTGAACAAGGTACCCTGCTACTGTGTCATATATGCTGGCATAAGATATGACATTCCTCAACCAAGACAAAATATTTAATTCCATGGCAGAGCAAAGGATCATCAGCTTATTTTCATAGGTTGCCTTTCTTTCAAGTAATACAAGGGCAATGCAATGCTATGCTAATAACTGCACCCATAATAAGACATGTATTTTTAACTATCTGAAACTGTAAATCCTCTAAAAGAAACTGTAAATCCTGTTGAACTTAATTCTATATGGCATATATAGTCAGAGTTGTATTGCAGAAATATAAGTTCTGGGTGGGAAGGGGGACGCAAAACTGTAAGCAGTACTAACTGAATTTTCTGTAACAACAGAAATGTTCCATGTTTGTGTTGTAAAACACAGTATTTCTAAATAAAAAATAGTTCTAAGTGGCAGTAGAAAGTAAATGACTGTAATAGCAATGACAAGATTTTATAAGTAATGCATTTACTCATTTGTTCATTAAAAAAACCCCAGATGTTCACTATGGGCCAGTCATTATTATAGATGGAGAAAGTAGGAGAGATAAACACAAAGCCTACAATCTAATTCTGTCTCACAAAGCTTTTATTCTTACAGGAAGAAACAGACAAAAAGTACATTGGTAAAACATATGGTATACACAGCAAATATTATCTATACTTTGCAGATAAAAAAACTGAGTTTCAAAGGTAATGATATAACAGTGCTGCTCAATGTAAAGATCTTGTTAGATTCTGATTCAGTAGGTCTGGGGTGGGATCTCAAATTCTCCATTTCTAATAAGCTCCTAGGTAGTACCCAATACTTTTGGTCCACAAACCACATTTCAAGCAATATATATTTTCCTAGAGTTGTACAGTGTATAAATAAAAAAAACTGGCACTTTAGTCTTCTAAGTCTAACTGATAATTCCGAACTCTTTTCACAACAGACTTCCATTCTAAACTCACTGGTGAGCTTCAAAAAGGTAGTTGAGAATGGACTAAAAAATATAGAAGAATAAAAAAAGCCCAAAGGTACCAGAAGGAAGGAAATAATAAAGATAAGAGCAGAAATAAATGCTTAAAAAAGACTGAAAAGGTCAATGAAACTAAGGTATGATTCTTTCAAAAGACAAATAAAATAGACAAACCTTTGGCTAGGCTCACCAAAAAGAAGAAAAAAAAAAGACAGGACTCAATTAAAATCAGAAATAAAAAAGGAAAGGAGGTTCAAGATGTTGGCAGAGCAGGTGGAAGGTATACTCACTTCCTCCCAATATCAAACTAAAATTAAAACTAAAATGTAGAACAATCAACCTGAATAACCAACTGAAGACTAGTTGAAGAGAAGTTTTATAACCAAAGATTTACAGAAGAAGCCACACTGAGATTGGTAGGAAGGGCAGAGATGCAAAAAGGGCTGGCCCCACTCCCAGGTGAAGCAGCTGAGTTTCCAGAGGGATAACTCATCTGCAAAGGTTCGCCCTTGAGGAGTATGGAGTTAGATCCCAGACCAAGCTCACCAGCCCAGAGCACCACAGCCAGGAAGAAGCACCCACATAACATCTGGCTGTGAAAATTCACCATGGAGACAAAAGAATCTGCTGGAGACACAGAAGCCCTATTAAAAAGCCAAAGCACAAAATCTCTTTTTCATTCACTCACCCTAGGCTCTGGCAGAGGGAGGAGGGCTGGCTGAATGGACCAGAGTTGCACGAGAAGACACTGAGGGTTGTGGCTCTGGGAAGAGAGCTAACGGGACAGGAGCCAAAATCCCTGTGCTGAGTCCCTGTGCTGAGTTCCTCTCCCACATCACAGACATCTTTCTTGGATGGAGCACTCCCTTCCATAGTAGGGGGATGCAAAAGCTTTACTCTCTGGACTCCCTGTCCCTCCACCCTGCCTCTCCCTTTGCTGAGTCAGCTGTCTGGGCCAGAGCCTAAATGTCTGGGCAGAGTCAGGGGATGTCAGTGACTGAATTGTGTGGCTTTGGGACAGAGACCATTCCTCCAACATTTCTGAGAATGACACCGATGCCTTCCCCTCACAGGAGATTTGCTAGACCTACCCACCGGTCTCCCAGTGGCTCCATCCTGGGGAATGCCCGCTCCTCAGGAAGTCTGGGAAGAATTCGAGATTGACTTAGTTGCCTGGCTCTGGAGCAGGGTCACTCCCCACTCATTCCCCCAAGACTGACCAGTGCCTCCTTCATGGAAGATCCTCTAGTCCCACCCTCCTGAATCCTGGCAGCCCTGTTTTGCTAAGCTCTGGCTCCTGGAAGAATCTGGGACAGACTGAGTCATGTGGCTCTAGCACAGGGAACATTTGTCCCTTGCCCATCACACTGGTACAGAGCCTTCCATTTACATGGCCAAATCTTGGTCTGTTTGGGCCTGATAAACTCTGCTGGACTCACCCTGATGATTCCCTGAGACCTCAACCCACCAAATAGGTCTGCAGGCACTGGGACTGGGGTATGTGGCTAGACTTGGTATACCCTGGGACTCATCTACTGAGTCACCTCAGACTCATTACTAGCACTAAATTTGAACTGGTATCAGTCTGGTGAACAGCACTCACCCCTACCTGGTGACTCAACTGAGAACCAACCTGAAGTTACTTGAGTACCACCAGAGGCTCTTTCAGTGAGCCAAAAAGGCAGCTGGCAGGCAAAGGAATGACAAGGTAGATCATAGAGTGCCTTGGGCCTTTTGCTGACCTGCCCCCAGCCTTGGTACTGGTGGAAGGCTGGCCTTGGTGCAGCTTGCCCTTCCTATGCACACCAAGGCTCAGCAGAGGCAGCCACAACTGTGGATAGCTTTGTAGCTTGTAACAGGTAGATCAGGGCCAGTTACATGCAATGTCTAAGAATGACCTAAATCAGAGTCCCTTCCAAGAGGCCTGGGAAGAGACACACCCAGTGGCCAGCTTCAGAAAATATCAGAGCAGAATCCAATTAGCTTAACAAGTAGCATATCCAAAAAGAGATCTCGGCAAGTACTGGACCCTGTTGAGGTGAATTCTACTTTGTGTAGTTAGCATCTGTTCAGTAGCTCCTACACTGTGGTTTGGGTCAATCCTCACAGCCAGCCACTGTGAGGGCTGATTTCATGCACGAGCAGGCCAATAGCAATTAAGACTCAATTACAACAAGAGGGCTCACATAACCCACACAAGAGACGTTCTTGGAGCATTCAACTTAGGTGATCAAGCAGACTGTATTACTGGGTCTCATAAGACACCTACTACATAAAGCCACCCCACAAAGAGTGGGAGACAGAGAGACCTACCTAGTACACAGAAACAAACACCAAGAAGAGGATGCCATAAAAAGGAAAAAATGAAACATGCCCCAAATGAAAGAGGAGGAGAAATCTCCACAAAAAGAGCTAACTGAAATAAAAGCAAGCAATTGGGAATTGCTAATTGATAAATATACAATTCAAATAAATGGTTATAAGGATGCTTAAGGAATGCAGTAAGAACTTCAACAGCCTGGAAAAGGACACAGAAACCATAAAAAAAAAACCCACCAAAAACAAAACTCAACTGGAAAAGAAGACTACACTAAAAGGAGTAAACAGTAGGTTGGATGAGCGGCACATCAAACCAATGATTTGGAGAACAAGCAGTAAACAGTAAATCAGAGCAGCAAACAAATAGAAATAGAAATAGACATAGAAACAGAAACAGAAATACAAACAAAATGAGCATAGTTTAAGGGACCTTTGGGACAACATAAAGTATATAACAACATCTGCATTACAGGGGTACCAGAAGAAAACAGAGAGCGAAGGATTGAAACCCTGGTTGAAAAAATAATGTCTGAAAACTTGCCTAACTTGTTGAAGGAAAAAGACACATAAGTCCAATAAGCACAGAGAATCCCAAACAACATGAACCCAAAGAAACACACGCCAAGACACATCATACTTACAATAGCAAAGGTTAAAGACAAAGAGAGAATCTTAAAAGCACTAAGAGAAAGACAGTTACTTACCTACAAGGGAGGTTCCATAAGACTATCAGCTGTTTTCTCAAAAGCTACATTTCATGCCAGAAGATATTGATGAAAAACAAAGACATACAACCAAGACTATTTACCCAGCAAGACTATCATTTAAAATTGAGGGAAAAACATAGAGCTTCCTAGACAAGAAAAAGCTAAAGGAGTGCATTACCACCAAACCAGTATTATAAGAAATGTTAAAGGGTCTTCTATAAGAAAAACAACAAAGGAACACTACTATAAGAAAATAAAACAGCAATAAATATGAACATAACATTAACTGTTTTAAATGTGGCCTGTTTTGCTGTGTCTAATGTGCTCCCATGTATAATGCACACCCATGTTTTTGTGTGGATTACACACAAGATTATTATACCCATTATTATACTCATGGTATGTAATCATTATACCCATGTACAATGCACATCCTTATTTTTCCCTCAAAAAATTGGGCAAAAAAGTGCACTTTATACACAGCAAAATTTGGTAATAGCTTAAATACTCCAACCAAACACATAGGGTAGCTGAACAGATAAGAAAACAAGACCCATGTATATGTTGTCTACAAGAGACCCACCTCAGAATGAAAGATACACACAGACTAAAAGTAAAGGAATGAAAAGATATTTCATGCAAATGGAAATGAAAAAAAAAGTTTGGGTGGCAATATTTTTATCAGACAAAACAGACCTGAAATCAAAAACTACAGCCCTGGCCAGTGTGGCACCGTTGGTTGGAGAGGCATCCCATTAAAAAAAAAAGGTCACAATCACCAGTCAGGGCATGTACGAGAAGACAACCTATTGACGTGCCTGCCTTGCATGCCCTCTCTCTCCCTCCCCCTAACACCCCCCCCTCCAATCCACTCTCTAAAAGCAATATAAAAAAGAGTCCTTGGGGGAGGATTGAAAAAGGGGCTATAATAAGAGACAACGAAGCACATAATGATAAAAGGGTCAATCCAACAAGAGGATATAATCCTTGTAAACAGTTATGCACCCAACACAGGAGCACCTAAATATATAAATCTTGATGGACATAAAGGGAGAGATGGATAGTAATATAGTCATAGTAGGGGATTTTAACACCTCACGGATGAGAATGGATAGATCTTCCAAACAGAAAATCAAATTGGGTTGAAAGTGTGAATCAACATAATTTACAAGTAAGGTAAAATACTTCACAGAATTTGAGTAGTTTGGAGTACAGGAGAGATTGGAAATAGTATGACAAACTTGAGTTTGGATTATTGAAGATTGGTGACCCTATTAGCAAATAGGGAAGTGAATTTAGCTTTAGATATATGAATTTGGTTATCAGGAGATCATTCAATTTTGGGTATCCTCAAAACCAGTGCAGACTTCCGGCCAAGATGGAGGCGTAGGTAGACAGACTGTGCCTCCATGCACAACCAAACAAAGGACAACAACATATTTAAAAACAAAGAAAAACCAGAACTGACAGAAAATTGAACTCTATGGAAGTCTGACAACCAAGGAGTCAAAGAAGAAACATTCCTCCAGACCAGTAGGAGGGGCAGAGACGGGCAGTCAGGTGGAGAGGGCGGCCGGCAAGGAAGCAGCTGGAGGACTGTGGCTGGTGGCGGCTTGCGGACTGGGCAGTCTTGCCCATATTCGAGTGCAGATAAACTGGGAGGAACAACTGGGGAACGAGACAGACCCGAGCAACCCAGGGCTCCAGCACAGGGAAATACAGCTTCCAAGCCTCTGATTGAAAACACCTGTGGGGGTTGAGGTAGCAGTGGGAGAAACTCCCAGCCTCACAGGAGAATTCGTTGGAGAGACCCACAGGGTCCTAGAACTTACACAAACCCACCCACCAGGGAATCAGCACCAGAAGGGCCCAATTTGATTGCGGGTAGTGTGGGAAGTGACTGAAAACCGGCAGAGAGCGGAGCAAGTGGCACTGTTCCCTCTTGAACCCCTCCCCCACATACAGCATCACAACCCAGCTAGGTGGGCTGCCCCGCCCTGGTGAACACCTAAGGCTCCGCCCCTTACTACATAAGAGGTAGTAAGACCAAAAAATAGTAACAGACCAAAAAAATGGCCCAAATGAAAGAACAGATCAAAGCTCTGGAAAAAATACAACTAACTGGTGAAGAGACAGCCAACCTATCAGATGCACAGTTCAAAACACTGGTAATCAGGATGCTCACAGAATTGGTTGAATATGGTCACAAACTGGAGGAAAAAATGAAGGCTATACTAAGTGAAATAGAAGAAAATGTACAGGGAACCAACAGTGAAACTGGGACTCAAATCAACGATATGGAGCAGAAGGAAGAAAGAAATATTCAACCAGAACAGAATGAAGAAACAAGAATTCAAAAAAATGAGGGGAGGCTTAGGGACCTCCAGGACATCTTTAAACATTCCAACATCCGAATCATAGGGGTGCCAGAAGGAGAAGAAGAAGAGCAAGAAACTGAAAACTTATTTGAAAAAAATAGTGAAGGAGAACTTCCCCAATCTGGCAAAGGAAATAGACTTCCAGGGAGCTCAGAGAGTCCCAAAGAAGTTAGACCCAAGGAGGAACACACCAAGGCGCATCATCATTACATTAGCCAAGATTAAAGATAAAGAGAGAATCTTAAAAGCAGCAAGAGAAAAGGAGACCCGTTACCTACAAAGGAGTTCCCATGAGACTGTCTGCTGATTTCTCAAAAGAAACTTTGCAGGCAAGAAGGGGCTGGAAAGAAATATCTGAAGTCATGAAAGGCAAGGACCTACATCCAAGATTACTCTAACCAGCAAAGCTATCATTTAGAATGGAAGGGCAGATAAAGTGCTTTCCAGGTAAGATCAAGTTAAAGGAGTTCATCATCACCCAGCCCTTACTATACGAAATGTTAAAGGGACTTATCTAAGAAAAAGAAGATAAAAACTATGAATAGTAAAATGACAACAAACTCAACAGTTATTGACAACCGAACCTAAAACAAAAACAAAAGAAAACTAAGCAAACAACTAGAATAGGAACAGAATCACAGAAATGGAGATCACATGGAGGGTTATCATGGGGGAGTGGCAGGGGGAGAGAGGGGGAAAAGGTAGAAAGAATAAGTAGCATAAATGGTAGGTAGATAATAGACAGGGGGAGGTTAAGAATAGTATAGGAAATGTAGAAGCCAAAGAACTTATAAATATGACTCATGGACATGAACTAAAGGGGAAGAATGCAGGTGGGAGGGGATGCACAGGGGGAGGGGGATAAGGGGGGAAAATGGGACAACTGTAACAGCATAATCAGTAAAATATATTTTTAAAAATATTTTAAATAAAGTAAGGTTAACAGAAAGTAAAAAAAAAAAAAGATTAAAATCCTGAAACACCAATTCAAAAGAACCTATGTACCCCTGTGTTCATAGCAGTGCTATTTACAATAGCCAAATGCTGGAAACAGCCTAAGTGCCCATCAGTAAATGAGGGGATCAAAGAACTGTGGTACATTTACACGATGGAATACTAGGCAGCAGAAAGAAAGAAGGAGCTCCTACCCTTTGCAACAGCATGGATGGAACTGGAGAGCATTATGCTAAGTGAAATAAGCCAGGCAGTGAAAGACCAATACCATACCATCTTACCTATAAGAGGAACCTAATGAATAAAACAAACAAATGAGCAAAACAGAACCAGAGGCATGAAAAAAAGAAACAGACTGACAATGAACAGAAGGGAGGGGGGAAGGGGATAAGGGGGTAAAGAAAGGGAAGGGTTTAGTCAAGGAACATGTATTATAAATGATCCTTGGACGTGGCAACAGGGTGGGGACTGATTGTGAGAGTGGGGCAAGGGAGAGCAACAGGAGAAAATTGGGACAACGGTAACAGAACAATAAAAATAATAATAATAAAATAAAAGACTTAGAATTAACAAAGTGCAAGACTTGTATACAAAAATGTACAAAATATTGGCCCTGGCTGGTATGGCCCAGTGGATTGAGCACCAGCCTGTGAACCAAAAGGTTTCTGGCTCAATTCCCAGTCAGAGCACATGCCTGGGTTGTAGGCCAGGTCCCTAGTGGGGGACCTGCAAGAGGCCACCACACACTGATGTTTCTCTCCCTCTCTTTCTCCTTCCCTTCCCTAAAAATAAATAAATAAAATCTTAAATAAAAGTACAAAACATTGTTATAAGAAATAAAGAACTACTAAATAATTGGAAAGACATCCCATGTTTACAGGTCAAATTATTTATTATTATTAAGATGGTAATACTCCCAAAACTACTATACAGTTTCCATGTAATTTGACACCTGCTAAAACATGGATAAACCCTGAAGACATTACTGTAAGTCAAATAAACCAGTCACAAAAGACAAACACTATAGTCAAATTCACAAAAACGAAACGTAGAATAGAGTTGGGATAGGGAAGAATGGGAGTTACTATTTAATAGGAACAGAGTTTCAGCTTTAGAAGATGAAAGATGGATATTGGTAGTATTTGCACAGCAATGTGAATGTCTTCAATACTGAACTGTATAATTAAAAATGGTTAAGACAGTAAATTTTATGTTTTTTTTACCACTACTTAAAATAATAAATTTCTTTAAAGAAGAAAAACAGATAATGTGACTTCACCAAAATAAAAACTTTTGTGTTGTAATCAATACCTCCAAGTAAATAAACAGAGAAACCACAGAGTAAAAGAAATTTTTTGCAAATAAAATGATAAGGGAGTTGTATCCACAATAAAGAACCCTTACAACTCAATAATAAAATGAAAAATAACCCAATTAAAAAGTAACTGAGAATATGAATTGACATTTCTACAAAGATGATATACAAATGGCGAATAAACGTAAGATTCTCAATGTGATTAGCCATTAGGAAAATATAAATCAAAACTACAAGATACCACTTCACACCCACCAGAATGGCTATAATCAAAAAGACAGAAAATAACAAGTGTTGTTGAGGATGTGAAGAAACTGGAACCCTTACACTGCTGGTGGGAATGTAATATGGTACACATTCTTTGGAAAACAGTTTAGTATTTCTTTAAAACATTAAACATTGTTACCATAAACCAGTGATTACACTCCTAAATATGCAACAAAGAGAAAAACTATACATATACACAAACCATGTACATGAATGTTCATAGCAGCATTATTAAAAACAGCCAAAAAATGGAAATGACCCAAATATCCATCAAATGATGAATGGGTAAACAAAATGCGACAAATCAACACAATGGACTATAATTTGGCAATAGAAAGGAATGATCACTGATACATACTATTAACATGGATAAATCTTGAAAACATACTCAGTGAAAGAAGCCAGTCACAAAATATCACACACTGTATGACTTCATTTATTAAAAAATGTCCAGAATAAGCAAATTTATAGACAGAATGGATTAGTGTTGCCTAGGGCGGGAAGTGCCTAGGGAGGTGTGGAATAGGGAGCAACTACTAACAAGGTATATAAAAAGTTCTAAAATTAGAGTGTGTACAACTCAGTGAATTGTGCAACGTAAATGAGTGAATTGTATGGTATGTGAATTACATCTCAGTAAGACTTTTTAAAAAGCTAATGGTTTACATTTTCATTCTAAATCTAATTATTGCCTTCCAAAACTCTAGCTTAGTTGTCTGTATCATATATCTGAACACTTTTTAAAAAAGAGATTTTCTTATTCAACATGTAAAAGAGCTCAGAAGTCACTCTCTTCTCACAAGAGCTGAACAAACTCTTCTTAGGCCCATCAGAAAACTGAGTTTACAAGGTAAACCACGATCCTGAAAACTGTAGAGACAGGCGAACACACAGAATCAGAAATTATTCAGAGAAGCAGCCTCTGGCACCAGCAATTAGTAGGAAAAACACTGTAATTGGTAAACTGCTAAAGGCTAAACATGGACTCACTTTAGAGATTAAAAACTCCTGGGGCCCAGTCGTAAAGAGGACCCCCATTTTCACAAATTTATTTGCAGGAGACCCACAAGGCACTCAGGTTTATGATGGGACATAAATATCCTCCATAGTTATGTTGGAGTCCAGGACAGGGGATGGGAAGTAACCATTTTAAAAAGTCCCAAAGGTCTGGTCTCTATAACAGCAGGCTAACCTCAAGGGAAACTGAAGTATCAGAGCCTAATTGACTTTATTTTGTCAGAGCCTAACAAACCCGGGGTAAGGGAAATATCCAACTCTAGTCCCTTGTGGTCTTCCTGTTTCACTTAAGAAGGGGAAAAGTACTGAAAAGCAATTGCAAAAATAATAGCCTAAGGAAAGAGACTCACCAAAAGACTGAGACCTAGTCATAGGGTTGTTATAATGCAATCTCTCCCCTCCACATATTACCACTACATCAACAGGGCTCCTGTATAAACAGGTTAGAGATGAAAGAATGCAAGCGAGCCTCAGACCCTATTTAAGGTTTCTCAAGGGAAACCGAAACACAACATAGGGAAAAAAAACAAGGGCACCAGAGGAAATTTTAGTTTGATACCACAGTTACAGCTAACAGTAATACAGTCTAACTTCTAGCCAAATAAACTTAAAACCTCATACCAAAAGACTATTTACCTCAGTAGTGCTACTTAATTCATCATGTCCAGTATTCAACAAAAAATAACAAGGCATGTTAAAAGTCAAAAAACATTCTGAGGAGCCAAAAGCAAGCAATAGAATCTGACTCAGATATGACAGAATTTGGAATTACCAGACCAGGTATTTAAAGTAACTATGATTAGTCCTGGCTGGTGAATGGCTCAGTTGGTTGGAGTGTCATTCTATAAACAGAAAGAACATGGGTTCAATTCCTGGTTGGGACACATGCCTAGGTTGCAGGTTCAATCCCCAGGCAGGGCATGTGTGAGAGGCACTGGTTGATGTTACTCTCTCACATCAATGTTTCTCTCTCTTTCTCTCTTCCTCCCTTCCCCTCTCTATAAAGTCAATAGCATGTCCTCCAGTGAGGATTTAAAAAAAAGCAGCTATGATTAAAAATGCCGACAGCTCTAATGGAAAAAGTGGACAAAATACAAGAACAGATGAGTAATGTAAGCAGAGAGATAAAAACTGTAAGAAAGAATCAAAAGGAAATGATAGAAATAAAAAACACTGTAACAGAAATGAAGGGTGCCTTTGATGGGTTCACCAGCAGGTTTCACATGCTGAGAAATGAATTAGTAAGCTTTAAGTTAGGTCAATAGAAACTTCCCAAACTAAAATGAGAGGAGGAAAAAAATAACCCAAACCAGAAAAGAATACCTGAGAGCTTGAAGACAATTTCAAAGGATATAAGGTGAGGAGGGGAAGGTGAACTGCAATCTGAGAATTCTTTATCAAGGTGTGCTATGATTTATAGAAGAAAACCATATAAAGACATTTTTAGGTATGATGACCTTCTGAAATCCTATGGCAGTCCTCATTTCATCTTTAAGAACAGACCAGGTATGAGCTGGGACCCTCAGTTCTGACATCAAAATTACCTCTGACAAAATCAGTATATTTGAGGCCACTCGTGTCAACTATGCTAATCCCTTGAAATCCCTGGTCCAGACAAAATGCAAATATTGCCAGTCTCTTGCCCCCATAGTCTATTCCTGCTGTTTTCTTACCTAGATTCATCCCACTATTTATTCCTTCCCTCCCTTCTTTCCTCTGTGCTTGTGGAAATCGTACTGCTACTTAATAAACAACCTTTCTCAATTTTTTCAGAGAATACTCTCCAACTTTTTGTCTTAAAAAATACTTGAATTTCCTCTTGATAATCTTATTGTTTGTGCAGCCCTCTTCCATACACCATGACTAGAAACTAGGAGAGACGGAAGTTGGCATTTAACTACCTCTCACAATGATTTCCTTACCAAGTTTCTATCTTCCTCAAATAAACAAAAACACAAAACTAAAACCTCCTTTCTTTGGCTTAGGCCACACATAGCTTCAATACCATCCTTCATTTATCATGTTCTTGCAACTCCCAGTTACTCCCATTCACTTTTAAGACTTCAAGGTCTGGGACATAGGGTTTCTCTGAACCCTAAATCCCACAAAATCATAAAATATTTAAACATAATGAATCCAATAAGCTAGCCTCAAAACTCTCAATTCACTTTATCCCAGTGATCTTTATTCAACTTCTACTATCCAATCCTCTCAGGGCCAAGCAATGAATCTTTAAACTGATTCACATTTGAATGTACTAACTCACTCTGATCAAAATTACCCTTTCTTCTAGCTCTCCCAGTAACTCATACCCACCTCATGTATTCAATTTCATAAATAAACCTCTGTTCCTTTACTTTCTCCCAGACTAACAACTCTTCTGACTTCTTTCTCTATGCTGGCTGAAACCAATAACTGATCAACTCTTCTCTCACTGATTCCCTCCCACTGCTATCTTTCCACCACACCCAAATTCCTCAACCAAGGATCGATTCTATAATTCATCTTCTCCATTCTTGAGTTTTAATAGAGAAAAATTAGATATATATGCTCATGACATTATAAAATCATTTCTAGCCTCAGCTGACTTCTCAGAACTACTTGCCAATTCTTTTGCTCATTCTTAGTCAGCTCCTCTCCTACTCACTGAAACATAAATTTTGGGCCTTTACCAAGCCACTCTTCTCTAAGTACCTAGCACCCCCACCAGTCCCCACCTCCCATAGCAGATAATCTTACTTTCTGCCTTAAAACTGAGCTCTCAGTTTCCTTTCTACAAACTTGTATCTACTCTTGTCTTCTTGTGCTCAATTTTTTTCCCTTCAAATCACAGAAAGGAATACAGAAACAAACTGACTCTAATTTAGAATTCTCCATGTAATTCAGTTCTAAATACTGTCATGAAGAAAGCAATGAAAAATCAAATGGTTCATCTAATAAAAGAGAACTGGGCATTTATAAATACACTTAATCAAAAGTTAACATTATTGCAGGAGTTCAAAAATAAAAAATTAGCCATAGCAAGATATTTTTAACAAGCTAGCCGTAAGGGCACAGTATTTCCTTTTCCACATACCTGATAAATGTTTGAGAGTCTTTGGTACAATCTCAGGAGACACCCTCAACATTCTGAGATCTGAAGAGTGATACTCCAACTCTCTGTTTGGCTCGTGAGGAACAAATGGAGGCAATACAGATGAAAAAGAATGATTAATATCCAGATCAGAATGACCTACCTATGAAAAGAGATAAAAAATAAGATTAATTTTTTTATCTGCTAAAATACAAGTACAAACCTCACTTTTATGAAAATAAATACTAACCAGTTATACCAGTTCCTTAAGATTATATTCTCAGTCATCCTGAATTCATATCCAGGTCATATCTTGTTTGGTCAATTCCAAGAAGACTCTATAAATTATTCTAAGGGTCTGGAAGTCTGTCTGTACAGAATATGAGATAGGAAGCCTAGAACTGTTTTATTACTCAGGGTTTTCTCCTTATGATAGTATGATCGCTACAGAATTTAAACTATGGTACAAGGATTTTTTAAGATGAAGAGGTGTGTTATGGAAAGAAAAGAGGAAAGGAGGGAAGAGAAAACAGGAAAATTTTCAAGAAATCCAAGAATGTTTAGAAGAACAGTAAGAGCATCAAAAAACTGTATCTGTGATCAGTTACCAAAAAACAAAAATCTTCAAGTTTCTTGAAACAAAAGTAGTGGGAAATATAAACTGATAGTGAAGTAAAGGTTAAATGCTGATAAAGAAGTTTCTAAACTTTTACCAGATCCCAACAAGGTCCTTGCTAAAAAAGAATTAGTTCCCTGGCTGGTGTAGATCAGTGGATTAAGCACTGGCCTATGAACCAAAAGGACACTGGTTCAATTCCCAGTCAGGGCCCATGCCTGGGATGCAGGCCAGGACCCCAGCTAGGGGTGTGGCAAGAGGCAACTGATCAATGTATCTTTCATGTATTGATGTTTCTCTACCTCTCTTCTCCCTCTCTCTAAAAATAAATAAATAAAATTAAAAAAATAACATAAAATAAAAAAGGAATTAGTAACCATTATTGGTGATGTTAGTACACAAACATATATGACTTTTCACCATATTAGGGCAAATAAAATTTGGAATGTGGTGAGAGTTAACTTCAGCATATCGCTATTAACTGAATATATTTTCATTTTTTAAAAATATTTTTTCTCTATATGAAAAAGTTGGTAAAAGTTATAAAAGGAGAATAAAAAATATAGAAACACGACGGGGGTTTGGCTGGGGTGGGGTGGAGGGATGGGGAGAAAAGCCACACAACTGTAATTGAATAACAATAAAAAATTAAAATTAAAAAAAATATATAGAAACACTATGCTTAAAACTGATCAGATTTTGTTTCTCATTCTTATTGAAAATAACTTCAAAACCTTCTCTCTTGCCAAAATAATGCAAAATCTTGGCCTTGGTTTCACTGAAAAATAGCCAAACAGCGAGGCAGTTTATGGCATAGTGGTTAAGTACACAGATAAGGTTAGTTTTAAGTTAGAGTTCCCCTACCTACTAAATGATCATAAGCAAGTTCCTTAACTGTGTCAACTATAAAAATGGGGATGACAATAATTCCCAACAATCCTACCTAATAAGATGACAAAAAGACTAAACAAATTGATGTTTATAAGTAAAACTTAGCATAGTATTTGAGCACAAAGTTACCCCTTTCATCCCCACTGTTATTAGATTGAAAATCAAAATTAAACAATGCCTACTTTAGAATGAAGAAAATAAAACTAGCCTAACAGTTCTCCATATTAAAATCTTTTTTTAAATCCAACAAATTAAAAATAAGAGGAAAAGTTCTCCTAATATCTTCGTTCATTTCCTCTTATCAACTGCCTGAACCCAGGAAAATGAAGTCTTGTATAAAAGAAACACTGACACAGAATTTTTATTACCCCCTCAAAGTTAAAATCTTTTGGTATACATACAGACAATAATGAGGATATAGAGAGTAAGGGAATGTAATTATACATAAATATGTTGCTTGTGTGGGAAGGGGGTAGTTAGTTCCCTTTGGGGACACTGACTAGTTTGGACAGTAACCACCTCAGTATCCTTCCTGGGGAAATACAGGTTTTTAAAATTTTCAAGATACCTTTGAAATCAAATCTTTCAGGAGTGTCTAAAAAGAAATACTTGAATATTTCCAGGGCCTATTCCAAGGCTTGTACATTGAAAGGCAGAGGGGGTAGAAAAAGCAGATATCAGTGTCTCTATGAATAAGCCTACATGTTTTAACTCTGCCCCAAAGGATCTTTTTTTTTTCAAAATTTTTTTTTTCTGATTTGAGAGAAAGAGAAAGAGAAACATCGGTTTGTTGTTCCACTTATTTATGCATTCATTAGTTGATTCTTGTACATGCCCTGGCCAGGGATCAAACCTGCAACCTTGGTGTACTGGGCTGATGCTCTAACCAAATGAGCTACCTGGCCAGGGCCTGTCCCAAAGGTTCTCGCTGGCACAACTTGGAAGGGTTAAGATGCCTCAATATGAAAGACCTACGCATACCAAAGGGTGGCTTTGTCCAATTCATTTGTCCAAGGCAGCACTGAATTCACTAAGTCTTACAGTCTACAAAATACAAGCATTTCTTTTATGCCAATCTCTAACAAATTAATAAACCATACCCCTGCATATCACATGAAGACCAGATTACAAGTCGTAAGTTGGTATTAAGAGAACATAAACAGGCACTTTTATCCCCATTTTTCAACTAAAATATTTCTTTCACTGCCCCATAAGAAATGTCAAATAGAAAGACTTACAGGTTCTTCAAAACTGCTCTCCTCCTTGGACGGTTGTTGCAAAGCACACTGCCAGGGCATGGAGCTGTCACAAATCTCTAGATCATCAAGCAAATTTTCTAAACATGCTACCTCAATGCACTCACCACTCAAGTCACCTTGGTCACACACCTGAGAAATAGCAAAAAATACAAACAAATAACAATGCCATTTCCTGAAACAATACTGGAAAAGATCATGTTTTCCCCAACTTTCATCTTACTGTATCTCACCTCTCTTTGTAGCTCAGTAGATCTTTTACTGCATACAACAGCATTTTCATCTAGGCTACAGCATTCAGTATCATCACCCAGAGTATAGATGTCAGACTCAGACTTCCCCTGCAGGCCTTCTACAAAATAGGAGTCATTTTGTATAATTGTATGTACCATAAAACTGGACGTGGCTCCCATAGGCCAAGGAATTTCACCTAGGCCTGTATCAGCTTTCAGCAATGTCTCCTGGCCAACTGCAATTAATGATGCATCACTGGTCATTGGTAAAGTACCTTGTGACTCTGCATCATATGCCACCAAGTTTGCTGAAAAGCTGCTTCCTACAGCTGCAGATGGACGTTCAATGACATGACTAGAATTTACATTCTTACCCAAAATATAGTTTGAGGAATCTGCAACTTCTTCAAAGGTTTGCTGCTTTAAATCTTGCAAAAACAAAGAATCTGAAGTCGATACTTTCAGTGGGTAAATAATGTTTGAAGATCCTGCCTTCTCTGCAATGGGAAGAAATGGTTCATTGTCTACACCACACTGAAATAGAGGGCTTTGTGTTTTGCAAAGACCAACAACCTGGCTGTGAGATTTTTCACTTAAAGAAGCAGAAGAAAGTGGCCTAATGAACATTTCCTGAGGAGCACCGGGGAGTGATTTTGCATTAGTATGCCAGTATAGGGAGCTAACATCATCATCCTTTTTATGCAACAATGGTTTTGAAGCTGCTGGTTCCAACACCCCAGGAGTAGACTGACAGTGTGGATGACTAAATTTATCAAAGAAAGAGCTGGCATCATTGTAATTTAATAAGAAAAGATCTGAATTTTTTGGTTTACTATCTTGGCTATAATTTGTTAAAGATTTAGTGATGTCAGTTTGGATTTCATTTCCTGTATTCTCTTTCTTGGAAGGCTCAATAGAGGCAATAACTGCCTCAAAGGCTACATTTTCAGTAGCATTAACATTTTTCCCACCAAAAGCAGCACTTGCCTTTTGGTTTCTTTCCTCTTGAAAACACAGTTGTTCTGATGTCTCATCCAAGGTGGATGTAATAGTCTGAAGAGGACCACCAGAAGTCTCTACCTTAGAGATATCATGTTCCCTGGAGAGTATATGTGTTTCTGAAACTTTTACAGAATTATCAGGAACTACAACATTCTCAATATACTGTACTTCTGAAGAACTGGGACACAACTCCAAAAATACTAAAGTATTACTATTTTCCTTTAGTTCAAAACATCGAGATAATTCTTTCCCCAGATCTTCTTCATTTCTTTCGTAACCCTCCAAAGAAACCATCTTTTGTTCTACCTCATTCTCAGCTGGAGCCCTTAAATAAACACTCTCAAAATACTGACTACTGGACATCAAGGGAACACTTTTTCCTCTCCTTTCCAACAAGCAATGTAAGAAAGAATACGACATTCTATTGTTAAAATGAGGAGCAACGTCATGTGGACAAGAAACATGATCCTTACTGACTGCACATGTTTCCGGATGGTGTGAAGCTCCCTGTTCGCTCCATGGCATACATGAAAGGGGGGCACTAAAATTGCCAATTCCCTCAGAAATTTTATTTTTATCAATTGTGTCAGATGAATCTGAACAAGAATCATGGTCTTTACTGGTTAAATATTTTTCTGACTGTGGTAAAGCTTCCTGTTTCCAATACTGCACATATAAACAAGAAGCATCAAAACCGTCTCTTTCTTTTGGAGTTACATATTCCTCACTTGTATCAGATGAAGTTGAAAAAGAAAGTTGATCTTTATTAACTAAATTGGTTTCTGGCTCCTGTGTAACTTCTTGCGTCTTCCATGACATATATGAACACAGAGCATCATAACTATCAGAGTCTTTGGGGGTTTTCAGTTCATCAACTGTACCAGATGAAACAGTCTCTTCTTTGCTTCCTTGTTCAGGATGTAAAAAAGAGCCCTGAGACTCAACAGCTGTACTCCCTGTAAGTGTGTGCTGAGATACACTAAAGTGACTATTAACTAGGTCTGAAGCTACTTCTGAGGCTGCCTGGAATAAAGCCTCACTAACTTCCGACGGTCGAGAAAACCATTCTGTGTCTTCAGACTTACCAGGAATCGCCCTGAAAATATACAGTTAAAAATAAAAAAAAGTTACACATTTAAAACATTTTTTAAAGTACCAACATAAAAAATACAAAATTGATAGATTATTTGAAGTGTGTTGAAAAACAAAGTCCTAATTTCAAATTCCTTTAAAGTAGTTAATGACTGAACAAAGCAAATATTTTATAAACAGGAGGTGAACGACCATCCTGTGACCCTGATATTTTCTCATATTATTGCCAAAAATATGACTAATTTCATATTGGTAAAAAAATGATTCTTTAAATGAAAAATTCAAATTTTACTATTTAAAATGTTTAATTTATCACCTACTATAATTTAAAATTCATTTAACTAGTTCTTTTGCTAGTTTATTATGCTCTTGAAAACCACTTAAGTGGTTCAAGAGTTCGTCCCCTGTCCCCACAAATACAACAGTAATCTAATCATCGGTTGGCTGTTGTGTACAAAACACTTTTCATAAAAGTAATTTTAAAGTAATACATGTAGAAGGGCAGAGATTTTTACTCAGTAAACATCTACAGTTTTTAATTTGAGGTGTCTTTTTTTGTTCTAAAAGTGGAAAACTCATAATTCTTGGATAATTCCAGACTTGTCTCCCATTATGACTATTCTAGAGGGTATTAAAATTTAGAATAATTTTTAATTTAGACATATCAGTTAGAAAAACCTTGTTACTTCATATTCACACCTATCAGATGAGGCTCATTCAATATCAGCTGACCAAAATGAGAGTACCAAACAAGTTAGTGAATCTGAAATAAATGCTTTTCACACGATGAGGCTGAGTGATGGGAAGCAAGAGGGGAAATTTATTAAAAAGAAAAATTCAGTGTGCCTTCTAAATTAAAATATGCCTGAAATGCTAGAATACATTAGAAATTATTTTTAAATACACTACAGTAACCTGGCTCATCTTTACACATACATATGTTACCATGCCAAACTGCTATGTATCATGTCTTACTTAACTCAGGGCCTTGTTACCTTCAGAGTGTGAGAGCTGAGACTACCTAACCCCTACACCCCAAAGTCTCACCTTAGGCTGAAGTCATTAATATTAATAGTAACTAAGAACAAGAAAGAGTAGAACGGTTACATGCAAATAAAAAAATAAATCATCCTACCTCAGAGGTGCAAAATCTAGTTCACTTTGGTGAAATAAGGAATCAGGCCCAAACTCTTGGTCTTGTGTCAAACATGTCAGCAAAGGCAAATCAGGAGAAGCAAAGCTGTCTTGTATGACTGCAAAGTTTCAAATATGAAAATGTTGGAAATACTAAAAATTAACTTTTTAGCTTACTCACATAATACTTTAAAGAAGTATTAATATTTCTAAATATTAATTTCTAAACATCCTGCCACCTAGAAGTTTCTACAACTTTACTATGGTAAGATAACAACAGCAGCAGCAACTACCTAACAAGGTTTAGGCACTAAACCTACAACATTTCACTTAATCCTCATGACAACCTTGACAGATGAGTATTATTGTATCTATCTTAAAACCTACAATATTTCACTTAATCCTCATGACAACCTTGACAGATGAGTAAGTATTATTGTATCTATCTTATGGGTGAGAAAACATGATTACAAAATTTAAGGAACATAAGGTAATCTGCCCACATTCAAACAGCATTAAGTGCTAGAGTGAGATCTGATCCTAAACACTAACTTTTAGCAAGTGTTCTTAACCATTATGAACGTTTCTTTCCAGCTTATATAGAAGTGTGGTCCATGGGCTCCCTGGCATCCCTAAGACATTCTCAGGAGGTGCCTAGGGTCAAAATTATTATCAAAATAATGTTAAGATATCATATGCCTTATTCACTTTCATTCTCTCACAAGGGTATAGTGGAATTTTCCAGAAGTGATATGTATAATATGGAATGTACAAGCAGATATCAGAAACTACCTGTTTCCTGTAAGGTCAGACACTACAGATTTTTTAAAATAAAACAATGATACCCTTCTAAACATTTTGGTTTTGAAATATAGCTATTATTCTAAAAAACTATGTAATCTATGTTAAACGCAATAGTTATTATTATTTTTTTTACATGTCCAAGTGCTATACTTTAATATCAAGGAAAGGATACAAATGTGGGTACCAAGTGGATCAAGACATATATCTAGGCTTCTCCCCACTTAGGAGGTAAGCCGTGATGCACAGTGCTGAGGAGAGAATTTATCAGCAGAGTGGTTACGAGGGGCTGACTGAACGCAGTAGTTATTTTTAATGAGTTCTTTTTTTAAATTGGTGAGTTTTAATTTCTAATATGGAAAAATATCACTAACCTACATAAATAAAAGGTCTTTAGGATCCTCAGTAACTTTACTGTCTAAAGTTGTCCTGTGACCAAAAAGTTTGAGAACTATTAATTTAAAAAGAAAACAAATTCTTGTGAATTCCTGAATGCCAGCTTAAATAATTCTTATTAGAATGCTCTTGAATATATACAAAATAGGTATAAACTCCTTATTCCTTACAGCATTCACACAATTACAATGCAAAAATTAAATATTAACAGAAACAAATCTACACAACCAATAGTAACCTACTTAATATTAATTTAACTGGATGGATTATATTTTGCTAAAACTAAATGGTTCTTTCAATATGCATGTAATAATACTGTTGCTACAGTTTACTTTCTTGATGTCAGGATGCCTATAACGACTATATATCTTCCCCATCACAACTATCCTACTCTTGTTTTAATTTTCTGTCTGTCCACTTACCACCTAGATTGAAAACTCCATGTGAGCTTTATTCACAGCTGTATCTTCAGTGCCTAGCAAAATACCTGCTACACTTAGTAGGCATTCAAAATAGATGTATTATTTATTTACTGAATCAATTAATTAAAAAAGAGAAACTTTTACCACCAAGGACTAATTGGTATTTCCTCTTTAGCCTTGACTTTGGGACTCAGTCATAAACCTTTGTAAGCTTGTTTTCAAAATTTTTACAAGTCCTTCACCCCTCTAAGAATCATTAAGTTTTTTTCACAAAGACCCCAGATTTCCTCACATTTGGACACTGCTGATAGTTTGGATCACTCTTTTTTGAGATATCCAACTGTCCTGGCACCAGTTTTCATTATAACATTTGCCAGTGGTGAGACTAATACCCCACAATGACTGCAGTATTCACACGTAACAAAATAGCAATGATGAAATTTCCTTGGCCAGTAAGATCTATGGATCTTCTCTAAAAATCAAAAATGTTCTACTTCATCTGTAGTAAATGAGAAGACAGTTATAAAACTTTGCATTACAAAAAATCTTAGAAGCCAGACACAATCTCCTACCAAATGCTAAAATGCTTTTTTAGAGAATTTTACTTGACATTTTTGCCATGACATAAGCTCACTTTTTTTGTTAGTAGCTTTGCACTAATATATGGCTCTAGTAGTAAGTTCTTTCTTTATTTTTTAAAAGATTTTCTTTACTTTTAGAGAGAGTGGGAGGGAGGGAAAAGAGAGGGAGAGAAACATTAGTGTGAGAGAGAATCATTGATCAGATGCCTGCTGCATGTGTCCCAACCAGGGACTGAACCTGCAACCCGGGTACGTGCGTGACCGGAATCGAACAGCAGCAACCTTTCACCATGTGGAACAATGCCAAACCAATTAAGCCACACTGGTCAGGGTAAGTTCTTTCTTATATCGAGTCTAAAACAGCCTTTTCATAAGATATGTATTCTCATTTTAACCTCTAGACTAGGAATTAGCAAATATTTTTGTAAAAGGCCAAGCAGTAGATATTTTAAGCTTTGCTGGTCATATGTGGTCTCTTGTCACATACACTTTGTTTGTTTTTATGATCCTTTAAAAATTCAAAAACCATTCTTAGCTTGTAAAAAAAAATCAGGCCTTCGCCTGTGGCCTGTAGTTTGCACACTCCTATAGACCATAAAATAAAGTACTCATACATGGTCTGTTATTTTCTGTTTACTGGATTGTCTTCCCAAAAGGCAATAGCTTTCACTTATATATCCCTAGCATCAAACACACAATTGGCACTTAGATATCTGTTAAATGAATGAACGAACGAAGTAAGTTGCTTCCTCTTTGGCACGACAGCTCTTTGAATACCTGATCACAGCAAAGTCTTCTCATTCATCTACTATCATAGTCATCTCCTCCCACAAAGAAACACTAATGTCAACATCTTTCTTAAAATGTGAAACTGAAATTAAAATTGACTTTGACAATCCACATCACAGAATACACTGGCACTAACATTTTGATTAGAATAGCATTAGCTTATGTTTTAAAAGAACTTAACTCCTATTCATGTTCCTCTAAAAACCTCTGGTAAGACAACTTCATGGTTGAACCCATTTCTCTGACAGCAGCTAATTCCAAAAAATCTGGTGGCAGTATTTTTTCAATTTTTGAAAAAAAACTCTGAAGGAAGGAAGAACAAAGTACTATTTGTCTGAACTATGATTTAGGCATGAAAAAAATTTAAATTACCATATTGGTTTAGCACTCATATATATATCTGCAAAGCACTCATATGATCCAAAGTAGTTAACAGTACAATTTATTCTATCTCCTACTTTGATGATTTGAGAGGAACTTAGTGATTACCTTTTGTAAAGAGCTAATAAATCAGTTCCATGTACAGAAAAGGAAAGCAGTAAGATCTACCTCAGACAAGTCATTTAACCTCTATATCTCAATTTTTGAGTCTGGAAACTGAGAATAACATATGCTGTAATCAATTCTAAGAATCTGATAAGGTAAGTATGAACATTTGTTTTTTGCTTGTATTTACTGAATCGTCAAAGGTTTCTTGGTTTACCCCAAGAAAAACTTCTAAAAATTCAGGACTGAGGGGGCATAACCATTAGAGGAAGTTATCAACTTTCTGCCTTCTGTGAGCAATAGCGTATGATAAAATGAAAGGCAACTGCACATTTAACGTAACTACACCAGCTGGACTGTATGGAAAACCAAAAATAGCCTAATACCTTTGAGTAGGGTGCTACAGAGCTCCTCAGCTCAAGAAAGGATTTCATGAACATGGACATCACATGGACATGTGATGATTGCAGGAAGAGGGTGGGATGGTATAAAGGAAATAAATGGTAATGGGAAAAAATACATAAAAAATTAATTTAAAAAAAGAAAGGATTTAAAAGCAGGACTTGAAGTCCTCCAAAAGCAATGATTTTAAAAGAAGTATTAATACTAGTTTTAAACAAAAAAGAGGCATTACCTAGCAATGAAGAACAAAAGAGATCTCTGTTGGGTTCCTTTACTTGATTTTCTGATTGGGTCAATATACCTTCCTCCACAGAGGGGAAGTCTGTCATTTCTGTCCCTTCCTCTCTCACTTTAAACCTGGTCTGGGTTGTATCCGAGGTGTGGGAAGAGTCGATTTCTTGAGGAAGAAAATGCCAAAATTCTGTTTTCTAAAACAATAATTTTGAAAGAAAATATGCTAAGTTATTAACTGAATTAACATAAATATTAACATTCAGATTAAAATATCCACTCACATGTTTCCTATGTGATAACATCCTCATCAAAGTTTATAAAAAGTAAAGCTCATCTTTTTGTTTTTCACAATATTATCTATATTTTATACCTCATACCCATCTCTTAACAGTTTGAATCTGCCAGTGATTCCTGAACAGTTGGTTCTCATCAATGAAATAATAAATATGATTCTATACAATGAAATTCTTACAATTTCATCATAATAATACTGAAAAAATCCAAACCTAAACCTACAATATTCTCTATATGTGACCACTTTATTGAACTTTTATTAGCTATACTAGTTTCTACTGGACTCTTTGCTCCTCTCAATAACAATATCATATCATCCATAAATAATGATAGTTGTCTTTCAAATGTTTATACTCTTACATTAGTGGCATGATTACAGCAATACTTCAAAAAATAACTATGGCTAGGATCAGTTTTTCCTACTTCTGATTCACCACAGGAAGACATCTTATTAAAATATTGATAAAAATAATAATAAATAATGTAAAAACTAGTAAAAATAACTAGAAAAATGAAATTTAAGCTCAAAATACAAAACACAAGCCTAAGTGTTTCATTTTTATTTCTAAAAAAGACATAAGATCACACTGTCAAAATGCTATAATAGTTTCTAAACACTTCATCTCAACTTTTGTGCTTATCTCTTGAAAAACCAGTAACAAGAAATTCATGGACTGGCACCAATCCTCAGACCATATTACATAGCAATGTTAAATTAAAGTTGAATTAAACTCTAATGATAAAAAGTTTTATAAGGTTATTTTTCTTCTAAATTTGGTATTGGCTAATTAAGAATATTCTTTCTATGATGCTATGAAAGTATTCTTTTATTTTCATATTGAATTAATTTGATTAGGAGTGAGCACTGAATTTGATCAAACTATATTATAGCTTTTTCCCCCCAATTAAATCTGATAAAGTATAGCTATAACTTTAGTTATATTGCAACGTCTTTGCACTTCTTATTTGGCAGTGGTAGATCAGACTTTCAAACATATTTGCTAGCAGTCTTTAGCATATTCTGTCATACAACAGTCACACTAGGATTCATTAATGAACATTTAAAAATTTTTAACTTATTTAAATAATTAAAAAAAAAAAGAAAACAGTCCACCCTTTTCCCCCGCTCCCTACCCCACCCATCCTGAAATCATCAATCTGTTCTCCATATCCAAGGCTTAGTTTTTTTGTTTTGTTTTAGATTTCACATATAAGCGAGGCCATGCAGTATTTGTCTTTCCCTGTCCCACTTATTTCATTTAGTGTAATACCCTTAATGCTCATCCATGTTGTCCCTAACGGCAAGACTCCATTCCTTTTATGGCTGAATAACATTCCATTGTATGTATATACCACATTTTCTTTACTCATTTATCCATCAATGGACACTTAGGATGTTTCCATATTTTGCCTATCAGAAATAATAAAATGCAGTGAACATGGGGGTACATAAATTTTTTTTTGCGTGTTTTAATTTTGTATGGATAAACACCCACAAGAGGAATTGCTGCATCATATGGTAGTTCTATTTTTAATTTTTTGAAGACCCTCCATACTGTTTTCCATAGTAACTGTATCAATTTACATTCCAACCAACAGTGCAGTTCCTTTTCTCCACGTCCTTACTGACACTTTTTTTTTTTTTAAGATTTTATATATTTATTTTTATAGAGAGGGGAAGGGAGGGAGAGGGAGAGAAACATCAATGTGTAGTTGCCTCTCATGAATCCACTACCGGGGACCTGGCCCACATGTCAGGCATGAGCCCTAGACTGGGAATTGAACCCGTGACCCTTTGGTTCACAGATTGGCACTTAATCCACTGAGCCACATGAGCCAGGGCTCTTTTCTTTTTGTAACAGCCATTCTAACAGCTGTGAAATATTACCTCATTATGGTTTTAATTTGCATTTCCCTGATAATTAATAATACTGAACATCTTTTCATGTATCTGTTGCCCATTTTTATCTATTCTTTGGAAAAATATCTACTCAAAGATCTTCTGCCCATTTTTTAATTGTTTGGTTTTTGCTATTGAGTTGTATAAGTTACTTATATATTTTGGATAGTAACCCATTTTCAGATATATGAATTGCAAATATTTTTCCCAATTCAGTAGGTTGCCTTTTCATTTTGTTGATGGTTTCTATTGCTGTACAGAAGTTTTTTAATTTGATGTAGTCCCATTTGTTTATTTTTGGTTTTTGATGCTTTGCTTTTGGCATGAGATTCAAAAATTCACAGCCAATGCCTATGTCAAAGAGCTTACTGCCTATGTTTTCTTCTAGGAGTTTCAGGCATTATGTTCAAGTCTTTAATCCTTTTTGAGTTAATTTTTGTGTATGGTGTAAGATGATGGTCCAGTTTTATTCTTTTGACTAAGGCTGTCCAGTTCTCCCAACATCATTTATTAAAGAGACTGTCCTTTCCCCATTGTGTATTCTTAGTTCCTTTGTTGTAAATTAATTGACCGTATATGCATGGGTTTACTGCCGGGCTCTCTATGCTGTTCCATTAATTTATGAGGCTGTCTTTATGTCAATACCATACTGGTTTGATTACTGTAACTCTGTAATATATGGGTTGGCCAAGAAGTTCCTTTAGTTTTTCCTTCGTAAGATGCCTCTAGTAGCACTTACTTCTCTTTAACTTCATTCGAAACAATGATGGACTGCATTGTAACAGTTGTATCAGCTTGCATTTAAGAAAAACTTACCAAAACTGGTGAATTTTTGTGTAGCCATTTTATTATTTAAAATGGAAGAAAATAGGCAACATTTTCAGCATATTATGCTTTATTATTTCAAGAACAGTAAAAATACAACTGAAACACAGACAAAAAAAATAAAAAAGATTTGTGCCATATATGGAGAAGGTGCTGAGACTGACTTAAGGTGTCAAAAGTGGTTTGCGAAGTTTTGTGCTACAGGTTTCTCCCTGGATGATGCTCCACAGTTGGGCAGACCAACTGAAGTTGACAGTGATCAAATTGAAACATTAATTAAGAACAATCAACATTATAACACGCAGGAAATAGTCGACATACTCAAAATATCCAAATCAATACTTACTGGTGAAAATGAAAATTGTGGAAAAGACCGTATGAACTTTTTGGCCAACCCAATAGTTTAAAATTAGGGAGTGTGATGCCTCCACTTTTGTTCTTTCTCAAGATTGCTTTTGCTATGCTGGGTCTTTTGTGGTTCTATACAAATCTGGAGATTTTTTGTTTAATTCTGTGAGGGAAAAAAATGCCACTGGAATTTTGATAGAGATCACAGTAAATCTGTACATTGCTTTTGGTAGTATGAACATTTTAACAATACTAATTCTTCCAATCCATGAACACAGAATATCTTTCCATTTCTTTGTAACTTCTTCAACTTCTTTCATCAATGTTTTAGAATTTTCAGTGTACAGATCTTTTACCTCCTTGGTTAAATTTATTCCTAGGTGTTTTATTCTTTTTGATAAAATTATAAATGGGATTCTCTTCTTCATCCTTTTTCTGATAGTACATTATTAGTATCTAGAAATACAACTCATTTTTGTGTACTGATTTTATATCCTGCAACTTTACTGAATACATTTACTAGTTATAGTAGTTCTTTCTGGTAGACACTTTTAGAGTATCATGCCATCTGCAAAGAGAGACAATTTTACTTCCTTTTTGATCTGTTTGCCTTTTACTTCTTCTGCTTGCTGAATTTTCTGGCTAGGACTTCCAACTATGTTGAAAAAAGTGGCAAGGGTGGTATCTTGTCAGTCGGCACCCCTGATCTTGGAGGAAAACCTTCCAACTTTTCACCAAAGTATGATGAAATCAAAGTATGAGTATGATGTTAGCTGTGGGCTTGTCATATATTTCAGATATATGATTTGGACCTTTATTCTGTTGAGGTACATTCCCTCTATACCCACTTTGTTCAGCTTTTATCATAAATAAATGATGAACAGTGTCAAGTGCTCTTTTCTGTATTGAGATGATCACATGATTTTTATTCTTCATCTTGTTGATGTGGTAGATCACACTGACTAATCTGAGAATGCCGAAACACCTTGCATTCCTGGAATAAATCCCACTTGATCATGTTGTCTGATCCTTTTGATGTGCTGTTTAATTCGGTTTGTTAATACTTTGTTGAGGATTTTGCATCTCTCTTCATCAGAGACAGCGCCTATAATTTTCTCTTCTCGTGGTATCCTTTTCTGGTTTTGGCATCAGGATACGCTGGCCTCGTAAAATGAGTTTGGAGGAGTTACCTCTTCTTCTATTTGTTTTGGAAGAGCTTGAGAACTGGTATTAACATGGTTTGGTAGAATTCACCAGTGATGCCATCTGGTCCTGGACTTCTGTTGTTGGAAGGTCTTTGATTACTGACTCTTTACTAATATTCGGTCTGTTCAGATTTTCTATTTCATCTTGACTCAGTCTTGGTAGATTGTATGTTTCTAGAAAAACACCCGTTTCTTCTAGGTTATCACAACTTGTTAGTGTATAATTGTTTTTAGCAGTCTCTTACTATCCTTTGTATTTCTGTGCTATCAGTCGTAACATCTCTTTCATTTCTTTTTTTCAATTAAATCTGGGAAAGTATAGCAATAATTTCTTTATATTGCAACATCTTCATATTTTTTACTTGGTAGTGCTGGATCAGACTCTTAATCATATTTTCTAGCAGTTTTTAAAAAATATTTTATATATCGATGGGGAGGAAATGCAGACAACTGTAACTGAATAACAATAAAATTTTTTTTAAAACTTTATATATTTATTTTTAGAGAGAAGGGAGAGAAGGAAACATCAATGGGTGGTTGCCTCTTGAGCACCCCTACTGGAGACCTGGTCCACAACCCAAGCATTTGCCCTGACTGGGAATAGAACCAGTGACCCTTGGATTGCAGGCCAGCACTCATTCCACTGAGCCACACTAGCCAGGGCTCTAGTGCAGTTTTTCACATCTTCACTCATATATAGTAATAGTAAGGTTATAACTAATCAGTATTTTAGAATGTCTGCTTTGTTTCCTAACCTTGTTCCATAACTTTGTTCCATATTTATTTTACACAAGAAAATTCAATTTTCCTTAAAAATATAAAGGATTTCACCAGTGAATCTATTCAGTCCAAAAATCATTTTGATGGCTTTGTCCATTTCCTCCCTACTATTACTAGTCTACCTCTATAAGCTTTAATAGGTCTCACTAAGTTTTTTCTTCCTCTTGACTGGATTTACTAGAAATATATCCATTTTTTCTATCTTTAATTTAACAATTTTATTGTATTTTCTAACTTAGTTATTTGTTCTTCTCTTTACCACGTTTCCTATACTTGCAGTTTTTCTTTATCTAAAATGTTTGGTTAAATAATGAATTCATTTGATTTTACATTTATTTATTTAAATATAAAGATGGCGTTATATTGATGGTGACCTACATGCTTAGTTATATAATGTATTGATTTTCATTATTTTGTAGTCTATTACTGGAGTTTTCTTTCTTGACCAACATAAATGTTTTTTAGAGAATATAGATTTTTTTCATTCCCAAATGACCAGAATCCATAAAGATGTATTACAATTAGAAAAATTTTCACAAACATTTTCAAACAAGATTTGTCTTTGAAAAGCTATTTTTAGTATTTAAAATATACTAACCAAAGGCTTTTTAGGTTTTTTAAAAAAATAACTATCCACTACCTAGTAACTGTTATACAAATATATAGAGAAAAGAATGGGGAAAAATACTAACATTACTCATGGCTTGTGGGATTCTGAAACAGTAAACCTTTGACATTCCAAAATGTCTTGATTCCTTCTATGCTGGATAAATTAGTCAAATCTATAATATCAAATTGCTATTAGAAACATGTTTTTAAAATTTTTAATACTTGAAAATAAAAGAAATGATAATCATTAATTTTAAATCTTTTGAGAGCACTCCATTCTATAGGGAATAGTAGGCCAATAAAGGGTTTTAAAGCAGGGGAGTTCCAATCATTTTTTGACTCTCACTACAACAAAATCTCTAGTCCCTGACTTAACTCTCAGCCCCTTTGACCAGGGTTTGAGCTTGGTCCCGGTTTATTATTCACTGCTAATAAGAGATGTTATCTATTTGGTCTCTTGCCCATCCTGTGTGGTCCACAGATCACTTACTCTACTCCAGGTCCTTAACTGTAATAATTATTTAACCTCATGAAGACAACCACCCTATCATATTTACACTTTTCATAATACCTTTCTTACTTGTATTTCCTTCTTTACCAGCCTGAGAGTTCATAGTCATCCTTATAACTACCGTACTACCTTGCAAACATTTTTAACTTTCTTGTCCTTTTCACCCATTATCCCATTTGCCTGGTAAAAGCTTAGTTCTGGTTGCATCTTCTCTTTACCTGAATCCAAGCAGCAGTGCATTGCTGAAGAAAATACACACCCAGAGAGGTTTTCTTTAAATTGATGACATTAAACCACAAGGGCACTCAGCATTGCCTGAAAAACCCTACTGTATTTTCCTGGGAGTTGACTTGCTAAAATAACTACTTATTTCTTCTCAGATTTACTGAACTCTCCTTCCTCATTTTCTTTTAAAAATTATTTTAAATCTGTATTTTAGAGACAGAGAAAGAGAAACACTGATATGGTTCTACTTATTTATACATTCATTGGGTTGATTATTGTATGTGCCCTGACTGGGGATGGAACCCACAACCTTGGGGTATTAGGACTCTACCCCAAGTTGGGGTATCTAACCAAATGAACTACCCGGCCAAGGCCCATCTTTCCTCAAATTCAACTGATGACTTCATTTCATACTGCAGTAAGTAAATAGCAGAAGAAGAAACTTCCTAATCTTCCTACCACCAAATCTACAAACCCATTATGTATCCAGATTTTCATCTTGTGGCTTAAAAAAAAGTCTTTCTAGCTATCAAAGGCATTCTCATCTCCCAGTTTTTTTTGGTGATTTCCTTCCTATATGTGATTCTCCCACTTTGCCTCTCTATGACTCATTCCTCTCCCCAGGCAAACATACTTGCATAATTTTCCATCAAAAAATAATTTTCTAAGTCTCTGTCCAACATTCCTCTTATTTCTGCATATTTTGTTGCTATGTTTCTGTGACACAGTGATTCCTTGTATAATACCTTTTGAATCGATATAAAAAGTCCCTCAACTCTCAATATTTTGAAATGTATGAGCAGGGAGGGCCATATAAGCAGTTGGATAAATACAAATTCTAAGGGAGAAGTATACAATGAAGACATAAATTTAAAATTTTTAAGTATAAAGCCCTGGATCTAGATGAGAACCACAGCATTCCAACATTTCAAGCACAAGTCAAAAACTCAAATGTGTACTGGGGCAGAGAGGTAAACAGAAATGAGTAAATCTGCCTGGAATTCAAGAGTGATGGGACTTAGGGCCAACTATGCACTGCATGCACACTTTAAAGTGTTCTACTTTAAAAACTTTAAACCACTGTGCTAAAAAAATTGTCTCTGCAAATTATATTTGGGCCATATTCAGGTCTACAGCTTATAACCTTTGATTTCAAGGTTTATTTATTTTTTTTCTTTTCTGTTTTAAAAATTATTGTTCGAGTATAGTTGTCTCCATTTTCACCCCACCATGATCCCCCACCCCATCTACCCTCGCCTACCACCTTCAAACCTATCCCCCCTTGACTTTGTCCATGTGTCCTTTATACATGTTCCTTGACGGCCCTTCCCCTGTTTTCCCCCAATATCCCTCTCCCCCCTCTTATCTGGTTACTCTCAGTTTGTTCTTTATTTCAATGTCTCTGGTTGTATTTTGCTTGTTTGTTTGTTTTGCTGATTAGGTTCCACTTATAGGTGAGATCATATGGTGTTTGTCTTTCACTGCCTGGCTTATTTCACTTAGCATAATGCTCTCTAGTTCCATCCATGCTGTCACAAAGGGTAGGACTCCTTCTTTCTTTCTGCTGTGTAACTATACCATAGTTTTTTGATCCACTCATTTACTGATGGGCACTTAGGTTGCTTCTAGCACTTGGCTATTGTAAATTGTGCTGCTATGAACATTGGGGTACATAGGTTCTTTTGAATGGTGTTTCAGGATTCTTAGGGTATAATCCCAGCAGTGGAATTGCTGGTTTAAAGAGGAATATAAAGCAGCAAAAAAAACTTGAAGGAGAATAAATAGCCAGAGGAGTAGAAAGGAAACCAGGAGAAGCCAAAAAATGATTTTTAAGAAGTTATGCAATGATTAACAGTGTCAAATGCTATTTACTTCATGTACCTAAGATGAAGATAGAAAAGTATTCACTGTATTCAGCTACATAAATATTGTTGGTAACACTTGTTTTCACCGAGTTGAGGTCAGATCACAAAGTATCAATAGATCAAGTAGAAGAACAAGTAGATCCTAGTGAGTGATACAGGGCATATACAATTGACCCTTGAATAATGCCCGGGGTTAGGGGCGCCAACCCCTCTGTGCAGTTGAAAATCTTCTTTGACTTTTCACTTCCCCAAAATTTAACTGTCCAGAGTATCCACAGGGGATTCTGAGGGTTCCAGAATCCCCATGGATACCAAAATCCACAAATGTCAGACCCCTATATAAAATGGCATAGATCAATGCATACAGCTAGCCCTCCCCATCCAGACTCCCAACCATGGACTGAAAACATTACAGGTACTTATGAAAAAATTCCATGTATAAATGGAACTCTGTTGTTCAACAGTAATCTGTATATAAAAAAGGAAAAAATACAGTTGTTACGATTGTCTATGTATAAAGTCCTAAAGACTCTACCAAAAAGCTAGTACTAGAACTAGTAAATGAGATTAGCAAGGTCATAGGATACAAGGTCAACATAAAAATTCAATTATATTTCTATATGCTTGGGATGAACAATAGGAAATTGAAATTTTTTTAAATACCAGTAATTCTAACAAAATGTGTGTTAAGTTTGGTACACTGAAGACAACAAAACACTGATGAAGAAATTAAAGACCTAAATAAAACTGAAAGAACTACTGTGTTGTGGATTAGAGAACTCAGTATTAAGATGTCAATTCTCTGCAAATTTATATATAGACTTAAGGCAATGTTAATCAAAATTCCAGCAGACTTTTTAAATAGAAATTGACAGGCTGACTCTGAAATGTATATTGAAATTCAAAGAACCTAGCATAAACAGAACTATTTTTAAAAAGAGAAAAAAAGTGGGAGAACTCATACTACCTGATTTCTAGACAGCCCAGTAATTGAGTATGGTATTGAGATGAGGAGAAACAAGTAAGTCAAGGGAACAGAGAGTCCAGAGATAGACCCATACATATATGGTCAAACATGAGGAGTATTACTGATACCTAGTAGGAAAAGACCAAGGATGCTGCTCAACATCTTACAATACACAGGATAGCCCATGTAAGAAAAATGTATCTGGCCTAAAATGTCGAAAGTGGCAAGATTAAGAAATCCTGTTCTAACAAAAAACAGGAGAAAATCTTTGTGACCTAGAATTAGGCCAAGAATTTCTCAGGACACAAGAAGTACAAACCATAAGAAAGAAACATCAGTAGGCCAACTCCATCAAAATTAAAACTTCTGCTCTTTGAAAGACAGATAGAAAAATTCAAAGAAAAACCATACCCTGGGAGGAAATATTTGCAAAACACATATTTAACAAAGGGCTTACATCTAGAATATATACAGAATTCTCAAAACTCAACAAAGGGAACAAATTGGTCAAAAAAAAAAAAAAAGGGTAAGAGACTTGAACAGATACTTCACTAAGGACACATGTATGGCAAATAAGCACAAAAAAAGATGCACAATATTATTAGTCATTATGAAAATGCATATTAAAACCACAATGAGCCCTGGCAGGGTGGTTCAGGTGGTTGGAACATCATCTCTACACAAAAAGGTTGTGGGTTTTATCCCCAGTTGGGGCATGTACAGGAGGCAACTGATCGATGGTTCTCTCTCACATTGATGTTTCTTTCTATCCCCCTCTCTCCCCCCTCACCCCCTTCCCCTCTCTCCAAAATCAACAGACATATCCTCAGGTGAAAAATTTTTAAAAAAACACACAATGAGACACCATAATATACCTAGAATGATTAAAACGTAAAAAACTGACAATAATACCAAGGGCCCACAAGAAGGCAATACAACTAGAACTCTCATACACTGCGGAGTACGTAAAATGATACAGTCACTCTAGAAAACAGTTTGGTACTTTCTTATAATGTTATTAGATAATCAACTTTAAATATCTAACCATTATGAGCAGGGCTTTATTTTTTCCTCTAAAACATATATATGAGCTTTTTCCTATCTGCTTATAATTTTCCATTTCTTCTAAGTTTATGTTCTAAATCAATAGTTCTCAAAGTGTGCTCTGAGGCTTCCTGTAGGTCACTGACATCCTTTCAGGGAGGGAATCTATGTAAGCCTTCCTTTTCTAACTACATTTCTATGTAAGGCCAGATTTTCTTTACATATTTCAACTGAAACAATATATCCCAAAGGACCAAATGCAGAAGCAGATATGAGAATCTAGTTATGAGGGTTAATTTCATGTGTCAACTTAACTGTGCCACAGGGTGCCCAGATATCTGGCTGAACATTTTAGAGGGTGTGTCTGGATGAGATTAACATTGGATGGATCTATAGACTGAGTAAAGCAGATTGCTATTCCCAATGTGAGCAGGCCTCATCCAATCCATTAAAGGCCTGAACAGAACAAAAAGCTGAGTAAGAGAATTTGCTCTCTCTGCCTAATAGTCTTTGAGCTGGGACACTGGTGTCCCCCTGCCTTTGGACTTGGACTCAGAATGAAATTTAAGCCAACAACTGGCCTGGTCCTCAGGCCTTTAGACTCAGAGTATAATTATACTACCAGCTCTCCTGAGTCACCAGATTACAGATATTGGGAATTCTCAGCCTCCATAATCATGAGCCCATATATATATATAAAGAACATATATATATTTCAACATATGTGGCATATATATGTTTCAATAATATATATAGTATACATATGTCTCCTATTGGTTCTATTTTTCTAATAGATTGTCTTAGAAAAATCTATAAGCCTAATATTAAAGAGATATGCAAAAGTGTAAAACAATGCCACTCTTCCAAATATTTTGTTTTGCTTTGGAAAATAGTCATTTTTCTCTTTAAAATACATTGTTTATATATATAGTGGGTTTGGTATTTTTAAATAAATATTTTTTCATGTTTTAATTTCTAGTAAGCTATCAATATAGATAACCCATATAAGGAAAACTCTTTAAAATACTTTTGAAGAATGTAAAGGAGTTCTGAGACAAAAAAAAAAAAAGTGAGCTGTTGTTTTATAATTAAGATTGCCCAAGATCTATCAGAGAAATGGAATATTAAAGTAATTCACCTCTTCCCACTATTCACAGCTACGTAACAATCTTTCATGCTTCTTACCAAAGGAAAGATAGTTTGCCAGTTACATAAGACATACCTGATCATCCTCAGAGCCCCACTGAGCTGTTTCTTCCAGAGAGACCACATTAGAATCAGAAATAGCTGTTCTATTCTTGTCTTGATATGATGACTGTTGCCACACATTACTGGTCAATGGAACAACCTGAAAATCAAAAACAGATTTAAATATAGTAGTAACAAAATCTAACATTAGGTATTTCTCAGTTTATAAAGCTCTTTCATATATACAATGACATTTCAACATCACAACCACAGTTTAAGTTATTATCTTCACTTAAAAATAAGGAAACACAGGGACTTATGGTTACCCTGTTAGGACACGACATACTTTCCAATAAATTACAACAGTTCCTTAACAGCCTATGCCCCCAGAGGTAAAAGCAGCAAGCAGAAACAAGCAGATTAGGTGTTTTAAAATCTTAATGTTTGAGATGCCTAAGAAATTAACTCTAATAATAAGGACTAAAATAAAAGTCAGGCTCATTTTGTGAAATTGGGTTGAAACAGAGCTCTCCCACTTGCAGAAGGTGGCATTAAAACTGTGATGCTGCCCAAGGCTGAAACTATGCAAATGAAAAACAGCAGAGGCAATCAAACAAAAACGAACTAGGTCAAGTCACTTACTGGCACAGGACTGGTTTTTGAGATTTTACCCAGTATCCCTGGAAAATAAAAACCCAAGGCTTCCAATATTAGACTTCCTCCTAAAGAAATAGATGCAAGGGGCAAGGCAGAGACAACCACAAAATACCAAGTAGAAGATGGTGCACCAAAAAACCAAAAATGAGATTATAAAGTATGCTTTCAAAACATTTTTAAAATAAGAATATCTCAGATTCTCAAACAGGTAAAGAAAAAAGATACAATGTCCACAGAAAAGGAAATTGTTATAAAATAGGCAGGTATGAGTCAAAAAAAAAGGACAAATGCTAACAAAATATTAATAACAACACACGTGAAAGAGCCCCTGAAGGAAACCCAGGGTCATCAGATTTTTTTCAGAATTAAAACTGTTACTACACTAACAAAACATTTTTTACAGAGCACTTACAACAATGGGTTTTTGGTCATAGAAAGGCCTGATTAACTGAACATCCATTCAATAACGAAAGAGATTTCTAAGATATCAACTCTTCCAAGACGTTTCTCTCAAAAGATAGAGCACCATGGGGCACACCCACATTGCTTCAATGTTTTTTTTCCTTTTTATTGAATTTATTGGGGTGACACTAAGTAACATTCAATGGCAATTTTTAAGAGATAAAGCATAAAAAACAAAGAAAGCTCTTTTACAAACTCATTTTGGCAATTTGAAACCCATAAATATATAACGTTACAGCCAATGTTGTGGCACAGCTATTCTTCTTTGTGACCCCCAGGAAAGAAGAATGCTCAAATGAAAGTTCAAAATGTCTATTTACTGCAGCTAAATAATACTGAGAGTGGAGCATGAGAGTTCTCGTCTTTGAAAATGGCTGATTCACAACAGCTTACAAAGAGAGGGTTCAATTCAAGAACAGTTGTAGAAAACTAATGATACAGTATGAAAAAACTGGCATTTTTGACAAGTAACCCAATGTGCGAGAATAAGAACATTCCCCCTCACTGTATTGGCTAAAAGGAAACACAAAAGTAAAAATTAAGCATTAAAAAGTTCTTACTATAAAAAATCCATTTCCCAGAACTCCTGATTTTTATTACCTATCTGACAGTTTAGACTTCATTAAAGACACCATTTCTAATACATACGTTTGATCAGCTTTCCCACAGTCACCTCTGGATCGCAGTATAACCAAAATTCTTGATGGCTTATTCTTAAAAGTAAGTGCTCCAAAAATAAGCAGGTGTCATCAGCAGTTCCCTTGTTTGAGGTTAAATGCCTTTTGATATAAATTAAGTTTATTTATTTATTTTTTAATCTTCACCAAAGGATATTCTTTCATTGCTTTTTAGAGAGGAAGAGAAAGAAAAACATGGATGGGAGAGAGAGAAAAACATCGATTGGTTGCTTCCCAGGGGTCAAACGCTCCCGGACTGGAGATCCAACCACAACTTAGTTAGGTATGTGCCCTGGCCGTGAATCGAACCAGCAACCTTTCCGTTACAGCATGACAATCCAACCAATTAAGCCACACCGGCCAGGGTGATATAGATTAAGTTTTAAAGAGTCCTTCCCTGAGCCAGTTTTTAATATTAAAAGTTAACTGACTTCCAACTATATGCTGTCTAGAAGAGAAACAGTTTATATCTAAGGACACATACAGGCTGAAAGTGAAAGGATGGAAAAAGATTATTTCATGTAAATGGTAACCAAAATAGGACAGGAGTATCTACGCTAATACCACACAAAAAGACTTTAAATTAATAACTGTTACAAGAGACAGAGAAGGACATTATATAATGATGAAAGGGTCAACTCACCAAGAAGATTTAACAAGTATTTATGCATCCAACCTCAGAGCTCCTAAATTAACAAAAGTTTGAAAGAATTAATGGGAGAGATACACAGCAACAAAGTAATATTAAGAGACTTCAACACCTCACTTTCAATAATGAATAGAACAATCAGAACAATAAAGAGAATAGAGGAATTGAACAAACACTATAGACCATTGGACCTAACAGAAATATACAAAACATTCTACCCCAAAACTGCAGAATACACATTTCTCAAGTACACATGCAACATACTTCAGGATATAACACATAAGGCCACAAAACAAGTCTTAACAAATTCAAGAAAATTGAATTCATACAGACTATCTTTTCCAATCACAATAAAATGAAGTTAGATGTCAATACAAGAAAAACTTGAAATTCCACATATGTGAAAATTAAACAATATACTCTTAGAAAAACAATGGGTCAAACAAATCACAAGAAATGTGTTCAGTACTATAAAGGACACATGGACAAAACCAAGGGGGAGGGTGGAGGTGGGGGAGGAAAGTGGGTTCAGCTGGGGTGGGGTGGAGGGATGGGGAGAAAAGGCATACAACTGTAATTAAGTAACAATAAAAATTTAAAAAATATATTGTTCAAGATCCTACTTGATCAAGATTATACATGATCAAGTAGGATTTAACTCTGGAATGCAAGGATGGTTCAACATATAAAAATCAATGTGGAAGAATTAATACCATTAAAATTTCAACACTATCAAAAGTCATCTATAGATTCAATGTAATCCCTATGAAGATTCCAATGACTTTTTAACACATATATATATTTAAAAAACTAGCCATTTATATGGAACCAAAAAAGACCCCAAACAGCCAAAAAGAAAAATTCCTAAGAAAAAAGAACAAGCCAGAAAGCATCACACTTCCCAATTTCAAACTGTATTATAAAGCTACAGTAATTAAAACAGTACAGTGGTGACATAAAAGCAGACAAATAGACCACATAGCAGAACTGAGAGCCCAAAAATAAACTGGTTATATGGTCAATTAATATTAGCCAGGAGAACCAAGAATACTAAAAGGAGATTTAAATGGCAGTCACTTCAATAAATGGTGCTGGGAAAACTGAATATTCACATGTAAAAGAATGAAACTGGATCCTATGTTAAACCACTCACAAAAATTAACTCAAAATGGATTAAATACTTAAATGTAAGACCTGACACCTAAAACTCCTAGAAGAAAACAGAAAAAAAGCTTTTTGTCATGGGTCCCGGTACTGATTATTTGGAAATCACACCTACAAGCACAGCAACAAAGTTAAAAATAAACAAATGTCACCGCATAAAACTAAAAAGCTTCTACACAGCAGAAAAAATCCATCAACAAAATGAGAAAACCTACAGAATGGGAAAAAAATTGCAAATTATATATACAATAAAAACAGTATCCAAAAGATAGAAAGAACTACAAATCAATAGCAAAAAACAAAACAAAACAAATCCTATTTAAAAATGGGCGAAGGACCTGAATAGACATTTTTCCGAAGAAAATATATGCCTGGCCAAGATACATGAAGAGATGTTCAACATTACTAGTCATCAGGAAAATTCTAATGAAAACCATGTTAAGATATCACCTAATGCCTTTTAGAATGGCCATGATCAGAAAGTCAAGAGATAAATGCTGGGGTCGATGTGGAGGACAGGGAACCTTTGTGCACTGTTACTGAGATCGTAAATTGGTACAGCCACTATGGAAAATGCAACAGTATGGAAGTTTCTTGAAAAGTTAAAATGGAACTACTGTAAGACCCAGCAATTCCACTTCTGGAAATATATTCAAAGGAAACAAACACACTAACTCAAAAAGATATCTGCACCCCCACAGTCATAGCGGCTTTATTTATAACAGCCCAAATGTGGAAACAACTTAAGTACCCATTAATGGATAAATGGATAAATTGTGGTATATACACCATGGAATATTATTCATCCAAAAAAATTCAAAAAAGGAAATCCTACTATTTGCAACAACATGGATAGACCTTGATGGCATTATGCTAAGTGAAATAAACCAGAGAAAGACAAATGCTGTATGATCTCATTATATATGGAATCTAAAACACTCACAGTAAAAGAAATCAAATTTGTGGTTACCAGAGACAGAGGTTGGGGAGAAGGGGAAATGGAGAAAACTGGTGGAAAGGTACTAACTTACAATTATAAGACAGAAAAGTACTAAGAATGTAAAGTATAACATGATGACTATAGTTAGAACTGCTGTATGGCTACATTCCTTTTGATTTCAAAATATCTTTGTGAAAACTGGGTTTTAGGAGATCCTTCTGATAAAAAAAAAAAAAAAGCATTTGTGAAAATCAGCACAGAACAGGAAATGGGGGTAGCAGGGATGAATTCCAAAGTTTGAGAAGCTGTGCAGTATCCAATAGGCACATAAATTCCATTTTTCCATTTGTGGCTAAATAAAATTTTTAATTTTTTTCTTCTAAAATAAAAACAAATACTGCTGTATGATACACAGGAAAGTTCTTAGAGTAAATCCTAAGGATTCTCATCACAAGGTGAATTTTTTTCTTTTTATTGTATCTACAGGAGATGATAGATGTTATCTAAATAATATAGTATTAATCATTTCACAGTATTTAAATAAACCCTTTCATGATAAGAATAACAAACTCAGAATGGAAAAATTACATTAACATAATAAAGGTCATTTATGAATACCCACAACTAACATTGAACTCGATGAAAAACTGAAAGCTTTTCCTCTAAGATAAGAAACAAGGCAAGCATGCCTGCTCTTGCCATTTCTATTCAACACAGTATTGGACATCCTAGCCAGAGCAATTAGGCAAAAAATAAATAAATGGCATCCAAATTGGAATGGGAAGAAGTAAAATTATCTTTGTTCACAGATGACATTAATTTTATTTATTAAAAAACCCAAATATTCCACATGAGTTGTATTAGAACTTATAAAAGAATTCGGCAAAGTTGTAGAATAAAAAATCAACATGCAAAAACCAGTTGCATTTCTACACACCAATAATAAACAATATAAAAAAGGAATTACAAAAACAGTTCCATTTACAATAGCATCACAAAGCATAAAATACTTTGGAATAAACTTTACCAAGATGGCAAAAAATCTGTACATTGTACTATAAAACAATGCTGCCGAGAAAATTTTTTAAATGCAAATAAATGGAAAGGCATCGTGTTCATGGATTGGAAGACTTAATATTGTCAAGATGTCCATGCTATCCAACACACTCCATATCAGATTCCAGTGGCATTTATTTACTGTAGAAATTTTTTAAAAACCCAAAAATCTGTATGAAACCTCAAGGAACCAAAAACAACCAAGACAATTTTGAAAAAGAATAAAGTTGGAGGACTCACACTACTTGATTTTTAAATACATTTAATAGCTACAGTAACCATAACAGCGTGGCACTGGAATAAAGACAGACAAATAGACCAGTGATTTTCAACCTTTTTCACTTTATGGCATAAAGTAATTACTAAAATTCAGTGTGTGTGTGTGTACTTTTTTTGGGGGGGGGGCAATCTGACCAAAAAAATTGGTATAATTCTGATCCATTCACACTGGACAGCTGTAACTGTTGGTTGTTGACATTTTTTTAGTTGACAATCTAAGGGTAAAAGAGGTCATTGCCCCTGACTAAATAGTCAGGTATTGCATGTTTTAAAAATTCTTGCAGCACACTGGTTGAAAATGCCTGCAATAGACCAATCAACAGAATAGAGAGCCCGGTAGTAAACCCTCACATATATGGTCAAATGAATTTTGACAAGGGTGCCAAGACCACTCAAAGGGTAAAGATAGTCTTTTCAACAAATGTCACTGGAAAAACTGGATATCTACACACAAAAGAATGAAGTTAGACCATTTTCTAACATCATATACAAAAATTAACTCAAAATGGATCAAAGACTTAAATGTAAGACCCAAAACTATAAACTCTTAAAAGAAAACAGAGCAAAATCTACATGACAATAGATTTAGCAATGACTTCTTGGATGATACCAAAGGCATGGGCAGCAACAGCACATAAGGAACAACAGACAAATTGGACTTCATGAAAATTTTAAAATTTTGTATATCAAAAGACACTACCAACAAAGTAAAAGGCAACCCTTTTTACTCTGAATGAGAAAAAATTTGCAAATCATATACCTGATAAAAAAATAATATCCAAAATATATAAAGAACTCCTAAAACTCAACAACAAAAAAACCACCTGATTAACCAATGGGCAAAGAACTTAGACATTTCTCCAAAGATATACAAATGGCCAGTAAGTACATGAAAAGATGCTCAATATCACTAATCATCAGAGAAATGCAAATCAAAACTACAATGAGATTATCATTTCACACTAATCAGGATGGCTAGTATTAAAAATAATAACTGTTGGCCAGGATATTGAAAACTTGGCACCCTAGTTGGTGGGCTATAAAATGGTGCAACCACCATGAAAAACAGTGTGGAGGGTCCTCAGGAAATTAAAAATAGAACTGCCATATGATCCCACAATCCCACTTCTGGGTATATATCCAAAAGAACTTAAAGCAAATCACTTTGTAAAACAGTCTGGCAGTTTCTCACAAAACTAAACATATCCTTACTATACATTCTAGCAACCACGCTCCCTGGTATTGACCCAAATGGACTGAAAACTTACGTCAGGGGAGGAGGGTGAAAGGGTATTAAATGGTAATGGAAAAAAATATCCTAAAAAATAAATTATAAAAAAATTTTAAAAAGAAAACTTATGTGTATACAAAAACTTGCACATGGATGTTTAGAACAGCTTTATTCATAACAACCAAATCTGAAAGCAATTGAGATATCCTTTGGTAGGTAAATGATAGATAAACTATGGTATATCCAGACAATGGAGTATAATCCAGCACTAAAGCAAAATGAGCAACCGAGCCATCAAAAGACATGGAGAAACCTTATGTAGTACTATAATGGTGGGTACACAACATAATACATTTTTCAAAAACCATAGAATTTACAACACTTACAGTGAACCCTAATGTAAACTATGGACTGTGCATGTCAATGTAGGCTCATCTATTATAACAAATGCACAATAGTGGGGTATTAACAGCGGAGGAAGGTGGTGGCAGTAGGTAGATGGGAAATTTCTGTATTGTCCAGTCAATTTTTCTGTGAACCTAAACTGCTCTTAAAAACAAAGTCTGTTAAAACACAACAAAAATAGGTGCCTCGTTAGCGCAGTAGGTAGCGCGTCAGTCTCATAAAACACAACAAAAATAAAACAGAGCTCTGGTCTAGTATGTAAGTGGTTAGGAAGTCATTATTCCCATCTCTACCAAAAGAAAAACAAGCTAAACAAATTGAAAATCAATATCTCTTCTTATATCCATTAAAGAACTGAAATCAAGGGCAAACTGCAGCCCCCCAAACCATGGAGATAGGCAAGCAAGTATAGAGAATCACAACTTACTAGAGCAGCATTCCAGGAGCACACACCATTGTAAGAACCAGCACTAGGATAGGAAAATCTAAATTGTAACTAACAATCTGCTAGAGTCTCAGGGTAGACAACTTTGAAATTTAAAAGCTCCAGGTAAACTCTTAGAGGGGGCCCCTACACTTGAGTTCTACCTCCAAAAACTATACAGGGTTCCCACAGTTGAGAGAAAACTCGTCCTGCTTCTGGCAGGAGGAGGAGAAAAGGAGCCATTGTGAAATAAGCCCAGAGCATTCTGTTCTTATTAAGATCTGCCCTCCAAAGAAACTTTTTTACCAGAGCCTAGCCCACTGGAGTTACAGGAGAGACTAAGTGACCCAGGGGGAGGGATAAATACCCAACTCTAGCCCCCTTCTAGCCTTCCTGTCTCACCTAAGAAAAAAACTGAGGAACCCTAGTGAAGATCAGAGCCCAAGGGGAAGACTGAGACCCAATAATGGAATTACAGAACACCTCCCCTCCACCCAGGCTTTTATCACATCAATTGGGTTCCTCCTAATACAAACAAGGGACTATAACTGAAAGAACAGCACATAACAGACCTTATTTAAGAAGTCCTTGGAGAAACTCATACACAACAAGGGAGACACAAATAAGGTCACGAGGGCAAATTTCAGTCTCTGACAACTACAGCTACAGTGCCTGGACCAGCATGGAGTGGGGTCAACGGGAGATGAAAAGACACAACACAGACAGTTTAAGGAAAAGCGGGGGACCAGGTGGAACACTGTCCTCTGATGGCGAGACAATGAGCCCTGAACATGGTCTCCGTGTTTATTTTATAGGGGTTGGTTAGGTAGAGCTCAAGGACATTTTGCAATTAGGGAGACGCTGCAGGCACAGATTGTTCCATTCCCAGGCTATCTAACCGATACATCTGTCTTCTGCAAAAGTTACAGCGCATTCAGCTGAAGCTTGCTGGTTATCTATCTCCTGTTTAACCCCTGCAGGTTCCGGCTATATGACGCCAGCCTTCACTGTACTCCACACTACTGCAAACAGTAAATGCAACCTCACCTCTAGCCAGGTAAAGATAAAACTTCACACTAAAGGCCCACTTACTTCAGTACTTTTCGTATTCGTTCAGTACATGTCCGGCTTTCAAAAAAAATTACAAGACATACTAAAAGACAAAAACAAACAAATGAAAACAGTTTGAAGAGACGGCAAGAACCAGACTCAGATATGGCAGAGATGTTGGAGTTTCAGTTTGGAAATATGAAAACATTCTAAAGATGAATGGTAGTAATGGTTACAGAACAATGTGAACGTACTTAATGGTGAAAATGGTAAATTTTATATTATGTATATTTCACCACAATTCAAAAAAAATCAAGAGGGAAAAAAAGAAAGATACCAAACCATAAAAAGATATGGAGAAAACGTAAATGCATATTGTTAAGTGAAAGAAGCCATTCTGGAATGGCTTCATACTATGCGATTCTAACTATATGACATTCTAGAAAAGGCGAAACTGTAGAGACAGTAAAAGTATCAGTGGTTTGCAGGTTTTCAGAGGAAGGGAGGGAGAGATGAATAGGTGGAACAAAGGGAATTTTTAGGATAGTGAAACTATTCCGTATGATACTGTCAGATATATGTCATTATACATTTGTCAAAACCCACGGAATGTACAATGAACCCAAATATAAGCTATGAACTTTAATTAATAAAAATGTGTCAATATTGGCTTACAAATTATAATAAATGTACCACACAAACAAGGAAAATAGGGGAGGGAGAGAGGGTATATGGGAATTCTGTACTTTCTGCTCCATGTTTCTGTAAACATAAATTGTTCCAAAGTCCTGACCTGTGTGGCTCAGTGTGTTGAGTGTTATTCCACAAAGCAAAAGTTTGGGGGTTCGATTCCCGGTCAGGGCACAAGACTGGGTTGCAGGGCTAAACTGCATAGGGGCGCATGCGAGAGGCAATCTATTGATGTTTCCCTCACACATCGATATTTCTCTCCTTCTCTTTCTCCCTCCCTTCCCTCTCACTAGAAATAAGTAAAAATCTTTTAAAAAATCTTTTTTAAAAAATTGCTTCAAAAAGAGTTGATTAATTTTTTTAATAGGTACTGTGACAGAAGACCAACAACGAAATATAAAGAAATACTCATATATTACTTAAACTATTCCAGGGCATAAATGAAAATGTTCCCAGTATCTTGTATGAAGGCAGCATAATACTGATGCCAAATTTGACAGAGATAGGTAAAAAAAAAACCCGTTAACATTTCTAAAGCATCTCCGAATAAAATCCAGCAATTCCTTAAGAGAAGAATACACTATGATTAATAGTTTTTATCCTAGGAGCACAGGAAACGATTAAGAATAAAGTATGTGTTAATGGGTCAAAAAAGATTAGAATTGTGCAGTGTAAATAAATTTGGAGACGGGGAACAGAAAGGTGAAGGGGCTCAGGCCTTTTTTCTCTCCTTCTATGCAATGATAACCTGCTGATGGGAGGAGCATCTGAACACTGGGTGAGGGCTAGAGGATAACAGTGAAAAGATTTCCCAACACTGTTGATGACCCACCCCACCGCCCTGACCCATTTGCTTCAGTTGGTTGGGCATCACCCTGCAAAGTGAAGGGTTATTGGTTTCACTGCAGTCAAGGCACATGCCTGGTTTGCCAGTTGGGTCCTGGTTGGGGCATGTGCAAGAGACAACAGAGTCGATGTTTCTCTCCTTCCCTTCCCCTCTCTCTAAAAATAAATAAATAAAATCTTTAAAAAAAAAAGTTGGAGACCAAGAATTTCTAGTGATACCACTCCACAGAACTGAATTATTTTCCCTAACACAGCTCAGAAATTTAGGTTTGAAATGATTCACATTGAATGGTCTGCAGGACCAGCATATAAGACCAACACGGCAAAGACTCTAAATTACTCACTTCCCTGAACTCTTAAAAAGATGCTGTTGTAAGTCTGGTCACATTTCACTTTGAATTTAAACAGTTCCCTGCCTTATTTCAATTTCACTACCAGAACTACAAAAGTAATCAATCACTACCTTATACATCATCACTACAACATCATTATTATGTACTAAGAGAGATATGAGAGAGTGAATCAGATACTACAATTTTGTCATTTAACTTGAACTAAACAAAGAAATTATTAATGTTTCCTATTATTTGGTCTCATCCTTTGAATACAGTGCATTAAATACTATACAACAAACTCATCTTCAAAAAATTTATAGTTCAGACATTTCTAGCAAGAAACATTACTTTCTCCCTTATACATTTTCCAAATTTCCAGTAAGTTTTAATGCATCAGTGAACTAAACAAAAAAATCATTGTTCATACTCTTCATATTATTTTATAACTACCTTTAATACAGCACACCATCTACACCTTCATATCCTCTGAGGTAAATAAAGTAATACTGGATTTTTCTTTTTAAAAAAAAAACCCTCTGGGGGGAAACACTCTGGGCTCAAAGAAGCAAGATTTTTTTTTATTACATTTAGATAAGTCGCTGTTAAACAGGGTAATTTTTCCACTTCTCATGTAAAAGTGTTAAAAGTGATTTAACTAAAACATTCCCCTTTAGGCTTGAAGATATAAATTAAATTTAATTAAATTAAGTCTTAAAACAAAAAAGTTAGAAGACCTTGTCCACAAGTGTGGCTTTAATTACGGTCTATGTGTATGGAGACAACTCACAACTTCAAATCTCCAGCTCAGACCTCTCCTCTGCTCTCCAAACCCAAACTGATAACCTTAACACCCATCCCAACTCATCCCAATCACCAACCCCCATGGCTAACACCCACACCGTGTACCTGGCCATATCTCAGTATCTGGTACAATCACTGATCCAATAACCTAACACCTGGACACCTTCTTGCCCTTGTATTCCACATCTAATCCATTAATAATGTAATAATAATGTAAAATTAGTGTATTAAGTGTGGTGATTTTTCCTCTTAAATGTCTCTTGAATCAGTCTATTTTCTATGCCCACAAACGATTCCCTATTCCAAAACAGCATCATCTTTTCCCTGGCAATACTGTAACCTCTCCTAATTAGCATCCCAGATCTACTATTGCTACCCGCGCACCCCCCCCCCCCCCCCCCCCCCGTTAAAGCTGTTTTCCACTCAGCTACGAAGTGATCTGTCTAAAACACAAACATTATCATATACCTCTCCCCTTGTTTAAAACATTTTTCACTGACTTCCCAAACCTCCAGGGATAAAGCCTCCAAATCCTGCACATAGCCCACAAGCTGCAATTGAAGTCTGTGCTCAACCCACATTGGCCTTTGGTTCCCTGAAAAATACCATGCTCTCTCTAACCAATGGTACCTTTTCCCTCAACTCGAAGGCTTTTTCCCTTACTTTTCCTAGCTAACCTTAATCTGAGTTCAGATCTCAGCTCTATCACTCTATCACAGAACTTCCTAAGGGAAGCTTTCTCCAGTTTCAGTGACTAAATGAGATTTCCTTACTGTATGATTTTGAAACATGTTAACACATATCAGTTTTATTTTTATTTATGGCATCATCTACATTTTGTTTGCCTTTCTCTCTAGACTAAACACTCAAAAGTCAGACATAAAAGTTGTTTGGCTTGCTGCTCTCCCTCCTGAGAGCACACTCATGCCTTTCTTCCCCCTCACGCGTGCATCTCCTAAACTCTAAGGGTCCCCACAATTCTTGCAACTAAGGCAGCAATAGGCAGGAGCAGCAGCCGATCTGGCTAACCCCCTTAACCTGTGTCCAAGGGCTCCTTTCCAGTGAGCCAAAGGAGCCCCGCTTAGGCTCTCTTCTGTTGCTTCTATCCTAAGTCCTGTCTTGTTTCACCGTCCCCAGCTTTAATAAACGTACTCTAAAAAAAAAAAAAGGTTGGGTTCACCAAGGTTCATTTGCATCCAGCACAAATGCACAGCCGGTGGTGAGTGCTCAACAATATATGGTCGATGAATTAGAGTCCCACTGGAATATATACCAGGCAAAACAACTATTAATATTCTTTAATGATCAACAGTCCAGGGCATCACTAACCAACAGAATTTCCTGTAATGACGGAAGGATTCTGTATCTGCATTGTCCAATATGGTAGCCAAGGAAAGTGGTTAGTGCAACAGAGGCACAGAATTTTGAAATTTATTTACTTTTAAGGCTACTAACTACTGGATTGAATAGCACGTGTCTATATAGCTTTTTCGGTCTTTTCAGTTGTATTTCGTTGTTTCATTCTTCAGTTTACATGTTGCCTTGGGGCAGCCCTAGACAATAAACCCTAGGCTTCTTTTTGTTCCCTCAATATACATTGTACAGAACAGAAACTTAATAAATGGTAACTTGCTATCTGAATCGTTTTTCTCTCTGAAAAGCAATTAATCAAAGGCAATTATTTTCAAAATGATCTTCAAGAGCCAACCATAAAAACAGCTTTCTCCACTGTGGCACTTTATATAGTTTTCCAGACTGGACCTGCGGCAAAAACCTCCTGCACTTACAAGCTCCTCTTACCGGCTGGCGCCCCTTTACTGCTACAAAGAGGGTCCGGATGAACACTCCCGAAGAGTCGCTAGAGACCGCTAGGGTACGCGAGCACACTACTCCCGCCGGGCAGTTCCGCCGCGGGCAAACTAATCCCCTAATTGTCTTTCCAACCTGATAGTCCCTGGGCAACCTCCCTCACCACTCCGCCACCGCCCTTCCCACCTCCTCCGTAGCACGATAGGACCCACCTCTTCCCCAAAGCTTTTTTTTTAACTATACAAGCTCGTAATACCGGCTCCTCTCAACACCTGGTGTTATTCAAGAGGCCCGGGACCCACCAAGGGGGAGAAACGACTGGTCTCTGCCAGAAAGAATGAGAGGTTGTACTCAGCCAGAACCTAAGGAAGAATCGAGAGAATCCTTACAAGCCTTTTAAAAGCGCGCTTATTCTGTGTCAGAAACGGGGACAGGGAGCGCTCAGGGACGACCCGCCGCCCCGCCCCGCCCCGCCGGCGGCCCACACCTCCTCCCGGCCTGGCCCACCTTCTCCAGGCCGGTCCGCTCGCTCTCCGAGTAGCGGTGCTTGGGCAGCGACGGCGGGGGCAAGGTCCCGCTGGGGTGCGCCTGCAGCCAGGCCTTGGCCTCCTCATCCTCCTCGTCGTCCGTACTTTCCCGAGGCTGGCTCTCGTAGTTAAAGTCCGCGTCCAGTTCCCGCCTTTCCTCTACCTCCTCGTCCTCCACCGTTACCACCTCGTCCTCATCCAAGTTCTCCGACTTCTCCACCTCTTCCTTCTCCTCCTGAACCTCCTCCTCCTCTTCCGCCTCCTCCTCCTCCTCCTCCTCCTCCTCCTCCTCGAGCTCGCCCGGCCACGGCAGGTCTTCAGGCTCCATGTTGGTGTCACGCTCTCCGAGGTTGAGGAGGAGGAGAGGGAAGGGGGAGGGAGGGGGGGAGCAGAGAGCTGACTGGCGGTTGCGGCCTCACGCAGGCGCAAAGACCACCGCCTCCCAGAACCGGGCGCCGCGCAGCGCGGACGGGGCGGGGCCGGGAGAGCGCGCGCGTTGCTAAGGACGCCCCGCGGGGGCAGGCGATTAGGCCAGAGAATGGGGCTAGGGACGGGTGACGCCGCAGCCTTGCCCTCGTCACGGGCAGGTATGTTGCTCACAGAAGTGTAAGCTCACAATAAACCCAGGGTGGGCTCCTCTGGCGGGAGGGGAGAACTTAATACTCGGCTGGGCAGAGCCAAAACTGAATTTTGCCCCTGCACGAAGGGGAGAGCATACCCTAGGACAAAATTATGACAAACTTGGAAATGATAAATTTTTAAAGGTTGAGTAACTAAGGTGTGACGGGCTGTATGATGGGCACTTGAACCTTAAGGGTAGTATAGGGGTTAAGTAAGGAATGGGCGTTGCTAACAGAGAAATGGGAGGTTTGAATCCTGACATCCCCCTTGCAAGTGGTGTGACGGAGCCTCTAACTAATGAGGATAATGGCCCGTTGAATAGGATCGTTGTGATAATCAAAGGAATTAACCACTTTGAAGGACTTATGGTAGGTATTATTCGTTGACTACTAGGCAGTAACTCATTAAATGCTTGCAGTTCTGTGAGGCATATTATCATTTTATATTTGAAGAATCTAAGGGTCAGAAAATAACTTGCCCAAAGCCTCTTACCTAGAAGGAGGCCGGCTGGGTCAGTGCCGTCCCAGGGCTCCTGTAAGTCCAGTAATTGCCCTGGCCCAGACCTATCAGCTGGTGCAGGAGAAAAGAGCAAATATTTATTCTGATACTACTTACGTTTTTGGGTTAGTCAATGACTTTGAGATGCTTTAGAAATAAAGATTTCCTGATCACTACAGGAACCCCTATAAAGTGAGTGGCAAACTAAAGAATCTACATGCTTTGCTATTACTAAAGATATGGCCATAATAAAGTGGAATCAGCAAATATTCTTTATGGTATTACCCACAATAGCAGAGATAAATAGGCAATGATACTGAAACAACATCGACGGGGTAATTTTAGGGGTATTTCCAAAAATGTGTGTCCTGTCTGCCAAAGACTCAGTCCTGGCAAAACTGTGAAAGTAGAACATGGACTGGAGCCCAAGGTCTCAGGGCCCCTTCGCACACCTCTCAGTGGGCTGTGAGTACTGCCCACCCTGGAACAGCATGGGTTGAACTGTGCAGGTCCAATTACGTGCTGATTTTTTTTCAACAAATTTTATAAATGTATTTTCCTTATAATTTTCTTAACAAATTCTTTTCTGTAGCTTACTTTAGTGTAAGTATATGGCATATAATACATATAACATACAAAATATGTGTTAATCCTGTTTATATCATTGGTAAGGCTTCTGGTCAACAAGTAGGTTATTAGTAAAGTTTTGCAGAAGTCAAAATTATACACAGATTTTCAACTGTGCAGGGTGGGAGGTGGGGGCTTCTGCTCATTGCCTAATGGTTGAACTTCAAAAACCTAATTAGGTAGGCCTGCCTGGTGTGGCTCAGTGGATTGAATGCCGGCCTGTGAGCCGAAGGGTCACCGATTTGATTCCCAGTCAGGGCACATGCCTGGGGTGCAGGCCAGGTCCCCAGTTGGGGGGTGCATGAGTGGCAGCCACACATTGATGTTTCTCTACCTCTCCCTTCTTTCCCCTCTCTCTAAACATAAATAAATAAAATCTTTTTAAAAAACGAATTAAGATTTTCTTATTCTATAACAGGCAGCTTTTTGCTCTCCTCACCACATGTCTAATGTGCCACTGGCCTGAGAGGCTAGTCAGTCTAGACCTGCCCACTCATGGGGCAAAGAAAATTGACCCAAGGGAAGGAAAGACATTGAAGCTAGAAAAGAAAACCAAAAGAGAATTGACAAAATCAGAGAGGATGATGGTGATTCAGGTGAAGGGATCACCCTCAGGCAGGGTAGGTGTGGGGATTTCTCATACAGCAGAGGAATGACAGGGACCAAAAAAGATCCTTTACTCAGGCAAGTGGGTTAACCAGTTGATTGAATTCATTTCCTGGTTTTTATTCATGTTAATCAAAGTGTGGTCCACAGACCACCTTCATCATAATTACCGGAGGTATATGTTTTACGAAGAATCCCAGCTTTCACTGCCCAGAGAATAAGATTTAGGAAGTCTGGGTTGGCTCCGAGGTTCTGATCTTTAATGCCATACCACCCCCAAGTAATGAAGATGCACGGTAATGGTTGAGAACCACTGCGTTCCTTTCTCTCTCAAACATCAATGACAATACATTTCTTCCTCACCTACTGCAGAAAGTCAGCCCTCTCCCTGCCACCTAGCAGCCAGAGCGTGGACATGTGATCTAGATTCACACATTCTGCCATCCTTGACTTTGACTCTTAGGGGGAAAACAGGAAAAGTTCAGAACTTTGCTACTCAAAGCGTATTCCGGGAACCAGCAGCATCACCCCAGAGCTTGTTAGAAATGCAGAATCTTAGGCCCCACTCAGACCTACTTCATCTGCATTTTAACAAGATCCCCAGGTGACGCACAGACACATTGAAGTTTGAAAAGTACTGGCTTAGAACCCATTCATAGTGATGGAATTTAGAGTTCAGCAGGAGCAACAGCCAATGGAACAAGCAGAAATATCTTCACAAACTGGTTCTTATGGCATGACCTTGGTCATGGATCCTACTCCCCAGCTCTCCTTGTTCTTGCTTTCTTGGTCAGCTGTTCACAATTAATGCATTGTAACAAGAAATCACAAAATCTCAGTGACCTATTTTTAAACAAGTACTGTTTCTTGCATTTTCACCAGCTGGTTGCCTGATGATACCTGTTTCAGGTACAGTGTATGAGTTGGCTGGGGAGACTTGACTCCACCCTGTCTTTCATTACTCTGGGACCAGCAGGTGACCCAAAGAATGCTCCTTCCATGACAGAGGTAGGAAGCTCCAGAGGAAGTAGAAACATAGATGCACTTCCCCCTATAATTCATTGGCCAAAGCAAATCACATGGGCACTCCGCCACAAAAAAGAATAAAATTTTACCATTTGCAACATTGTGGATTTCTAGAGGGTATATGCTGAGTGAAATAAGTCAGTCAGAGAAAGACAAATACCATATCATTTCCCTTATATGTGGAATCTCAAGAACAAAATAAGTGAACAAACAACATTGAAACAGACTCATAGATATAGAAAGTGTGGGATAGTTGCTAGAGGGGAGGAGGTTTGGGGGACTGCCTGAAAAAGGTGAAGGGATTAAGAAGTACAAATTGGTAGTTACAAATTAGTAACAGGGATATAAAGTACAGCATAGGGAATATAGTCAATAATATTGTAATAACTAGGTTTGGTGCTAGATGAGTACTAGAAATATCAGGGTGAAGACTTTGTAAAATATATGACTGTCTAACCACTATGCTGTACACCTGAAACTACCATAATACAAAATAATATTGAATGTAAACTATAATTGAAAAAAGACTTAAAAGACATAAGGCTTGATTTCATCCTTTTCTGATCGAGAAGGTAAAAAGAAATTCACATGGGCCAATCCAACATCGTATTTCTTGCCTGGTGGTTAATAGAGGAGAGGAAATAAATGTACTGAATGATAAGACCAATATAGTATACCACCCCTTTCCCAAGCCTGGTTTCCAGCTTTCCCACTGGTTCTAGGAGCCCTGCAATATCCATCTAGTACAATACCGTTGAAGCTGGCCAGTGTCAGTTTCTGTTGACTGAAACCCAAAACGCTGATCCACAGGAGGAGGTCTAAGCCAGAGGGAGGAAAGGCGTAGCCCTGGGATGCAGCTGTCAGACTTGGAGAAGAAGCACGCAGAGACTAAGGGCACAGAACGGTTAGATGGCACAATGGGGAAATGGAGAAACAGGAGGTTTTTGATTAGAGACCAAAATATTGAAGTTCAAAGGCCCCAGGTGAGGCTATAAGAGTGAGTTCCTGAAACAGGTTTCCCCATGTGGTTATTAATAACCCCTAGGATGGTGGGAGCACTTGAGATCTTGCTCCCGTGTGTATGTCATTAGTTTGGCTCAAATAATCTCATAGAAATTGGGGGAGGGGGTGGAAGGTGGACCTAGGATGGCGACAGTCGCTGAATTAGAGAGAAGGTGAGTCAGATGCCACTTTCTCCCTGCACACTGCCCAGGTAAGTAACAAGGAGTGCCACATGGGCATCAAAGGGACAGGAGGGAAGGAAAGACTAAGGTTTTTTTGAGTGCCAGGCACCGTGAGGGGTATTTTACAAAAATTGCCTCCTCTAATCTTCACAACAATTTGACAAAGCATTTTATAGGCAAAGAAACCGATGCTCAGAGAAGTTAAAATAATTTGTCCAATATAACCCAGGCAATAAGAGGGGGTGCACCATGGCTCCAAGCCCAGTCTGTCTGGTTATACAGCCTATGCCACTTCCCCTCAAACTACACAGTGGAGAAGCTTCCAATGGGGCAGTGGGAGTAGGCACAGCCCAAGTCCTAGCTCTGCTGTATGTGGAACGTGAGAAACTGTCAACCTCCATGCTGCAAGGACGGCTGTGTCCTCAGGAGCAAACTGGGTTCAGTTAAGGGAGTGATGAGGTAGGAGGCTGTAAGGGCAGCGAAGGTGGTCTACAATTGTAGACAGGTTTGGAGGAAGTAGGTCAGCAGTGAAGGACAAGTCAAAGAACACTTGCAAAAGTATGTAAATGAAAGCCCTGCAGTGAGAGGAAATGGGAAGAGCTTGCAGTTTTTGGACGTGCCTGAAAATGAAACTTAGAGGTATGGAACTAGTTTCCATCATAGACCATTCTCTATAGGGGAACGAGAATGCCAGTTAAATCATTAATCTGAGCATACTGTATCTCTATTCAAAACGCTGCAAGGGCTTTCATCCTCACTCAGCATGAAATCCAAAGTCCTGACCCAGGTCTATAAGAGCCTACACGTGATCTGACTCCTACCCAATGCCTCCAGTTCTAAACTTCTGCCCATCCATCACTCAAGCCACCCGGACCACCTCACGGTTCCACAAGACACAAAGCCTCTCCCACTGTAGGGCCCTTGCACCTGCTGTCCCCACTGCCTGGAGCACACTTCCACAGTCTCTGCTCACGTTATCCGAGGCCGTCTCTGAGAACCCGATACACCCACACCCTTACCTATGCTTTACTTTACTTCTTACTACTTATTACTACCCAACATTTATTTGTTTGTTTATTGTCTGTCTCCCCCACTAGGATGCAAGCTCCATGAGAGAAGGGACTTTGTCTTTTTGCATGCCGCTGCATGCCTAGTGCCTGTGACTGTGTTGGGCGTATAGGGAGGTGCTTGGCAAACTTGGTGGAATAAAGTTGGCTGGGCAAAAGATTGTGAATAGAGCTTCAGAATAAATTTAGTTTCACTGGGGCTGATAAAGACGTCTGCCTACTGGGGAACCTTTCCTTTCCTCTCCCAGCTGGCTGCTGGGGGCATAAGTTGGATGGAAAGGAGTTGAACCCTGGTGGCAAACTTTCCCTTAGGATGAGTTATTTCCACTGATGGCTAAATTAATAGTTTCACTTTTATAATCAGAAAAAGTAATTATAAAAGTTATTATGTAGCATAATTGTAGTATAATTAAAAGTTAATATGTAGCAAAAATTTTGTTTTATATATGGATATGTGTGTGTGTATAAATATATATACATATATGTAAAATAATTTAGTATGTGATAAGCCTGTGAGGACAACATGAAATATGCAATAAGTTTCTATTCCTGTGAGTACAAAATTACTGTCTCCACTCACTGATCCCCTCAAGGCTTGCTGCTACACTGATGGTTCACAGTTGGATGCTGTTATCAGCAGCTGGATACTTAAAAGTGCTGGTAGCTGGGTCAGCTTTAGTGACGAGAAGTCCATATTGTTGAGTTCAGACACAGTAGTCATCTCTGCCCCTAGGACTGCTTTGTTCAAACACCCAGCATGCTTCCGGAGTGTGTTCTGGGTACTCGCTACCCAATTCCATAGAACTTTACTGTTTCTCCGCTGGGTTCCACGAGCTATTAGCTTCCTCTCCCCCAATATTAACTGGAGTCACACTGCCTTATCTTGACCTGATGGTCAATTCCAAATACCCCGTAATTCTTCAAGGGCCTTTTGCTTGGGACACACTCTCAGGTACCGATTTCTGTTCCAGTTGGTGTTCTTTGTTACTAAGCCATAGAAATGACTCTGGTCAACTTAATTTTAAAAAGAAATTTATTAGTAAACAATATAAACGGTGACAGAAGGAGACTAGACTTTGGATGGTGAGTGCACCGTGCCATGTGCACATGATGTGCTGCAGAATTGTACACTTGAACACTAATAATTTTATTGACCAATGTAACCCCAACAAATTCATATGTGAATCAAAACAATCCAGTCAACTCATAGAATTGTGAAAGGTAATAAATTGTTGTTGTTGTTGTTTTAAGCCATTAAATTTAAACATTTAGTTGTTTATTTGTTTTTTGTTTGTTTGTTTATTTATAAAGAGAAGGGAAGGGAGGGAGAAAGAGAGGGGGGAAACATTGAGGTGAGAGAGAAACATCAGTTGGTTGCCTATGATAGGACCAAAGCCACAAGCCAGGCATGTGCCCTGACCAGAAATCGAACCAGTGACCTTTCGGTTTGTGGGATGATACCCAAACAACTGAGCCACACCAGTCAGGACTTAAGCTATTAAATTTTGTGGTGGCTTGTTATACAGCAGCAGCTAACCAAAACATCCACCTTATATAGAATAGTAGAAGAACACTGACTTATGTGGCTCAGTGGATTGAGTGCAGGCCTGTGAACCAAAAGGTCACTGGTTTGATTCCCAGTCATGGCACATGCCAGGGTTGTGTGCCAGGTCCCTACTTGGGGGCATGGGCAAGGCAACCAGTCCATGTATCTCTCACACATTGATGTTTCTCTCCCTCTCCTTCTCCCTCCTTTCTCCTCTCTCTAAAAGTAAATAAATAAAATCTTTAAAAAAATTACTCTACCTAATACATAGAAACAAACACAGGGAGGCTGCCAAAATGAGGAGACAAAGAAACATGGGCAAATGAAAGGACAAATCAAAACTCCAGAAAAAGAGCTAAAAGAAATGGAGATAAGCAACTTATCAGATGCAGAGTTCAAAACACTGGTTACCAGGATGCTCAAGGAACTTAGTGAGGACCTCAGCAGCATAAGAAAGACCCAGTCAGAAACTAAGGATACACTAATTGAAATAAAGAACAATTTACAGCGAAACAACAGTAGAGTGGATGAAGCTGAGAATCAAATCAAAAATTTGGAAACTAAGGAAGCAAAAAACCATGCAGAACACCAATAAGGAAAAAGAATAAAAAATAAATAAGGATACATACTTACTTGACAGGGGAGATACCATGATCATGAAGGTAGTTTTCCCAGGGCGAGGCTTACCCATTGCATCTGGATATGTTGACCCCTGAGATTTCCCCAAATATGGGAAACTCAACTGCATAATTTGTGGTAGTGGGGGACTGCATTCACACTCTCCCCTGGGGGGGGGGAAATGAGGATAGTATAAACAGCTTCTAGGATAACTTCAAGCATTCCAGTATTCACATCATAGGGGTGCCAGAAGGGGAAGAGAAAGAGCAAGAAATTGGAAATCTATTTGAAAGAATAATGAAAGAAAACTTCCCTAATTTGGTGAAGGAAATAGACATGCAAGTCCACAGAGAATCCCAAACAAGACGAGCCCAAAGAGACCCACTCCAAGACATATCATAATTTAAAAACCAAAAGTTAAAAATAAAGAGAGACTCTTAAAAGCAGCAAGAGAAAAGTTAGTTACCAGATGGTTGCCCAGTGAGGGTGGGAAGGGGAAGAATGGGTGAAAAGGTGAGGGGATTAAGAAGTACAAATAGGTACGTAGTTGCAGAATAGCCGTGGGAATGTAAAGTACAGTGTAAGAAATGGAGTAGCCAAAGAACTTATATACATGACCCACGGACATGAATAATGGTAGGGAATTGCCTGAGGAAGTAGGGGGTGCTGGATGGAGGGGAGCAGAGGGGGAAAATCCAGACAACTATAATAGCATAATCAATAAAATATAATTAAAATAAAAAGAATTTTTGGTCAACAGATAAAGAAGTACTAGAAAAATTGTGCCAGACAGCAACTCTTATCCAATTAACCTTTTCCCCAAACCCATTACCTACCCTTTCTTCTCGTTATAAAAAGGTTGGCTTGAAATGAGGTTTTAAGATGGTTTTTGAGCACATTAACCACCGTCTTCTCAGATTGCTGGCCATCTGAATAAAGATTTAATCCTTATCTCTACTTATTGGTCCTGGTAGTGACTGGCAGCCTTTTCCAGTTTCAAGATCAGTAATAGCTAATCAGTTACCAGAGAATTAGTTGATTTTTCTCCAGTAAATAGATCATGTTTGAATCAGCAGCTACAATTACAATTACCATCTGAATAAACTTACTGTAATCCAATAAAATTATGCAAGACACACTTCAAACAGGTGAGTGAAATAGAGATGTGATAAGAATAATCACTTAAAAATATTTTGTCTTCGATAGTACTTAGTCACTGAAATTTCCCCAAGGGATGTGATATTTTCATTAGTTTATAGTTTGGGTAAGGAGGGAAAATCTCCAAGAACTTCCTTTGGTCCTTTCTACCATAATAGACGGACTTCATGGGTCAGAAAGCAATGCACACTTTTCTACCAGTAGCTAAATATCTCTACTCCCACTATAAACTCAAGAACTAGGAAAGTAAACACAGGATGAATTTGGAGACCCTTTGGGCCACTGTGGGAAGAATTGTAGCCTCCTGGCTCTCATAAGCCCCACCCTGACTGTTGGACGACAGTGGAATTTGAGTTCCTTAGGAAGTAACTTTGGCTAAGACCCAATAACTCATAATTTTTGAGAGATCTGGGTATTTCTCTTTCCCCAGGCTCAGTTACCACGGTAAATAAGCATGAGTCTTTCTGGGGAAGACTAGGAAAATGAATTACTCTATGTATCTAAGTTATCATACGGTCCTTTCTCAAGGGTTCTTGATCTCTCCTTCATTCAAGGGGTCCTTGGGGATATTGACCTGACTCAGAAATGGAAGATGGGTAAGAGGCCATGAATCTTCATTGTGATGGCTTATGTCAGGACTCTTTGTACATTGAAACTTTTTTTTTTCAGTTAAACAGTTTAAGTGGAACCTTAGTGGGCTGTCTCTTTTGGCCCTGAGCAGCCCGCATTAGGCACTCTCTAAGTTTCCTGTGGGTCAAACTATTCGGATTACCTGCTGCCTATTATAGTAGCCATCCATGCTCACCTTTCTCTGTTGGTTAAGTGCCACTCTGTGGCCTCTGCCACTCTGGATGTGATTATCAACATTGAAATCGAGGAATGCATTCCAGTGGCAGTATATCTTGCCTCATCCCCAACCTACAGAGGAGAGCTACTACGGTTCCTTTTAAAAATGTAGGACTCTCCTCACCAGTGTATTTTCTAGGCCATAATGAAGGGAAGGTTTTTTGAGCTTTCTTGAGTGATTTAATTAAGAAAAGTATGGGTGATAAATCTATTACAAAATACCAAAATCTTTGGATTTCTCTGTCATACCAAGAGTTTCTGGTATCTCAACTTCATGTAGCATAAGCCACACCAGGTTTCAATGAACCAATCAAGCAGTTAGATCCTCTAAAATTAAATAAACTCAGACCAATGTAAAATTCTGTCCTTAATCTCTTGAACTCCATGTTCACATACATTATCCATGTTTTGAAATAAATTAGCAAAATCTTGCAATTTTTTAAAGATTGGATTTGTAGTTGGTCCTCTGGGACATGGGACTATAGGACTCCATTTATATGTCTGGATGTAATGAGAGGAGATAAAAGGGGTAGAATTGGCATTCACTTGTAAGTGAATTATCTCAGGGAAAGTCATAGAACAGGTGTCAACCAGGACAGGAATTGGCACATCATCCAGAGGCAGGGAGGAGGCTCAGTGGGTTTGAAGTACTTGGCCAGACCCTCTCATTTACCTATTCCAATTCTCGTGGTACCACCTTTTCCCAATTGATGCCTAACTTTTACTTAAAAGATTAGACAAGACTAGGAGTTCACCTTGTGCTAATCCAATAATCCACTCAACCATGTGGAACTGCGTGAAGAGACTATTTTAGGGCAGTCATAGGAACTCCCTGGTTCTCTAACCATGATTTTAGACAAGAATTTAAAACCGAAAGACTTTCATTTTCTTTAAGCACAATTAGAAATAGCCAGCCCAGGCCATAGCCTTTATACTCCTTATGCTCTTCACATGGTCTATCACAGCAGCCACTTTGATTCCTAAGGCACTGTCTTTAATATGTGCTTTCCTCTGGGTAACCACAGATGAGAGTTGAAGTAATTGTTCACCATGCTGTACCATAAGCCATGCCAGCAATCCATTCTCTGAAGTTAAACAGATTGTCACAGGTTTCACCTGCAACCAGGTCAGATAACCAATCCTATCTTCTCCTTCCACCGAGGTAGTATTGCTTGCAATCATCATAAAGGAAACTCAAGAGTTAAAGATTTTAGCTGTACTTATAATTGATAAACTTAAGTGTTTAATACATGTGGAAAGCCATTATTCCAGGATCTGGAATTCATGAACTACATGACTCCAGAAGGCCAACAAGCATGCCAACCTTTGTGCGCCGGGGGTCTGCAAGTGATTGAGATGGTATCTGAGCCCTTGTGTTCCAGGGAGGAAATGGCCACGATTCAGAAAAAGAATTAAAAAAACCATTTTTTAAAGATTTTATTTATTTATTTTTAGAGAGAAGGGAAGAGAGGGAGAGAAATATCAATGTATGATAGAAACGTCGATTGGCTGCTTCTTACATGCACCCCGACCAGGTACCTAGTCAGCAACCCAGGCATGTGCCCTGACCAGGAATTGAATGTGGTGAACTTTTGCTTTGCAAGATGGTCCCCAACCAACTGAGCCATGGTGGCCAGGGTGCAGATAAAGGATTCTTGATTAACAAGTAAAGAAGTACTAGGAAAATCACCACTGGACTACAACTCTTATCTGATTAACCTTTCTTCCAACCCCCTTACCTACCCTTTTCTTCTCCTTTAAGAAAGGTCTGCTTGAATTGAGATGTTAGGACATTTAGGGTACATAACCTACTGTCTTCTCAGATCACCAGCAGCTGAATATAGTGCCCATAAAGATTCAATCCTTGTCTCTACTTATTGGTTCTGGTAGTGACAGGTAGCACAAACACCAACTTTGCTGGTTTCAAACACAGTTGGTATTAGCATTACTTGTTTTAGCCAACGGAATCTACTCTAGCATGTTTTAATTTATTATAAAATATTGTCTTGGGCCCTGGCTGGTGTGGCTTAGTGGACTGAACAATAGCCTGCGAACCAAAGGGTCTCTGGTTTGATTCCCAGTCAGGGCACATACTTGGGTTGCAGGACGGGTCCCCAGTAGAGGGCACTCAAGAGGCAACCACACCTTGATGTTTCTCTCCCTCTCTTTCTCCCTCCCTTTCCCCCATCTAAAAATAAAATCTTCAAAAAATACATTGTCTTAAGAATTTCCAAGAAATTTTGGGTGATAATGCAGCCATGAGAAACCCAACCTCATCATGGACGATCCAGTGGAAACCTCACTGCTGTCACTACCTATTATGGACATGGGTGAGGTTGGAAACAAGACGGTAGGAAGGAACTCCAACACAGCTTTTCCCAAAGGAATCAAATGCTTCCAGCATATGTCACATATGACCACTTCTCACATAGCTTATGTATAGCATCTAATCCAGCACAGGTGTATTTACTTGGATAAACTAAAAGGGGTCTGGGATTTTTAGCTTTCCATCCTCACTTCAATAGGAAACCATGCTAGAAGGAGATGCAATGCCTATTAAATGAGCTAATAGTTATTCTTGCACTAATCAGAAATACTTTTTGCCCAGTAAATATACCCCTGAGTGTCTGCCTCCTGGAAACAAAGGCACCGACATGTAAGGACCTATGTAACGGTGTCTATCACAGATGCTTTTGTGGCAGCAAAAATCCATAAACAAAGTGAAGGCCCAACACTAAGACCATTGTTGAATTAATTACAGTCGATGAACATCTCTATTATTATTAACAAGAAAGAAAGAGGGTTCTATGAGGTGATTTGGAGAAATTTCCTTTGGATGTTGCTGACTGACAAAAGCACAATGAAGGAAAATGTATATATGATATTGTTTTGGTTTGAAAAATTACAAGAAAACCATGTATAAAATGCATATATGTATAGTATTATATAAACATAATAAAAACTATAGAAAAAGACATGCTAAGTTTGTAACTTCAGTTAAGAGATATGGAGGGATGTACGAGTGTGTGTGAGGGGAGGGAGGACTATACCGAGGAGGAAGGAAGGAAGAAGTCTACTTGGAAATTACATGATGGGTTCTGGGAAGGTGGCAATGGCAGCATCAGCGTAGTTTTTCAATTTCTACAAATCTTTGATCTGGACTCTTGGGACTTGGGTTCATTATCCCTCAATTCTCTTGTGTAATGTTATTGCCAATTGTTTCTGAGTGATTATTGTTGTTATTCGGTTATTATAGATTTGGATTGAAATGGCATTAATAAAAGCTGAGTGAATGGCATAATCACGTGTGTTGGCTCGCTGTTATTTCTCATTGCTGGTGTTGCCTGAAGGGTTGTATAACAGGCCTGACACCTCCAGTTGGTGACAAAGGCTGGGGGCTGGCTTATAGGAAAGACTATAGCGTGAATACTCCTAAAATGGAGTTGGGGATTTTAGCCTGAGGAAGCAAGGCCATAGGTGCCACTTAAAAAAAAACAAACATATTGGGTCAGGTTAATGATTGGCCATTCCTCCCCAACCCCCCAATACACACACACACAGCCTGCAAAATAGATATAAATTTGAACTGTAGCAACTGGAATATACATTAAAGATAAAACAGAATTTAGGACCTGTGGATCTCAGCCAGGAGGTGCTGCAGAATCACCTGGGATTCTTTTTCAGAATAAACATGCCCAGGGCCCCATGTTGGGGTGACTTCTTTGTCAGGCGGTCTGGAGAATGTGCATTTTGGTTTGGACTCGCCATTGGGAAGGCCCCTCTTCCATTTTCATATTTTGCAGCATTGGGTTCCTTGAAAAGTTTTTCCCAGTTGGCCTGGACTTAATTTCCCTATCAGCTTAGTTCCTCATGAAGATGAGCCTCTGTAGGCAAAACACGGGCTCTGGTTGGTAAGAGGACAAATTGTTTTCTGAAAGGCCAGCAGGGGGAGCTATAGAACAACAGTTTTCCTCTTGCCAAGTATTTCCATAGCCTCAGGTGTAGAGTAACAGTCAACATTTCTCTGCTGGGTTGTATTGTAATTTGGAACAGATTAAACCGCCGCAGGTGTAGAAAAACAGTCAACCTTTCTCTACGACGTTATAATTTGGTAAAGATTATACCAAGATCCTAGTATTCCAGAATTTGACAACTGTTTCTGGGATTTCAGTCTCACTTTTGCCTCTCTGAGCTGAGCATGTGATTCTTGTTCCCGAGCAATAGGAGGACAAATGTAGCGCAATGCCAGGCGACAGGGACCTCTGTGTTACCTTATGGTCCTCTTCCAAGTGGAGCCAAAGACAGAAGCATAAAATTTGGTTTTAGATTACAAGAAAAAATGGCCAATACATTTCTCCTCAAACTTTTTTCTAATAAGTTAAAGAGTGGTTTTTCTGAAGATAATAGTGTTGTTCTTTTAGAGAGAGAGATGCATTAGTGAAGAGTCTGATGACAAGCCCTTCCGTTTGATCCATACAAGAAATAGCTACTTACTCAGAACAAATAGCATGAGGTTGATTTATGCTAGTTCTGCAAATGGGCCAGATGGGTGATTTACAAGTGAAAAAGAGAACTGGCCATAGAAAGGGAGAAAAAAAAAATCAACCTAGCATTGCAATTGTGAACACAAATGGAAATTGTTAAGGAAAAAAGATACAAACTTGAATTATGAAAGAAATGTATTGATGACTAGAATCCTTTAAATTCCTGAGCAAATGGAGTAATAATGTTAATTTTGTACTAGTGGCAGAACTTCAGATTGTTTCCTGGGTATTAGTGAGGAATGATGACCAGAACCAAATGGTGTATAGTGTTATTTTAATCAGAGTCCCTGTTCTTCAGATGGAGAATGAAGTAATGTGAATCAGACTAACAATAGCTCTAGGGCTGTTATTTATTTACAGGGGTGGGCAAAAGGAGGTTTATAGTTGTGAGCACCTGAAACACAGAGTTTATTCTTGTGTTATTATTTATTAATTATTGTTATTTCCCATATGAACAACTGTTAACCTACTTTTGCCCATCCTGTATTTACTTATTTATTTACGTAGAGAGGCCTCTGAAATGGGTCCGACTTGGCTTTTCTGGTTTCTGTGTAGATGAAGCCAGCCTGGAAGCTCTCAAGGTGTCCTGTCTGAAGGACACACACAGTTTGTGGTCTCCAGCTCCCAGCCCAGGTGACTCCGGAAAGGGGGGGTGATGAACACCCCCTCTTTCAAAGAGATGTGTCCACATCAGGTAAGTGACAGTTCCTTCTCAGGAGGTCAGAGCCCTCAGTCATCTGGTGATTTCAAAAGGTTGAAATCTTTGTTTCCTGACATGAATTGGTGGCCATTTCTAGTTCTTACATAACTGGGTTTCAACTGGGATACTTGCCCCTTAAGATATAAGTGAAATTACCTTCAATTCTCTAATAACTGGGTATATGGAAAGTGAAAAACCAAAATTCCTGCTAAGGCAAATCAACCTGAAGTTATTTTCCAAGTGTCCTCTGAGTCCTTGGCCTTCCACTTCCTCCTGGGTCGTCTGGGTCATCCATGTCAAATGTGAAACAAGGCTGCCTTAGTTTCCACCACAAAAACCCAGTCACACAAGGTATATAAGACTCTTCACTGAAGAAGGTCCTGGGGAAGAAATGAAAGATGGCCGGGTAAGAATTACAGCTCAAAATGCACCCATCAGTGGCACCCATTTCTCCATCCCTTCCCCTCTCCCCCTCCTCTCCCCTCCCCTTCCCTTCTCCTCTGTAGATATCCCAAGGAGGTCCAAAGGCTTCTCCCTTTAATTGCAGAGCATTTCAGCCCTTTTCTCCTGAGCCTTGGTGCTGGCCTTCATGAGTCCATGATGGTGGCAGTGGCAGTGTGAGGATTAGTGGAAGTGGACTTTTTCCTAGGTTCTTCTCAAATTATCTTTCCAAAAGGGAAGAGTGCCCTTCAGAAGACCAATTTTTGTACAAGCAATAGGTTAATATTTTGTCAACCTCATTATGATGATTGTAATGTAATTTCTGGTATCCTGGAAAGAATAGCTACTCCCACCTACATTAATCTCCATCAACAACCTTCATCTTGAAACATAGAAACTGCTACTTGGGGAAAGGAAGAAAATAGCAAATATTCTTTAGTAGGAAAAACATGTACTCCAAAAGTATTGTTATTAAAGCATGAGTAGAGATAAAAGATTTAATCCATTCAGATGAGCACATAATCATAATAAAATATTTCTTAATTTCTTTCTTCTCCCTCTCTCACACCTGCTCCCCAGAGGTAGCCATTTTTGATGATTTCTGCTTTTAGCTCCTGTGATGGTTACGACCATAACTTCCTTGAATGAGAGGGCTGACTAAGCTCTGAGCATGAGGGTGGGTCATGGACATTGGAAGGCTTAACTTGAAACAAGTGGGCAGGAAGTCAGGTTAGAACCTTTGCAGAAAGAGGAGGGGCCCTTTCACTGTTGGTTGCCTCCTCAGATCCAGTCATTCTTAAACCAACGCCATCAGTATCACCTGGGAACTTGGCAGAAATGCAAATTCTCCAGCCTCACTCCAGGACTTACTGAATCAGAACCTATGGGGGTGATACCCAGCAACTGGTGTTTTAATAAATTCTCCAGGCCATTCCGATATGCACCCATTTTGAGACACATTGCTCTAAGTCAACAGGAATCCTGTTCTTCTTGCAGTGATTGGTTTAGGGGTGGACATGTGACCTTGTTCTGGCTAATGAGATATGATGGAAGGTTTGTTTTAGAGGCTTCTGGGAAGAATTCTTGTTCTTAAAAGAGATGCATGGAAGAGTGGGGGTCACATATAGAATGTTGTTGCATCTAGGTGAGATGGAGGAACTGCTGTGGACTACTTGTGGTCATGCGGACTACTTGTGTCAACTCGGGTTGACACACCGAGCAGGGTGGAGCTGAAAAGTGGACAGATCTAGATGCATAATGATATCCTAGAGTCCTGACATGAACCATCTTGAAGTCATCCTGCTGTGGACATCTTGGGAGAATGGGTGAGGAGAGGGGATAGGGGAGTGAACCTACACCACCATTTTTTCCATAGTTATTTGTTCATCCAATTTCATAGCTGCCACCCCAAATCCAGAGCCCTTCCAGACCCCTGTTCTGTTGCAGCGTTGTGGGCGTGTTCTGAGCTGATGTCTGTTCTGCCAATATATCCCTTAGTGTCATTTCACCCATCCCCTGGCTTCCAGAGAGTCATGAAAATACTTGGCCTGCTGATCATCCCCTATGCCCTCCATTCCTCCTTGCCTTCTTTATTGTCATTTAGAAGGGACTTGGGGAGGGCAGAGAGAGAAAAGAGTGTGTTTAGTTTGCCAATGTGAATCAGAAGGCCCAGTTTGTTTGTTTGTTTGCTCTTACTGAGACTTGACACCCATTGTCCCCTGTAACCCATTTCTAAAAGAAAAGATGAAGGACATCAACAAGGAGAGCTGCTCAGTGAGGTCTACCTGGGACACTCATGTAATGTTGTAGGACATACGTAGATGTATGGAAATTATTCTTCACTTTTACATGCTGTGGCTTCTCCCAAAATACAGATCCTTCAAGTTAGACTGGTATAGTGAAGTGAGTCAGTGTGGCTCAGCAGGGAGGTCAGCAGGGCTCCCAAATTTGCCTGAGGGTGCTTCTACCCTCCCCTCGAGTGCGGGCCTACATGCTTCCCTCCCAGAAAACAACTCAGAAGATGTGGGATATGGGTCCTTTTACCTTCATAATTTTACAAAACTGAAGTTTCAGTTGTCCAGCATAAACAGATTGAGAATGTATATATAGTTTTATTCAAACCTTCAACCACATGGTGCAGTCTTGAGATAGCACTTTCACTGGTGAGAAACCACTATGGGGGCTCTAGGGCCATCTCAGACAGGCATTTGTATTCTACTTTATTGAGGTTTCTTTTTCTTAGTATATTTTATTGATTATGCTATTACAATTGTCCGACTTCTCCTCTTTATTCCCCTCCACCCTGCACCCCCCGTCCCACCAGCATTCCCCACCCCCTCTTAGTTCATGCCCATGGGTCATACATATAAGTTCTTTGGCTTCTCCATTTCCTATACTATTCTGAACCTCCCCCTGTCTACTTTGTACCTGCAATTTATGCTACTTATTCCCTATACCTTTTCCCCGATTCTCCCTCCTCCTCATCCCTGCTGATAACCCTCCATGTGATCTCCATTTCTGTGATTCTGTTCTAGTTGTTTGCTTAGTTTGTTTTTGTTTTTACATTCAGTTGTTGATAGTTGTGAGTTTGTTGTCATTTTACTGTTCATATTTTTTATCTTCTTTTTCTTAGGTAAGTCCTTTTAACATTTCATATATTAAGGACTTGGTGATGATGAACTCCTTTAACTTGACTTTATCTGGGAAGCACTTTATCTGCCCTTCCATTGTAAATGATAGCTTTGCTGGATAGAGTAATCTTGGATATAGGTCCTTGCCTTTCATGACTTGGAATACTTCTTTCCAACCTCTTCTTGCCTGCGAGGTTTCTTTTGAGAAATCAGCTGATAGCCTTATGGGCACTCCTTTGTAGGTAACTGTCTCCTTTTCTCTTGCTGCTTTTAAGATTTTCTCCTCATCTTTAATTTTGGGTAACGTAATGATGATGTGCCTTGGTGTGTGCTTCCTTGGAACCAACTTCTTTGGGACTCTCTGAGCTTCCTGGACTTCCTGGAAGTCCATTTCCTTTGCCAGATTGGGGAAGTTCTTCATAAATTTTTCATATAAGTTTTCAGTTTCTTGCTCTTCTTCTTCTCCTTCTGGCACCCCTTATGATTCGGATGTTGTAATGTTTCACGTTGTCCCGGAGGTTCCTAAGCTTCTCCTCATTTTTTTGAATTCTTGTTTCTTCATTGTGTTCTGGTTGAATGTTTATTTCTTCCTTCTTGTCTAAATCATTGATTTGAGTCCCAGTTTCCTTCCCATCACTGTTGGTTCCCTGTTTATTTTCTTTATTTCACTTTTCATAGCCTTCACTTTTTCCTCTATTTTGTGACCATATTCAACCATTTCTGTGAGCATCCCGATTACCAGTTTTTTGAACTGCATCTGATAGGTTGGCTATCTCTTTGTTCCTGAGTTGCATTTTTTCTGGAGCTTTGATCTGTTCTTTCACTCGGGATATATATATATATATATGTGTGTGTGTGTGTGTGTGTATTTTTTTTTTTTTGGTCTTGGCGCACCTGTTATGTAGTAAGGGGCAGAGCCTTAGGTATTCACCAGAGGGGGCAATCCAGGTCGCTGTGTTGTGATGCTGTATGTGGGGGAGTGGTCAGAGAGGGAACAATGCCACTTGCTCAGGTCTCAGCAGGCTTTCAGTCACTTCCCCCACTACCCACAAGCAAATCTGGCACTTCTGGTGCTGGTTCCCGGGTGCGTGGTTTTGTGTACATTCTAGGACCCTGTGGGTCTCTCCAATAAACTCTCCTGTGAGGCTGGGAGTTTCTCCTGCCACCACAACCCCTACAGATTTTTTCAGTCAGAGGTTTTGAAACTTTATTTCCCAGTGCTGGAACCCTGGGTTGCGCAGTCTGTCTCGTTCCCCAGTTGTTCCTCCTGGTTTATCCTCATGGAAATGTGGGACTGCCTGGTGCCACCTTGCCATGAGTCCTCTCCACCCTGGCTGCCCATCTCCGCCCCCTTACTGGTCTTGATGAATGTTGCTTCTTAACTCCTTGGTTGTTGGACTCCCATACAGTTTGATTTTCTGTCAGTTCTGGTTGTTTTTTGTTTTTATATTTGTTGTTGTCCTTCTTTTGGTTGGGTGAGGAGGCACAGTGTGTCTACCTACGCCTCCATGTTGGCTGGAAGTTACTATATTGAGTTTTCTGACCTAAACTTTCTTCAACATGATGGGGTTTTGCCACAGCTGGTATTGTAGCCTTCTTTACTCTTTAATTGTAGTTGAACCATACATGGGGATTCAGAAGGATTTGTTTTATGTGTATTTCCTAATGTTTCTCTTATAGTTAACTACATGTTAAACTATCAGTCTTATGTGCCCCTTTTAAATGGCAACACATGCCTTGGCTGGCGTGGCTCAGTTGGTTGGAGCATCGTCTGGTACACAAAAGGTTGTGGGTTCAATCAATTCTTGGTCAGGGCGCATACCTACACTGCAGGGTTTGATTCCTGGTCCAGGAGTGTGTGTGTGTGTGTGTGGGTGCATGCGCCCCCGTCCTATTGTGCATGATCCCCAGTCCTGGCTCAGTCCCCAGTCTCGGTGTGTATGGATGTAAGGCAAACTAATCAATGCTTTTCTCTAAAAAAGAAAGTGAAAAAAAATAAAATAAAAATAAATAAATAAAGGGCAACACATCACAGAGGCATCATGACCTGACTCTCGGTTAGGATGTTGAGGCTTTTACTGGTTCTAAAACTGAGTCAATTCACTCCTTTCTTTGTGAGTTTCAGATTCTTCCTCTGCAAAGATGGTGATTAAACGCAGTCTCTGACAGGTTTGTGGTGCTGAGGCCTGACAGGCTTGAGGTATGTAACAACATCACTGTATAAAAAAAACCCAGAGGTCTGAAATGTGAGCAAGCGCACCATCACCACCACTGAGACAGGCAACAACGACTTGACCTTTAGCTTTTCACTTAAAAAGTAGATGCATATCACTTAGCACTGCTTGTCTAAATCTTATTTGTAATGCACTGCAGGAAAGTGTCTGTTTCTTTAAAGTGTGAGTAAAAACCTAAAGGCACGTTTTAAAGCATCCTAAGTGTTGAGATTTTTATGACACCCCCTCCACTTACCCACATGTGATATGACATATTTTATAGTGGTGTACATTTAGCCTCTATTTCCTAAGCCATTGACTTCATTGTCATAATAGAGCTCTGTGTTTTTCTTCACACTTATATTTCATTGGTTTAAGTCATTGACTTCATCGTATAATTAAAATAGTAAGGGCAGCTTGTATTCCCTCGGGATGCACCATTCCTCCGGGAACAGATCCAGCTGAGTTAATTCACTTGGTGAGAGTAGAAGTGAATGATGTGTTACCAGTCGTGAGCACTCAGCAGACCCTGGGCACCCGTCAAGAAGGTTTACAAGGAACTGCACAGAGTAAAGAGGTTAGTTAAGGGCAGGTCCACTAATGGAGCCTCTTGTGTGCCAATCAAATACATTCCCTTCAAAGTGCACCTCTAGAGCCTGGCTACCCAAAGTGTGGTCTGGGGACCAGCAGAACCACGTCATCTGCAACACGTTAGTGTCTCAGACCTCCCCCCAGGCCTCCTGAATCGGGATCTTCATTTTAACAAGACCTCAGATGATTCAAAATCACAGGAAAGTCTGCAAATCACTGCTCTAGATGTACTTGAGGGCCTCTCATTCTTCCCATTGCACACACACTTGTTTACTGGGCTCATCTACTTTTGAACTTGGTACAAAATAGGTGTGTCATAAATATGTGATAACCTTGTTCTGAGAAAGATGAGAAATATTGTTTTGTTGGAAATTGCATCCTGAGCCAGCTTATGAGCCACCCAAGAAAGTCAGTTTCATAATCTCTATATGCATTTCCGCTCGCTGCTATAATAAATCACCACAAGCTCAGTAGCTTAAAAAAACACAGATTGAGTCTCTGATAATTCTGGAGGTCAAGCATCTAAATTGGTCTCACTGGGTTAAAGTCAAGGTGTCAGCAGGGCTGGTTCCCTCTGAAGTCTGTGAGGGAGGATGTTTCCCATCCATCTCTTCCAGCTTCTAGAGGACACCTGCACTGCGTGGCTGGCACACCCCTTTCTCACTTCACCCTGACCTGTGCTCTGTCCTCACAGCAGTCTCCCCCCACCTCCCTCTTACTGGGCCCCAAGTGATGACACTGGGCCCACCTGGATAATCCAGGGTAGTGTTTCCATCTCAAGGCCCTTGACTTCATCACAGCTGCAAAGTCCTTTTACCATACAAAGTAACACATTCCCAGGTTCCAGGGATTAGAGTGTGGACATCTTCAGGGAGCCGTTATTCTCACAAAAACCTTGTCAGATGTTGTTTTAAGGAAATTTAGCATTGTTATCATTACTATTTAACAATGTCTGCTGTGTCCCGGGTGCTTTACATACATGAAACCTAATCTTCACAAGAAAAGCCCACAGTAGATATTATCATCCTGCCCTTGTGGATGAGAAACCTGAGGTTCAAAAATCACAGGGATAGGCACCCCGACCCTCATGCCAGGGTTACTGAGTACCTCTTTGTACCTGGCTCATGTCATCAACATAATCACCTGTTTAATTCCCAAACTGAGCACAAGTGACGTCAGAGAGTCCAGGGTTGTCCAGTTACCTGTTAAGACCACTGATCTAAAGCTCAGTCTTATTTTGAGAAAGAACTTTTAAATGTTATGCAAAGACCAAAGTGATGGTTTTGCTAGACCAAAGCCCTAGCAACTTCCTGTGCACTATCAGCTGACTGATCAGGACTCATTTCTAGAAATCGCACACCCAGACTGGGATGGTTCCCACCTTTAAAAATCACAGAAGTCAGACATGAATGCTGTGCCTTGGCGCATCTCTCTGACAAGGTGCGGTGATAAACGGTGGCTCAGACTTTTGGTGGGACAGGGGAACGAAGCTGGGACAGAACAGAGATTGCAGGCATGAAAACACTTCAAACAGGTTTTTATAGAAATAGCTCCTATACTTGCTGTGGAAGCCTTGCTCTGGGCAGAGATCAAATTCCCCTCACTTATGTGGCTATAATCACTTTGTTGCTGAAATCATCCCAGAAGGCAAGTCCTTTGTGCATAGGACCACAGTCTGCTCTCAGCATTTCCACACCTCCCAGATTCAAATGTCCCTCAGCAAGGTAGGAAAAATCTGTGTGGTTAAAAAACTTGCAGGCTATTTTCTGATATACTCCCCACCCCAGATGTTTTAGAATATTTGAAGGTGACCCTAATGGACTCTGCTGCTAGACCAGTATTATCTTTCAAAACTGAAATAAATTCTGTAGAAATCCAATTGGCTCACAGATGTGATTGGATGCAGAAACACTAAAGACACCCCAGACTCCAAGTCCTTATTACAACTTCATTCTTTTTTCCAGCCCCATGAATCCGGAACCACACATAGAACTTCTTGGGGATAATTTTAATATATCAACTGTACATTAACATTGGAAGTAGTTATGTTTGAAATGCAAATGTGTACAATTTTTAATTACCCTGGCTACTTAAAATTTCACAAAGTTTTTTTTTTAATAACATAAAACAGACTGTGTTTATGAAACTGGCCCAACCTCATCTCTCCTTTTTACCATCAGAACTAACAAGCAGAAATTAACTCCTTGTTTTATTTTGAATTTTATACTTTATTTTCTGACTAAGGTTTGCAGCAATTCATGGACAAAATATAGGTTTCTCACCTGACCTTTAAGCATATTTCCTCTCCTCTCCTTGCCTCCATTTGCTAATCTGTAAAATGGAATGAATAATATCCGCCCTATTTACATACAGGATTATGATGAAAATCACCAGGGGAAAATGGATTTGCAATGGGTATGAAAGCCCCGTGTTCTCTTTGCCAATTGTGGAATTAGTTTCAGGTGAAGTTACACACAAGCACTAACTCTTCCCTTCCTCTAGCAGTTTGGCTGTTCTGGGTGTAATTACTCAATGTGAACCTTGGGTTTCTTATCACTGGCCAAATCAGCTGCCTTTGTCACTTCCTTTTCTGGCAGTGCCCTGCTGAGTACCTCGTGATTTCAAGAGAGTAGAAGCTGGCTGGCAGAGCAGTCCAGGCTTGGCTTAAAAGTAAATTTCTTGGACGGTTGGATTGGATTTCCTCTCAGTAAAACCCCAGGTAGACAGAAGATTACAGTGTTGCCTTTTTGCCCCTTGGATCCCTTTCCCTTCTCTGGATGTCTCTACCACCACCCACGACACCACCACTTCCTTGCCCCCAATATGTCCAAGCCCATAAAATTGGGTGTGTCATTGTTTGCACATGTGCCGGGCTGCTGGGCAGGCCAGAACGGGCTCTTGAAACCACATCACTGGTTTGTGGTCCAGAATTAGTCACCACCCGCAGTATCTCAGCACTGCAGAGCTTTGTGGACAGACAGCTCCCTTTCTCACTCCTCTCTGTGCCCCTCCCCAACTGTCTCCAGTTGGCTTTGCAGCTTGATAGACCTTAGAAACAAGAACGCAGGACCCTCCGGTTTCCCAAGTTGCAGCCAATGCAGCATATTTTCACTTGTTAGCTGTTAGCTTGCTTTCTTATTAAGTCACATGAAATGGAGCTTGGAGGGTTCTTCAGGACACATTACTTCACCCAAAGGAAATTATTTTCTTCTCTAACATTTTTTAAGGAATTGCTACATGCCAGACACCCACTTGAGTGTTCCTGATGTATTATCTCATCTGGTCTTCTTTTTTTTTTAAAGTATATTTTATTGATTATGTTATTATAGTTGTCACATTCTTTTCTCCCCTTTATTCCCCTCCTCCCTTCACTACCCCTCCCACCAGCATTCCCCAACCCTTTAGCTCATGTCCCTGGGTCGTACATATAAGTCCTTTGGCTTCTACATTTCCTATACTATTCTTAACCTCCCCCTGTCTATTTTCTACCTACCATTTATGCTTCTTATTCCCTGTACCTCTTCCCCTATTCTCCTTTCTCCCCCTCCCCACTGATAACCCTCCATGTGATCTCCATTTCTGTGAATCTGTTCCTGTTCTAGTTGTTTGCTTAGTTTGTTTTTGTTTTTACATTCAGTTGTTGATAGTTGTGAATTTGTTGTCATTTTACTGTTCATATTTTTGATCATTTTCTTTTTTAAAATTAAATCCCTTTAACATTTTATATAACAAGGGCTTGATGATGATGAACTCCTTTAACTTGATCTTATCTGGGAGGCACTTTATCTGCCCTTCCTTTCTAAGTGATAGCTTTGCTGAATAGAATAATCTTGGATGTAGGTCCTTGCCTTTCATGACTTTGAATACTCCTTTCTAGTTCCTTCTTGCCTGCAAGGTTTCTTTTGAGAAATCAGCCGATAGCCTTATGGGCACTCCTTTGCAGGTAACTGTCTTTTAAGTTACTCTTGCTGCTTTTAAGATTCTCTCCTTATCTTTAATCTTAGCTAATGTAATTATGATGTGCCTTGGTGTGTGCTTCCTTGGAACCAACTTCTTTGGGACTCTCTAAGTTTCCTGGACTTCCCGGAAGTCCATTTCCTTTGCTAGATTGGGGAAGTTCTTCATAATTTTTTCAAATAAGTTTTCAACTTCTTGCTCTTCCTCTTCTTCTGGCATCCCTTATGATTCGGATGTTGTAATGTTTCATGTTGTCCCGGAGGTTCCTAAGCTTCTCCTTATTTTTTTGAATTCTTGTTTCTTCATTGTGTTCTGGTTGAATGTTTATTTCTTCCTTCTGGTCTAAATCGTTGATTTGAGTCCTGGTTTCTCTCCCTTAACTGTTGGTTCCCTGTATATTTTCTTTATTTCACTTTTCATAGCCTTCACTTTTTCCTCTATTTTGTGACCATACTCAACCATTTCTGTGAGTATCCAGATTACCAGTGTTCTGAACTGTGCATCTGATAGGGTGGCTACCTCTTCATTGCTTAGTTGTATTTTTTCTGGGGCTTTGATCTACTCTTTCATGTGGGTAAATATTTTTTGGTCTTGGTGCACCTGTTAAGTAGGAAGGGGGGGAGCCTTAGGTATTCACCCAGGTGGGGCAACCCATGTCACTGCATTGTGGCACTATATGTGGAGGAGGAGTCCGAGAGGCAACAATACTGCTTGCTCAGCTTTTGTCCCATTTCCAGTCACTTCCCCCACTACCCACAAGCAAATTGGGCCTTTCTGGTGCTGATTCCCAGGCGGGTGGGTTTGTGTATGTTCTAGGACCCTGTGGGTCTCTTCAGTGAAGTCTCCTGTGAAGCTGGGTGTTTCTCCTGCTGCCACAACCCCCACAGGTTTTTACAGCCAGAGGTTTTGAGGCTTTATTTCCCTGTGCTAGAGCCCTGGATTGCACAGTCTGCCTCACTCCCTAGTTGTTCCTCTCGGTTTATCTGCATGCAAATGTGGGACCACCAGGTCCTCTAGCTGCTGCCGTGCCACACGTCCTCTCCACTCCAGCTGCCTATCTCCACCCCTACTAACAGTCTGGATGAATGTTTCTCCTTGAACTCCTTGGTTGTCAGACTTCCATTAAGTTTGACTTTTCGGGCAGTTGTGGGTTTTTTTTTTTTTAATTTGTTTTTTTCCTTCTTTTGTTTGTGTGAGGAGGCAGAATGTATCTACTTATGCCTTCATCTTGGCCGGAAGTTATCTCATCTGATTTTCTCATTAGCATTATAACGTAGATATAATAATTACTCTAATTTTGCATATGAGAGAGGTAAAGCTTAGGCATGTTAATCAACATGTCCATGGTCAGCCTAGGAAGCAGGCTTCAAATCCAGGGACTTGGCTCAAAGACCCCTGATTCCTATAGTGCTTCTGACCACCAGCTCACACTCCTGAACTCCCAGACCGTTCCACATCACTGTGGGCACGGGAGTACTCAAGAAGAGTTGTATACAGCACTGTGCAAAGGACTTGGGGCAAACACGAGCTAGTCTACTTGGTGTAGACACCCCCAGGCAGGTGGCCAACAGGCACCCTGTTGCTCCACTCTCCAACCTGGGGAGAGGTGAGCTTTGCCTGGGGCTCGGCTGAATTCATACCAGCCTATGTTCCAACAGAGAGGCCCTACCACCTTTTTGCTCTCTCTTTTTATGGGGCCAATGTGACAATGGCTGTATTTTACACTTGGGCTGGCTATTCCAGTGCTCACTTAGCACATAGCATTGGCTATGGTTGCTAAGGAGTGTAGAAGAGCCAGCAAATTTAATGATACTGAGCCCATTGGGAGGCAGTGGTCATAAATGGAGTTCCTATAGTCAGAGGTAATTTATAATCTAATAGTCTGTGGCCATTCACTTAGGAGAGGTAGAATTCATGCCCTGAGAATGTGTTCAAGGAAGTGAAGCCCTCCATTCAGGATCAAGGAAACTGTAAAGTTAGCGTGCTAGTTGTGGGCCACACTAGACACTCCATGTGAACTCAGGGGGTTGAATCCTTTTCACTTAGCTGCCGCACAGTGCAGCTCTATGTCTGAGATTCCTTGTTGGCTTTCCCAGTCCTCGTGCACAGTTGCATCCCTGTGCTGGGTCTGAGCAGGGATCCCTCAGGCGTCTGTGGTCTGCTGTGGGTGTACTATAATGGCTGCTATATCCAAAGGCTCCTTGGGGTTTTTCATTCCAAAAGCTTTTCTCAGAACTTGTCCCTTCTGTGGAACACACTGCAGAGGAGGGGGACCACAGGTACCCATTCTGCCCATGGCCCCAGCCTGTACAAGTGACGGCACCAGTGTTTTCTCTGGCAGAGCGTGCTGATATGGGATGGATGTTACCCAACTGGACATGTAGAAGGGGTTGATGGGGTCCTCCAGGTGGAAGATATTTTTCCAACCCCAAGGGTGATAGCAGGTCAGAGGAGAGTCGTAACCAGGGTGACCACAATGTCTGTGGGCCCACACAACCCCTGAGAGCATGAGTCACATGCCCTAAGAAGGGTTGGTGGTCTGGTGGCTATGTGATCAGCCCTCAGGAACCCTGCAGGTGGATTACCCATATGGGGGTATTGGGCAAGGAGGCCGCTGTCCTCAATCCTTTGATACCTCTCATGATCATGAAGAACTAGGGGAAGAATGGGACCAAAGACACTTCCCCAGGGGAAGTTACTGTGTAATATACTTGGGGCCTTCTGGGGTAAGAAAACTAGGCTCCCTCAGGCGCATACCACAAAAATCTCTAGAAGGAATCTTTATGAAGGTGAGTAAGGCCAATGACAAGCAGTAGAGGAGTAATGCAGAACCTTTTGTCGTAGAATGAGGTGGCTGATGCAGAGGTGTGGTCATACCTGCCTTGGTCTTGTACTAGCTAGACTCACAATGAATAAGTTTACATACCTGTATGGAGTAAGTAACTTCCCAGAGACTCCAGATGCCACATTGATCACCTCTGCCTGGACTGCAGACACCTCCTGGCTCAGCCTGCCCTGTCAGCATGGACTATAAGATCCTTGGCAGGATGGGGACAGTTGCCAGGTTCCACCCAGGAAAGAATTAGGAGAGAAAAGGCAGAGGAAGCCCAGAAAGGGAAAAGTGGGTGCACCAGATCTGCCACGAGCACCCTTTACCCAAAGGCAAGATGGTTAGCAGCGTTGTTGTTAAAGGAAAAATGGAAGAGTTTTTAATTCTTAAACTTGGGAAAAATACTGAAAGCCTAAAAGGGAAAGCCAGGCTCAGCAGGGCCTTGGGAGAACTCCAACTTGTTTTTAAGGCCAGGAGAACAAATCTGCACTTAAGAGAGCACTGTGGCTGCTGACCAAGGTGAGGGAAAAAGGTGGTCAGCCAGAGGGAGTGGTGTTCTGCTGGCTTTGCCCATGGCAGGCTCTGGGCAGCCTGCCCGGGCCTGTAGACCCACTGTGGGACTAACTGTGAAAAAATGCCCATGGGCTCCCCTGAAACCTGGAGGGGTCTTTGGAAAACTAGGAATGGGCTACATTTATTGGGAACCTCCTTGTGGTAGTCCGTAATACTTGAGACATTGTAAGGAGGGCAGATAAAATCCTAGAGCAGTTATGAGAAGGAGAGGGACCATCAGAGCATGGTCAAGGGGGGAGAAGGGCAACAAGGGTTCCCTTCTTGCTCTATGGTTCCCTCTGGGGATCAGTGAACAAACCCCTGCTCCCCACTGAGTTCTGAGGACTTGGAGGAAAAGGAAAGGACACTGAATCTTGTCATCTTGACAATTTCAATTCACCTTTGGGGTCTGGTGTGAACTGAGTGCTTGGGAAATTCTGAGATGGAGGGACTCTCTGAGGGGGAGATCATGAGGCCCAGGCTCTCTGTTCTGAGGAGGCTCCTAGATCCTTGAGAGTGGAAGCATGAGGGATGGGGGATGGGAGAAGTTATCCAGCTACCCACTTGCTTACCTGGCCTGCTGGCCTATTTCTCCTGCCAGTTGCTCTGACCTGTCCTAGGGGTTAGTGCTCACAGCTGCAAGACTGCTTAAAAAGTAGTTTTAAGAGGGCTTAAGGAAGGGCAGAGGGAGGAGACAGGCCCTCTAACTGCCTACAGGCAGTCAGTCTGGGATGGACACAAATTGGACATACAGGTGTGTCTTGATGATTTTACTAACACTCTTTCTGGTCTTAAAGGTCACCGACAATGGCAAGATAGAGACTCCCAGAGCTTATTGCTCTATACAATGAAGCTCATTTTGGAAGGAGAGAAAAAGCTCAGTTGGCTGAACATGGACATATCTGACCCTGGGAAGTTGGAAGGGTGGGATACATGATCCCCCTCTCCGTACAGCAGTGCTGTGCTCCTGATAGGTGAGCCTCTGGGGTCAGTGGGCAGAGCTTGAACTAAGCAAGACCATCTGATGAGTGACCTGAGGAGTTCTCTGCATGGCCAAAAAGCCTGGCTTCACTTCTTCCAGTGAGAAAGGTTGAAACCCCCTGGACTCAACTTCTCACTGGACTGGGACCCCCAACTCTCCAGGTGTTAGAGAGCTAATATTTTCCCCAACTCGAATAAACACTTGCCCTGTAATTCAGACCTCTTCACATTTGAGCCTATAATATTCATTTCTCCTGGGCAAGACCTCTCTCATACTAGCTCCACAAAAAGGAGAACAACCATGGGCAGCCACCCCAGCTGCAGGGAGGCTCACAGTGCATAATCTGTGCAAGATGCTGAGAGAATGGGGGCCCTGGGCACTGGGGACTCTTCAGGTCATTACTGATTGCACTGGCTGATGTTCTTCCTGAGCCACTTTGGGGAACCAAAAAAATGTAAGGTCAAAGAAGTGTCTTTTTAAATGATCTAAAAATGTCCATCCAATAGACCTCAGCCCTGAACACCAGACCCACTTCAAAGTGTCCTCTGGACCATCTCCACTTTGGTGTTTACAGGGCATCTTTAGCCCACTATGTGCCGACCTCCATCCCCTCTCCCCAGCCCACTCCTTCCCAGTCTTTCCCAACTCAGCAAGTGGCAATCCACTGTTACAGTTTCTCAGGCCTTGGTCTCTCTCACACCTCTCATCCAATCTGTTAACAGAGTTGAAAGGATTGAACCAGGATCTCAGCACTTCTCACCAACTCACTCAATACCACCAGAGTCTGTGCTGGTCCACATGGCATTGCTTTTGTAAAGTTTAGAAGAACATCATCCCCATGATTCATGGGTACTCTGGAGGGATGTGGCTCCACATGAGACTCTGGGCCCTGGCTGGATTCCAGCCTCTCCCCAACCCCCTCGGGGCCTGCGCAGTGATCAAAGGCACAACCATGGGTGGTGGGGGGCTGGCTAGTCCACACTGGTGCAGTCCCACTGTCCTCTCTCATGTGCCCTGTTCCATGGGAGACCTCTGAAGTCTCTGCCCTTGCCCTCCCCCACCTTTCATATTATTCCCCCCCCCCTTTGCTTCCTCCCTGCCTGCTTCATCTGGGACCTCTCATCTTATCTCCTGTGGTGTTTGACATGGTTGCCATAGCGTTCATTTAAAGGTGCAGTTAAGTGAAGTCACTCTACTGCTCAAAACCTCACTCCAGGTAGAAGCTAAAGTCCTGGACAGGTCCTAGAAAGCCCTGTACACTGTCCCCGGTGGCATCATCAAGTCTGTCCCTAACAACCTCCTTCTTCTTCCCTTTGCTCCAGGTACATGGCCTCCCCGCTGTCTTTGATGGTACCTGGCTTGCTCCCACCTCCCCTGGGGCTCCTATACTTACTCCCTCCCTCTTCTGCTGGAAGGTTCTTCCGCAGATATTTACCTGGCTCATTGCTCACTTTCTCTAGGTCTTTCCTCAAATGTTGTACTGTCCAACTACTTAGAACTGCAGCCTCCCCTCCTGGATCCCAGAACTTCTTCCCCTTCCCACAGCACTCTCACTTTTCTCCACAGCATTCACTGCCATGGAACACACCATACTTATTTCACCTACTTACTGTGTTTATGTCTCTCTCTTCTCACCAGAATAATCCTCAGAAAAGCAGGATTTTTTTTCTGTCTTGCTTTTGGCTATATTTCCAGCTCCTAGAACAGTGCCTGGTACATAATAAGTGAATTATTCATTCAGTAATTTTTGAGTAAATGAGTGGCAGGAAGCAGAGTAGGCATCTTACCTTGAACCATATGGATTTATTGTTTTTACTGGTCAAAAGCAGTCAAGTATCAGTAACTTCATGTGGTTCAACCTAATATAATGTAATCCAAAACAGTGGCCCAAAGGAGTTATTATGTGGGGGACATTTTCCTCTGGTTTGCTCTGGTTCTGTTCTGGTTACATTCCTTTGGTAACAAATTTATCACTGAAATAGACATTTCTTACCCTAATCCCATGATCCATGGAACAGCCTTCCTCCAGGTAGAGCCTAGGCAGCAACTATCCCAGTCTTGACCAGCAGGATCTAGATACAGTTGGCGGGGCTATGGGATAGGTGGAAAATGTAGAAGTGAATAGACTTTCAAACTGTGACCAGCCATCAGAACCAACATCAGAGACCTTGGCAGAGGTAAGATCAGTAATGAAGTGGGGCACGACCACCTCTCTGCGCCGGCTCCGGAGGCAGGTGGCTCTGGACCAAGACTCCTGACCAAGTCCCCTGAACTTAAGCAGAGTGTTCAGAAGGCAGAAGTCTCTTCTTCTGTTAGGTTGTTTGGTTTGTTTGTTCTGTTTGTTTGTTCATTCCTGTTTTCTCCATATAGGCAAGGGAAAGGAAATAAAACCTTGAACTTGTGCTTTCTAAATTCAACTTTCTTAAAGACATAGACTATTAAAGTAAATATGAAAGAGATCTTTCTTTTGGTGTCTCCAAATACCATACTCCAGGACACACATATGGGGAAATCTGGGAATTTGGGGGTTTTTTTTAGGGATGATAAAAATGTTCTAAAATTGATCATGTTGATGGTTGTACAACTCTGAATAAGCTAAACATCAGTTAGTTGCACACTTTAGAAAGGTGGATTGTATGGCATGTAAATTATATCTCAATAAAGCAAAACCAGGGAGATGAATAACAAACCTGAAAAATTGTCTCAAAATGCAGAGAACAGTAACCCAGGTGAGGAAGTGAAAGAAGGAGGTGACACAGTGGAGGGCTAGCATGCAGATAACTGTAGTTTCTGAAGGAGATCCTGGAGCGAGTGGAATGAAAGTTGCAAATAAAGACATAAGAGCATCTACTTTGCAGATTCCCTACAAAATCACTGACACATAGATACCTAGACATATGTGACCCCTACAAATGACTAGTAAGCATATTAAAAAATAACTTCAGTTTCACTATTTGATAAAGAATTGTTTGCTTGAATAATTGGCAATGATTAAAAAAAAAAAGCAATGCCAACTGTTAATGAGGCCATGTGGGAATCAAGACCCTTGGATGTCACTGATGGGACATAAACTGGTAGAACCTTCCAGAGGATAGTTTGGATATATATCAAGTCTTAACATTTTCTTGATCTTCTTTCCCACATTTCTGCCTCTAAAAATTCACCTGGGGGTGGGGAGGGGAAGAGTGAGTTGATATAGATATGTACAAGAATATTACAAAAATTTGTGGACATCTCAACTGCTCAATGATACGGGGATTCGTTGAATATATTTGGCTCTCACCATAAAACTAAAAGCAATAAGGTTATTAATTATGATGTTTCAGAAAATCCTTCATGACAGATCTGTTTTTTTGTCAATGAAACATAACAGCTTAAAACATAACACACACTATATTTTATTTTAAAGTACATACATATAAGATCTAATGCATAGCATGCTGACTATATTTAATAATATGGTAGTATGTACTTATGTTGCTAAGTTGCTAAGACTCGAGTAGATTTGAAGCATTTTCTCACACACACAAGAAAAGGGTAACTTAACTATGTGAGGTGATGAGTACGTCAATTATCTTGGTCTTGGTAATCATTGTACATTGTATATGTATATCAAATTGTCACATTGTATACTTTAAACATATACAATTATACTTGCCAATTATTCCTTAATAAAGTTAAGAAATGAATATGTACATACAAGGCCTGTCCAAAATGTATCCAGCCATGTGCCATGAAAAATAGAGACATTTATTGAAGAAGATACAAGATACAAGAAACATTGTACATAAGACAATGATGCCTCAGTCCCCTTCAAAGTAGGCACCTTGGCACCTCACACAGTTTTCCCAGTTGCCATCACCTGCCTCATCATACTTTCCTGAATCTCATCCATGGCCTAAAATTTATTCCCTTTCAAAGGTGATTTTAGTTTTGGGAAAAGAGTGAAGTTGCAGGTCACCAAATCTGGGCTGTAGGGGGGCTGAGTTACCTCAGTGATTTGATGTTTCACAAAAAATCTTCACGGGACTTGATTCATGAACAGGCGCTTTGTTGTGATGAAGCTGCCAATCACCAGTTGCCCATATCTGCAGCCTTCTGAATTATCCAAATAGTTTCCATGGAGAAATGTTCGAGCTTAACACAAAATTTGATGCACATTCATTGCTCTACTCTCTCAGTCATTTTGAATGTGACAGACACACATGCTCACTCAATAGTGTCTACCACCCCACTGGCTAGTACAATGAAGTTGTCATTGTTCACACATGTGTACTCCGGTCCACTTTCCTTGGCTGACCAGTTACATTGATGTTATGCAAACGGGTCTTGTTGTAGTAATAATGGCTGGACTTTTTCCAGACAGACCTCATATACTACATACACACATAAACAGAAGGAGTAGGAGAGATGGGGATTGGGAATGGGAAAAATTTTCATTACACATTAAATGGTAATAGTGGTTTTTATTTTCCTTGTGTTCATTTCAAAGTTTCATAGACTTCTCAAATGGTAAAAATAACAATAAAAGAGATGTTTAAAAAGTTTCCAATGACTGTCACCTCAGGGCAGAGTCCAATCTCTCAGCCAGTGCCTGAGGCCTGGGCCAAGTGGCCCCTGGCTTCTCTGCCTCGAGGCTTACCCTGTAGCCACATATCATTCCTGGTACTTCCCTACCTGGATTCATTATTTTAGCAGCTCTCTGAAGTTTCATCTGCCCTGAACATCCTCCTCCCGCACTCCCACCTTGCTTCCTGCCTCACTGCTCTCTCCTGGGCCACCTTTCTGGGAAGCCATCCCCGGCCACCCAAGCAGAACTCACTGTTTCCTGCTCTCACCCTACCCTCTGCGTGCACTATTTTTGTACCTCCAGCACCCCTGCTGTTATGTTTACACTTCTCTGTTATGAGTCATTTGAGGATTAGGTTCTTAATCATCCTTGTTTACTCAGCATCTGGCACAGTCCTGGATAAATGTTTATGGAGTGAATGAGTGAATGAATAAATGAATCCCTCTGCTGAGCTCTAGGCTTACATACCTGCGGGACATCTGTACTCAAGTGCCTCTTAGGTCTCTAAACACAACATTCCCCAGAGTGAACACCCCCCCCATCTTCTCCCTGGGGAACCTCAATGACCCTCCCCACTTCTCATTAGCAACCCTCCCTCGGTGCACTCCCCACCTCTGTGGGGCCACTTGGCCCAGGCCTCAGGCACTGGCTGAGAGATTGGACTCTACCCTTTAGCCCTCTGGGACTGGTGCCAGACTGTGGGCATCTCTTTTTTCTCCCATAGAAATTCACCGGGGCTCTCAATCCCGTCACTGGAATGGCTCTTGAGTTGTTTTGCCCTCTTTCCCTGCCCACCGCTGCTGACCTCTCTCCCTCACATTCACTGTCACCTCGAAATCTGCTGCAGTCCCAACATCCTGGCCCCAATAAAAACTCTTTGATGGCTTCGATTTCCTCCAGGGCAAAGTCAAATCTCCGTACCAAGGCTTGCAGAGATCCTGCCTCTGCCCAGCCCTGTCTGTCTCTACAGCTTCATCTCTCCTCCATCCCCGCCCCGCCTTTCATCCTTTCAGGAGCAACCTGATGAGTCTTTTTCTGCCTCTTGCATGCTGTTTTCTTTGGAAACCCTTTTCCAACCCTTCTGGCCCCATAACTCATTCATGAAGTCTTAATTTAAAAGACACTTCCTCTAGGAAGCCTTCTCCTCATTCCCCAAGTCCCAATAAGGCCCCTTTGATATAAACTTCCATAGGTCCCTACACTGTCCCCAACATAACCCTTCTCATGCTGTATTTAATTGTCTTCCCTCTCAACAGAGACTGTAAGCTGAATGGTAGCGGGAACCAAGACCGATTGCTCATGAACATTCCTCCAAGTTCAGCAAATTCAATGGTTAGCAGTTGATAAGCAAATAGATGAATGAATTTTTGCTTTTGCTATGGTAGGTGCTGATTCAAACTTTGGGATCAGACAAGACATCTAGTTCTTCATTTTCTGAAGGTCAGGAAGAGGGGAGCAGCACTGCAGTGGAGGGCCACCCTCCACCCCTAACCAGGCAGATGGCTGACCCACAGTGGGCTCGGAGGTAAGGCTGCTGGGTTAGGCCTTTCCAGGGGTGGTTTTCCTCTGACTGCCTTTCCAAGTATTCACAACCAACTTCCCCACCAGTCATGAGTTTTTCCAAGCCTTACAGGAACCAACCCCAGAGAGTAAAGGAAGTTCTCTGTATTTTTCTAAATGCTGTCTTCAAAATGTTTTCAGAGTTCCTGAGTGAAAGGTCCCAGGACTGAAACTTTGGATGGTGAAGATGCTGCTGGGCTGGGTCTCAGGTTAGCTATCTATGCCCCTAACCCAAGTCAGGAAAGTAGAAAGAACAGTGGTGTTTGTGTCTGGCATGCACTAATGCGGAGTCAGGGCCTCAAAGTCTCCAGTTCAGAGGAACCCAGCACCCCCAGGAAGGTTGGAGGGTAGCTCAGTAACCTGGGTTGGTGTGATGGATTGGAGTCATGATCAGCAAATATTCGCTGCCTTCTCCTTTCTTCTGCCCCCTCAGGGCTGTGTGTACTTCCTGATTCACTGATTTTGGACTTGACCATATGACGTGTATTAGCCACTGGAATGTGAGCAGACATGTTGTGACCAGAGGCTTTGAATATACTTGTGTGGTACTTCCCTCTTATGCTCCTTTCATTCACAATGAGAAGAATATGCCTTAGGTCACCACTGTTTCTTCAGCCGGGTCCCCTGAATACGAGTTCTGGGTATGTTTAGTTTGAGATGGCTATTAGATATCTAAGCAGAGATGTGTATGCTTTGGGGCCCAGGGAGTTCTGGGCTAGAAATCTATATTGGAGTCATCAGCTATGTGACATTTAAAGCTGTGAGACAGATAGACTCATCATAGTGTGGGTGTGGATGGAAAAGAAGTCCACTGAGGGAGTCTTGGTTTCCTTCAATATTCAGAGGTCAGAGAGGTGAGAGGGAAACAGCAAAGAATTAGAGATGGAGCAGCCAGAAAGGCAGGCAGACCACCAGGCCAGGAGGGGTCCTGGGAGCAAAGAGGAGGGAGGGCTTGGAGTTGGAGACAGTGATCAAATGTGTCCAAAGCTGATAAACAGTGAGATAACATGGAGAATTGACCAATGAGGCTTAGTGACAGGGATGTCATCCATGTCCTTGATAAAAACATATTCTGTGAAGTCATGGGGGCAAAAACATCAACAGAGGGGATTCAGGAGAAAATAATAGCAGAGACATTTGCAAGTGTAGACAATTCTCACCACGGCTTTGCTCGAAAGTGAAGGCGAGATTTGGTGCTGTCACCCAAGAGGAAAGTGGCATCAAGAGAGGTTTTTGTTTGTTTGTTTGCTTGTTTTGCTTTTACCTAATGGAAAAAAACAATAAGTTTGAGTGCTGACTGGAATGGTCCAGGAGAAAGAAGACATTGATGATGCGGGGTGATGACAGCTGGTTCATCTACTGTCACGAGGAGAGAGTTGAGTGTGCAGGCTTACATGCAAGGAGGTGGGCAGGTGCAGCAGTGTGAGCCTGCAGACATTCTCTTCCAGTTGCAACAACTTTCTCAATGAAACCGGAAGCCAGGTCATCACAAAGGGTGAGCACTTGGGAAGTGAAGAAGGTACTACAGGGTTGTTCAGGAGGGTCCTAGAATGAATGGACTAAGGATGGATGTAAGAATGGACTTATGTGCTGGCCAGCAGTGACTCTTTTATCTACTATCTAATAAAGCCTCAGGCCCACCCTATGAAGTAAGCCCTATTATTTGCCCCATTTACACATGAGGAAATTACAGCACAGAGTGGTCAAGGAACTTGTCCAAAATCACACAGTAAGAAAGTGGGATAGTCAGGATTTGAACACAGGTGGTCTGGCTCTGGGTACAGATACTTAATCACTAGGTTAGTGAGACTCAGTTAAACATAGGAAAGGCTGTCATGGAACTGAACTAAATAGAATAAGGGCTGATGTAACATTTGTGGTGCAACCACTGTCTGTCGAGCTCTGTACCAGATGCCCGCACAACTCTGTGCAGCCTGGGTTTTGTCAACCCCATTTTACCGCTGAGGATATTGGAGCCCAGAGAGATCCAATTGCTGGTTAAAAGCTGCAGAGCTAGGAAGTGGAAGAACTGAGTTTTGACCCCATGTGGTCTGATTCTCAAACCCACACCCTGTACACAATGCCAAAGAACCATTAACATGTGAGAGGGGCTCCCCACACAAAGCAAACTTATTAGCTACATTCATCAGAACCTCCCTGCATCAGGCTGAGGGCACATGGAACCTTCACCCTGAACAGGTGGAGAATTTACCATGTGATCCTCAGAGCAGGAAACATTTGAAGAAAGGTAACTTTGTGAGAAAGTTGATTGTCTGATTGACTCTTTTTGGAGGCTTGATCCATTGGGCGAGGAAGAGGGCTTAGAGGTACATGGAAAGAGTCTTGGAATTTTCTTTTTCTGTTAATCAAAGCTATAACCTTATATTTATAAGAGCACTTGTTCTACTTATGCAAGCATTTCCGAAAAACATTTTCTTAAGAAAGAGTGCTCATAATGTATCATCTACCCTGAACAGCCACCACTTCCTCAAATGCAAGGAAGCAGACAGTTAAAAAAAAAAAAGCTGAGAGGCAGCCGTTGTTTATCACGACCTCTCCTCAGTGAGGCCTGAGATTCTTTCAAACGGGAGCTTTGCTTCCCATGACGCAGAGCGAAGTGTCAACTGGGATATTTCTGGTAAAACTGAAAGCAAGAGGAGCAGGGTGCACATTTCACGAGGGACCAGCCCCTAGGGACTGTGGGTGGGGTTTGGGGGGTTTGGGTGCGATCCCCAAGTCACAGATGATTGGGGCTTTCATCTGAGAGAAAGGAGGACACACGCTGGCAAATCAACCTCCAAGCCAAGATTGCCTGTGAAGCCATCATACACGGAAACCCCACACACAAGCCAGAGCAAAAGCTCAAAAAGGCACGAAAAGCTCAAGAAGGGCGCGAACTGAGACAGACTCATCACTTCAGCAGCTACTCACCAGAACCACAAGCAAAATGTCCCTGAAGTTGCCAAGAAACTGGGACTTCAACCTGAAAGGAGAGGCTGGGAAAATAGGTATGGTCGTTGTCTCTTTGCTGCCTTTGTGGTTCTTCTACTTGAGCACCCACCATTTGCATGCTGGTCTGCAGGGTACAGAGTTTACCTAAAAACGGATCTTGGCAAACCTGGGCTGGGGGGAAATTTGCATTCAAGTTGATAGGTAGCCTCAAAGTTCCCAAATGCTGAGAGAGGGCTCTGTTTTGTTTGGAGGTGGTGGTGCAATGGTTCTCCCCAGAGTGTGGGATCTGAGTTACTTTGGATGGGTTAAGGCTACGGTTATTACACACAAAACTGTGAGTTTTTGTCTACTGTGGAAGGATCATTTCTCTCCTGTTTGGACACTCATTTATATTGTGAGTGGGTTTTGATGGGAGCACAGAGAGTAGTCCTTTGCAGTGCTTGCTCTGTGAGTAAACTCAAGGCAGCCTGTTTTGTGAGCCCTTGGGTCTCCAGGCCCTCTCTGTGGACTTGGGGCTGAGGTGGGGTTGGTATTTGCGGAAAAAGTAAGCAATGCAGACAAGACAGGAATATGGAGACATTTGAAGGCATAATAAAGATAATTCTAGTTAAAGAGGCAGGATGGAAGGGAATTCTTAGAGGATTTGAAAAAAAGCAATGCATTTTAGATAATTATCTTAAAGGATGCTGGCATGTTTTCTGAATTCTTTGGCCTTTAATCCGTACCTCTCCTCATTAATGATGATAGTGACACATTGATTTTAATCTCTTCTATAACTGTTAAGAGTTTCTTTATATAGGTTTCTTCTATTATTAAACTGTTCACAGTAATTTAGGGTAGAGCAATTGGGCCAAAAGTGATTCCCTGTGCTTTATACTTCTATCCACACGGTGAGGTAACTTCCTCGATATTAGACAAGTGTTAGGTGTTTCTAATGGCTTGGACAAGGTTTGCTCGGAGCAAGGCTTAGACTTGGGCTTCTAATGGTGATTAACATGCTGCTAGATGATCCATTGTAAAGTCGTATAATGGAATATCAGTATGTAGGCGTGAGGAAGGATTTGAAAGAAAATTGGGAGTAGTCAGAGAAACCATTTATCTCGGTAACCAGGGAGGGTTAGCAGTCCTACCCAACCTAGGAATCACGGGTTGGTTCGGAGAGCCACCGGCGTGCATTTCTTTTACGTGAGCAAGAGGTTCTTCTCCCAACTACTGTTGCCACCAATGTATTTGGCTAGTTTACATTCTATTATATGTCATAAAAATTTGTTTTTACAAGTACAACTTCTATGGTTCTGTTCCTTTGAAAGTGTCCTGCTTCTGTTTACATGGGGTTATTTACCTTCTCACCATCTGTGTTGGACAGGTCTTACTTGCCCTCTGTTTAAACACGGGAAATGTGAGAACATTAATGATTAAATGACTAATTGATTAAAGGGTTAAATGAATTTTTTCAGGGATATAGGAAATTACCACATTAATGCTTAGGTCTGCATATTCTCAGATCTGGGATTAGGTTGGGCAGATTTAATGCTTTCTACCAATGATTCCTAAATCATGGTCCCATGGAGAATCTGTTTCACAGTCACCTAAAATGCTTCCTCAAAATGTAGACTCCTGGGCACAATTCCGACTTGTGAAACCGGAATCTCGGGAGGGAGGCCCAAGCCTCTGCAGTTTAACGAGCGCTCACCCCTCCATCCCCCTGAGTGAAGATGTCTTGCTGCAGGGTCCGTGGGCTACGTTGGTAGACTCGGAGTGACCACTCACCTAGAATAGAGCACAGTGCCGGGGGCTCGTGGGCCCACCATAAGTATTTATTGATTGAATCAATGACTAATTACCAGCAGATGATATCATTGAATACTATTTAGTAAAAAATATTTACAGCCCTGACCTGTGAGGCTCAGTTGGTTGGATATAGTTCCCCAAGGCAAAAGATCACTGGTTTGATTCCTGGGCAGGGCATGGGTTTGGGTCGTGGGTTCAGTTCTTGTTGGGGTGTGTAAGAGAGGCAACCGATCAATACTTCTCTCTCACATCAGTGTTCCTCTCCCTCTTTTTCCCTCCCTTCCCCTCTTTTTAAAAAAATAAATAAATATAATCTTTAAAAAATAATTGCATCATGAAATACAAAGGAGGCCTTGTCATTGTCTTTGCCATTTATAAGTTTGTCATCCAGAGAGATTGGACTGTAGTCACAATACCTTTGGTGAGCATCACATCGATGAGAATTCAGATTATAGACTGAGTCCTCCAAGGCAAGAGTGTCCTCAACTCAGCCATAGGACATCTGGTCCCCTCTCCAGAACCCTGTGTCCAGATGTGAACTGGCTTCTTCTGTCAGAGAAGCTCACCTCTATTAAGACGACGTGTGGAACTGGGAGTCGTGTCAAGGAGGCCAATGGCCTGTGGTTTTTCCAGCCTGGGCTAGTGAGGAGTAGATCAGGGTTTCTCAACCTGGCTGCTACAGATATCTAGGGCTGGGTAGTTCTTAGTGATGGGGGCCCGCCTGTGCGTTACAGCGTGTTAGCGGCATCGTCTGCCTCTACACACCAGATGATAATACTATCCCCTACCACCACCAGTTGTGATGACCAAAAATGTCTCCAGACATTGCCAGACATCTGGGGAGAGACATTTTCTCTAGTTGAGAACCACTGGAGTAGATGATCACCAAAAGGGTGTGGCTTTAAGGTCACTTGAAACTGGAACCCAAATATTACCTTGTGACTCACTGTCCAGGTTAATTTTCAAGAGGCTCTTAGTAAGTGAGAACTTCAGGGGGATGGGTAGTAGCATATAGAATAAGCACTTACTTAGGAAAATGGCAAGAAACTGACCCATTATGTGGCCCAGAAGGGGCCCCAGCAGGGTTGGTTTTTTTTTGTGGCAGTCTGAGCTTCCAGTTTCCCCTAAATCTTGTGAGTGCTGAACCAGGGCTGGTGTGAAAGTGAAAGTTTCTGAGAGCGGCGGAGGGACTCTCCAGTGGACTTCCAATTCAGAGAGCTGGAGAGGGCTCCGAGGAGTGGCAGGGCTCCCGGGAGACCACCACAATGGGCCTAGCGGGGTGGGAGCGGGGTGGGGGCGGGGAGGGGGAGAAACCGACCCTGGCCACCCTGCATGTGGCCTATTGATCCTGGTGGGGTTGGAAGAAAGGGAAATGCAGAGCCAACAGACTGGACTTGAGGTGGCACCAAGAATACAGCTTTCTTCCTTTGGTCCTTTATCATCCAATTTAATCCAACAATTAAGATTGTGACAGCCTTCCACTACTTTCCCACATTGTTGCTCAAATCTTTGATGCTTTCACATATTTGTCTTTCCCACTCCAGTGTAAGGCCTGGAGGGTGGGTTGCAGGACATCGCAACCTTCCTCACGCAGTCCGCAGGTCTGACACCCAGGGCTTTGCATGTAGGTGCTTTATTAAGAGGAGTGTAGTCTGGGAGTGTTTAGTTGGAAGGTTGCTGGGTGAATTTCAGGACCACCCACATTGTATCTAGTCACAGGCATCTCTTTGTTTTTCTTGGCTCTCCCAGGCCAAAGGAGGGGAGAGCAGGCCCTAGAGAGCGTGCGACTCTGAGATAGTGATGGAAGTGATTATGGAGGGGTGGTTGTTTCAACTTTTTCTCTCTGAAATTTAATGTTAAAAAAAATTATTTAGAAAAAAAATCATTATTCTAGTCTCTCAAATAGTAAAGTGAGTGATAACAATAGTGGAGGGTTTTTTCCCACTTTTTTTATCCAGTAAATTATGATTTGTCTGATAGGAGGTCTAGTTCTGTCCCTTAGAAAATCAGAGTAAAGGGAATGAAAACATTTGTACTTAAGACCTTTGTAACTAGACCAATTTACAAAACCATACAGCTTTATGCGGTGTAGTTTATTATTCTTGTTAAAAAAGTCACATTTGAAAGTGTGATTTTAGGTAGAAAGATGTATCAATAGATACTTACATACAGAGATAGAATTAAATATACAAAGAAACCCCGTAAGTCAATACAAATAATAAAGAAAATTAACAGACAACATGAATGGACATTTTGCAGCATAGGAAGAATATTGCCAATAAACATGGAAATATTTTTAATCACAATAGTCAGGAAATGTAAATTAAAAGCACAATATGCTGGGTTTTGCCCACAAATTGGCTAAAATGAAAAAGCCGGACAATACTGGTGTTCAGAACGGGGAGCACAAGGAACTCTCCTACAGCTGAGGATACGACCACTTTGGAAACAGTTTGCTGTTGCTCAGTGACGCCGACGCACAAACCCTAAGAGGTCGGCATCTCACTCCGGAGCCGGCCCCCCGGAGAAGCTCCTGTGGTGTGAGACCCAACAGGAGGATGAAGCTCAACAGTAGTGTTGCTGTCGTAACAGAAGACAGAAAATGACCTAGATGTCCATTCATAATAAAATGGAAAACTAAATTCTAGTATTTATAACATGAAGTGCTACATGAGAGCAAAAATGAATTACTTACACATTCGAGTAAGAATGAATTGCACAAACTTAATATTGGGGAGAAAAGGGAAGTCACAGAAGAGCAAAACAAGATTCAGTTATATTTAGGTTAAAAGTTACATATGTGTATGGGAAAACTGTAAAGAAAAATGAGTTGACTAATATTAAGTTCAGGGTGGTTGCTCCTTCTGGAGCGGAAAGGAAGGGAAATGCCCTTGGGAAGCTTCAGGCGTACCTAAGCTCAGTAATAGGTACATGAGAATGTATTTCATTCTTGCACGTGAAATGAAACAAGACATGAACATGTAAAGAAACCCTAAAAAATCTGGAGGGATGGACACAGTGTGTTATCAGTACTTAACTGTGGGTGAAGGATTTATGGGTGAGATATACCCCCACACATAGTTATTATAATTTGATAAGTATTTTGCAGGTTTTCTATAATGAACAAGTATTAACCGTGCTATTAAAAATACTCAAAGCTAAAACAAATTCCAAAGTGCTTGGCCAGGCATGTTGGCACAGGTCTTAGAGGCGACAGGTGCTCTCAGCAGCCAGTTGCAAAGCCCCTGTCTGCCTGCAGAGGTTGAAATAAGCCAGGACCCCCACACCTGGCCATCTGTAGACTTTCTGGGCTGCTAGACCCAGGATAGTGTATTTTGTTCTGTTTTTTTAGAAGAGTGGCATAGCCCCCCAGTGACCAGGCCAGCCTACTTGAGCACACTTCTCGCTTTATCTCAACACCAAAAAGCTGGGTCCCCAGGCTGGCAATCCTAAGACCACGCAGCCCCTGCTGAGCGTGTCTGCGTTTTGTGTTCAGCTTTGTGAAACTTACGATGAACTAATCTGGACTGGCCTGGATTCTGGACCGAATGTAGTCTATTTTCCATGGCTCAAGCCTTTGCACTTACTGAGCAGCTCCTGGTCCCTGATGGAAAAAGGTCCCCACACGTGCAAGCAAGAGTCAGGGACAAGAACATGCCTTCCTCAGACAGTGAACATGGACACAGGGGTTCTCCTCTCAAGGTTGCTACCTGTCTTTATTGCTTGTTCAAGTAAAAATGTCTGTCCCTATGTTGTCATTGACTTACCTTTAGGCAAAAATTAAATTCTTTCCAAAAGGCACACGCCTCTTACTGCTCAGGCCGAGAACGTCCTGGCCACTTGAGGAACAGAGACTGATGTTATCCCAAACATCAGGAGAGCAAGGGCCAACTTGAGTAATGACAGGAAGTCAAAATCCTGGGTTTGGGTCTCTTACGGATACTTTGTGTTAGGTTGGGAGCCAGTCTGCACTTGGAGGGACAGCAGTGGTGAGCTGAGTGGCTCTTGGTACGTGTATCTCTGATAACGCGTCTAGAGGGAGATGCCGCACGATCCTGGCCTGGTGTACGTAGTCATAGTACCTTCCAGACGTGCTAGTCTGCTGTCTCTCGTTCGCAGTTTATAAAGTATGTGCACAGAGTGTCCAGTGGGAGAACTAGGGAGATACCTCCTGTCCCTTCAGAAGTGGGTCATGGACCCTTGAGTAATGAATGCCCGCTGTGGGGGTGTGAAAGATCCTAGGACTAACTGAGAAGAGTGAGTTGGTGATAATGGTTCCTTCACACACAAGGCTGCTTGAAAGAAAAGAAGTGTAACTTTCATGAAGCAGCACCATGATTGACTAATTGGATACAAGAGAAGGGGGTGAGTGTGTGAAGAGCTGAAGTGAAGCCCCAGCTGTGGCCACAGCAACTGAGACCAAAGGGCACTGTGGGGAGCCAGGAAAATACCCTGGGAGATCCACGGGGAGCCCAGGCCACCCAGAGTGATTCCATCCAGGGGATGGTGCATAAATTTTGTAGACTCCCCAGATGGGAACTGACATATAGAAGTTACAAAGAGAGGAAATAATTTACATTCTTTTTTTGTCTTATGCTTTACTCATCATCATTTTTCTCCTTGTGTAAGCTTCTCCACCCCTAACACTTTGAATACTTTTTTAAAAAACAAAAATCACCTTACAAAAAAAAAAAGTTTTACCCATAGGTCTGGGAGCTAAATGTAAAGGCATTCCCGCTCCCTGTTTCTGCAGGGCTTATGGGCTAGGAGGGGCACAGGCAAGGAAAGCACTTCCAGGACATCTAGACAAGCACTGGGCTGAGCCCCGCTGTGGGAGCCACCGCAGGGAGCCTTCGCCCAGGAGCTGGTCCTGCCGCATCCTCCCTTCACTGCCACATTGTTTTCTTTAAGACACGGACTTGTGTGTTCTTCAGTGAGTCTGGGACTTGCCTTTTTTCTCACACCGCTTTTCCTGTACACTGTCTCTGCTCTCTGGAGAAGAAAAAACTTTCTAATTTTGTATAGCTCCTCCTTGTGAAACTGTTAACACTGAAAGTCCCTATGACCTGGCCTAATCCCCTGCCCACTTGTCTCTTCCCACGGCCGCTTCCCCAGGCACACCCACACTCACACAGCAGACCTCAGTCACATCTTATCTTTTTCAGTTCCCAGTTCTCTCATCGGCCTGAAGCCCTCCCTACTCGGGGCTCCCTTACTACCACTCAATTCCTATCCATGCTTTAGTCACAGGTGTAGACATCTTGTCCGTTGGGAGTCCCTATGTCTACAAATCACTGGAAGGAGGGCGTAATAATCCTTCCTTAAGCCATTTAAATAGAGGCTCACAGCTCTAGAGACTGTGGGCTTCCTTTGAGATGAGCTCAGTGAGTGCTCCTGAACTTTCATGACACCAGTCAACCCTACCGACAGATGGCTTGGTTTTGAACAAAGAAATTTGCCCTTCATCAGTAATACCCAACACCAGTGCTCCAGGGCCTCCCTGGAGAGAATAAACTCAAATGCCTGTAAAGAGCAGCATCGACAAAAGATTGTCTGAGGGACAAGTTGCCCATTGGCTTTTCTTGATAGGAGTGTGGAGGCGGGGTGGGGGGGCGAGAGGGTGTGTGGCACAGAAAAGAGTGCATGGGCTTGGGACCCTTCTGCTAATTTTGCAGTGAATCCCAGGACAAGTTGCTTAACTTAATTATTAAATAGGATTAATAATACGTGTGTTGAAAGGAAGAAAATACTTCATGCCCATAACATACGTTAGGTGTTCAGCGAACATGTGTTTCCTTTCTCATAGATAATCTCATTTCCAACCTCAGATCGAACTACACTAGCTCAACAGCCTCACAGTCTGGGTTCATTGAGTTATGCTTTAAAGTTACACCTTCATTTTTTATCAATACTGCAAGTCACGATTTCATGACATTTGTTCCTGACTGTTATAAAAATGAGAACAGGGAACGGTCAATGTTGGCAACTCTCCTACGTGTGGCTCCATGTGCGAAATTTGTTGAGAATTCAGTGCTCACAACTGCTGTGTCTCCTTGGAGGCTGCCGCGCTTCCTCCCTTCCGGCAAGACGGTTGTGCAACTTACTGTGTTTCTCAGTCTGTCTTGGCTGTCAGGAAGCTCAGAGTCGAACTGATGTTCAATCGCAACAGTATTTTCCTCTGTCTTTGACACAAATTTATGTCTTGGTTGCAAATTTTCTGTTTTCTATTTAAATAAGAAAACCCCATTTATTCTTTTCTTTTAAAAAGAGGGTGTAAGTGCATGCATTACATCAGTACACCCAGGTACCCTGTGAGCAGATTTCATACTTACTAGCAGCAACTAGACACTACAGTTTTTAGTTCCTAAATGAAATCCAGTTCCACGAGCACACATGTCTCCGGAGTTACATAAAATGATGGCAGCTGTAGTACACTGATGCTGATCATCTCATCCCGTTTATTTCATACATTCATTCATAAAACATCTACTCACCTCTATATAGTAGGCCCATTTCAAGGAGCATTCTCGATATTATACTTCTCATACTGAGAGCACTCCCTCACCCACACCTCCATCTTTAAAAACAAAGTGTTTTTCGACTTTGGTGCCACCACATATCCTCCATGAGCTGTGAGGTGCCCGTCACCGGGACTGCTACTGACTCATGTGACAACTGCTTCGTTTCCTTGCTTCCTCCTTGTGCTGCCCACACAGATGTGCGCACACAGATCTTCATTCCAGACGGGGCAGGCGAGCCTCTGCCGCTGAACCTCGGGCCTGTGCCTTCTAAACCATTTGTATGCCTCCTCGTTGGTTTGGGAGTTTCAAAGGGGAAGAAGCGTTATAGTATAAACATTTTGAGACTAATGTAGAATATTTAAAAAATATTTTAAAAGACTTTAAAACTTAACAAAAAGAAATTTCAGACAAAGTCTGAACTAGCTACAGTAAAATAAGCCAGCTATATATAGTAGGGTGGTTAGAAAGCTAGCTTTGGAGTCAGAGTACCTGAATTTGAATTCTACCATCACTAATTACTGGGTCTGTGACCTTCATCTTCAGTTTCTTCGTCTGTAAAATGGGCACACAGTACCTACCCATATGGTTATTGTGAGGATTAAAGGAGATGGTTTCTATCGAAGCCTTCACATAATAGCACCCCGGTACACACTTCATACACATTGGTGGCCATCGTATCTCCACTATGGGCATTGCCACCATGTAGGTATGATATCAACTCCTATTAACCAAGTCACTGGTAAAAGCCACAGCCAGCAGTGCTAGGGTTTGACTTGTCTTAGTCCAGTTCAGTTCTTCTTTCTTTTCTTTAGAGAAATAGTCTCTACAACATGTGTGGATCCACTCTCCTGGCCCACAGCCACCTGCTGGTCCGCAGTGGACTGGCCATGTGTTGCTCCTACTGCTCTCAGCCGCAGGGTTTCACTGTGCTGTCCGTAACGCATGTGCGTTTTATCAATCACGTTTATGTAGCGATACCAGTGTTCTTTCTTTTTCTTTTTCTTTCTTCCCTCCCTCCCTCTCTCCCTCTTTTCTTTTCTCCTTCCTTCCTTTCTCCCTTGAGCGGTGACTCTCCAATAAGAATAACAAGGAGCTCCGGCAAGTTCTTGCAGAAAGCGGCTGTCGAGATGTCACCATCTCTGTGCTGTTGTGGTGAGAGTGTTCCTCCAACTCCCCTTCCTCTGGGGAGGAAAACGGGGACTCTGGGTTGTGCACTGCCCGGAAGACCCTCCCTCATTACTGAGTAGCCACTTCCTCCAGAGCTGTAACATCTCCCAATCCCACACGTACCTCTGGCCTCTGGAGTGAGGTTGAATGTTGGTTGTTTGGGCCTCACTGGGGTCAATGCTTAATGTCTGTGATCACTTACATGTGGGTTAGAGCAGCAGCTGACGAGCTTTTCTTATTTACTGTCAGAATTCTGCACGTGACCTGCTATTCATTTTCAGATCCGTATTTTTAGATATAATTGTGAGGAAGCAGCAGGACCTTCAAAATGGGACTCCGTCTTCCTTGGCCTCAGTTTCTGTTGTTGCTACAGAGGGATTTGTGTGAGTGCATACCCTCCCTCTCACTACCCTTCTGTAGTTTATTCTGTGCACCTCTGCATTTGGAGCCCAGGCACCCAAAGCTGGTGGCAGAGAACTCTTACCATGCACACAGCCCCAGTTATTATAATAACAGGTACAGGGTACATTTGTCACCCCAGGTCCATCCTCAGCCAAGGTCCTTTGTGCTGTGTTCTGAGACCATCCTGCCTTCTCTTTGTTGGGCACCAATCCCTTTCTGAGCCATTTCCAGTTCTCCAGCTCAGCTAGGGTGACCAGCCATCCCAATTAGTCTCAGATTCAGGGGGTGGCTGAGATGTGAAACAGTCAGTATGAAAACCAGGAAAGTCCCCTGTGCTCTATATCTGAAAAACGACGACAACAACAACAACAACAAACACACACACACAAAAACCAAACAGATATTTTGAGAAAATAATGCCATCATTGTGATAGGTGCTCTGTACATCTACCGAATTGAATTTCTGGCAAGGTCACAGTGTAATGTAAAAAAATGCAATTATGGGAAAACTTTTTAAAATCTTAAATTTTTGAGGGTTGTTTTCAATACTCAAGTCAGAATTCTTTTCAGATTCTTTCTTTAATCTACCCGAATCTGCCATGTGAGTTTCCTCCATCTGTGCTTATGACATTTCTTATTCTTGCTCATGCTTTCGTTGGAAGCATTGGGAGCCGCACCTGTCAGTCACGGGGCACGGTACTGCTTTTCAGAATCACACAGAAGTCCCTGCCCTGTGGAATCTGTATCTGGCCCTGGGTCTGACATTCTATTTTGTGGATTTTCCCCAGCTCTCCAGTTTCTTCCCCATCACCGTGGCCACCACCACCTGTCTCCTCCTGGAAGCCTTTCTGAATTGCCCAAGTAGGATGAATCCCTCCTTCGTCCGTGGGATTTGACCACTTTATTTACTTTCCTTCTATTCTGGTTGACATATATTTACCCAACACCTACTATGTATACATTTGGCACTGTACTAGGCTCAGGATATATGAAGATGAGAAAAGATTAAGTTCTGGACCTCAAGTAGCTCACAGTCTCATTGGAGAGACACTCAGAGGGGAGCAGGGCTCTCCCACTAAAGAGAATCAGTTCGTAAGTGACATCACTGTAATTATGACATTTAAAAAACTGGCACAGGGTTTTTTCTATAGCTAAAGTTTCCTTGCCCGACCTGAGCTATATATAGCCCCTAAAAATCTGCAAGGGGCAAGTTTTAACTTGTTAATTCAAGTCTATGCTCTCCAAAAACATTTCAGTCCCAGATTGCTATTCTGATTAATAGCCAATAGAGGGCGCCTGCAGACAATGTACAGTAGTTACCATTTCTACTGGTCAACTTAGTCTGTTTTCTATTATTTCTCTCTAGAAAGCCCTGAATTTAACCAGTCTGGGGCCAAAACAAAGTTATCCTTGTAGCCTGTCCTTCTGTGGCTTGAAACCCCCAGCATTATAATAAAAGTGAGTGATGATTTAGTCATCTTCATGTCTTTACACATAAAAAGTGAGATTCCAGATAACAAGTGTTCCTTCAATGAAACTGTTCCCCCTCAGCCCCTACCTCACCAGCCCCCCAACTCAACTAAGAAGCCAGACCTAAGTGTGTGGTATGGGGGCCGGCGCGGGGTGGAGTATTCTTAAGAACACCACCCTAGAAGTCAATTAAGCCTGAATTTGATTTCCAGCTCAGACTTTAATCATCTCTTTGAATTTGGGCAAGTAGCTTTAATCCCTCTGTGCCTCAGTTTTCCTGTCTGAAAAATGGGGGCAGTAATTCTGCCCACTTTATAGCATTGTTATAAGCAAAAATGTGTGTACAAGTCATGTAGCATAGTGCCTGGTTACAAATGTTGTTTTACTATTGGTCGTATTTCTCCTTTGTTGGCCTCATCTCCAATAATACTTCCTCCAATCAGCTCTGCCACTCATACTCATAAGTAAACCATGTCATCTCTATAATTGTACCATCACTGAATTCTTTTTTCTTCCCACACTGTGACCACCACACCCCACGTGCCCAGCGCACCGGCTCCAGCAATTCTTTGATCTTACTGGTTCTATGAGTTTTTCACTATCAATGATCCATTACGTATTCTTTAGCATAGATTCCTACTTCTCTCATTGTAGAACTGCAAAACAAACACCCCTGAATCCCATGCCTTTCTCTGCCACTGTCATAACCACCCGGAAGAGCCCCTAACCCTGTTTAAACCATTGGTCCACCTAGCTGGTGCCTGTACCTGGGCAGCTGAGCGAGGCTGGGAAAATCAGATCACTGAGCCGCCCGCACTTACTTAAAATTTGTGACCCATCATGTTAGATAGACATTCAACAGAGCCAGACAAGCCTATTACGCCTACCTAGTAAATTTACTTTCCTTTCCCCTCAAACTTATTTTTTTGGCTCTCAAAGCCTTACCACCTACTCCCACCATCACTTTCACTTTATATGCATAAAGAAAAATATGTTCAACTGATTAGAACCCCTCATTATTCTGCCTCCGAATACTTCCATTAACTCACATCTTCACCTCCAGTACTACCGTTAGCCCTGGGCAATAAGGGCCCCCACCCAGAGGCCCGGATCTTAGAGGGTCCAGCTGAATTCCTCCTCACAGGGTGAGGTGTTTGGCCAGGGGAATGCGCCCACCTGGAGCCTGTGCCCTGCTTGCCTTCTAGACCACTTGGGACTGTGAAATTCTGTATAGGCCAGAGCTGTTTCTGGGGCCCACACACATGTGTTCCTGGGTGCTTCCAGTGATTTTTCTGCAGATTACAGGGAGACCCGGGACAGAACTTGCATGTCTGGGCTGATGTGTCCATGGACGTGAGTGTGAGGTCCCTCACTGTGAGACATGGAGCTGGAGGTGGGAAGAGAAAGGGGTATAGGCTGCAGGATGAGGCCTCCATTTCTATTCTTGCCACAGGGTCTCAAATGTCAGTGGTGGGCCTGGTTTGGTTCACACCCCACCAAGAAGGTTCTCACCATAGTCACTAATAATCTGTACCTTGACAAGCCAAGGGTGAATCCTCCATCTCCTCCTCATTCCAGTACTCTGCAGCATTTGACACACTAAGCCATTTCCTCCTTTAAATAATTCCTCAATACCACACTTCCTAGCTTCCCCTTGCCTCACTGGCCACTCTTTCTGAGTCCTCTTTGCAGGAGTCTCCTCCTCCACCAGATCTCTTAACTTTGAAGTGTCCTGGGCAGAACTGGCTACATCATTTGTGGGGCCTGGTGCAACATGAAAATATGGAGCTCCTTGTTCCAGATCACTAAGCATTTCGAGATGGGGGCAGCAGAGCACTAAGCCAAGCACAGAGATCATCTGAGAGTGGGGCCCAGAGTGTCTGCACAGGCTGCCTGTCTGTGAAACCAGCTCTGGTCTCAGGGCTCAGGTCCCTCGTCCTCTTCTCTTCATCCACCCTTGCTTGCTGGGTGATCTTCTCCCTTCCCACTGGCCATGGTTTTAAATTCCATGTGCACTTTTATACATTAGCCTCCCTGTGGCTTCTAGACCGCTCAACACCTCTATGAGGATGTCTCATGGGCTTCTCTCACCCAGCGTGTCCAACCCAAAATTTGGAATGGTCTTTCTTCCCAGCCCTCTCCACCCAGTTTACTTGACCTTAATAAAAGGCACTAACATTTGGCAAGTTGCTCAAACTAAAAGCCTACAGTCATCTTTCATTTATTTTATTTTCTTTCCCACCCTGCATTGAATCCACCAGAAAAACTTTTATATCCATTGCTGATTAATGTGTTCAATCTGATGATTTCCATGATCTCTGGTACTGTAAATACCATCACTTCTTGCCTAGTCTACTGCACTTATTTGCTATCTAGTCTTCCTGCCTTGACTCTTGTTCTATACCATATATTCTCTCTACCATGGCCAGACTCAATGTCTTCTAAAAACAGAAATCAAGTTATGTCATATCTTCTTTAAAACCTTCATAATACATGGAATGAAATTCAAACCAGTGGTCCCTGCCTGTGGGATGTGACCCCTGCCCCTCTCTTCCAACCCATCTGCCACTCTTCGGTTCCTCTCAGTCTGCCCTTCAGCTTCACTCACCTTCTAGTTCCTTAGCCACTCGGTGCTCAAGGCTACCTCGAGACCTGTCTGCTGCTTGTTCTGAAATGCCCTCCCACAATTCCTGCCGTGGCCTTTCCTCCACTCCATTCAGTTTCAGTTCAAATATTACCTCTTCAAAGAGGTGTTTCCTGACCACAGTATCTAATACAGCCTCCACTACTCCAATCTCTTTGTCCCATTATCTTATTTTATTTCATTTTATTTAACATTTATTGTACCTGAATTAATATTCATTTGTTTGCATGTCTATGGTTTTCAGGCCCCAGCTGACCTGAATGCAGAGTTTTGTCTGTTTCCTTCACTTCTAGGTCATCGTACCAAGAACAGTGTCTGGCACATAGTAAGTGATCAAAAAGGTCTTCTCACTTTCCTCCACCCCAGAGAATTGAAGTAAGTCAAAATAAGACAAATGCACATTGTTTTTTTACCGTCTTCATTAGTGTTGAGCAATGGTTTGACCCAGAGAGTCAATTCTGACTTTCTGGTGGAGAAGGAAGTAGGGCTTTTGATTTCTGAAACTAATTTGGAACAGTGTGTGGGTGACTGAGCATTCTGCTGTTGTGGAGAGAGGTCAGGGACTAAGTCACAGGGCTTAGATTTCTGGATAAGGTCACAAGGGATTCTTCTTGCTCTTATAATCAAAGTCTTCTTGATGACAGAGACTCTGGTGTAGCCAAAGAATTTCCACCCTGAGACTGAGGGACTTGTGGGAGCCCTGCTCGCCAACCCTGCTCACTAGCCCTGCTCCCCCACAAATTCTTCTCTTTAACATCTTTAGCAACCAGAGAGCTCCTAGCTCAGGCACCAGGCAGCATTACTCAGGAAGCACAAATACCGAAGTCCTATATCAATGTCGTCATAGGGCCATTTAGCATAAATGGGTAGCTGAGATAAGGTGTGAAGAGCAGCAAAAGAGAGGAGGAAAGGAAAAAAGACAAAGAGAGTATGACAGGGACCCAGATGGAGGGGTCTGGAAAAAGGAGGAGGGAAGAGTGGAGAATGTGAGGTGAGCGGAAGAGAGAAGCCTCCATATGGTGTGCAGCTGGGGAGGACACTATTCAAAGCCCCACGAGTTGACTCACCAGCCACCCACCAGCAGCCAAAATGAGCTTATCAACCACATGTTCATAAAGTAATTACACTCTTAGGCGATTTCTGATGACAAAACAGGCTAAGATTGTTACTTTGCACTATGTCACACAAAAATCATCCTTTCTTTTCCCTTTTTGGAGAGATTAAAAAGCTAAAACCAAGATTCTTCAGACTCCCTTGCAGCTAGGATTCTAGAAATAGATTACATGATGCCAATTAAATTCACTAATATGAGATGTGGAAAGTGGAAGAAAGTGCAGGCGTCTTCCTGTGACTCCTTCCTGGATGTTTCTGCTGGCATGCAAGATCAGAACATGCAAGGCTTCGGGGAAGCAGAGCTCCAGTGTGCATACTCCAGCCTCTTGGCCACCCACCCACCCAAGGGGCAGTGGCAGCACCCACTGTACTGAGGCCTCACCTGTGAAATTTCTCCAGTGGTGGCCTCCAAGGTGGTAACTCCTTGAGGGTACCAGGTCTGTATTTCTCTGGGAGGTGTTCCAGGCACCTAGTGCCTACTCTTTCAGCTCCTCCAAGTATTTCATAAGCTTATCAGCCACATATAGTAAAAATAATCCTAATAAGATCATACCTTCTAAAGTATGTCTGACTTCCTATACTAAACTCCAATTGATATATTGGCTTATGTCACCACTGCAAAGTTTGCACACAACTCTATCATCTTCTCCACTTGGAACTGCCCATTCCATAAACTCCTTCACCAAACACATCTCCAGAGTCTGGGGTATGATGGACATGCCACCAGCCAGTTAGTGCCTGGGTAGTGCCTCAGGGGCACTTCTGTGGTTCAAATATTCTACAAGAAATTCACCCACTGGGAGGGAAATCTCTACAATAATTCTAGCTAGCATTTTTGTGTTTTCTTCAAATAGACAGAGTCCTCAGTCCAGTGGCCTTCCATTTCTAGTTGTCTCTCTCCATGCAACCCTGCTATTGTCCACTCCTCTCCGCTCCATCAAGGGGCCAAGGCCCCCTCCTCAGAACCGGCTGCATGGATGTGCTGCCTGTATAGTCAGCCACGCAGGGCCACAAGCTCAAAAGGGGCCAAGTTTGGTTTCATGTTTTGCTCTCGCCATCTTGAAAGTCAGTAATTTTTGAACAGTGGGACTCACGTTATCATTTTGCAGTGGACCCTACAACTTATGTAGCCGAACCTGACATTCTTCCACCTTCCATCCCAAGGAACTGGGTCATTGCTTAGCCAGTCCCCGAACTCAGGACCTCTTCCTACCCCAAGTGGTACACACCAGTCCTATTAATTCTATCTCCTACCTGTATCTCAAATCCGCCCACTTGTCTTATCTCCATTTCATGCCCAGATTGCACTGCAGGCCTCCTAACCGTGGTCCAGCCTCCAGTTTTCTTTGTCTTTAACTTATTCTCTGCAAGTTCCCCGGTGCCTCCATGTGTAGATAGTTTCACTGATCAGAACAATCTTTCCAGGACTCAAGGGAATCATGGGAAGTTGGCATCAGACTCTTAAGCTGAATCCTCCCCACCCCTCCTCTAAATCATTGGTTGTCCACGTTGACTGCCCATGGGAACTGTCTAGGGAGGTTTTAAAAAGTTCTGCTGCCTCGGTTCCACTGCAGGGGTACTGATTTTAAGTGGCGAGGGGTGTAGTCTAGGTACCCGGATTTTGTTAAGTCCCCAGGTGATATGCAGCAGCACTGGAGACCTGCTTCTCCGAGTGCCGCCTAAACACATGTGGCAGCACAAGGGCCACGCCCTGTCCAGGTGGAGAGGGGGCCGGGGAGGGGATTCCTGAAATGTTTGGTGTTGTGTGACTTTATTTTTATGGTTTGAATTTTGACATTTTTTTAGTACAATACTTAAAACATTATATCCCAGAATATAGCTTTTAGTAAGGTACAACGGTGCATGAGGTAAAAATGGTGTTTTAGGATGTTACTGAAATGAAAGGTGAAAGTTTTTTGCTTATGATGTGTGCGCGTGCACAGGGAGGGGAGGCTAATAATATTGTTGGTGCTGTTTGTCAACCGACCCATGGGAGAAGGAAGTTACATTCTTTCTGCACCAGAAAGTCCAGCTGACACTTATTTCACCTGTTCTAAGCATGAATTATCTGTGGAGTATTATTCGAAGACTTGTTCTGGAAATAATATTGCAGACTCCAAAAATTGTAGACCACATCTTTTTTTTAAAAAAAGTTTCTATTGTATTTTTCCCCTTGTAGCCCCTCCCCCACTGCGATCACCACACGTGACTCTTGCTGATTTTCACCCATACACAGTGTGTCTCATTCCATCCCCGAAGGGACGAGGATGCTCTTCTTCATTCAGAGCCCAGGGAGGGTGCAGGACTTGCTCATGCTCACTCAGTGAGTCAGGGGTACTGGTCTAATCCTCACTGGGGTCTGTCAGGGATTCCGGAAGGGACAAGAGGGGAGTGGGAATGGGAAGGCGCAGGAAAAACCCAGGCGTGGAAAACAGGGACCCAACGTTTAAGTTAAGAGAGAAGGTGGAGGATGCATGGCATGAATAGATACGGCATTTGGAACATTCTACAGGACAGTTAGGGCCTTATTATTCTCCAATGAGCATAGCTTTCCTCTTTCTTGTATGTCTACTCCTGCTGCTTTTCCTTTCTGTTCCAAATAACTTCAGAGCGGCTTACGATTATATATATTATACCCAACTACCACCTATATCAGACCAAGTTCAGTATCCTTCTCTCCGTGTCCTGGATTGGCTTCAGTAAGCCCATAATCCATTTTGAAATTATATGAAAAATTTTATGTATCCAAAGGGGTCCGTAATCTTACAAAGTTGAAAACCACTGCTGTATGTGTACAAGCAGAGAAAACCCCTCAGTAAGGAGCCCTGTAATAATTAGCCCAGACATAAGGGGCAAGATAACTCCCATTCTCTGTCCTGCTCCCCTTCCAAAAGATTTTTCTGGGTCTTGTGTGTAGAGAGATGTGGAGGAAAAGGTGAGGCTGAGTGCAAAAATATCACATGAGTTCCCTAGCCCATAGACTTTTTCTGGCCCAGTCTTCCTGGCTGGGGCCAAAGCGATGCTGACAACTTACTGAGAAATTCCTAGAATTGCTTCTTGTTGCTGAATTGCAGGTCCTAACCAGCCTCAGGAACACATCCTGTTCCTTGATGTGGAACCTGAAATTGACCATGGCCACCAGGTGGCAGCACATCCACCAGGGCTGGGATGGTCTGGCTGGCGCAGCCAAACCTCTGGAGCTGACGCAAGTGAGCTGAGTAGGTTCAAGGCTGCCATTTCATTAGCTTCAAAATAATATGACCGTGCGTGGATAGTAGATGATAGAGTTTTGGACTCTGCTTATTGTGTTGGGGCCCAGTTACACTGCGGTTTGTATAATCTCACTTGGGCCTTGTATCATAATGGGCAGGCAGAAAAATTACCTTCCGCGTCCAGACAGCTCTAAGGAGGTAAAACTTGGGACCACCAGAAAGAAGCAAAACTCATTAGCATTCGTGAGATCAGCCATGCAAATTGTGGAGCCTAAGTTATGGTTTCGTTTGTTCTGCAGCAGGGTAAAGAATGCAAACTGTTCTTCAAGATAGAAAGGGAAAAAAAAGACGGATTAAAAATTCCGTTTCAAGGAGGTACCTGCTATTTCTCCTTCCAGGGTCCTGAGGCCCACAGCCACTTGCCTAATGACAGGCTTCTAGAAAATAGGTGGCACTGGTGGCACTTTACAGATGAATGTGATAGGCCTCTTCGGGGCTGTTGCACCGGCTCTTGCTCTCAGAGGGCTCCCAGTCTCCATGGGTGGCCGCAGGCCTGGCCTTTGTAACTTTGCCACTTTGGACAGTGTTGACTGGAGCAGGGTGGACAGCTGGCTCAAGCTGCATCTGTCTTATTTTTGCTCCATCTGAGGTTCACAGAGAATGGCATTTGGAATTAAGCCCTGAAAATTGTAGGCTCTTGGACTCTGCTAAGAGCATGATGCTGGTGAAATTGGCCTTGATTTTTACTCATCTGAAGCCATGATATTTTTTTCAACATTATCTTAGATTTTTTTGAAATAATGTTATCCTTAAATATAATACACACACGAACACACATGATCTATGTGTGTGTGTGTATGTGTATATATTCATATCAAGGTTTATCCACCTCAGCACTATTGCCATTTAGGGCCAGAGAACACTTGCTTTGCCATCTGTGGGGTGTTCAGCAGCATCCCTGGACTCCACCCACCAGATGTCGGTAGTAGGCCTCCCACTTGTGACCACTGAACATACCTCCAGACATTGCCAGCATCCTCTGGGGGGTAAAACCATTCCCAGTTGAGAACCACTTATCTCTTTTTCTTCCTATCTATCTGTCTATCTATCTATCTATCACTAGCTTGATTCAGAATCTGTTTCTTGCAGCCAAAAATGGTTGACTAAGGCCATGAGAAAATATGGAGAAATTATTTGACCTGCCCAAACATGAACACAGCAAGTTGGCAGCAGAACCAAGACCGTATACTAGGTCTTCTGAGCACTACCCAGTGGGTTTTCTTCTACTTTTCACAAGAGAGTCCTTTGCAGGGTCTTTAACGCCACTAACTCGGCAATATTGTGCTGTCCTTTGTGCTAAAACCCAGTGCACTGGAATTAAGAGATTGCATTTACAGAATGAAACACCCCCGCCTATACTCTTGTATTTGTTTGGGACATCAAAATGAACAGTGTGGGTGAGGAGCAGAGCTGGACTCCTCTCACAAAAGTGTGGGCTTGTTGCTGGGGATGGCCCTGGCCTCTTTTAACATCTGTGAAAGGGAAAACTAAACAAGGGGGCACCAGCCATCCACTCTGAGGTCCTGCTGTCTTACCATCTGGGGAGATTTAGCTTGCTGTGCTAATCTCCTCCACATTTCCATGTTTTTTTGAGGCCACACACCTTACCCAAGTCACTGTAAAATGGTAGGCGTAACTTTTTTTTTCCATTTAGAACTTGTATTAGCTATGGAAACTTTTGAAGGTCAGAAAAAAGTGAGAATGTCAGATGATTCTGTGTAAGAAATGTGAGCAGATGAAAAAATATTTTGAAATTGACATCTAAGGAAACGTATTCATTTTTATCTGTAGTTATCGGAGTTTGGCAAATGCATAGAGTCACGTGATAACCACCACAATCAGGATACAGAACAGTTTCATCACTGTAAGGAATTCCCTCCTACTGTCTCCTTTTGGCAGCCTCTCTTCACCGACCGTAACCCTGGGTAGCGATTCACCTGCTCTCCATCTCCGTGGTTTTGCCGTTTCCAAAATGTCATATAAATGGGATCCTACAGTATATAGCCTTTGGAGTCTGATTTCTTTTACTCAGCACAATGCATTTGGGATTCATTCATGTTATTGCTTGTATACATATTTCTGTACTTTTTATTGCTAAGTAGTATTCCATTGCATGGATGTAGCCACTCATCAGTTGAAAGACATTGGAGTGACTCTAGTTTTTGGAGATTATGAATAAGGGTCTATAAATAGGTGTCCACAGGTGTGAACATAATGTTTCATTTCTCATGGGTAGTGGAACTGCTGGTCGTACGTTGAACTTTGGAAGAAACTTCCAAATTGTTTTCCAAAGTTGCTGTACTATTTTGTGTTCCCATCAACTACGGATGACAGTTCCAGCAGTTTCTCATCCTCACTTGTCTTTGATGTTGTTTGTTCTCAAATTTTATTATAGTTATTCTAAAATGTTTGCAGCGATATCTCATTGTGGTTTTACTTATTGTTTTCCTGATGACTAATGACGTTTAACGTCTTTTCATTTGGTGAAGTATCTGTTTAAACATTTTGCCTGTCTTTAAAATCGGTCTCTTTCCTTCCTGTTGAGTTTTGAGAACTTTTATGTATTCTGGATACAATTCTCTTGTCACATATGTACTTCAAAAATATTTTCCTCCCAATCTGTGGCTTGCTTTTCATTCTCTTAGTGCTTTTTATAGAGCAAAACCTTTTTATTTTGATGAAGTCCAATATCAGAGTTTTCTTTTATAGACTGCACTTTTGATGTCAAGAGTTGTTTTTGATCATCCCAGCCCAGGATCGTCTGTAGGTATCAAATTCGTTTCATAAATGTTACAGGCTCTTTGATGCTGCCAGTCAGCTTCTGCCTGCCGTGGTTTGCGGACATTTTCGTTCACTGCCCTGCAGCACTGCCCATGTGAACACACCCACACACTTCAGCATCACAAACACAGATTTCCTGTGTCACTGTGAACCCTCAGCCCTCCCCTTCAGGCCTCCTCCCAAAGATCACAAAAGTCACATTTTCCGAAGTAGTTTTCATATGGGGGGAAAGTGCTGGAAGACTGAAATATCAGTGCTACTTTTGTAGCTGAACACTCTAGAATGTCGTTCTGAGTCCTCTTTTGCCAAATTATGCAAGTAGAAAAGTTATTCTGGATGCCCATCTCCTAAAAAATACGCTCATATAGCAAAACCCATGTTATACGTCAATGGAACTTAATGTTCAAGTAATTAATTAGTTATGTTTGTTCTACTTGTATTCAGAAATACCTTCCCATGTATTCACAGAAACATGATTTCAGGGGCCGCTTTTTTAAAAGAAAGAGATGATTTCAGGGCCTCCTCCCACTTTTCTTAGGTCTGATTTGAAGTCAGCCGTACCATAGTTGGCATGGTGAAAAACGCTAGGAAAGGGGAGAGAGGGGAAGGGTGGAGTTGAAGGAAGAAAAACATGATTCATCCTGAGCACACGAAGTTAATCTTTTTTCCCATTAAAAAAAATTCACATTAAAATACAGGGTCAGGCACATATAATGCCCCCTTTTTAACAAAATCTTTTATTACAAAATCATAAGCATGTAATTCTGTAACATAACAATATCACACTCAAGCACACCATAGGACATTTTAGGTGAAACATTCAAATTAAAACTATAAATTATTACACCCATATTATGACCCTGCCAACCACACTCAAGCAGGCGTTACATCTGCCAGGCCCTGTATTACTAATTCTTTTCTGTGCCCCATCACAGTTTCTTTTAAGGCATAATAGTTATTTGTTTCATGAATCTCTATTTAGTGCCTCTATGAGGTTAGTGAAATTCTTCCTTTAAAACAACACCCAACCCAAACATTGCAATTACTTTTCACCTTGAAAAGGTCTCCTATGCTATAGGATGTGTCAGGTCAGAGAGACTCGAAAACAGAAGTGAATCCATGTGTCACTGTGTCAGTTACAAAGTTGCCCATTGGTGGTTCCCCTTCTTCCATTTCCCGTGTGTCTGTCTAGCTTCCTGCTTCTTCAGCCTCTGCACCCAAGACTTCCATGTTGAGTTTGTCCTTCAGTGACCATTGGCTGAAAGCAAACACATGGAGGAAAAAGAATGATGCTCTTCTAGTTCTTCCTCGGGCAACACGAAGTTGGTGTAGAGGCTGCGAGAACTGTCAGGGAGTGGTCAACCACACAAAGGCAAGTTAGGGCCAGGTCCGCATCTGATCGCCAAGAAGCCCGGGTCAGACAGAGGCACTCGGGTTGCTCGCAGATGCATGCAACTAAATCCCAACATTTTTGTGAGAACTGTGGGTGATGAAAGGGAAACACCCAAACCATTTTTTTTCAGACAGCTGATAAAGCTTGACAGTTTAGAAGAGGTTGCAGGATGCCAATAGCAATGTCACAGGAGAAATTCTGCCTTCTGCAAAGCCTCTCTCACGTACTGTGAGATACAGCCTGAAATGAACAGCAACGCTGGTAAACAACAGGGTTTGATGACAAAGCGTATTCTCAATAATCTCCCACAAGTCAGTCGTTCTAAGCAAGATGCTGACATTGATTTTTTCAATTTATTTTTCATAAATTTTAGAATGATTTCTTTTGTCAAACCATATAATTTTTAAAAAAATAATAAAATGTTCCCAACAGGCTGAATGCTAGCAATATAGCAGAAAAAAACGTAGTGGGAAATCAAACCATAGAAATTTTTAACAGTATAGCCCAATGTCACAGCAATGGAAACTTTCTCCCATTCCACAACCCTTAATTATGTGATGTGGTAGAAATGTCGTAAATTTGTTTTTGTTTTGTCACCTTTTTTCTTTGTAGTGTTTCACTGATCTGCCTCCAGAGGACTGCATTTCTGGACATTTTTTACATATGGACTCCTAACATGCTGTCTCTTGCCTTCAGCTCCTTTCACTGGGCTTACTGCTCTCGAGGTTCATCATGTCGCAGCCCGTGTCAGTGCTTCATTCCTTTTCATTTCCGAGTGGTGGTGCATGGCATGGAGATCCAGCGTCATACTTACCCATCACCGGCTGATGGAGTCTGGATTGTCTCTGGTTTGACCATTAGGAATAACACTGCTGGGAACATTTGCATGGAAGTTTTGTGGATGTGCATTTCACTCCTCATGAATAGATTCCTAGAAGAGGAATTGCTGGGTGGAATGGTAAGCTTACATGTAACATTTTAAGAAGCATTCAGTTTAGGGCGAGTAGATTTCACTCTGTTCAGGGAGCTTCTTTGTTTCTTTTTCTTCCTGGGGCAGCCCCAGGTTAATCGGAAAATACCCCCTACCCTCACTGTATGGTGACTTGACTAGGAGGCAGCAAGATGGGACCACCATTCATTTCTCAGGCTGGACCCTCTGTACCTGGGCTAAGCTGACAGCCACATGCCCCAGCTAGGCCTCTGTTCTATGAGCACTTACAGAAGTGGCTCTGGGGCACTCTGCTGTCTCCCAGCCCCAGCATTGCTGCTCCTTTCTAGGAGTTGGTGCAGATTTTTCCTGAAACACCCTCCCCCTTTCTGGGGCAGCTGTTGTTGCCTATATAGACTGAAGGTGGGTTGGTCAGCCCCACCATCTGACATCGGACAGAAATCCTCCCAACAAACAGCATACAGATAGCATTTCTCATTTTCTTTCATTATCACTGAAGTAATTCTTTGGTTGTTCCAATGGAAATTTGGAAATGGAATTGTTACACCATGAGGTCAAACCGCATGGAATTCCAGGTGGCTCTTCCTTCCTGTGGGCCCTCGGAGCAACCCCCTCACGCTCCCTCCGCATTTTCAGTGTCCTTTCGCTCTCCCCAATGTACGTGGTCAGGTTCTACGGTTTCTGCGTTGTCTTGCCTGACAGCTCCAAGCTGCGCTGGTCCTTTCCTTCCCTGAGTGAGTGCTTTCTCTTTGATTTTCTTCCCGGAATAATGAAACTCTCGTTTCTGCTGCCTTTCTCTGCTCGTATACGCTGCACACAATATGGTAGCAGTAGAAACTGTTCGTATGCGGAAAATAGAAGAAATTGGGGGCTGGGAAGGGCCTTAGCAAGCATCCTTTTCCAAAACCTTATTTTCTATACATAGAAACTAAGCTCTGCCGGCTCATTCTTATTAACGACAATAATAATAATAAGCAAATCTCTACCTATGTTACGTTTCATAAAGGACACCTGTATCCTGCTGGTGCAATATCCCATCAGGCACAGAAGGATGATTTGCCCAAGATGACAGAGCTGGTTCTTGAAATGCAATATTTCGAAACTTTGGGAATTCACTTTGGTTTAGATTCTATAAATTCTTCCTAACATTGGGACAAATTCCCCTCAGTGTTTTCTTCTTCTTGACTCACTTTAAGTCTTAAAATGGTTAGGTTGGGAGACCCAGCCTTCAGGTCATTGAAGAGAAAACTGGCATAGAGCTTTTACAAATAACTTATTTTTTATTTTTATTTTTTAATAAAAATAACAAAGAGTTTGTTTATTTATTTTAGACAGAGGGGAAGGGAGGGAGGAAGAGAGGGAGAAAAACAGCAATGTGTGGTTGCCTCTCACGTGCCCCCCCCAACTAAGGACCTGACCTGGCCTGCAACCCAGGCATGTACCCTGACTGGGAATCGAACTGGCGACCCTTTGGTACGCAGGCTGGTGCCCAACCCACTGAGCCACAGCAGCCAGGGCTACAAAGAACTTATTTTTTAAAATAAAAAAATGACAGCAGAAAAAGACATAAAAATTAGCCATAATCCCACATCTCTGGAAAATAACCAGCCTGGTGTGAACCTTGCCATTACATTTTCCTGTGCTGCCCTGCATATGTATCTGTGCTTTTTCCATGCCACAATATGTGCATATATGTGTGTTTTTTAAAGCAAAATGCAGTCACCCTGTATATACTATTTTGGAAGAAGCAGTTTTTAACCTGCCTGCATGAACTCAATGTATTCCCATGCCAATGTAAGCCAATAAAGCACCATCTTTAAGGCTATAAAGTATTTTACTTTATGGCCGTTGTACTTCATTCAACTGATTCCATGTTATTGGACATTTAGTTTTGCACATTTGTTACACGATAGTCCTGAAGTGAATACCGTTGTAAATAAACTTAATATACATATATTATTGCCTTAACTAAGTGACGAGAAGACTTTCTTGGTTAAAAGAGCATGGATGTGTTTGCAGTTTTGATTCATAAAGTCTGGTTTAGAATTGGAGAGACACATCCAGAAGGTGGAGGGTCTGTAATATTGGGGAGCTAGGGTATCACCTCAGAGTAAATTGGCCACACACTTGAACCATCGATCCTTGAGTAATGGTTACAGCGGCTTCTGTCTTTCTACCTTTCACTCTGTGTGGTTACTGGGACTGCTCAGGGGATCTTCTTCAGCCTAATATTAAAATTCACTCTCTAACCAGGAATTTAGGAAATTACTTGATTAAAGTCACCCAGAGTATGTATGTCTTTGGCCAAATCCATTTTTCTTAATTGGCTCCAGGCCAATCTCACACAGATAAAACCCAGCCCTCTCGAACCTGAAACAGTGTCCAGAAATCCTGCTCCATCCTTATCTGTAGCTCGAAGCTGCGAAGTGGACAGCTCTCTGGCTTCACTCTCCCTCCCTGGAGTCTGTGTGCATGGGGGTGGGGGGGGGTGGCGTGGTGTGTGTGGGGGGGCCAGTGCCACCATTGCCACACCACTGCTTCCCATTCCAGGTGCTGGGCTGCTGTCAGACCAGGCGGTTTCTGGGGCCCACTGGTCCGTGTACCCTCTGGCACCAGATGGGGTGGGCAAGGGGAAGGAGAAGGGCTAAGCCTCTGTCCTCTTTCTGTTTAAATCTCTGGGCCCAAAATTCTGTGTGCAGCTTCCCTAGCCAATCCTGCCCTTTTCCCAGGCTACACTGGCAGGCCTGCACCTCCTTCTGCTGCCATATTAACCTTTAGGTACCTGTGCCTCTATGACCTCTGGTTTCCCCTTCAATCAGGAACCGGAAGGGGTAGGAGGGTTTTGCCTTTGTCCATCGTGCTCTAGCCTTGCACAGACTCTGTGCAAGGCTTCCTCCTACCGTGTCTCCACCCCCGGCAGGGAATCTGTCCTCAAGCACCTTACTAGCTTGGGTGAGGGGGGCAGGGGCAATGTCACACTGCTTGGGGCATTTCCTGCAACCCCTCCCTCACTCCAGGGAATGCAACTTCTCTTGAGCTGCCTCAGGGCCTCTCCCTCACTTGGACATTCCTCTGCCCGGCCATTTGGCCGAGTCTCCCCATATCACTACTACGCAAAGTAGTTGGCTGAAGGATGTTTTATAGGTCAATCAAAAAATTTAGAGTTGAAAATTCATTTAAGGTGTTTTATTTCCATTCTTTTATTTTATAACTGAGGAAATGAAGGCTCACAAAGGCCAAGAGTATTCCACAGCTGACTCATGTCTGAGGCAGAACTTGGACCAATCAGATCCGCCTTTCACTGAACCGCACTGCCTGCCTCTCTACCACCGGGCCAGGGGCGCTATCTTTAAGTGTCGACAATCCGTCCTGTTGCAGTGGTAGACTATGGACTATCGCTTCCTCTAACTGTTGTCATGGCAAATATTGATAGTCCGCCCCTCCATTCTCTCCAGTGAACCTGTAGCAGGCCTCAGATGACACAGACTGCACTCCCATTCACAAAGCATTGTTCTGCAAGACAGAGCCTCTTTGCCTTCCTGCAACTGCTGTTTTCAAGGTGGGACTGTCCACTCCTCCTTTTCCTACCCTGAGGAATCACACACACACACTCACGCACACACACAATTGACACTACTGACTGTTTGAATAAAAGTTGACTTTACAGGAAATACTATCTGTAACTGGAAACATCAGGAGTCCCTCGGTTCTTCCCCCTTCATTAACTGATAAAATGACAGTGCAGGGGAAATGGAGGGGCAGGGTCTGTCCCAGGGGGAGTGTGTACGTGTGTGGTATAGCATCTGCACAGTGTCACTGCTGTGCTCAGAGGAATAACTAACAGGTCTGGAAATGCAGGCCTGGGAAAACAAGCAAGTTGAAATTCAGGGTGATGGCTGATGAGTGAAAAAAAAGCCTAATAGAATCTATTTTGTGAAGCCTAATAGAATCTTGAAAAAGAGCATTTTTATCCTACACATATTTCAAACCTCAACATGGAGAATAAATATAATGGACCCCCACGTCTATGTATAACTGAAATTCAACAATTATCAAGGTTTTGTCACATTTGCTTTATCCATTTCTTTTCCTCTTTTTCCTTTTCTTTGCTGGGATATTTTAAAGCAAATCTTAGATAATGTGTAATTTTATTCCTCATGATTAAGTACATACCTTTAAAGATATGAACATTTTATTTTTTAACCACCTTGCCTGATCACACTTACAAAACTAATTAATAATTTATTGGCATTATTTATCCTCCATCCATAATTTAACTGCCTTGATATTTAATAGAATCTTTTTATCAGGTTGTAGAATAAGAGAAACTTATTATGACTTGCATGCCAGGCCCATCCCACTGCAAGAATTGTTCACGGTTCACACTCTTAGTAGAATTTCAAGGTTAAGGATTACTATTTCTGAAAACCAGTGAAGGCCCTAGGAGTGACATCTGCAGGGTGGGTGATGGCTAGTAGCCTCAGCAAGGCCTAGAACTTGATCATAGGTGCCAGTCTTTGAGCACTGCCCTGGCTGGATCACTGCCGTGAAATACTGGGGCTGCAGAATTCATTTGGGTTTATAAAATACAAAAATACTTGAAGTATTCTAAAGCGCTATTTATTTATGAATGTTAGTGACGAAGCAAAACCTCTGACCTAGAACAAATGACTAGCTTTGACAATGGAAAGATCAATACTTCTAATGACCTCTTGGTCCAACACACCACATTACTGCAGAGCATGTCCCACAGTCCTGCGTGATGCTAGGCCCTTCCTTACATGGATGTCTGGGAAGGTAGTTAGCTTGATACACAGTTAACGAGCCACAGTGTCTACCCCAGTTGCCAAATCTCCACTTCACCTTGTGCTGAGGAATAGGCAGCCCTGGGCAGTGTTGAGGAGGAAGCATTCACAATTCTGTACACTTCTTGTTATTATGCTTGGCTTCCTGTTATGCAAAGATAGGCAGAGGGGGCCCAGTGAAGTGTTGCAATGGAGACACACACCCACAAGAAGCAACTGCAATGGAAATTCAAACACACAAGCTCTAAAGTAACTGTGCACCCAGAGGGGTGGCCCTGGAAGACGGCCTACGTGGAGGGAATTTGCCAGAGTGCAGAAGATCTTGCAGGTCTAAGAAGAAACAGAAAGCCATTTCTCTCACTCCCTTCCTTCCTGTCTCCACCCCCACCTCCTTTCTCTCTCTCTTCTCCCCTTATTGCTACCAAGACCACATTTTTACCTCTTCCTGCAAAAGACATAGCTATGTGTGCTAAGTCCCTTTCCAAAGCAGAATTTGCTCTTTAGGTTGAAATGCTCACTTGTCAAACAATGAAGGCCATTTCTGTACGCTATAGAACATGGGACAATTAAACCCGCCCAATTCCTGCGAATGGAAGCAAGCAGCCAGGAAATAACATTTAGATATTTCTTTACTGATGTTATGTAAATTTGTTTCACCCATGAGAGCCTGTGTGGTTGAATTTCACCTGCACAGAAGAAGCTCCTTTGCTGTCTTCAGGCATAGCTTGTTGCCTCTGGCAGAGAGAAAAGTTTTTCATATCTGAGTTAAAAATGAAACTTAGAATTAAAAAAAAAATCAGGAGAGTAATCACAGGATAAATTTATCCTAATGTCTCAATGCCAGGTTTTGAAAATGGAAAGACATTAAAAGTTCCCCATCCTCCTGATCGGTGGGTGATTTTAAATGGAGGGCATTTGCCTTGGAAAGGGGGAAAAGGGATAGAGAAAGCAAGCCTGGAGGCTCTGAACTTAAAAACCCAGTTTTCTCCTATGTGGGCCGTCTTCCCACAGTGTGATCGCTGGACAGACCGAGCGCCTGCACGTGTATGGCGTGTGGAGGACGATGCATGCAGGGGCGTGTGTGTGCAGGCTGTGGGCAAGGGTGTACGAATCCCTGTTTATCAGGTAGGCAGTGATGACAGGCCTGCTGTTTCACACGTTCCCCAGCAGCTACCTTCTCAGCTGGGGTGGGGTGCAGGCTGGGCCCACTTTGGGTTAGTTCTGTGTTCCTCCCTCCCACGCCTCAGCCACATTGGGCTTTGGTCAGAATCCTTAGGTCTCTTCAAATGAGCTTGGGCAGAGAGCTGATAAGACATAGCAGGATCATCTAATATTTCCACTTTCCTGTTGGGGTATCAGCGCAGCCTGGGTGATGATGGGCTTGAGGTTTCAGGGCCATTGTGTTGTCGCTGCTTTTTCAAGGTCTGCTGAGCCTTGCCGAGCATACATTAGATGGAAAAAAAATAACACCAAGTTGTTTACACATCATATTAAGGCAAAATGGGTGGAAGCTGAGGCAAGTGTCTCACGGGATGGGTTAGGAGGAACGGCTTTGTTCCCTTCCCAGAGGAAGAGAGGTGCCATCTCTCCTTCACTTGACTCTTACTGTCTAACCCTGTGAATTACTAGACATTGATTCTCAATTTAGGTGCCTCTTTCATCCCTGGAATACATGCTTCTCTGGGGACTGCGTGACCTGGGTATGGATATTGGGCTTTGAAATCAGATTTCTAGCTGTGTAACTGGGGTAGACCAATTCACTTCTCTGAACTTCAGTTCCTCGTCTGGAACACAAGGATGACAATATGGTTCTTCCCGTAAAGCATTAGTGTGAGCACTGAATGGAACTAGTCTTATAAAGTGTTTGCATTGTGGCTGACACATGGTAAATGCTCAATAAATATATCATTTTTGATGTGGATTATCATTACATCAGTAATGACGTCTATTGTCCACTCCGCTCGAGTGGGCAGTGGGGAACATGTCTAGAAACCCCACACGTAGGTAAATTGGCCAATGTTTGTTGCAAATATAAAACACCTGATAGTGGTTCACATTTCATTCTAAGGTGTTTATTTTATTCACTCAGCAAATATTTGTTGGTAACTTTAATTGGCCAGATGTTTTCCTAGGAGGTGTGGTTAGATTGACGAAGAAAATCTGTTAAAACCCCTGCCCTTGAGAACCTACTTTCTGATGGTTGAGCTTCCATTCTACATTCTTTTTTTTTTTTCAGGTTTATTGATTTGAGAGAGAGAGAGATATATATAAGTTGCCTCCCATATGTGCCCTGTACTCGACCAGGCATTAAACCCACAACCTAAGTATATGCCATGACAGGGAATCAAATCCCCAACCCTTTGGTGTTTGGGGACGACACTCCACCCAACTGAGTCTCCCTGTCAGGGCCCGTTCTACACTCCTCATCGGTGGTACTCTTCCCATTCTGGTTTTGTCAGAAATAGAGGTCTCAGCAAGATGCTTATCTCTCCTTAACACTTTGTGGTTCACGATTGATTGCTAACTCCCCCTTTTTTATGCAAAGAGAGTATGTCATGAGATAGGCTGCAACTGAAGCAGCCATTGGACACGTTTTTGTTTGTTAGGGTGCACAGTAAATATTCGAAACCCCACAAGTCTCGAGTTCACTAATTTATAGGATGTCCTCTGTTTTTTAAACCATGCTCTGTGCATAAGAAATGTCTAATAAATTTTTTGATTAATTAAAGGGATAAGAAAGACAAGTTTCATTGTTAAAGAGAACCCATCCTCTGAATCTTTTATTTGAACATTATATTCTCTCCATACAATGTGCACACACGTGTGCATGTACACACACAGGCATACGCTTCCTTTCTTCATTCCTCCCAACGACCTTTCTGAGACAGACACTGGAGGGTCCTCAGGATACTAAGGTGACCAATACATGGGCATTGTCCTCAAGAATCTCTTTATAACTCCAGCACCTTCTAACCTGCAGATGTGCAGTACAAGCACAATGATGTTTATTCCCGAGGCCATGGAGTGAGCCTTCAGTTTACCTTTGTAGTCACATGCACCTTTCTGAGAGAGAAAGCAAAGATCAGAAACTTAAAATCCTTCTTTAAAAAGGACCTCTTGCTTTTGAATGATGCTTTATATCCTTAAATAGTGTCTTGCAGAATATGTAAGGTTGTATAAGTGTGCCCTGTCCAAGGGTCTCGGCAGAAAGGCTGAGTAGGGATGAAACTCAATTGGTGCTCGTCTCATTAAGCTGTTACCCTAGTGTGTGGCTGCATCCATCCACTTGAAGACAGAGGAAGCTACTTCTCCACCCACAAGCATCATCTGTTCCCCAAGAGTGTGAAATAGGGAGATCTGGCCTGAGATATTTGTTTGGCACAGGATGATAGCCTCTCTTCTTTCATTTCCCTCCCAGGTAACAGACCCCTGTCCCATCACCAAACTCTTGGGAATATTGGATTTTCTTGATGCATTTTCTTTCTTCCATACTTAGACTTAGTGCAAGCTCTCTTTAAAGTCCGAAGGGAAATAGTAACCTTTTTTGTCCTGTATCAAGTTCATCTCTATAGCCTCAAGTTAAACATACTTCCCTCGATGCTGGTGTCCTCTGTGCTCATCCTTTGCTTTGGTTTCTGAGCAACTATTGTGTTCCTTTTCAGATTTGAGATTTTCACGTCACTCAAAGCTCCTCGCTTTCCCTTGTACTTCTTTTTTTCTCCTTCTTTCTTAATCCACAGGCTTTACCTGTCAAAACCAGAACTCTAGGGAAGTCTGAAGCTCTCAGTTCACCTTCATACTTCATTAAGCCCGGAGCTGGTTGCCCTGCCCATTCACACCCACCGTATTCTCTGACTTTCTTCCCTGCTTCCATGAACAGGTCTCCCAGGTCTATGAGCTACTTGGGGCCAGAGTTGTGTCTGGTTGATCATATATCCCAGAACCTGACAGGGTTCCTGGGCCATGCCAAGTACTTAGCCATTGTGTGTCAAATGAGTGAGTAGAGGAGGCTACTTTACCTGAGCCACTCAAACCCCAAATCTCCCAGAAGTCTTTGCCTCCCAGTCCTCCTTGTTCAGCCAGTTGCTGAGGTCCCATGGTCTGCTTCACAGCTGTGTCTCTTATTCTTTCATTTTCCACTGCTATGATCCTAATTCATGCTCTGGATTTACACCTGGGATATTATATAATGTTTAGCTAGCCTTTTTCTTTTTTTCTCTCTCTCTTCCTTGTTCATCCCTGCTTTCCTTTCTCTCCTTTAATATATAATTTAGTACATACTATACTAATAGTGCTAATAATAATAGCTTCCATTTGTAATGGCTATGTTTAAGAAGCAGATATTGGCTGGAGCCTATCCACTTATCATTACTGATCCTTACAGATTAGCCACCCCACAAGGTACATATTATTATCACAATTCACAGAGGAGGAAATGAACCCTTAGAGATAGAATGTGACTCACCCAAGGCTGCATATGTAAAAGTCTGTGCCCTATTTCACCTTGCCTGCTGGGGATACAAGAACGAGCAAGTCCAAAACACCAAAGCAGAGTCCCTGTCTTCTTAGAAGGTGGTGGGGAGGGAAGACAGTAGGAAAAAGGACAAGGCAGGAAGATAAGTGCTTTGATGGACATATGAACCTAGTTAAGAAGGAACAGAGCCCAGGGAGTAATTGAGTCTGGCTGGGCTGAGAAGGCTTCTCATGGGAGGTGGGGCCTGAAGCAATTCTTGAAGGATAAACAAAAGCTTTCCAAGAGGTCATATTAGGGTCAGGGGGGCATGAATGGGAGAATATTCCAGCAAAGAAAATAGCTTATTGTAATGGGTGATGTGCTTGATGGGTGTGGAGGAAGAGTAGTGAAAGCAGTAGGAAAACCACAAAGGACTTGAACCCCGTGGTAGGGAGGTAAGCCTTCATATTTTAGGACAAAGATGTTGGAGGGTCAGCAGAGGCTTTTAGGCAGGAGAGTACATGATCAGATTTGTGTTTCAGAAGGACCATGTCACAAATGATGTCATCAGTGGGCCAGCAGTGAGTCTGGTAGGAAGGAGACAGGTCAGAGAACTATTGTAGAAATCTAGGAAAAGGATAGAAGGGCCCCCCAAAAGAGCCAGGTCAGGGTAGTGAGGAAGGCTGGATCAGAAAAAAAAGTTTTTGATTGTGATGACTGTAGGAATGGGGAAGCTTTCTGGTTTGGTTGGTTGGCTGGAAGAGGTCACTCACAGCACATCACAGAGATTGGTGGAGGTAAAGCGGGTTTGGGTGTAGTGGTTGATGCAACACAGGGGAATGGTGGGAGGTGAGGAGGATAAGGTGGTAAGTTCAGGTAGCATCATGATGACCCCGAGATTCCCATGGAGGCTACTGCAGACAATTGGATAGATGGGTCTGCAGCTCAGAACGGGGCTCCCAGGGTGACAGCATATAAATTCTACTCTCTTTTCAAACATGGGTCCTAGGCTAATGCACTTCTCATGTTGGCATATTGAGAAAATAGCCTTCATAGTTCCTCCAGCTTTTGATGAACTATTTCCATCTCACCCACAAATTCGGAGCCATCATTAAAATAGAGTCTAAACTGAGGCAGGGTTGAGAACAGAAAGAACTATCTCAAAAGTAGACCCTAGAAGATTTTGTGATTGATTATTTGGGGGGTGGGGTGGTGTTAGAGGTCAGAACATGGGAAGATAGAAAAAGGAAGTGATAACACTTCCCAAGCTGACCTCTCTGTCTATACTTCCTTAATTTTTTTGTTCCAACTTGAGGCAAAACCAGCTAGCTTCTGCAGAAACAGCATTCCTGGGTGATGGGGATCCTGGCCCTCGGGATCCGTGTGTTGTGGCTGCAATGGACAAATTCACACGGACTGCAGAAATCCTGTGGAGAAAAAGGGACGATGTGGCCATTCTCTAAGAGAGAGAGACAGAGTGAGAGGGCCAAAGAGCCCGACCCCTGTCTGGACAGGCTTTTATTGCTTTTCTGGGTACATTACATCCAGGATGGTCCTCATTTACTATGCACAGGTTTGCTGTAGGTGATTACCTTTTACAGATAACAAAATAAAGAATGTTGCTAATTACTTCAAAGAGAAGGATGTTACAGATCAAGGGGACAAGTGGTTGAACTGGTTACACTCCATACTTGGGAGGTTTAGCTCAGACTTTAAGAAGTTAAAGATACGCAGTAAACATTTGCTGCCTCAATCCAGGGTGAGGGAGTTTTAGAAAAAACAAGTCTCATAGCAGCCTAGGTACAATGCAGACCTGATTCCCCACGGGAGAACCTGTCCGTGGGCATGGGTCTTATGTGCCAGACCTTGCTCCCCACTGGCTTTTCCGAGTCGGGGCTGGGTTATATTTCCCACTCATGGAACGGTTCCCTATACCTGGGAATGTATACTTCTTCCATTTCTCTTCTTTCCTTTCTGGTGTCCTCACTCACCTGCACACTAAAATTCAGTATATGCAGTACAATTATAGAACTTGTCTGTATTTTATCATGGGCCTCCCTGTTATCTCTTAGATCAAGGTTGGACTTCTCACTCTGCCACCTGAAGCCACTTTTTTCTGGAGCCCTCCAACTTGATTTCTCTATTTGATGAAATACTGTCCAACGTTTATGGCCTATTTTGTCCCATGTTTAGTAATGATAACTCTCAGATTCTGGCCCATAGAACTTTCTGAGATGATGATGGCTGTGTTCTTTATCTGTGTTGTCCACCCCTCTAGCCACGAGCCTCATGGGGCTACTGAGCACTTGAAATGTGGCTGCTGTGACTGATTAACTGAATTTAATTCATTTTCCTGTAGATAGTCACTCATGGCAAGTGTCTGCTGTACTGGACAGCACAATGCTAGGGGCTGTTTTTTCTCTTTCTACTAGAATAAGGGTGGGTTTCTGACTTAACGGGTCCTCATTTTCCCCTTCCCCAGAGTGTGCTATATCTGCCCCCCGCCTTGCCTGCTTGGTCTGCCTGCAGCCCCCTCTCCGGCCTACAACCTGGTTCAGAAACCCTTCCTGCAGGGCTGGGAGCGTGCACTCAGTGTGCAACCTCTGGATCACAAATGAAGCTTATCATAGTTATTATTTTCCTTATGAGAAATAGTTCCATTAATAGTAACAGATTCCTTTGTTTACTCTATCCGGGAACAAGTCTCACCCACAAAGACAGACTGTTCAAAGGAGCTAATAAGGAAAGTTAGTCAAAAGCAAGCCAAACTCAAGGCCCAGCAGGCCTTCTTCCTTGATCTGTCAGTCATCTCATGGTACGCCTGGCAGATGAGCAATGCTGAGGGCTGGGATGAAAGATGGCCCTGAATAGGACAGAAAGTTCCCCTGCTTAGTCACTGGCTCAATGGAGCCCCACATGTCATCTCCCCCGTGTTTGGGCCTAATTTCAGCAGTGTGGAGAGGTTTGTACTGAGCCATCCACACTCTAAATCCTAACACATGTCCCAGTGACCACAGTCATACCACCTATACTGGGGATGATGACAGGCACTCAAGAAACGCTGGGTGGATGTATGGGTGAACAGCATCATGTCTGGAATCTAAAAGATGGTTAGTCAAGGCCTTGACAATATGCAGGCAGACAAGGTGGCAACTAAGCTCCTCTTGGCCAAATCTAAGAACATCAGATCCTCATACCTACCTTTGCTAGGCCAATCTGCAATGCACAGATGCTTCTAGAAGGAAGTTTTGTTTTTATGTGTGTTTGTTTTTGTCATTGTTGTTTTTGCCACAACAAAGCATAAACAATTTCTTCTGTGCTGTTAGTTCTCTTCAATCTACAGTGTCTTTTTGGCTCCTGCTCCCCACATCCCACCTCTTCAATGCCGTTGGAGACCTTTAGCTTCTCCTATCTTCTATAGAGGTCCTAATGATTTCCCTGGGTCTCTGGGTGTAGCTCATGAAGCCCAAGTCCTTGTAATCGCCAGGTGGCATCTGTCTGTTTTCCTCCTCTCCTGTGCTGGCTCCATGTGGTGATGCAATCACCCAGAAGCCAAGTGAAGACTCTGCATTATGCCCCTGCTAGAAGGGTCCCTCCCTCCCGAGTCTAATGTTGCTTCAGCTTCATGGTTACAGAAGTCACACTGGGCTGGGCCACACAGAGGCTATACTAAGGTGGGAAGAATCCCCCACTCTTCCACCTTTTTGTGTATGTGTGTATGAATCATTCTTTTCATCTCTCCCTACTATTTGCCTGCCCTCTTTCTAGGACAGATATGAGTCTTTGCAAGTTATAGTCTCAGACCTAGGGAGACACAGAGCTGTACACCATTCTTTGGATTCCCTCCTCTCCATTGTATTCCTGCCAAAACCCTCCTATGGTTCCTTCAGATCATTTGCAGAGCCGTAGAGTAAGTGGTTAGCCCATGTCTGTTCTACAGGTTACAGATGGAAGATCTGGGAGATAGCAGTTAACTAAGGAGCAAGATCTGAGAAAAATTTTAATTGGAATTCTAGGACACACAGATGTAAAGCAAACCTTTGTAATTTTGCTGACAAACTGTCATCAAAATGTCAGATTACTTTTTCCTACCGTTGAGTAAATGCACTCTTATGATACCTGTCCAATAGGAAGTTGTTGAATCAAGCATATCTTGTCCCTTGTGTACAACATGGTATGACCTCTGCAGTCCCTGGTGGGAGGTAAGGGGTGACTGCAAGCTGGCACTTGAGAATGAAGACATGTGACAAGAACACAGACTCCTTGTGAAGGTCAAGGGAGCCCATTTAGGGCAGAGTCCTCATCAGGTGGCAGTAGAGGATTGCAAGGTGACACATGTAAATAGGGTGGTAACTCTATATGATTAGAACTGATGGAAGAATGATTCTGTAATGCTATATAAAATGTTGGTATTTGAAAGTACGTCATGAACATGAATAAAGGTTGAAAACCACAGGCTTGGAATGAAATAGAAAGAAGAGAATCCAAAGCAATGGGAAAAGTTGACAATTTGATGTATTAGGGATAGGGATGGAGGAGTAGAGAAAGCTTGATGATATAATGGCATTTTGAAATGGAGAGAGAAATTTAAGGAGTTCCCAAAGCTGATCTCCATCCTGGCAGCAGGAAGTAAAGTCAACTGTTGATAAAAACAAGTAACATTGGCTACCTTGGACCAGTGGCCATGCTAAGTGATTTATATATGTAAGCTTCTTTAATCTTTACAACAGTTCCATAGAGTAGGGACTATGATTGTCCTGGTTTAACCAGCGAGGAAACTGAGACTCAGAGAAGTTGCACAATGGACTCGGGGTGAAAGTGCCAGGGAGGGAAAAACTGGTCTCTAACCAGGTGAGATGCGATGTGGGGAGAGTGGAGCTCACTTAGTTCAGTTGTGGATGTTCAGGGAACTGGCAAAAGCTGAATAAAGGCATTGGAAGATGGAGACTTCCTCCAGCAGAGAGTAATGTAGACACTGGGGACTGGCAAGTGTGGAGCACCATGCAAGGTCGAGGAGACAAGGAGCTCCAGTGTGGTTTTGAGGGCACTGTTGAATGTCTGGGAAAGAAGGAAGGCGAGGACGAGAGGGCCTGTTGAAATGGGACCACAGGCAGGGTAATCTATCACTGTGGAGGGAAGAAAAGGAGATAGTTGTACTAGATGGGAAGGACCATGGAGACAAACTGTGGACATTTGGCCCTGATCCAATGACAGGCAGAGTCCTTGTGTAAAAACAAAAGCCAACAACACAATGCAGTGGGTTGAGGGGTCTGGATTCAAATTCTGCACGTGTGGTCTGCTGGCTGATTCATTTTCCTTTCTGACGCTTGTGTGCTGCAGCCACATGGGAGGGACAACCTGACTGAAAAGGGAGCAGGAGAGCAGCCACAGGGAGGCCTTTGGTCCAGCGGAAAGGGCTGTAAACAGTCTCAGTGGACAGAGGACAGAATGGCCCTCAATGACAGTCATCAGGAAAATTCAGGAGGTGCCAGCGTCCTGCATGCTGAACTGTGTGGACGGCCGGCGTTTTGCAAGTCCGTCAGGGAAGGACTGTTTGACAGGGAGGCCAGAGCGTCACACACGGCTCCTCCTTGATAAAGAATGCCCGGCAGCTTCCGGTGCCTGTGCAGCTGCGTAGGACTCACCCTGAACCCTCAGAGGGAGGCATGATTTTCTCCTCTCTCTTGTCAGATACTGACTCCCACGCAGGAAAAAGGAAGCACCTTTTGTCAGATGCTGCGGCCACTTCCTCTTCAGAAGTCTCCAGCCAATGTTTCGAGGGGGGGGGGGGGTTTGCAGAATGAGGGGGCCAACCCCAGCTGCCAGACTGCGCGTGCACTGGGCCGCTGGCTCTCACCTCCTTCTAGGTCTCAGTTCGGCCTCATCCGGAGCTGTTGGCTCTGGGTCACTGGGGATTTTCTCTGATAGAGATCCGGACTCTTGAGGTGGACCTGGCTGGGGCTCCACCCACCTCTCGGCCCCCTCGGGGGTTCCTCTCTCACCTCTCCACCCGCTCTTTGCACACTGCTTCATGTCCCTCAGTCAGACTGCCTGTCTATTCCTCTCCACAGCTCGGTCAAGGAGTGTGATGACCGGCGAGCCGATGGCGGCCTTCCACCCGTCCTCCACCCCCAACCCGCTGGAAAGGCCTATCAAGATGGGCTGGCTGAAGAAGCAGAGGTCCATCGTAAAAAACTGGCAGCAGAGGTACTTCGTGCTGAGGGCACAGCAGCTCTACTACTACAAGGATGAAGAGGACGTGAAGCCACAGGTACCAGCCAGGCTGTCTGTCCCCTTTCCCAGAGCTCTCTGTCCAGGCACGCAGGAGGTGGGTGTGGAGCCCACCTAAATCGCTGTAAACTAACTGGGGCCTTCTTACTAGGACTAGACACAGGTTTATCTAAGAGGAGGTTATTCTCTCCTTTTCAGCATTTTCTAGATACATATCCTGAGTTGCAAAGATGGCAGGGTGATCCTCCTCCAGGAAGCCCTGAGGTGAACACTGTGGAACTTCCTAAATGAGTTCTAAGTTGGGGCTGGCAACATGGTCTTGATGTAATGCCAAGCACAAGGGCTCAGAGACAGTGAATTTGGGTTTAGGAAAATTGATTTGGGGGCTTTTATTTATTTGTTTGTTCAACCAGTATTTATTGAGCATCTATTATGTGCCAGACCCTGTTCTGGGTACTTGAAATAAACCAGTGAGTAAAACAGATAAAAATCTCTGCCGTGTCAAACTTAAAAGATGAGGGGAAAGGCAGAGAATAAACATAATAAATAACAAAATTTATGTAGTTTTTTAGAAAATCACTAGTTTTACGAGGAAAAACTAGAATGGGTTAACAATGGGTCAAGCGTTTGGGAGAGGTGTTACAATTTTAAAAAGGGTGGTCAAAATGACCTAATGAAGAGGGTGACGTTTGAGGAGGGAGACGTCTAAGGAGGAGAGACAAGTAGTTGGGCAGATCTTGGGGAAAGAACACTTTAGCAGAGGGAATAGCCAGTGCAAAGGCCCTGAGTTGTCTGACATGTGTGGGGAAGAGCAAGGAGGTCAGTGTGTGGTCAGCAGAGCTAAGGACCGAGAGAATCAGAGGTGCTGAGGTCAGAGACGGTGGGGTGGGGGGTGAAGGATTGGGACACAGATTGCAAAGGACATGGTATGTCATGGTAAGGATTGGAGTGTTTATACTTAGGGTGATGGGCAGAAAGGGGGAATTCTTTGACTTGTGTTGTAAAAAAGATGGCTCTAGATACAGTGTTCAAAAATAGATTCAGGGCCGGAGGGAGGAGGCACAGCATGAGAGGTTATGATGCTTAGAATCTCAGTGGGAGTTGTGGGCTGGAGGAAAACGATCAGATTCCTGATATACTTTGAAAGTATAGCTAACAGGATTTCCTGATGTAGTAAATGGGGCTAGAGAGGGCTTTGATCCTAAACCTTGGGCCTAGATCTTTTATTTTTTAATCCTCGCTGAGGATATGTTTATTGATTTTAGAGAGAGAGAGAGAAAGAGAAAGGGAAACATTGATGTGAGAGAGAAACAGAGATCAATTGCCTCTTATATGCTCTCTAACCTGGGATTGAACCCACGACCCAGATATGTGCCCTGACCAGGAATTCAGCCTACAATGTTTTAGTATAGGGGATGATGCTCCAACCAACCGAGCCACCCGGCCAGGGCTTGGCCTTAGATCTTTTGTCACAGCATCACTGATTCTTTGTGGCTGTCATGGTGCATGAGAGTGAAAGGATGTGCTATTAACAATGATCCTGAGACCCCAGGTATGAACTTTATGTCTTTATGCAATCAGGACAACTGGTCACCCTATCTAGAGCTCATGTCTCTGGAGGGGAAGAGTGGGCTTGGCCAGAAAGAACTTATTAGGGAAGACAGACTCTGCAACCTTCTGGACCCTTCTCCCCCAGAGCCCCAAGAAGGGTGAAGATATTGGGGGTACATGGCAGCGTGTGTGAAGAAAGGAGACGGTGATTTTGGTAGAGGACAGTTCTCTTTAAGGACAGACTTAAGGATCCCTGAGGCATCAGCAGCACCTGGTTAACAAGGCACTCCACTAAGGGCTGCGAGTGTCCGTCACTGCAGAGGCTACAGAAGGGCCGGAGACCCCATCGCAGACTGGGTTCTTGCTCAGTGTCCTATGCATTGTGACCAGACTTCCTTCCCTTTATGAACAACCCAGTTCTATCAGAGCCGGGTAATTACAGGCTCAGATGGTGGTGACTGGTACATTGATAGCTGATGTGGGAAGGCCTCCATCAGCAGAGAGTGAGGGAGTTGACAACAATGTGTGGGCCTTCCAGAATCAGCGGAAAGGAGAGCTCAGTGGGATTTACTTCCATGGGGTGGAGAGGGTGAAACGTATGTTCTCTACAAGTTTGTGTTGTTTTTCCGGCTCGGCTATCATCTGACCATGTAATTATTTAGTATTTCTAGACCCCTCTTTTTTTTGTAAAGTGAAACAATAGTGTCTGGCCTGCATTTGTCACAGGATCAAATGATATAAAGCATGTGTATGAAAATGCAGTTTTATAAAAGCATAAACTGATGTCAAAGGGTAAAATAATTTATTGAAGGTCCTAGCTTCCCTCCCTTACTTTTGGAGAAGGAAACCCGAAGTCCTCTCAGGATTACATTATCTTGAGATAATTAGATAAAGCTGCTTCTAGGATGGTAAGTATGGTTTATTTTGTAGGAAATCTCTTAATATAATGCATCGGATCAAGAGGTCAAGATCAATAAGTCATATAAGTAAAACCACACAACCGCTAAATCGATGGCTGTAAAAAGCATTGGGTAAAATCAAATACTCATTTCAGATATAAAAAGCTTTCAAAAGAGGCTTTAGAAATAAAATGAACTTCTTAGAAAGAATATTTTACTATGTGTAGATATGTGTATTTTGATTACAAAAGCTATATGTGTACCTGGCAGGAAATTTATAAGATGTAGAAAAGCACAAAGTAGGAAATAAAAATTATCCCATCAGCAAAAATAACCACCCAAATCCTTACTTCTTCCAGTTTCTTCTACATATATACATTCAGAAACTTGTTTATTCTAAATGCAAAATTATAATAATATTCTTTAATGAAAAAATTAATAATATTCTAAATGCAAAAGTATAATAATATTCTTTAACTAAAATTAATATGTTGTGAATATTGTTCATTCTAATTAAATATTCTAAAATGTAATTCTTAATGGTAGTAAAATAATCTATTGTATGGACATTTTACAATTCATTTTATAATTTGGGATAATATAGGAACATCATTAGGCTGATGTTCCTATATTATCATTAAAAACAAGAATTAAAAGGATATCCTTGTAGACTTTTAATATATCCATAATTATTTTATTAAGATAAAAATCTATTCAAAATATAGTGCTTTTATGATGTTATCATTTCATATTGTTTTGTGATCCAGAGACACTGCAAATATCTAAAATGCAATGAAAGCAACAGACAGGAGCTAAATTCTTAAGAAAAAGTAAAGGCATAATTGCACACTATGTTTCACGCCATTCATGATTCCGGATGAATTAAAGACCTACATGGGAAGATGAGTTAATAAAAATCCTAAAAGAAAATGTAGTTATTCTCATAATCTTTGGGGGGCAGGAGTTTTTAAGCATAGCAACAAAAGCAGCACAAAGGAAAGCAAATTTAAATTAAAATGTCTGTACCTTAAAAACCAACGTAATAAAGTGGAAAAGCAAATAATAAGCAGGAATATTATTTATATACATATAGCAAACAAATATTCTTCATATTTAAAGTATTCTTCCAAGTCTCTAAGAAACAGCTCAATAGAAAAATGAGCAAATGACGCAAATAGTCAATTTCCCCAAAACTGCAATGCCCAAATAGCACAAAAAATTTCAATTTCAGTAGTAATTGAAAACATACAGGGTGAGCCAATGAGATACCATTGTCCCTTTATCAAACTGGCAAAGATTTTTAAATCAAATTGGCAAAGATTGTCTAAACATTTCAGTGTGGTAGGAAACAGGACTTTTCATGCACAGCTGGTGGAAACGGAAGTTCATACAACCTTCCTGGAGGGTCATATGCCTTTTAAAAATACAAACCCTTTGACCCAGGATTTCTAGTTTTGGGGATTTATCCTAAGTGGGTGATTAACATTGATGTAGATAATTAAATTTGCTGTACAGGTTTTCACCACTGTGTTGTTTATAGTAGTGATATGAAAACAATGCCCAGTGGTAGAGGCTAAATTATATAATTATATCAGGGGACCTCTCTCTCTATATATATACATATGTATACACACACACACACATACGCACAATAGAATACAATCCAGCCATTGATACCCTAAATTAATACTTATTGAAATTGGAAGATATCCATAATATTGTTTTTGGGGAAAAAAGTAGTTTACAACAAAGGTTGAAGTGTATAATAGTCCCATTCTTGAGGAAAAAATCATGAATCTGTATTTATTGAAAAAGGCTTAGAAAGAAATCCACAGAAGTGTTAACTGTGGTTATCTCTGGGTGCTAGAGTTACACATAATTCAAAATTTTCCTCTTTTTTGTTTAGTTTCTAATTTTTCTATGACAAAAATACAAACTCATTGTAAATTTAAAAAGAACACACACACTGACCCCAGAAGACCTCCAAAAAGAAGATACCCTAAAAGTCTAAGAGGAGTCAGATAGATGGAAAGGCCCTAAATGTACTGACGGCGTGTGTGCAAGTTGGTGCAACCTTTCTAGAAAGCAATTTGATCAGATTTCCAAGAGCCAAAAAAAAAAGAAGAAAAATCATACCCAATCATTCTGGTTTTAAGAACCTATCCAAAAGTAATGATACATGGAGTGCTACTTATAGTGAGAAATAGTGGACCTAATGTCCCACAAAGGAGAATGATTACATAATGATTACACAAGCTATGGAATGCTGATGATGGACTCCTGTGTATAGCTTTTGAGAACCTCTAGGGTTGATGGAAGGCAGTCTGTGCATTTTCTTTGTCTCTGAGTTCTCAGAAAGGTCTGTCTAGCCCTCACAGCTTAGCGCTCTGTAACTATGTGACCTAGCTTTATATAACTCATCCCAAAAGTTTCCTTGTCAAGGAAGTTGTTTAAAACAGAATCTCAGCAATGTGCCCTCAAGTTTCTGCTACAATGATGGTTTACATAATCCTGGCTGAATTGTCTCATGCTCTCGTTTCTTGCTTTCTGTGAAATTACCCAGGTGGTTGTCTACAGTGGTGTGCTGGGGAATACTGTGGTAGGGGAGCTGATTTGGATGAAGCATTTGCCAATTTCTGTGGTGTAAATACTCCCTCCATGGTTGACTCAAGCTACTAACGTGACGTCACTGAATGCAGAGTTGAGAAGAAATGTGCAGTAGTAGCACAATATTATCTAGAATTTCTACCACACGGATTAGATGTGAATAAACACTGGAACAAAAATCATGGTTAAAATTAGTAAATAATTAGGAAGTGATGAATTCTTAGTATTATTACCTTTATTTTTAATATAAAATATTTCGTTGTAAGTTTACATAGTTAAACTTTTAATAATGGCTGTGTTTAACATTTGGTTCACAGAGTTCCTGAAAATGTAACAGTTCTAAGTCAACATGAGCGAGTTCTGGCATACCACGAACACACCTCTTTCCTCAGCGCCGTTGCTGTAGGATTTGTGGCCTCCAGCAAAAACCTCTCCCTCCTTCCATTTTTCTACAGAGTCTACTCCAATCAACTTGCTAAGTAGGCAAAAGTGGCCATAGGCAACTTAGGTCCTTCCTTTTCTCAGACAATACTTCTTCCCCATCACTGTCCCCACCCCACCCCCACCCCCACCAAAGCTTTTTACTATTTCCTGCTCTTCCTCTCTCCTGTTCAAAGCCATGGTGCTCAGTCTGGGGAACTGTCTTACAATTTGTCATGCCTTGCTGTGATTTAGTTTAACTCTGATCATTATTTCTTTCAGAAAGAAAGTGGGACCTGCGAATAAAGCCTTGTAATTCTGGAATCCCACTGACCAACATTTAAATTACAGCTTTCCTATGAACTAGTTTTGTGATGTTGGATTGGATGACTAACCCCTCAGAGCCTTACCTTTTCATCTCTCCAATGAGGAAAGTGTCAGTCATCCCTCATAGAGTTCCTCTGGAGATTAGATGTGATAATATATTCAGAGCATTTAACATAGAGCCTGTCATCTAGTAATCTCTCAATAAATGGTATTTACATACTTGATATTTTATTTTTTCTATTTTTGGGTGAAATGATTTGGGGTATCAAATAATAATTTAGAGAGGCACTTGAGAGGGGCAGGTATGTCATTTTCCCCCCTCCCTATCAGGCAGTGCTCCCCTCTATCTAAAAATAACTGGGCTTTTTATTTTGGTACCATAACTCATGAAAAGTAGCCCAGCAGCACAACCTCAGGGTAATTTTTTTCTGAGGTCATTGATATTTAAAGATGGTGAGGACCATGGAAGTGGAGGTTATTTTTAAGTAGCAAAATTAGAGAAGTGTAAAAAACATGAAGAATTCCCTTTTACAGACTATTTTTTCCCTTTTCTTCTTCTCCTTCCCCCTTCCTCTCCTCCTCTTCCTCTTCCTTTATCCTTCCTCACATTTCTTCTCCTCTTCCCTTTTCTCCTTCTCCATTTCATTTTTTCTTCCACTTTCTCATTCAGTGTTAGACATTTTTATTTCTAGACACTCAAGAAACATTTATTCTTTCTAGCTCCTGAGCTGATCCGAGAGTTCCTTAAGAAGCCTTCATAGCTTCTTTGTTGCCACCCCTCTTCCCCCGCACTTCGATCTAGAATAGAGACATGCATGTCTGCTTAGCTCAGAATCAGACATGCTACCTCCAACAGCCTGTGAGACACAGACTGTGAGTCACTAACTCTAGTACATGTGAACCATGTCCATTTGTGCAGTCACTTAGACTTTCAAAGCGTTGGCTTCCTCATATGCAAAGTAGAAGTGGCAAGTCTTGCCGATCTGAGCTGTCATGGGGATGTGATGAGACGGGCGTGTGACAGTGCACTGTAAAAGGTGAGGCGTTCAACACACACACCGTGGAAGTGACTTGTTTTTCTAATAACACATCCATGTATGAGAGGCTTTGAACACACTTCTGAGATGATTTCCTATTCTGCCACTTACCGGCTCTGTGACATTGGGCAAATTACAGAATCTTTCTGATCCTCAATTTTCTGACTTGTCAGTGGGCATCATGATACCTCGCTTGGAGGATTGTTAGAAGGACTGAATGAATAGCATATCAAGGTGCTTAGCAAGGAGGAAGACTCCTTGCCTTTGAATGGCTAACTGTGGTTCAGTTCTCAAGGGGGTGTGTACGGTCTGCCCAGTCTCAGCATTGCCTACTCACAGACCTGGTGTCTGGTTTAGCCAGGAAGTCGGGTCCTGGGAAAAGGGGGAAGAGACAATTGCTGCTAATGATGCCCCTTCAGCTCATTCTCCTGTCAGGACCTTGTTCTTTTCTCTCTAGATTCCTAGCTTGCTCTCAGACAGCAGCCACTTAATTAGACCAAGGCCTGAATAGCAGAAGGGCCCCATTCAAAGCTAGTTTTCCATATTCTTCTCTATCCCTTCCCCATCCTGTCTTTCAATTTAATGTTAGCTAATAGGTGATAAAATTGCTGCTTGTCTTAAAGGCCTGACTTGATCTTTCAGGGTTGTATGTATCTACCAGGAAGTACGATCAAGGAGATTGCCACAAACCCAGAAGAAGCAGGGAAGTTTGTCTTTGAAATCATTCCAGGTAAGCAACGAAATATGGGACAGAGGTGTATTACATTCGCATTTTCTTTGGATCCTTGAATTCATATATATTCAGTGAGTCTGTCAACAACTCCCCACCAACCTAATAAGGATGCATAGTAGTTCTGTACTTAGTCAATAAACCCATACTAGTTCATTAACCAGCAAGTGAACCAAGTGGGTGTGCATTCGCTTCAACTCTGGATGCATTGCATGAGTGTGGACTTGGAGCCAGGTGTTCCCTTAGGCAGTGGGACACTGGTCGGAAAAGTACATCCTCCCTACTCACTAAACCAAGTGAAGTCTAGGTGAGGAGGACATTAAAATTAATAGTCAAACTCTAAATTGAACCCTGTGGAATTGCCATTTTGGTGGGTGGAAGGTGGTCCACAGCCAACAGTCTCCTGTGGTTCAGTGTGACAGCTCCGACTTACGGGCACTTGGCACGCGTCAGGTGTTAGCAGCACCGTGGAGGGTGCTTTTCCCAGTCGAGTTACTTTACCTTCCTGGAATGCATAAGGGGCAAGGGGAATTTGTCTCAACTTGTCTCAAGGGGAGTTTGTTTGCATTTGTGTGACTGTCACACTGAGGCTGCTTGTCTCTGTCTCTTGCTCAGTTGCCAGCCCCGGGCCCGCTAGGAGCCCCAGAACTGCTGCTCCGGCTGTGCAGCCAGGCTGCCGCCGCCCTGCTGACATGACAGGGGAGGCCACAGGGCCCCTGAAACCCCTTCCCTTAACTCCCTTCCTACCATTCACACAAGGCAGCTGTGTGCACACGAAACTTGACAGAGAAGGCAGCGTGGTGCAGAGGTGAGACGCGCCCAGTTGGGAGCCATCCTGCCCAAGTCCAAAACCCAGCCCTGCCACTTACTGTTCGTGTAACTCTGATCAAGTTACCCAGTTTCTCCCTGCCTCTGTTTCTTAATCTGTAAAATGGAGACAATGATGATAATCGTGAGGATTAAATAAAGAAATATATGTGAAACACTTGGCATAGCACCTGGTATACCGTTAGTGCCACATAAGTGTTTGTTATTTTGGGAAGAACTAGAGGAAATTATAATGTAGAAGCCGATCCCAAAACTGGCTATGACTATTTATTGAAAACAGAGAAAAATGTTTTTGTTTTTTTTTAAGTGCAGCTCCTCCCAGGTAGCCCCTCACAGGCATGCTCTTGTTTTCTTATCTGGAGGTCTAGCCATCTCTCTTTCTCCTCAAACGTGGCACTTACTTTTTAGTCCTTTCTCTCCAGGAAAACCCACCCTTTTCCCAGGGGTGTCTTTCATTCCTGGCATCGCTTCCCCAGCACAATTCATGAGATGCAACCGTCCATGGTAACACATGTCCCAAAGCCTGAATTTTCAGTCCACAGTAGCCCTACCGAAAGCTCCAGCTGCAAATTCACCACAGTCTTTGCACCACAGTCCAGTACCCTCATGGACTGCTGTGCTAGGGTAAAATGAAGATTTGTCCTCTCATTATCACTTACACTTGCAAGCATCTCCTGGGCTGCTGGGGAAATTCTTAGACAAATCACACGTGCACGCACGTACACATAGAGTCTCATAAGGACAGACAACAATTCTAAAGCAATAATAAGGTGCGGAACAATTTGCCTAAAGGTGCCATCGTTTCCAAGGCTCCTCCCAACCTAAAGTGAGACAACCCTTTATGAAATGATGCAGAGAATTTTCAGTTCCTCTTTTTGTCATCCTCTTGTGTAAGATGATTCTCAGTGGCACTTGCTGGCATAAGAAATGAGCTTTCTAATCAGAGCCCTCTGTCTGTGGTTATCAGTGTTAGTTGCACAAAGGTCACAAAGAAGACTTTTCTTATAGTTATGTTTTTCTTTATTTGGGACAGGCAAAAATTCAGGGCAGGCTTGCTCTCCTCTCCCTATTACCTATAGCAGAAAAACGATCTGTTCTTCTACCCAAAGGGAGTCACCAGGGATAAGGGGGTTATTTCTTCTGCATATGTGGCCTTTAATTCTCGCGCTGCCTTATTAGAGGTCATTCATTTATTCACCAAATTTACTGAGCACCTGCTATGAGTCAGGCACTATTGTAGGAACTGGGAATCCAGCAAAGAATAAAATAAACTGCATGCAGCCTACATAGGAGGAGACTGACAAAAAAAAACAAATGAATGAGTAAATTCTATAGTTTTTATGATGGAATAGCACCATAGAAAAAATTTAAGCAAAGAAAGAGAAAGTACTGGTCAAGGTGGGGATGGCAGTGGTTGATTTGCCATTTTAAATAGAGCAGGCAGAGTAGGCATCATTGAGAAGGTGACCTTTGAGGAGAGATGGGAAGGAGCTGAAGGAGTGAGCTAAGTGAACATCTGGAGGAAGAGCATTCCAGGAAGGGGAACAGTCAGTGCAAAGTCTCTGAGCCTATTTCACATGTTCAGGAAGCATCAAAGAGACCAATGTGGTTACCATGGAATAATGACAGGAGAGAAGAGAAGGATACTGTCAGAAGTGAGCACAGAGTTTACAGGCACTTGCAGGCAATTATAAAATGTTTCATTTTTATTCTACAAGGATGGGAAGCCACTGGGAAGTTTTGAGCAAAGAGGTGACCTGACTTATGTTTTAAAATTTTTTGAGTTGAGAATAAAAAGAGACAAGGATGGAGCAGAGAGACCAGTGAAGAGGATATTGCGATTATCCAAGTCAGAGATAGGAACAGTGAAGGAGTGAGAAATAATCACTTTATGGATACAGTTTGAAGGTAGAGGGGATGTCATTTGCTGATGGATTGGGCGTAGGGAAGAGAAGTCAAGGCTGACTTCAAGGGTTTTACCTAACCAACGGGAAGGGTGCATTTGCTGAGATTTGTGCATGTAGCAAGTTTTGGGGGGAAGATCAGGGTTTTAGTTTGGGACATATTAAGTAATTACCTAGATATTACTGATAAGGAAACCGATGTTCTGGATAATTTAGCTATTGCTGTGAGAGAGGTAAGGGTAAGATATTAAGGGTAGAATATTTATAGAATAGGGACTCCCCACTTAATTTGGAGTGGGAGGAGAAGATACTAATAAAGGGTCTCTAGAAAAGACAACATTTGAGTGAAGTTTCAAAAATAGGTAAGAGTTCCTTAGGCAGGGGCAGAAAAGAAGGGAGGCTCCTTTCTGACAAGGAAAACAGCCCAATATGTGATATAGGTTGAACAAAATAAGTCAGAAAAAGCATGTCCCTGAGGGAAGAGTTGCTATTCGTGGGCTTTGTATTAATGTTAGGCAATTTCCCCAAAAGAGAGCCCATCCTAGCACCTCCATGTGCCCAAACATTATTTTTTTTATAGGGCAACAAAATAATTTAAAATTCCTTTTGGTTCTGGTTTCTTGAACCCGTATTAATATCGCTGTGCATCACCTTCTTTAGTCTTTGGGATGACCCAATGTAGGATTAATCTTGTCATTGGGTTATCAGATTTTCTGACCAGAAGGGTGAGTCCATGGAAGCCCTGGCTGCTCTGAAACATATTGAGAGCTGGATGTTTCTCAGTGGGGTTGCCATGATCACACTAAAGGCTCTCCCAGGAAACAGGGTAAACGGAAAAGGCATGTTCTTAGTAATACAGAAGATTAGAGTGTAGGCATGAAGGGGAAGGACGCCATATGAATTTTGGCCAAGGTAAAATTTGAAGCAATATGGGCTAGTGGAAACTTTTTTGGAAAAAGGGAGACCAAGAACCTTGCCCTGAGTTTGGCAGTAACTTAACTGGGTACAAATGAGCAGGTGCCTTGGCATTTCTGGGCTTCCTTTACATTATCTGTAGAGTGGAAATGATACTAGAGCAAAGGGCTCTGTGATTTCTATGGAATGTTTTAGTTCCGACCTGAGAGTGTTTTGCTTCCCATTCTACTTTCGGAAACACCCAGATCTCAGGATGTTCCTAAATAGCCAGGGCTCCCTGGTCTAACACTTCTGCTCAGAAGGGCTGATGACCCCATGATAAGGTTAATTCAGAATTAGGTCATCACAAAGGGTAAAAGAAGGTGAGGCCTGGTGACATTAAGATAGGTTCAAGAGACCAGAACCAATGGGAAGTTAAAAGTCTTTTTGTTTTCCTGCAAGAAAATATAGGTTTGAGCACAAATGTGGTGCTAAAACAGGCTCTCTTTGAGGGAAATGCCTGATATTGAGAGAAGAATGGGTTGGTGTCTACAAAGGCACTTTGAAATGGTAATTGTATCTGGTAATTGAAAGGGATTGCTATTATTTTCTTGTCTTTCCCAAGACCCATGTTTGATGCTCTCCTTCTTCCTCTCTTCTCCTTCTCTGTCCCTATTTTTCTCTTTTGTCACTTATTCTCTTGGTCCTCTCCCCTACCACATCCAACCCCCTGTCATTTTCTCTACCCCTTCGTCAATGTGAGAATACCAATTCAGGAAACACTGCATATACCTGTTTATAATCTCATGTTTAAAGTAAAAATAGTAAAGAAAGTCCTAACAAACTTCATTTGTCCATTAGATACGTATTGAGAACTTACCATCTGCAATGTCTTGTGCAGGCAGGAGAGTAGTCAGTAACCCTGAACAGGAAGCACTGATGTTGTGAGAAAGGCACACATGTTTCTTGCCCCTCCCCCCTGAGCTGCTGTTCTCTTCCTCACGCCCACAACTGAGTTTAAGGCTAGCTTATGAAGTATCCTTGACTGGCACGAGGAACTGAAGTCTTCAAATCTGCATGGGCTGATCTTGTCTCCTCTAATACTGAAACTGCCCCCATGCATTTCCTCTTCCTTTTTCGTAGCAAATGGCTTCTGTCCTCCATGGGAGTAGCACTCAGCCCAAGTCATCCTGATTGCAAATTATTATGGTCAATGGTTTGTCTATAGAATTAGAGCTTCAGCAAAAACCAATTAAGAGTGCACAGATATTCGGTGCCACTGAGGATAAGTAGATAATGCTTTGGTGTTGTTTGACTGGTTGTTTAGTTGAACTGAGGAAGCGATTTAGATTCCGCGTCTCTTTGCTTTGCCCTGCTCTAGCGCCTTACCACTCTGAGACCTTCATTATTGTTACTTCTCCCTCCAGCTTCATGGGACCAGAGTCGCGCGGGACAGGACCCCTATGTCCTCATGGCCAGCTCCCAGGCAGAGATGGAGGAGTGGGTTAAATTCCTTAGGAGAGTTGCTGGCACGCCCTCTGGAGGTAAGGACTCTGGCAGGCTTTTCTGGGCAGGTGTCTGTAACATCTCAGGGATGGGGAGGAAGTAGCTCCAGACATGATCTTTCCTTGAACAATGTTCAAAGAAGACCAGAGGACAACTCTGAGGCCATGCGTATTGTCAAGCCTCTAGCTTCTCTCCCCAGGTGATCTCAGCTGGTGTCTGAAGTCCACCTGTGAACCCAGGATCTGGGGCAGGGAGGCAATTCTGTGGCCTGTGACCTGCCCATTGGGGGCTATAATAAAAGTGACTTGGATGAGACAGCCAAACTCGAGAGTACCTGCCTTCATCTCTCTGAACAGTGGCAATCTATTACAAACCAAGAATAGCATAGTTTCATTTACTATTTCCCACTTCCTAAACAAAACATTTTTATGGTGCTAATCGGGCTGAGATGAGTCTTTTATTTACTAAAGCTCTATTACATGCTATCCAGCCTTCCTAAGTTTAGTTTCCACCTTCCTTATTGCTCTCTATTGTGAAATTGTTGACATTCTCCATTTTCCCCAGCCCAGTGCTACAGGCTGTCTGTATTGACAAGGGCGGTAGGTGTTGTCTAATCATTCAGTGGCTCTGAGTGAAAATACTGTCTGTGTGCTGTAATCAGCATCTTCGTCCATGCCGTGCTCGGCTCAGCCTTGCTGCCACAGCGAACTGCTGCACTCTGTCGTAATCCACACGGGGGTTTCTCCCTCCTCTCACCCCAAGGCCACCACCCCAAGAAGCAAGTCAAGCATAAGTCCTGTGGGCAGGGGAAAGTCCAAGGGAGGAGAAAGAAGAGTACAGCACTATTTATTTATTCAAGAAACAGGGTTTGGCACTGATGTGGTATTTCAGATGTTCTTTAAGCCTCTTATTGAACTCAAAATGATAGATCTCAGGAAGAGAAGACATTTGAAGGCAGCGAGTCCAGTTTGAAGTTCCGGAGCAAGTCAGACATATGTTCTCCCTGTTTGTAAGTCAGGAAACTTCAGTCCTTCAGAAGTAAATGATTTGTCCAAGGGACTCAGCTGTGGAGGAGCAGGGCCAGGGCTCCTGCCTCCATAGTTGGCTTTCTTCCCCACAGCAGGATGCCTCTTGTAAAGTGCCCCCTGGGTCTGCTAGATGGGCAGGGCATGCACCGTCAACCACTGGGAAGGCTCTAAGAATATTGCTGCTGCCTTATTGCAACACTTTGTGAAACTTTCTATGTTTTTTTCCACTCAGAACCCCCCCTCCCTCCCCACTGTTCACGACCTTCACTCCTACCATCCTGGCTGAGGCGCCATACTGTCTTGTCTGAATTACAGTCTGTTTTCAACACAGCAGTCAGAGTGAACCTGTTAAACCTGTCTGTCGTATTCTCTACTCAACACTGTCCAATAACTTCTTTTCTATCTTGAGGAAAAGTCAAAACCCTTATAATGACTCATAGTGTACAATCTGCCCCCTCCATTATCTTTGACCTTGTTTTCCAGAATCTTCTCCCATGCTCATTCCACTCCAGATTCACCAGCTTCCTTGCTTTTCTCCAAAGAAGAAAAATGTTTCTGGCTTGGAGGGTCCTTGCTGTTGCTGTTTCTTCTGTCTAAAATTCTCTTCCCCTAGGTAGCTGTATGGTTTGGTCTCTTGCTTTCTTCAGTTCTTTGTTCAGACATCACCTCAATGAGCCTGCCCTTGATCATCTCATTTAACATTGAACCCCTTCCCCACGCTACTTCCAGCCCTCCCTGTCTCCCTTTCCTGGTTCACTTTACTCCTTGGCATTTACCTTCTAACATTTTTACCCATTTGTTTTGTTCACAGTTGGTCTCCCCTCACTATAATGAAAGCTTCAATCTACTTTGCAGGACTTTCCGTCTCTGTTTTGAGCAGTGCTGTATCTCAGAATGTAATCAGAGAGGATGCTCAATAAATATTTATGAAATGAATGGGCAAAGGAATGGTCCCCTCTTCCCATAGCAGCACTGTGTTCTTCTCCCCTAGGCTCTCCACTTTGTTAAATGACGACCAGCTTATGTGCATTATTCAGTAAATGAATAGACCCCTTAAAGAATTCAATAAAAGCTTTGGATACTCTCCCCAGAAAAATGTTCAGACAAAACGATTCAACTGCAGGATAATTTCAGATCCCTGTAGTTCATTGATACACCCCAGGTAATGAATCCCAACTTTAAGTTTTAGAAGTCATTCTAGTGATAGTTGTGCAAAGCTTCCTGCCCACGTCTCCTTTCTGGCTCCTTTTCTCCTTTGATGGGAGAGATGGCTCACATGGTTTCTAAAACACACCCAACTTCTTCCCTAGGGCTCCTCCTGCCTCAAAGCTGGACCTGAGCATTCCTCTTACCTTATCTGATTCAGGAACCAATTCCAATGTGGTTGTGTAGATGATTCCTACATGTCTCAGACACCAGCTCTGTGTCCTACAGTTTAACTCAGTTCTGACACTGTTTACTCAGAGATAGCATCAGGCCCACAGGTTAAGGGCTCAGTCTGACAGGACTGACCTTGATCACATACATGCTTCAGATGCAAGCCCAGATTATCACCTGTGCTTCTGAATGACTGGCTATGGATCGGACGTTTCAACGATCCCTTCCTTGGATTTGATTAATTTGTTAAAGTGGCTCATAGAATTGAGGAAACCAGTTTACTTACTGGATGAGAGTTATTATAAAAGGATGTAACTCAGAAATAGCCATATGAAAGAGAGGTGTAGGGCAACGTGTGGTGAAAGGGACATGGAGCCTTTATGCTCTCTCCAGGAGCTCTGCTCTGCTCACATTTCCACGTGTTCACCGCCACAGAACCTCTCTGAACCCTGTCCTTTGGGGTCCTTGTGGAGGTCTCACAACACAGGTATAATTGATTAAATCATTGGCCATTGGCAATTGATTCAACCTCCAGGCCCTCTCTCCTCCCCCAAGTTCTGAGTTCGAAGGATGGGACTGAAAGTTCCAAACTTCTAATCACATGGTTGGTTCTGCTGGCAACAAGCCCCCCACCCCATCCTTAGGTACTTTCCAAAAGATAAAAGATACCTTTATAATTCTTGTATAGGAAATTTCAAGAGTTTTAGGAGCCGTGTGCCAGGAAAGGAGTCAAAGACCAAATACATATTTCTTACTATCAATCACAACTAAGAGAGCAGCACCTTACTCAGAAGTACTACATGCAGTTCCAGGTTTCCCAATTTAAGTAGGAGAAAGGAAGAGAGAAGATCACATCTCCGTTTCTGTTTCCAGGCTCACAGCTGGCCATTTTCTCCAAAACACCCCCTTCTTTTAGTAAGAAGGCCCTGCCTTCCCTGGATTCCCACATTGAAACCTGGTCTCTGTCCCATCCCCAGGGAGTAGGCAGTTCACGTTGCAAAGTGTTACTCAGTAGGAACCCGGTTTGCCCTCTTCCTCTGGAGCCTGGCCATCTGAAACTTGTTCCCAGGCCATAGGCACCACACTAAATTGTGCATAACTTTGCTTGGGCCAACCAGATTATAAGACCCTGGGGTAGGTCCCATGCGTTAAGAGTCTTTGTGTGTTTGCCAACACCAGGCATAGAGTATATGAGTATTGAATTGTTAAATGTCTAGGTTCCTTTATTTCCTTTCATTTTTAAGTTCTGTGGCCTTCAGAACATGATTTCACAATCTGTAGCAGAGTTTAGCTTGTGAGAGGATGCTGCTGCTGTGATTCACTGTTCTTCCATGTGTTCTGGTTCTTTCTCTTTAGCTAAACTGGACATTAAAAGGGACGATTTTTACTTATTTTCATTAGTTCCTTCATTCCTCTCTCCCAAGATCCTAACACCAGACAGATAGGAATTTGTTCATTTACTCAATAAATGTTTCTGGATCATGTGTCACACGCCAAGCGCTGTACTAGCACCAGGGGTGCAACAGTGAGAGAGAGATGGGGTAGAGAGAGAGAGAAGAGAGAGGAAGGAAAGAGGAAGTCAGTTCCCTCAAGGAGTTCACAGTATAGTAGAAGACGGAGAAGTTAATTTTTAAAACTCTGAAGAAAACCATAACATTATAACTCTGAAGCGTACCACAAAGGAAAAACACGTGATAACATGTGGAAGGGGATTGTGTTCATCAAGAAATTCAGGGAAGCCCTGAAGTAGTGAACAGCTTAAATCTGAAGGGCCAATAGAGGCTAACTAGGCAGAGAAATGGGAAGAGGAAATGTCTCAGTCAGGGAGATAGCATGGGCAAAGTCCTGTGACAGAAATAATAGGCTCTGGATTGAGAAGAAGGTGATAACAGTGGAAATAGCCTTGTTAAAGATGTTAGTCTTCATTCTAAGGTGGCTTGGAAGGGGGTGTTTGGGGATGGAGAGAAGTAAATAGGTTTGTGAAGTATTTCAGAGGTAACATTGTCAGGACATGGGAATGAATACACCATGAACAAGAATGTGGTATCCAAGATGAGTCCTCTATTCCTGGCCTGTGAGTGAATGGAGGGATGAACACTTGGTTGGCAACATCACACTGCCCAGGGCCTTTCCTGGCAATCCTCCCTGCTCCTGCCCATCAGCACCCCCACCCCCATCTGTCAACCCCAACCCCCATCTCCCACCCTAGTGGTTCCAAGAGTCCATTTCAAGTCTCCTGGGTCTGTCTGGTAGGGTTGCTGCTCTATTTGCTAAATCATCTCAGTGGGAGGAGGAAAATCATCTCAGTTTATCCAACAACCCACGTCCAAGACCTCTTTCTGAAGGCTTGACTGAACCACCTGCGGCGGTGAAAGCATTTCCAGGGAAGGGTGGGCTGGCTTCATCAACGCTAAGTGAAATCCTGTGTTCCTGCCAGATGCTTTGATATATGGGGCAATGCTGGTAAGGGCTTGTGGGAGGGATTTTTTTTTAACCCACCTCCATGGTATCCCTTGAATGGCAGTTGACAATTAGCTGCTAAGTAAAAGGAGGCACTTATTTTTATTGTGGGCCTTGACAGCTTTATGTTCACTCTTTAAAAGCCAAGAGTCATGTGTGTAAAGGTGAGTGGGGAGGGGAAGTGGTGTGGGAAGGAGGAAGGGAGGGCCTGGGGCAGGTGCCTGCAGATCCCAGAGTTTCTGTGCTGGAGTCAGAACCGGAGCAGTATTTACAAGCATGTGCTGGTCTGAAAGCGAGAGAGGGTGGTTCTTCCAGCCTGGGGAGGAGGAGAGGCTTGAGGCTGGCCCAGCAGAGGCTGTGATTCCTCGCCCTTGCCTGCCTCATATTCCCAGGATGCCGCAGTGGGAAATGGGCTGTGGCTTTCCCTCCCTGGTACTGCTCTTTGGCTGGAATTTCAGGAAGAAAATCCGCAAGCTTCGAAAGCAAGGTATTTCTTACCTATTTTGTGATTTAATTCTTCCACTAAAAGACATTTTGCTAAGGCTCCCCTTCTTCCCTTTCTTGTCAGGGATAGGAAGGCTCCTGGAACCGAGCCCATGGGAAGCAGGTACCAGCTCTTGGCCCATAGGGCTGGTGGGAAGTGGGGGAAGCAGGGAGCAGGATGGGGGTGGGGCAGGCTCTCCTGGTGACCTGGGGTGGGAAGGGCCTCTTGTCCTGAACCCAGGAGTGTTTGATGATGAAGGAGGGACCAGTTTAGAAAGGAGGTGACAGCTAATCCTTCCATTTTCACTTCCCCAAACCAACCCAGTGTCCTGGGGCTTTTTATCAAAACTGCGGAGTCTTGAGAAATACAGGCTGGAGGATGGCCTGTGAGCAGAGACTGGGCAGCTCTCCACCTCTGTCTCCCTCCCCATGAGACTTGGCTGATGTCTCAAATTTCTCCTAGATAATTTTATTCCACTGACTTTAAACAGAAGGGATTAAATCACTGAATTTAGAACCATGAGGCAAGTATGGCCTTGGACAAATTCCTAATCTGAGCCTCAGTTTTCTCATCTGTAAAATGGAACAGTAATATCTACTTCCTAGAGTTCTTATGAGGACTAAATGAGAGCACATGTGAAAGCTTCTAGGGCAGTTTGTCATAGAAGTAGCTTAATTAAATTTATTAAGAATTATTATATGACATATTATAATTAGTTGATCAATTACAATTTTGTCTGTTAAGACAGAAATGCCTCTCTCAGTGTTAACTGGTCCAACATGACAAGCAGTCCTGAGTGAATGAGTGGCTGGCAGAGGGTAGAAAGAGCCGTGAGCACTAGTTCAATGAAAGGGCAGGTGAAGCCTAGGAGGGATGGCACAGAACGGGAGGCCTAGGTTAGTCCCTTCGTGTCCTTGAAGAGTGGTCTTTGAGTATCTCCCAGCCCCATCTTCTGTCTTCCTCCTTCCCTGGAACCTTCCTGAGTTTCGTTGGGACGTCTCAGTTCATCTATGTCCCCTTATCTAGGCTATTTCTTGTCCACCCAGGATTAGAGAGTGGCAATCAGGACCCAGAAGTCAGAGGGAGGGAGAACTGAGGATTGGGTCTCTGGAGTTCCAGGGATGTTTCATACTCCGAACTCCTCATATATGATCGGAGACAAAGAATGACGAAGCCTGACCTAGACAAACAAAGAAGCAAACAAACAAACGAGGATGCTCTTTCTCTCGTGTGAGAAGGGACCCTGTTGGTCCTGATATCTGTAGAGCTTGCAGCAGTTACATCTTGCTGGAGAGAATAGCTTTGGCTGGTTTGCCGGCTGGAGACATAAAGTTTGAAGTCTTTATCATATGGGTGATATTTAATAAAGCATTGAGGTTAAAAAGTATGTGCAGACGAGGAAAGGAAAGCCTGGGACACTCGGACATTTGGAGGACAGGGAGAAAGGGAGGAATCATTGGAGAAGGCTGAGAAGCAGCAGCTAATGAGATAAATGGAGAACTGAGAGAGTGGCAGACCAGAAGCCATGTGAAAATGTGTCTGAGGAGGAAGGGGTGATTTGCTGTGTCACATGTTGCTGATAGAGAAGTTAATACGAAGGCAGAGAATGTGACCCCAGGATTAAAAAATGTGAATTAGGCCATTGATCTTGACAAGTGCAAGTATGAAGAAATGCTGATCAGAGTGCGTTCAGGAGAGACAAGGCTGAGAAGAGGAGGGATGGGAGACAGCAGGTAATAACAGCTCATTGAGGACTGGTCCATCATGTGCCAGGCTCTGTGCCAGGAGGTAAAAATAGATGGTGAGCCAGACAGGCTGTCGGCCTTTGAGGAGCCCACAGTCCAGTGGAAGAGAGAGATGTTTAAATAAATCATTGTAAAACTCCGTGAGAGGTGATAGAACAGAGGTATATACAGGGAGCTCTGTGAGCACAGAGGAGGGTGAGTGAGTCCCTCTGAGGTGAACACCTCTGAACTCAGCCTGCATTAAGATCAGGTTTCTAGGTGGGGAGAAGAAGGAAGGGCATTTGTTCCAGAGTTTAGAAGAGCAAAGACCATTTTTCTTTCTTTTTTAAAAAGATTTTATTTATTTGTTTTTAGAAAGGGAAAGAGAGGGAGAAAGAGAGGAAAGGAACATCAATGTGTGGTGGCCTCTTGCACACCCCCTACTGGGGACCTGGCCTGCAACCCAGGCATGTACCCTGACTGGGAATCTAACTGGTGACCCTTTGGTTCACAGGCTGGCACTCAATCCACTGAGCCACACCAGTCAGAGCAAGACCATTTTTCATTGTTTCTATCATAATCTCCAGCTACCAAAGAGGCTTGCTCACAACAGATGCGCAGTCTATATTTGCTGAATCATTTGTGAATTCCAATGAGAGGAATATGCAAAAACCAGAGTTTACAAAAGAAACTATTACAGTAATTTTGAAAGTAGCAGCAAGGGTAGAGAAGAAAGACAGTTTAAAGTGCATTTTAGGTTGTACTAATCTATCTGGAGGGAAAGAGGGGTGTTGCAGGTAATTTGAACACTCACATGTTAGCTACTCGGGTTAGTTGAGTGCAAGTACCTTGTGTTAATGGCTTTGTATCCTCAGGAAATGGCTTTGTATGCCTAGGAAAGTGTCTGGTGTTTGATTGCTGGATTGACTGAATGCTGTTGCCTGCAAGGAAGGCTACAGGAGAAGGGGTGATTTGTGAGTGTTGGGGGCAGATGAGAGTGAGATTGAAGAGGACACTGGGAGAACTGTCATTATATATTGGACCAATGGAATAGAGGAGAGAGAGAGAGGAAGAGAAAGAAATGAAAGAGAAAGAGATAATGGACATAGAGGGATCTGGACCAGATATGTGGACTTTAAGTTACCAGTCTGTAGGTGATATTTAGATGTATGGAATTATATGACCTTTCCCAAGGAGAATGTCTAGAGTGGGAGGACAACTGAGCTGGAGTGCCAGGAAATGACACAGAAGGTAGAGGAAGGGGCACATAAAGGGGACTGCAAAGGAGCCCACAGGGATGTGGGAATAAAATGAGAGTGGATGGTTTTGTAGTCATGTAGGGAGAAAGTCTTGAGGAGGAAGAAGAATCAATACCATTGGAGTCTTCAGTGAAGACCAATAGAGTGTGGAATAAACACAGGTCAGAGTTGCCCTGTGTTTTTATTGACCAGATTGGCTGGAAAGATGCAGGCTGATTAAACCAGACGGGGATGGGTTGAGGGGTTGAAAAGTGAATGCTAAGGGAAGAAGTAAAGGCTGTGAAGATGGATGACGCTTTTGAGAAGTAGACACATTTTTTGATGAGTATACTGGTGAGCAGAAGCAAGGGGAGTATTGATTGTTTGAGATCTGGGGTAGGAGATTAGTAATAAATTGACAATAACTTAAACTCATGTGGGCTCTTTTAATTGAAAGAGAAAAAAATTTAAATACAAAAGAGAAAAGTATAATCCTAGAAGAGGTGAAAATGGATGAAACACACAGTTGAAGGAAACATCACCTTTGAGGGAAAGCACAGGGTCCTTTTCTTCCTCTGAGAGAGACAGGCAGACATGCTGGAGGAAGGATGAGAAAAGCAGAAACTGGAAATGGAAGAGTTCACTCATGATATCCTGCATTTGGGGAGATAAGGGAAAGAGGAGACAAGGCCCCCTGCTGAGCTAGGAGAGGGAATGGTGGGGAGCTCAAGGTGGGTGGTGAAGGTTTGGAACCAAGATCTTACACAGCTTGGAAATACAAATTTCCATGATCCATTCTGCTACATTCCCTCATGGCTCTCCATGGCCTGATGAAGGCAGGGAGAGAGTAGTGGAAATTGGCAGAGTACAGACGATGGAGAGAAAAGGAAATTTGGGAAATGAGTGTACTGCTGAGTGACACTGGAACGACTGTGGAGTGCGGGAGGAAAGGGAATGAACACAGGACAAGGCTGACAGGCCCAGAGGAGGAGATGCGTTACAGAACTGACTGTGCAGAGGGGTGTGAAAGGAGCTCAGTTCCAGACCACCTGTGAACTGGAGCTTCCGCCTGGGGACCTCAGACGTGCAGCTCACATTTGACAGCTCCGACATCTCCGTGCACACTGTCACATCATATTTGGGAGGTCTTTCCTTGATGGGGTCCCATGGGCCCCTTTATCTTAAGTTTCAGCTGCTCTGGAACACATCCACCCCTCCCTTTGAAGTGTTCTTCCCTGGACCCCTCAAAGGGAATTTTACAAATGCCATGTAGTCTATATTTTAAGTCAGATTACTTCAATTATTTCCCTCCAATTTGGTGAAAATATCTTTCCAGCTCCTTTCCTGGACCAATAAGAACCTTATTCTATATCGTATTGACATTCTCTAATTGTTTTTCATTATTTTCTAAGGGGTCCTTTTATTTACACGATTTGATGGGAAGCTAATTGAACATAACATTTCCGTGCCTGAATAGCCCAGCATAGGCCTGCTGCTGGCACATGCAGGGCACTCAAAACTGTTAGTGTGCAGCCGAATTTATCTACTGTTGAGATCTCTACTAGTGTTCAAACTAAACAAATGCCAAAATTATTATTAGCCATGGAAAGCATTTGCTTGAAGATGAAGTAATTCATTAAATAATTTAGCAAAATTTGTTGGCTCTCTACCTTTTGCCAGGTTATATGCTAATCACTGGGGATATAAAGAGATTGTCCCATATTTCTAGCATCGGGGAGCCTACAGTCATACAGAGGGCACAGGGACCCACAAATAATTACAGCACAGTGTGGAAAGGGGTTGGGATATTCCAGAAGGATATGGGTACACAGAGTAGAGAGAGAATCTCTCAGGCTGGGGTCAGGGAAGGCTGAGCAGAGGTGATGATATTTGAATCAGGCCAAGGGAGACAAAGAATTCCAGCAGACAGTGAGGGGAAAGACGAACAGACTGGGCAGTGAGAAGAGACCATCCAAGGGCATGAAGACTGGAGAGGACGGTGGGCTTTGGGAACACGAGGGTGAGGTGCCTTTGGGGGAGTGGCAGGAAGTCAGGCCAGGAAGGTAGGAGGGGGCCAGGCTGAATGCCAACCTAAAGAATGCCAGTACCAGCTCTCAAACTTCAATCACAAAAATATTTAATCATTTTCACTGAAACACAAGTAAAATATACAAGAGCCCAGCAGGTGTGGTTGTGAGTAGGCTCAGGGGTGTCCAACCTTTTGGCATCTCTGAGGCCATCTCTGTTAGAAGAGGAAGAGTTGCCTTGGGCCACACATTAAATACATGGCGACACATAATCACAAAAGATACTGTTTTAAGTAGATTTACAATTTTGTGTTGGGCCGAGTTCGTAGCCGTCCTGAGCTGCATGTGGCCCGTGGGCTGCAGGTTGGACTCCCCTGGCAGTAGGGAGAACACAGACCCACTTGTTCAGCTGCGCCTAGATCCCATGCCCTCACCTCTCAAGCTCACGATGTGATGAGGGAAGGGCTTCAGGGGAACCCCCCAGGACTTTGAGGGGTAATTTGAAAAACACTGCTGTGGCAATTTGGGAAGAAGTGGATGACTATTAAAAAGAGGGGGAATGTGCTCAAGTAGACCAGAAGTTTAGAAGGGTAAGTAGCAGAAGGGCTTTGAACATTTTAGAAGAGAAGAAACACAGTCATTGGTGAGAGAGGAGTCCAGCGTGGCCTAGCCAAGGGCAGTGGATAGGGGTGGAAAGGACGTAGGAGATTCAAGACTCATTACAGCTCTTTACAGGTGGAATCCACCTTAATCAGAGACTGGGTCTAGGGGACCAACCAGGGAAAGAATCATGGGAAAACCAAAGGGCTTCGGGAAGCCATGTCCATGGGTTGAAATGGTCGGTGCCACACAGTCCTAATTATAACAGAGGGAAACTCAGGCAGGACAGAGCTGAAGCCATGACCTATCTTCTGAACGTCCAGGATACAAAGGGCATGGGGACCTGGAGGGGAAAAAATGAGTAGCCAATGATGATCTCGACTTATAAACTGAGCATGTTACACCACTGGGGTGGGGAAAGGCCAGAGCTGAGCGCTGAGAGGACTCGGGAGGCGCTGGCCCACACATGCTTTGCTGGAGGCAGTGTAATTTGGAACAATATTTTTGGAAAGCAATTTGCATACCATCGAGTGATAAAAATGTTCAAGCCATGTGACCTAGTAATTCTACATGTGGGACTTTGCCCTAAGGAAATAGTTCAAAAGAATAAAAAGCCTATGTTCATTCATCCAAATGTCAAATAATTAAACAATGAATTAGAAATAATACATTGTACTATGTACATTCCAGGAACTCTGCTAGGTGAATGAATATGTTCTCTGTGTGGCAATGTTAATAATGGTGAAACATAGTAAACAACCTAAATTTTAAAAAATGCCATAATTGTTTAATATGCTCTGAGACATCTGTGGGGCAGACTGTTCTGCTTTAATGCTATATGACAAGCAGAACATTCAAAATGACCTGGCGGCTGCTCCGGTTAAGAGCACATTCTCTTGCATTTACTGCCCGGGCTTGAATTTTGCCTGTGGGATGCCCTGGCACTTGACCTTGGCAAGTTCATCAGTGCCATAAGGCTCAGTGACTTTAACAGCAAGGTGAGTATCACAACAATACCACTTTATGGGATTGCTGTTGAGATTAAATAAGAAAAGTTGTGCAAAGTGCTAAGCGCAATTCCTAGCATACAAGTAACAACCCACTTTTACTCAGTAAAAGTAGATTATTATTTTAAATGCATAAATATGTGTGTCAATAGAAAAAGACTGAGAGAGACTGCCCCAATTTCCAACCCCAAATTTATAGTCCCAGGAAATATTGTGGGTGATTTGTTTCCTCTATTTTGTTTAGTATCATTTCCACAGAAGCTTTGAGGTTGTAGACAACACAGAAAATCAAGAGCCAGGCAAAGCCCTTTGGCCTGTCACTTCATCCAAGGGAAGTCAGAGTGACAGGCGTATCTTGTTTTTCTCTTCCCAGCGGTGTTTGGCCAGCGCTTGGATGAGACCGTAGCCTATGAGCAGAAATTTGGCCCTCACCTGGTGCCCATCCTTGTGGAGAAGTGTGCGGAGTTCATCCTCGAGCATGGCCTGAATGAAGAGGGCATCTTCCGACTGCCAGGGCAGGACAACCTGGTGAAGCAGCTCAGAGATGCCTTTGATGCAGGGGAGAGACCCTCCTTTGACAGGTACGCTATCTCCACCTCGCCCTCTCCTCTGCCTTACTTGGGTAAGAGGACCTCCCTCTTCCAGTTGAACTATGGGACTCACACAAACACTTCCAAGAGCCTTGGCTTGCCATAGAAAGGGCCTTCTGTGTTGCTCGTTCTTCAGACTCTGGGAGTCTGGAGCACAGTTAGGAGGGCACGGTGATCAATTACCTGAGAGACAGGAGAGCCTGCTGGGCAGAGTCAGGAGATGTTTAGGATATAGGGGCAGGGAAATGTGGAGTAGGGGAGAAAGACAGGTCCTAGCTTCAGTCCCGGCCTTTGGGGCAGATAAGAACTGTGGAGCCGAGTTGGCTATACAACAGACAGCGAGGTGGAGAATGTACCCAAGGGCTCCCTTGTCTAGACCCAAGGGCTCCGATTGTCTTGCTCAGCTGTCCTGGAGTCGCAGAACCAGGACTTGTTAGTTTGGGAAAGCACAATACTACCCAACTGTGAATTCAGTTCTGAGCCCTTGTGAAGGGAGTATATACTAACAGCTTGGCAGCCTGGTGTTCTCCCGAGTCTCCTCAGTGGAGTTGACCCGCCCTGTTTGGGGCACATCATGTGTAGGAGCACTTCTCCCCCACCCTCCTCATCCATGGAGGGGCACTTCTCCCCCTCCCCATCCGTCTCCCCCACGTCCCTCTCACGCCACCTCCTCCAGCCTCCCAGCTGAGGTTTTCTTGCCTGCCACGCTCAGCTGGTACGCTGCTGCCGTGACATAGCGCACGCTGTGCCTGTTGTGCAATATTTACCTCGGTTGCCTGCGTGCACTTGTCCTGCTGACAAGAAAGAGCCATTATTCTCTCCAAATCAGCAGCCCATAAACCAAGATTTAGCGAGACAGGCCTGAGCACTATCCAGTTTCCAGAGGTCGACATTCCTCACAGGCTTATTTAGCGCTGAGGAGCAGGGCTGACCCTGGGGAAGAGCAAATAGCTGGGTGTCATGCTGTGTGAACAGTCGCACTGCCTGCCTCTTCCTCACCTCTCGCTTCAGTCCCCAAGTTGTCCTTTCTCCCTCCGAAGCCTGTCTAAGACCCATCTGTTTCCATTCTCACAGCCACTGAGTTTGGGCCACCATAGGTCTGTCTTTGCGGTTCTTGGCATGTAATAGGTTAACTTAGCAAGGGTGCTGTATTTTAATAGGAAAGCAATGGGTGAAGTTATTCCTGGAACTATAGCAGGTTGTGGGCCTGGGAGTTAGGGACCTTTCAGCGGCACCATAAATTGCTTTTAATTATCAGGCACCTGTTCAATTAAGCTCAACATCTTTATATTCAGTTTTCTTCTTATGTTTTTAATTAGTTTTGAGTTGATCAAAAGATACAGGTGGTTTGTTGCGAAAGCAATGTGAAGTCAGCCAGGAGGAACAGAGGTGATTTGAGGGGTTTGCCAAATACCTGCCCTAGGCTTGAGCTTACGCATCTATAAAATCAGCCTGGGTGGTAGAGTCAGAGTCTTTGATTCCTCTGAAATACTTGGGACTGGAAGGAGGAAAGTTATCACTCATCTCTACCGCCAGAACTGAGTTCACACATCCAGAGATAGGAAGGGCTCTTCAGGGTCCACCCAGGACTGATGCTTGGGTCCACATGACCCTAGTGGGTGCTCATCTAGACACTCTACATGGATCACATGTGCAGTTTCACCAGGAGTCCCCCAAATTACCTCACTAGGACAAAGAAAAACAAGGGAGCTCTAATTTATGATCTAGTGCAGGTGTGTCTGGCTCTCATTAAAGATATAAATATGAATTTAATAATCTCTTTGTCCATCCAGTCTCTATGAGGCTGGATACTGCCTGGCTACAAGGCTGATGTACTTCTGATGCCTATTATTTCTGTGAGAAACACACATAGGCTTTCTGCGTCGGAGGGTCAGTGCTTCAAAGGGAGGGTGGGCAGAGCCATCTGAGGAGCCTTGGCTAATCTCTGGGGGGCCAGGGGTCCAACTCAGAAGCCACCTGGCTCCTGACTTGCTCTTAGTCCTTGATTTAAAAAAATTATTTAAGGATGTTTTGTGGGGTTGGAGGAACAGCAAGCACAGGAAATATCCTGCTGGAAGCTTAGACTATAATCATGACATCTGAGTCAGCCCTGCTTCATTGGGACACAGATATTAAACCACAAATTTATAGAAACAACTGCATAATCTTCATATGTTAAGTGCTAAAGATGAAAAATAGATGGTACTATGAGAATCTAGTAGTACTATGGTACTACTAGAACAGGGGCTTTTGATATGGTCTGGTAGACTTAGGAAGGTTCCCAAGAAAATGACATTTAAGCTGAGACACAATAAACAAGCATACAGAGTTAGCCAGGCGAAGTAGCCTTATCTTCCCCTGGTCAAATGAATCGGGCAGCTCTCTGGGATCCTGGTGTTCTCAGAGGATTTATATAGCTGTGTTCTTTAATTATAACTTTGAGTATCTATACTGTATTTGTGGCTATGACCCCCTTCTCTTCTCGTGTTTGATATTTCTGCCGACTTAGTTTCTCCTGATTAAACTGTCTGGTAGTTTTGCTCTTTTGTTTTTTGTTGTTTCTCTTCAAAAGATTCTGTTTCGTTGACGTATCATCTATGCTGTTTTCCTCATTTCAGATTCTTTGTTTGCTACATTCTTTCCACAGGTGTGTTTTGAGTGCTGGGGGCCTGGAGGCAGGAGGGTAGACAGAAGGCTGAGCCTAATCCTGGCAACAAACAAACAAACAAGCCACAAAAACAACAAACTCCTGAAACCGTGGAGTGGAAGGAGGAGAGGGACTAAGAGGTTTTCGTGTGGCATTCGGATAGTAGAACTGAGGGGATTTGGGAGACTAATTGGACGTGGGGTGAGAGGCAGAGGCCCCAGTCAAACTGAAGACCCTGGATTCTGATTAAGACCTGGGTGGACGGTGGTGCAGGGACATTAGGAGGATGCCACTCCTGCAAGGTACCAGCTGGTTGTCTTTCTGACACTTTCTTGGGAACTTCCTGTGTATTTCAGCAAGAGAACTTTACCCAGGATATTTTCAGGCAGTGACTCAGCAGGGAAGCCTTTTCCAGAATCCCCACCCCTGGTTTCCTGAGGGCAGCCATGGAGCACAGACAGGGACCTCGCCCGCTGAGGAGCAGAGTTCCCAGGCAGCAAAGCGGGAGGCTTTAAGAAGGCAGTTCCCACTGCTGGCTGTCAAAAACAAAATTTTAAAATATTTGCACGCATTGCCAAGACGGAGCTTTATTGTCAAGCCCTGGTGTTCTTGTGTCTGCTTTCCCAAATGCCTCCCTTCTCCTGTCCAATCCACCCATCCCGTCTCTCACGCAGGAGGAATTTCCGCCCAGCAGATTCTCCATTCCCTACTGCTGAGAACGGGGGACACTCAAATTATCTGAACCTCTTACCACATCACAGCTTTCAAACACTGCCGGCACTGTCTCTTAAGAGCCCCAGTTTTTCTTGATATGAAGTAAATTAATATTTCTTTACTAATGATCTTCAAGTATGTGGTAGACTCAGGCTTATTTTCTGTATGGAAAAAATGCAATAGCTCTGTAAACCAGGGGTTAGCAGATGTTTTTGAAAAGGCCACATCTGAAATATTTATGTTTTGTGGGCTAGACAGATTGGTCTCTGCTACAACTGCTCAACTCTGCTCTTAGCTCAACTCGGCCAAAGACTCTACAAAAGTGAGTGAGCATAGTTGTGTTCCTGTCGTACTTTATTTATGGATGCTGAAATTCAAATTTTATATAATTTGTCCATGCCACGAAATATTCTTTTTTTGAGTTATTTCTCCGACCATTAAAAAATGTAAAAGCCATTCCTAGCTAGCTGGCTGTACAAATTACAGGCAGTGGGCCAGATTTGGCTCCTGGGTCAAGGTGTGTCCGACCCCTGCTGGAAACCAGAGAAGCTGTGCTGAAGAGCCATCTCTTCCCACTAATCAGGCGATCAGATAAATGTTGTCTCAGTTCCTGCAGCAGGGTCTCCTCCCCTTACCCTCCAGGCTGATACACATGCTGCCTGCTTCCTGCTGTAACTACTCCTCCCTAAACAGATCTCGTCTGAAGAGTCTCCTATGGCTTCCAACTCTGCATTAAGTGTCTCTTCCCACATTTCCATACAGCCCCAGGTCCTGGACCTCCCCTAACCACACAGTACTGTAATGACTTGGTAAGATTTGAGTTTGCGCAGCCCTGTGGTTCAGTGAGGTGAGGGGTCCTGTGTGTCCCTAGGGTTCACTGCTGAAATCCCTGTGCCTGATACAGTGTCTTGCATCTAGTGGGTTCTTTCAATGCTTGTTGATTGAATGAATGATTGCATAAATATATGAATGAATCCCAGAACTATTTTAAGGCTCTGAGGGATCAGGTAGATCGATGGACCATGAATATAAACCAGTTATCACATGAAAAATGAGGTACTAAGTACAGAATGCTAAATTGTGAGGTGCTAAATGACTTGGAGAAAGAAGAAAGCAATGAAGATTGAACAGTTGAAGATTTAATGAAAAAGTAAACCTTGAACTTTCCTTTAAGGCAGTTGGGTAGAATTGATAAAGGAAAAAGTGTTGGGGTTATTATTCCATAAAGAAATCAGCACAAATGTTTTGGTGGGTACACCTTTATCAGACTCTACTCCTCTGCAAAGCTCCCCTTTGGAACATAGGATTCTATTCAGTGGATCATCAGTGGGGAGGGGAGGAGACGCCTGGAGTTTTGCTTTTAAAGAGCGTTGCTTATTTTCTTTCAGAGATACAGATGTGCACACAGTGGCCTCCCTGTTAAAGCTCTACCTCCGAGACCTCCCAGAGCCGGTGGTTCCCTGGAGCCAGTATGAGGGATTCCTGCTCTGCGGGCATCTCATGAATGCCGATGAGGCAAAGGTTGGTGTCTCAGAGTTAGGTGTCTTGTTTGGAAAGAAGGTGGTGGTTACTGAACACTGTTCGGTAGGCAAGCAGCAGTGGGTCAGGGGACCCTACCTTTTGGTGAGATACTTTGTCCAGCTGGAACTTCTTTGGCAACAAAAGGCAAATGAAGCCAATTACGGTGACAGCTTTCACGGGATGTAACAGCCCGATAAAGAATTAGACTATAATCAAATAGCCCCATGTCACTTTAAAATCAGTAGGAGAAGGAGGATGCATCGGAGAAGGGTTTTCAGCAGTACGACCTTGTTGAGACCCACTGGGACACAAGGTCAGGCTGACCAACCTGGAAAGCAGGTGAAAGGTCAGAATGTGCAGTTCCACGACAACCGTGCGAGTCAGACATGGGCCTATGAAGAACACGTGTGCCAGAGAGAGGAAGGGCAGGGAGCTCTTCTTTTCTCCTTTCAGCGGCAGCTGCCCGCAGGGGCTAGAGCTCCCTGTGATAACTCCTCAGTTTGGTATGTGTTTTTCAATAACTTTTTATTTAAAAAAACTATAAATTCACAGATATTGCAAGGTGTCAGCTGGTTGTGTAGAGAGGCTCATCGTTTTTGTGCAGTGTCACTTTTTCATTTGTTTGTTGTTATTCCCTCTTCCTGGTGCTACCCTGAGGCAAGGACTTCAACAACTCATACTCAAAATTGTTTGCTTAATGAATGCTTGAGATGTGACACTCCAGTAACACTGCCCAAGTGCTGCTGCTACACAGACACGCCAGTTATGTTCCAGCGTCTCATCGCTGGCAAGGAGCAGCCTCATTCACTGCTGTTTAAAATCTCTTTCCAGGCTCAGCAGGAGTTGATGAAGCAACTTTCCATCCTTCCTCGGGACAACTACAGCCTCCTGAGCTACGTCTGCAGGTAAGTCCCTTGGTATCAGCTACACAGTTTTCAATCACAGCAGAAAGAAGCCCCTTGGTAGAAAAGGAAACAGTGTCTTGGAACACTCAGGGATTCTGGTTCGGATCTTTGCAAGGTCAACTCTGTACATAGCTCCAAGGTAGTTTCCTGTGTCCACAAGACAATTTAAAGGAGCCCCTGAAAATCTGATCAGCGCGCAAAAATACCTACTTCCTCCTTAGGCCCTCCCAGTGCTGCCCAGAGTCCTGGGACATGCAGCGGAACCCAGAATCTTTATAATGTTTCTAGAATTATCTCCCATATTCCTGACTCTGAGCCATAAATTAGAGTCCCAGAGACATACACTCCAGGCCACCCTTTCAATTCCTCTTTCTGGGGACCTGCTGTGTGTCACCTCCGTTGCAACATGCAGCCTGGGGACGGATCCCGATCCGGATGAGCTGGGAGCTTGGATCTCCTTGCCAGACAGAGCTAAAATTTACCTTAATTTAAAATACAGTGATTTGTTATGGTTTCCAGATTATAGAAAGTGATACATGCTTGATGTGGAAACCAGGAAAATACAACATACTGTAAATAAGAAATAAAAATTGCCCATAATCTTCTTACCCAGCAAAAATTATTATTGACATTTGGATAAGTTTTTCCTTCTGGATGTTTTTCTCTCTATAATACATTTTTTAATATATATCAATATAAATGTACTAGGACAATGTTTTATTCCAAATTGAAATTATATATCTATATTATGCCCATATTTATACATATAAATAGTTGTATCCTGCTTCTTTTTTTTTCCGGTTCAGTGTTTCATTGTGAGCATTCCCCTATGTCATAAAACAAAATTATAAATAACTTCATAATATTCCATAAAGTTTCCTCACTTGGACACACCAACCTTTATTTGATAATTTTTCTGTATTTGGAATTTTATTGTGCTTCAGCTTATCTATTTAAAAATAGTTTTTAGAAAAAGTATTTAGGAATTCCCTTGTTGATCTATTTAGTTTTTTTTTTTTAATTATGAATCTGAGAACTGCATGCCTCAAATGAATAGACTTATAGCAGAAATTGATGGTTAACTATTGAGCACCTGCTGGGAATTTGAGATGCGTGGTGCTGTAATCGGAGGATGCATAAGGAAGCACTGTGGATTCCCATCTCTGAGATTTTCCTCCCTAGAGACTTGGGTGGAATGAGCGCTAAGAGCCTTGGAAATAAGCTTATAAAGGCAGGACAAGGGTAGTCACCCATTTTGCTCCTTTTAGTCTCCTCTTAGTTCCCTGAACTGGATGCTGCTTTCTGCCAGTGGGACTCCCCTCCCTGCTCCCAGCTCAAATCCACCACCTCCTCCATTAGACAGGGCCCTCCTGGTTTCTATTATTCCTTGGCCTTGAATCTTTTGGGGTGGAGCTAAATTCTCGGGGAAGAGCAGGCTGATTGAATTCCTGAGATCAGGAGGAGAGTTGAGATCCATCTCTGAGATCTCATTGGTACCTGGAAATGCTTCCTTCTCGCAACTTCCTATTTCCTACTCTGGGATCTCCTGGCTGTCCACAGGTTCCTACATGAAATCCAGCTGAACTGTGCTGTTAACAAGATGAGCGTGGATAACCTGGCTACTGTGATTGGTGTGAATCTCATCAGGTCAAAGGTAGAAGACCCTGCTGTGATTATGAGAGGTATGGCTGATCCTGTGGTAAGGCAGATACAGAGGAACTAACAACAGTTACAACACTAGCCCTTATGTCTATGAACTGATCTGCAATTTGGCGTGAATTTTGAGCTGATTATCTTGTCTGAATTGTAAAATAGCCCCATGAAGCCAGGAGGGCAGGAATTATGTCCATTTTCCAGATCACAGCAGATATTAATAAAGATTTACCTAATATAGTATAATACGCTAGCACAACAGTTAGCTAGTGTTTCTTAATCTTTTATTATGTTTAAATACCCCTACCCAGAAAGAATAAACAAGTTTCATTTTATAAGCCAGCTCACAAAAAAGGCTACTTGGGAAGCTGTGTTGAAAAGGCTTCCGAGGCTGTGTGTTAGGTCAGTGAGCAACGGTCCTGCCATGGAGTACTAATGCTGGCCATGGAATTGGGGGGCAGTATGCCTGGCATGTATTCACTATGTGGGCAATAAGATACCGGATGTCATATTGAAGACCACACTAGGAGAGACGGATGTTTTAATTTTCTCTGCTGTTAGATTGCTGATTTCCTGATTAAAGACTGACCCAGTGGAGTGTTGGCTGAAAAAATCCTCTCACATCCTTCTTCATTCCCACCCATCTCAAGCAATTAAGAAGCATCCTATGAGGAGAAAAATGAGGTCTTTTGGGGCCATGCGGTTTTAGAGTCACTTTTGGAGACATCCCATGGGTAGAGACCTTTGGGGACTGCCTTCCTCCTGCCCGATGGTCCAGCACTTCAAATCTCTTTCTTCTTCTTTCAGGAACTCCTCAGATCCAAAGAGTGATGACCATGATGATCAGAGACCATGAAGTCCTCTTCCCCAAGTCCAAGGATGCCCCCCTGTCACCCCCAGCCCCCAAAAATGACCCCAAGAAACCTCCCGTGGCTCGAAGCTCTGTGGGCTGGGATGCCTCTGAAGACGTCCCAATTTCAAGGACAAATAGCTTCAGCAACACGGTAAGGTGTAGAGAGCCCTCTTTCTTCTGTCTGACTCTTTCTTTAATCCAGGCCATCCCATGTGAGATGGCAGTGGGGTGGCAGTTTGGGGAGTTTTGGATGATGCTGTGGCAGCGAGCACAGCTGGTACAGACTCCTTTCATTGTGTCTTGAAAGCTTGGTGTTCTTCAAAATCTAGTCTCTGCATGGTGGAGGTGGAGTTAGTGACCTGTGTGCCAGTCACCAGGTGACTGAGAGCAATGGGGCTCTTCACTGAAGCTCACCCCAGAGGGAAACACTTTAAAGCACAGTCAAGGGAGGTTCAATGGAGAAAAAGATACATCACCTTGTAAATGTTTCATTGAGGGTTGTTGAAAATTCTGGGTCAAAGTCCAGAGAGAGCTGGTTTCCTGCTAACCCACGAAACGTGATTTCTTTCTCAAAGCATGTGGTGTGTTCGTGTAGTATTTCTCATTCCCTGATAAGCTGTCTCAGCAATGTCAGTCTCCTCTTTGTAATGAAAGGCTGGGGCTCACATTCCCAATGTCAGAAAACTCTGCAGACTTTTAAATTTAGACTCTGAGGGCAACAATTCACAAAGGTCAAATATTTTCACTTATTTATAGAAAAAAATTTTTTTAAATAAAAGAACATGTGAACTTTATACAGCAGCCTGATTCTTTATGTGTGATCAAGAAGTGAATTAGAAATTTTGGATTGACCAGGTATTGTAAACTATCTATAGTACTTTTAATCCCAAGGGTGCTTAAGAAAGGATTGAAAAAAATAGTAGATACCGGTAGTGATGGTGGAAATGTTTCCTAAGTGGTCTCAGCACAATGCATCTTACTAACACTCAAAAATTAAATTAACATTTAGAAATCCTCATACCTCATGCAATAGAATCATCCTAGCAGTCCTTGGGATTAGCCTTTCTTATACTCACTGGACAGATTTCCGTGTAAGTGTGGGCAGCTATGCACAGCACTGTGCTGGCAAATTTAAACAGATCACTTCTGGAGTCCTCACTGTAACTCTGTAGGGCAGAATTTATCACGCACATTTTATGCTTGAGGACGCGAGTCTCAGGGAGGTTGACCAACTGGCCCAAGATGGCAACACTAGAATGTTACAGGATGAGATTTAGATGTAGTTCTCACCTCAAGGCCTGGGTACTGCTGACTCCTGATGAGCTTACTGAAACAGTTGATTAGCTAGAAGGGTCAGAAGGAGAACTTCAGCCTTGATTTTCTAATTTCACATTCAGGGTTCATTTCTTCTTTGTTCTTTTTCTTTTTAATTTAACTGAAAAATATATAATATGCCCCTGGTTGGTGTGGCTCAGTGGATTGAGCATCAGCCTGTGAACCAAAGGGCCGCAGGTTCAATTCCCAGTCAGGGCACATGCCGGGGTTGTGGGCAAGGTCCCCAGTGGTGGGGTGTCCATGAGGCAACCACACATTGATGTTTCTCTCCCTCTCTTTCTCCCTCCTTTCCCCTCTTGAAAAATAAATAAATAAAATCATATATATATATACACACACACACACATACATACATATATACATATGTATATAATATGTATACATAGTTGAGAAAAATAAAACAGAAGAAAAAGAGCTACACTGAGAACTCCTGCTCTCTTCTCTATCTCTACCCACTCCATCCTTCCCTGCCTTTATTACTTTTTTATGTCTTTCCAGTGTTCCTTTATGCAAATATAAGCAGATATGAATGTAAATTGTTATTTGCCTCTCTTTTTACACAAAATGTAACAATCTCACATGCTCTCTCTCCACACCCACAGGCACTCACTCACACACACACACACACACACACACTTTCTTCTGTATGTTGAATTTTTCCACTGAAGTGTCAACACTGGAGAGCTTTTCATGTCGATGCACAGACAGCTACCTCGTACAACCTCATGTTTTTAGCCGGTGTATAGTGTTCCGTTCTGCACTTGCACCACAGTCTACTTAGCCAGCCGCTGTTGACTTCATTCCTTTGTACTACAAATAAGGCTGCAACGAATAACCTTAACTGTGCTTCATTTTGTATGCAGGCAGATGTATCTCTGGGCTAAATTCCCAGAACTGTGATTGCTGAGTCAGAAGGTAAATAGATTTGTGATGTGTAATTTTGATTAAAATTATCAGGTGAAATATGTGCCATTTTGTAGTTCCACCAGCAATGCACAGAAGAACCTGTTTCCTTACAGCTTCCCCAGCAGAGGGGTGTTGTCAAATTCTGGGGGCTTTTTTGGAGGGGGACTATCCTTTTGATAGGTGAGAACTGGTATTTCAGTACTTTTAGTTTGAGTTTCTTGTATTATTAGAGTCCAAGCATCTTTTCTTATATGTAAGGGCCAGCTGCGTTTTCCTCCGTGAACTGCCTTATCTCGTCCTTTGCTCATTGGCTGTTGGTCTTTTTCTTTTCAATTGGTTATTGGTCTTTTTCTTCTCAATTTTTATGAACTTTATATATTAGGGCAATTAGCCTGTTGTCAGTGATATGCGCTGCAAATTTTTTTCCAGTTTATCATGTTTTACTTGATTTAGCATGCAGTGATTTCTTTGTTTTAATTTTGTTCATTTTAGTCTTGGGGGTCATGCCATGTAGGTTGAATTTATCAAGCTTTTCTTTCATGGCTTCTGGATTTTGAGTCATAGTTAGAAAAGCCTCCCCATTCTACAGTTGTAAGAGAATCCTGGCTTCAGACTCTTTTACCACAAACATACAATGCTTCAGTTAGTTCTTCACCTCTAGAATATGAGTTTCTTCAACTATAATGTTCTTTAAAAAATAATGTCAGTCAGATAATCAATTTATGTGACAAATGAAGAGAATGTCTTGTAATCAGAGCTTCATAGGTGTGCGGCCCAGAGATGTTTTCCTTCAAGTCTCTAATTCTTTTCTGGGGAACCTGACACGTTGTGACGCGGCGAACCTGTGACATGGGACAAACCCATGTGACATTCACGGTCATTTTTTTCTAGACCAGTGACTCGGAAGCAACCAGCCCCACTGGACAGCAGCCGAGTGACATGTGTCTGGAAGACAGTAGCAAAGCTCCCAGGGAAAAACCAGGAGACTGGAAGCTGCAATCACGAAAAAGGACTCAGACACTCCCTAATCGGAAATGTTTCTTGACAGCATCTTTTCAAGGTGCCAACAACAGCAAGATGGAGATCTTTAAAAATGAGTTCTGGTCACCTTCTTCAGAGGTGAAGGCAGGGGATGGGCACAGGAGAACGATGTCTCAAGGTGTGCCCAACCTTTCTGATTCCCAGAGGACTTCCACCTATGATAACATCCCTACTCTGCCAGGGCCCCCTGGGAGTGAAGCAGGTGCACTCCCCTCCCAGGCCTGTGACTCCAAGGGAGATGCTCTTTCCAACCCAAACTCTGAAACCGGGCCTGGGACAAAGAACTCTGGAGACGAGGAACTTGAATCTTTGCAAAGGATGGTCCAGGAGCTGCAAAAGGAAATAGAAACACAGAAACAAACGTATGAAGAACAGATTAAAAAGTGAGTCACATAGAGTGGGAAGCCACTCACCTTCCATCTTTAGAAGCAGTAAGGATTATTCTCGTCTGCCAAAGAATGACATTATAAACCTTCAGTTTAGAGAATACAGTAATCTGTAGTCATAAAAGGAATGATGAGATGACTAAGTTAGTGAAAACTCTAAGCTTTAAATTAAATTCATGAAAAATTACGTAGCTTCAGTAGCTTAATCAACTATTTCCAAATGGTGATTCTTTAAGGATGAACATACCTTAACAAATTAAGAGGAACTTAATGTTTTTTTCATATCAGTGTGATTTATCCATTCTGACAATATTTATTGAGCACCTATTGTGTGCTAGGTACCATCCCAGCTATTGGGGAATAGCACTGAACAAAATAGGCAAAAGTCCCTGTGTTAATGGAGCTGTCCCTCCAGCGGGAACAGACGGACAATACGAATAAGTGATGAGAATATATGCTATGCCGGATGGTGGAAAATGCCGTGGAGAGAAAAAAAACAGGCCAGAAGGTTGTGGGATTCAAGAAGGGGGTTCCAGTGTTAAACAGGGTGGTCAGGAAGGCCCTCTGAGAAGATGGCATTAAAGCTAAAGCCTGAAGGAGAAGAGGGAACAAGTCAGGTCTACATGTGGGAGAAGAGCAGGCCAGGCAGAGAGAAGCAAATGTGTAGAGGCCAGGGGAAGGGAGTGGGTCTGTGTGTTCATCCACTCTGGAGCAGGGGTGGGCTAGAGCATGAGGAAGTAACTGAGAGCAGAGAGGGCAGAGAAGGGCGGGAGACCAGGCCACAAGTCAATCATTTGTAGAACTACAAGACTTGTGTGACACCGTGGCAGTGACCAGAACAGTCCTGGAGAGACTTTCACTGTGTTCTAACATGAGTGTCACTGACAGGGTGGGGAAAGAACTGGTTTCCATGGAGGCAGCCACTCCTTCTGAATGGAACAGTCTTCTGAGCCCACTGTCAGGGGCCTCCCACCCTTGGTGGAGGGAGAAGGAACAGTCTGTAGTGTCTGAGTTTCATGCTTCAGGCATACCTTTTCATGGAATCCCCACAGCAATTTTTGAAATAGGTAATATCCCCATTTTACAGAAGAAATGGAGGCTCAGGGAGGACAAAAAGATTCCCGAAAGTCTCACACTGAATCATTGGTGGGGCTAAGATTTGAACCTGGGTTGACCAGTTCCCAAGTCCACTCAGATCTTACCTCTCCACTGAAATCACTAGTCAAGATCTAGCATAGTGTCTCATTTGAGATGTCCCCCAAAGCAAGAGGTATGTGGAGAATTTGGAGAAGAAAACTAGATTTGTAATGGGAGGACCAGAGGGAATGAGTCTAATTTAGTTTTTGAAGCAATAGGCAGTGGTAGACAAGGCTCTGGAGAGGGACCAATACACGCAGATTGGGGCAAAGCCCTGGAGACAGGAGTCAGGCACAGGCTCAGATGGGAGCTCCAATCTCCATACAAAGCGGTCAGACTGTTGAGGGAGCAGAGAGGTAGCACCTCTCAGAATGAAATTTCCAATCACACAATCTTCCCACAGGCCTGAAATGTCCTCTTTTGGCTTAAAAAATGGCGTATGTACTCTCATTCCTAAGAGTTAATTCAGCACAGCCTGGTTGGGGGCACATGGGACTAGACTAAGGTTTTGGCCAACAACAGTGAAGATCCTCTGAATTCAGGAATCCAATAGCTTCGTCACCTGGAGCAGGATTCAGAAGGGAGGGTGGGACTGCCAGGACTGCTGCTCTCAAAGGGAAGTTCCCTGGACTTCTCCAAATCTTTATCCCTAGGAGGCCTTCATAAGAGAAGGCACTGGTAGCTACTCACCATTGAAGCAGTATGAGAAGGCACTCAAGTGTAAGAAAGGTGTTGGGAATCTGGAATATGAGTGGGGCTTTAGCAGTCAATCAACATTTTTTTAAATTGTTTTTCAATTCCAGTTGTCCCAATTTTTCCTCCATTGCTCTCCCCTGCCTCGCCCATGCTCCCTTCCCCCACCGCCTACTCCCTCAGTCAGTCCCCACCCTGTGGTCCACATCCATGGGTCCTTTACATGGGTTCCTTGACTAGACCTTTCCCCTTCTTTCCCCTGTTATCCCTCTCCCCCCTCCCCTCAGTCTGTTCCTTGTTTCCATGTCTCTGGTTCTATTTTGCTTGTTTGTTTGTTTTTGTTCATTAGGTTCCACTTACAGGTGAGATCACATGATATTTGTCTTTCACCACCTGGGCAGGACTGACACAAGGTGCCTGGGGTGGGGGTGTTGAAATGTACATAATTAGACATGGCCCCTCCTTTCAAAGACTATTATCTAGTAGAAGGTACAAAATGTGAAATGACATGAAAAACAACAATACAAGAGATGTCACAAGATGGTGTTAAATGTCAAAACAGGTGCTCAGACATGACTGGGAATTCAAGTTTCCTAGGGAGTGCTCCCATCAGGGTTGGGACATAAATAAGTGGTACAGGTTAGCTAGGGGTCTTATGATATGGAAAGGAAAATAGACAGAAGAGGTTGTGAGCAAGAGTGAAGGCAGAGTCTAGAGGTAATACTCAATTCTTCCATTCCTTTCTTTCCTTCCTTGTAGCCTTGAGAGGGAGAACTATGACGTCTGGGCTAAGGTGGTGAAGCTCAATGAAGAACTGGAGAAGGAGAAGAAGAAGTCTGCAGTCTTGGAAATCAGCCTCCGCAATGTGGAGCGCTCCCGGGAGGATGTTGAGAGGAGGAACAAAACCCTGGAAGAAGAGGTCAAGGAATTTGTGAAATCGATGAAGGAGCCCAAGGTGGATGCGTGAGGGTCCAGGAGTATGGTGGAGGCAGTCCACAGAGGCCCAACACTGCTCCCTTTCTCCCTGGTACCTGAGGTCTAGGAAGCAAACGTACTCCCTAAGAGGAGAGAACGCCTGGGGGGGGAGGGGAAACACATTTCCCAGTAAATAAATCAGTGGAATTTGCAGGAAGATAAGGGTGAGCAAGGACATATGTGGACATCTGTGACTGCCTGTGGCCGTATTCAGAAGGATTGCATTATTCCACTGTGGTCTCAGGCTGAGTGAAATGGAACCTTCCATGGCTGGATGGCTAGTCCAATGGAGACATTTGAGGCAGGCCTCATCCCAGGACCTAGGAAATAGGCTTCCCCCAAGCAAGGCTAGACTGAGGCTTGGTTCTTTGTTTTCTGTGTGGACCAATTCGTGTAGTCAGATGGCCTCAGGGCATCTCTGAGACACTGGGGCTGAAAATGATCTTCTGAGGTTGAGCACTCACCATGGTTTGGAGGGGCTGCGCCTGCTGAAGCCGGAGCCCCGTTCTGCCACTCCCACAGTGATGCGCAATCTCCAGGGGTTGGACCCTCAGAATTACCATTAGCCTAAGAGAAAATGGATAGTAAACTGTATTTATGAAAGCAAATTAATGACAAAATTATATTCAAATAAACAAACAAACGAAAAAAGCAGGGCTGCTGATTTATACACCTTTTGTGAGAGTTAGTAAAAGCCCCCCCCCTCACCTGGGGCAGATGCACCCCTCTCCAGGCACACAGCTCGGTGAGCAGGACACAGACTGGATTCCAGTCCTTTCTTGCCTTTCGGTGGCCACAATTGTATTGTTAGACCCACTCTGATGTCACTTCCTTAGAGGCTGGTTGGGGGCTTACACAGTTACAATCATAACAATAATATTTTTTCTGTTTCACCAAAATACAGGTGATTTCACCCGTTAAAGGGACAGGAGGCACTAGGCTTTTCTAGACAGCAGACTTTTCCTCCACAGTAAGCCAGCAGGCAGAGGCCCCTGGTGAGGCCCCAGGCCTTGGTAGGTAAGATAGTGGAGTCTTTAATGGTTTTCTAGTTAAGTGGTTTCCAATCTATTTTGACCACGCACCCCTTTAGTAGAAAATGTTTGTGTGTGTACCCCCTAGTACAGGAATATTTATTTATTTATAAATTATATACATATCCTATTACTATATTGCTATATCGTATATATTATAAAACATATACAGAACAGTCCTGCAGACTTTCACTGCTCTAACGGAAGTGTCACTGACAGGGTGGGGAAAGAACTGGTTTCCATGGAGGCGGCCACTCCTTCTGAATGGAATAGTCTTCTGAGCCCACTGTCAGGGGCCTCCCACCCTTGGTGGAGGGAGAAGGAACAGTCTAATATACAGAACAGAAATTGGATAATCAGATAACAACAAATACAAATAGATGGTCTCAAATATGCTTTCCGCTCTGGAGACCGCCGGCTGGGTTCCCAGCAGGTATTACTTGGACTGAGTTCGGCTGCGTCACCCCATTGCTCCATTAAATTTACTTGAACTTTTGAAGCCACGTGACTTAGTCAGTGGCTTGAAATCTGTGGTACCACAGTGAAAGTTCAGTCTTCCCCAGCGTCTGTGTCTCCTCCATTTCTCCTTTACTCTCTTTGTTTTCGCATTTTTTTCTCCTCCTCTGTTTGCGTTCTTCACTCTGGTTAGTTTCCCCTCGCCTGCGGCCATGACCTATTACTCACGGAGTGAAAGGTCCAGATGGGGGTGGGGTGGGAGGGTCAGGGTTTCTCAGTCCTGCTACTCAGGCCCCTCTCCACCCACCCCAGCCCCTGAGGACGGACTGACTGTCTGACTGAGGGCAAGACGACACCTGGGGCCTTCTCTCAGGGGCCTGCTCGCAGAAGATTGGGAAGCTGGGGGATGATTTGGAACATCATTAAGTAAAGCAATCAAATATTTGATTTCCTGGGGTTTACTTTTTCAAAATTACAGAGCAACAAACATGGAAACATGTATTAAACACCTAATTTACGTTGATGAGTGTGCGCAGTTCTGTCAGGCATCCGTTCCCTCCCATGTGATCCCGTGAGTTCCTCACACTGCTTGTTTGGGTGCTAAAACCTTGAATAAGAAGTAACTGGCATCACAATTGAAAGGAAACAAACATTTGTTTGAAGGCACAAACAGGAAGCCTAGTGTCTCATGTTTGGAGGTCCACGTTATAGGACCTTGCTGGGTCTTGGAGTGAGAGCTCAGGCTGAGTGGAAGGGCCACGTTTGAATCCCAGCTCCCTCCTGGTCTCTCCATGCCTCTGGTCCTATCCCTTCCATCAGTACAATGACATAGCAGAGTACACTGAGATAGTCAGAAGCTGGAGTGCTGCTTCCTCTTCATGATCAAGAGGGAACCTGCTTGCTTATGCTGCTCCTACTTGCTCCTGGGCCACGTCCCATAAAAAGGGACCATAAGAAAGCTTTTTTTCCAGGACTCTGAGACCTTATGAGTCCAAGGAAGGAGCAGGAAAGAAGATCTGGGGTCTGGTGTTACTGTCTTCAGTGCCCCAAAAGGGTACCCATGAGATGCATGAAAAGGTAGCTTCACATGGACCAAGGTGCCAGTTTCTAGAAAGCAGAACCCAGAGACTGACCTATGTCATTGGTTCTATGTCATTGACCCCTGGGGCTCCCACCTTTACTTTCAAAGTTCTTCCATAAGCAATATCTACTAGATCTGCCTTTTTCCAGCTGCCTGGTCCCCTTACCATATCCTCTCTTCTACCTGCACAGAGGCTGAGGGCCTAAAATGGTCTGCGTTATACACTTTAAAACCCCTTGTCCTCTTCCTACTAAAATTCCTCATTGCCCTCACAACCTCAAGCTTGGCACATAAGCACGTTTCTCTTGCGTCTGAGGCAGATCTGATGGTTTTCTAGTAAGTCTGTGCACCAGAGAAGACACTTTGCATTAGGGGATTGGCTGGGGTGATTCCTGTCATGGTCCATTCAGGTTGCTATGACAAAATACTCCAGACTGGGTGGTATTTATTTGTCAAAGTTCTGGAGCTTGGAAGTCTAAAATCAAGGTGAGGGGAGGGTTCTCTTCCAAGTTGCAGACTATTCCTTGCATCTTCACATGGTGGAAGGAGCTAGGGATCTCTGTGGGGTCTCATTTATAAGTCACTAATGCCATTCACAAGGGCTCCCCCGCCCCTGTGATTTATGCACTGCTCAATAGCCCCACCTTGTAATACTATCATCTTTGGGGGTTGGGAATTCTCCATTTGAATTTGGGGGTGGCAACAAACACTCAGACACAACAATTCCCTTTCAATGGCATTTGGTCCAGGTCTGAGGCCCCGAGATCCAGTGTGGCATCACCAGCACAGAGCCTCAGCCGGAGATGTAAGCAATAAACAGTGTTGTTGTTGTTTTTGACCAATGCCTTAAGTGCTCTGCACAGAGGCCCACCCCTCAGCAAAGCATGCAGCAGGGGACTCTGAGGCAGCCCAAGGCTGCCAAGTGAGAGGACAATCAAGGACAATCAGGGCACAGCAGCTGTTGGCTCAAGACGGGAGGATGTACGTGCACTGTCGTCATGCAAACTTCCACATTCCACCACTTCCTCTGCAGATACCATCAGTGGTCAGGCCATGTGCTTGCTGGGGAGCCGAGAGATCACTCTGAGCCTGCCCCTGCTATTCAAATGACCTGCCTTTACAAGAGTCTCACAAAAGCCTTCATCCTGCCTGAGAAGACTGGGTGGAGGAAAGTTCAAGGATGGAGCTCCAGCTGCCTCTCACTCCAGGGGCCCAGGCTGGCATTCCGCCAGCATCAGAGAGAGCTGCTGAGTGACTTCAGACAAGGAATGCACAGAGAAGACCAACATGATGTGCAATGCAACATCTCTTTTCTCTGATGCTTGAAAACTATCTTAGGATCACAGAATAACAGCACTGGAAGACACTCTTGAGCTTATCCAATCCAACCTATTCATTTAATGGCTAGCGACACTGAGTCCCAGAGACATGAATTGCCAGGGCTCACACAGCAATCAGGAAGGGAATTAAGTTTGGATGATGTTTGAGGGCTCCTCTAACCCGCTCTTCCGTGATCCTTGGGATTCTTGGCCTTTGTCCAAGTGTCCTTTTCCCCGGGGTCTTGAGTGGAAACTCACTGAACGCCAGTTGCTGAGTGCTTCCAGAATGCAGAGCTGGGCTCACCCGTGGTCATAACCAAGGCCCACCTTATATGATGCCATTTCCACCTACTTTATACTACTGACTTACGTTACTGATTACTGGTTTTCAGTCTTGGCTGCACAATGAAATCACCTTCAGGAGCTTATGAAAAAATTCTGATGCTCAGATCCCACCTCATATGAATTGAATAAGAATCTTGGAGGGGGTGAGTAGAGCCTAAGAATTTGTTTGCTTAAAAGTCTTCCCTGTTGATTTTAATATGCAGGTAGTATTATTAAACACGGTTTTAAAACTGCTAAGTTTGGCTCAAGTCATGACTAATGATAATATTAAAATCTACCTGCTCCCCTGTCCCATGTCCAATCCACACAGCGAAACTCCTGTCCACCCTACTTCCTGGCCTGTCATGTATTCACTCATTTAGGATATGAGATGCCTGAGAGGTACAGAATGGGTTCATGTTATATACCCATTTTGCAAATGGGGAAAACTGAGCCTGACAATCGATGTTACCTAATCATCTCAGTATAATAGTAACTTAGTCGTGAACAAATCCATGGAACTTGAGAGCCGCTGGAGTGGCTCACAGAAGTCAGGAAACCCTCTACTCACTATGTGACCATTTATTATAAAAGAATGTAACTCAGGAAAGCCAGATGGAAGAGGTGTACAGGGCAAGAAACGGGAAAAGGGATGCGGGGCTTCTGTGCTCTCCCGCATCTCCATGTATACATCAACCCGAAAGCTCTCCGAATCCCAACTTTTGGGGTTTTTGTAGGGTCTTCATTACATAGGCATGATTGATTACATCACTGGCCGCTGGTTATTGAATTCAATCTCTAGCCCCTTCCCCCTCCCCAGTAAACAAGGCCAAGGGTATGGACCACTGAATTGGCCCATGGGATTTCTATCTACCTTCTTGTCCTGGCATTCCCATTTAAATTGCTATTTTTATTTTTCATCTAGTGTATAGTTTTATGCATATAATTTAAACACATGTGTGAAATTAAAAGTCATCATTGTTTTAATAGTAATGATCGCTAACATTTATCGGGTGCTGAATTTTGCCTGCCAGGCTGTTCCAAGAGCTTTGTTTGTATGACTGAGTTAACCCTGACGAAGCCCAGAGCTCGAGAGCAGCATCCCTGTTTCACAGCAAAGCAGCTCGCTCTGCTGCTGCCCCTGCCTTTGACTCTGACTCTGCAAACTGTCTCACGTCCAGAGGAAACTTTCTCCTGACAGCTTCTGGGGGTGGAGATGGACGCGGGGCACGTTGGGGCACTGCTAACACTTCATGCAATCTCCAGTGATTGGGTGAATTGCTCACCTGACAAATTGGCTTTTGGCAAATTAGTCTGTTCCACGTATTAACAGCCAAGCGTAGCCAAGTGGAAACAGATTTACTGGAAACCACAGTGAAGTGAGAAGGGAGGCAAGAGCGTAAGTGTAGTTCGCACCTGACAGGAAAAGAGTTACACAGAAAGTACAATGCAAGGCTGAGGCCTCTTCTTGGACCACTGATCAAAGCAGAGGCCGGGCAAGGTGGTTAGAACCCCTGTAGAGAGGATGAGAAGGCAAGGAGAGCTCACCATTTGGAGCTCTGGGGGAGTGGACTGGGGGTGGTGAGAGCTCCCTGCCTCTGGGCTGCCCTGTGCAGTTGTCCAGCTGAGGGGGTGAGCGCAGATCCAAGTCCACATCCTGCCCTTCAAGCCTTGCACCCTGACCCCTCCCCCAGGGCGAGGGGTCTTTTCTTCCACACAAAGTGACTGCTGTGCTGTGCCAGCCCACAGTGAGCACAGTTTGCAGTCACACCAAGGAGCCACACAGGCTGCCGGAGGGCTCTCCGGTGGGTGCTCTGGGGTGGGGGGAGGGAGGCAGAAATGGCAGCCAAGCACTTGGAGAACGGGAACGTTCAGGCATGCTGCCCCTGTAGCATGGACCTTGGTAAAAGCTCAGAGATAGAGGGGATAAGAGGATTCTTAGATCACAGGAGACTTTCCAAGAAGTCCATCTTAAAATAGGTCTTTATTAGTAAGTGAAGCTGTTACTATTATTGTTAACTATCATTATTACTTATGGCAGATGAGAAGCTCGTTTTGTCGGTAAGGAAGTCACTATCAAAAGTTTAGTGATGGAGAAGACCAGCAGGCTGCAAATTTAGAAGCACAGATTCCCCATTCTAAAATTACCTCCTTTCTCCAGTCTAGGTGGCGGGTGGCCCTGGTTAAGTTTAAACAGGGGTATTACCTTGGGGCAGTTGTAGCAAGTTTGTAATTAGTCTTCTTCCAGGCTTACTATACATCTAATAGCTTCATCAGGAGACTGTGCCTCATATACCTTTTTCTACCAACAGAATGAGCTCAAATACCTTCTCTCAGTGTCGTGGGCACGTACAGAATGGTGAGGCCAGAGCCACTTTTGTAGTGCCTGCCCCTCCCACCCTTTGTGCGTGCAGACACCGTTGGTCCCTGTGTTCCTCCAGGTGCTGCCGTGCCAGCCGGACGTGTTCCCCAGCCAGCTTGGCTGCCTTTCCCTGGGGCCCAGGGCAATGGCCAGGACAATGCTTCCCCAGGAACCTGCACTCAGCTGCTTTAAGGGGGTCTCCTCTGAACGCAGTGTCGGGCCATTCACTTCACTGGCACTGTGGGAGCCCCTCATGGTCACCCGTGAGCCATCACTCTCTTCACCTGTGACCTGGGGTAATGCTGAGAACTATCCCCCCACTGAGCAAGGCTGAAGCACGGAGCCACACAAATGTGAGCTATTAGCCTGAGGGTCAGGGTGTCCTGCACTTCCAGACCCCACAATGAAGACTTCTCCCTCAAACAGGCTCTGTGACCCAAAACCTACAGAGCTTCCCCTCCTCCTGGGGAACACTCCACACCCCCAACAGATGCCGGAAACCAAGGGCGGCACCAAACCCGGTATGTACTATGTATCCTTCTATACATAAGTACCTGTGATATAGTTTGATTTATAAATTGGGCATCGTATGAGGTTAACAACAATTAACAATAAAGCAGAACAATTATAATAGTACACTATTGTAGAAGTTATGTAAATGTGGTCTCTTTCTTTCTCAGAATACCTTGCTGTGCTGTGCTGACCCTTGCTGTGGTGACGTGAGACAATAAAATGCCTATCACTGCATGTCATCTCTGTGGTGAGATGAAGTGAGGTGAGTGACGTGGGCTCTGTGATGTAGCCTTAGGCCACCATCCACCTCCTGACGTACATCAGAGGAGGATCATCTGCTCTGGATGACCCTGGATTACAGAGCCGTGACAGTGTCCTTGGTTGGATGTCAGGAGCACATGGTGTTGATGGTTGGGGAAATTTAGGACTGTAGTTGACCGCGGGTAACTGAAACCATGAACCGTGAGACCGTGGATAAAGGGCCACTGCTGTTCTCCCCCAGAAGAGATTCTTCCCAGCTCCTCTGAGTGCATGGGCTGGAGGATGAGGATCCTTGCCCGCCGTGAGGGCATCTGGGCTTCCTGATGTAGTCTGAGAAAATGGGCTATTATTGTACATAAAGTCACTTCGGGGAGGTTTAAGTCCTTGACCCTTAGTGTAAGATGTGCTTACACAGGGACCTGGCTCCTCCGATTTGTCTTCCGGGAACCATGTTCCCAGCAGAGCGCTTGGAGTGGAGGAAATGCCTGGAAGGGGTCAGAAGCCAGACTTGAGCCTTGAGCTGGATGCCTCATATGCTAGGACAGAGACGAAGTGACCCTAACATACCCACCCTTCCACGCCCCTTAGAAGGCAATTTTGCTACTTAAAACAACAACAACAACAAAAACAAAAACATTTTCCCCCAAACATTCTTTAATAGCCATTTGACATCCATTGTTTCAGAACAGCCCAAGGTGGTGACATTTAATACCATTTTCCGTTTCCCTAATGACTTCAGAGTGAGAATTACCTGAATTTGAATCCCAGTTCTACTCTATTAAATAACATTATTTTAAATTCTGTAACACCATTAAAATGATCAGAACTCCCCCCCTGCACCGCCCCCCTGCCCCCCACCCCAGCTTTATTGTATTAGTTTTCTAGGGCTGCCAGAAACAATAGAAATTTATTTTCTCACAGTTCTGGAGGCTAGAAGTCTAAGATAAGGCATCAACCGGAGTGGTTTCTTCTGATGCCCGTCTGCTTGACCACCTTCTTTCTTTGTCCTCGGGTGGTCTTTCCTCTGTGTCCTAATCTCCCCTTCTTATAAGGACACCAGTCAGATCGGAGGGGAGCCCATCCTCACGTCTCACTTTACCTGAGCCACCATAAAGGCCCTGTCTCCAAGTACAGTCACATTCTGAGGTGCTGGTGGTTGGGGCTTCAACACAGGAGTTTTGGAGGCGAACACAGTTCAGCCCTGAACACTTGCCGCCCTTTCTGGTGCTGTCACTGGGATCTCTAATGAAGCGGCATCCCATCCTTCAGACATTCTTCTGCCCACCAGGAAGAATTTTAATATCTTCATAACTAGAAACCATGGGTAATCATTTCATTTTATTTAAAATTTCCTATCAGAGAAGATGAATAACATCAGAAGTCTAAAATTTTGCTGACTCATAGAGGTGTAAAAAGGGCAATGGGTGGAGGTCAGAAAACCTGGCTTTTACGTGTAATATACAGCATTTTAATTAGATTATTTGTTAAACTATCATTGGAATATATTTTATTATTGAGATGTGATGACACAGTATTTAACTTGACCCAAGAACCCCGAGTGCCCGACCCCGCACTCACCCAGCTATTACGGTGGTGGATTTGTGGGAAAATGCCAGACAGTTGCACATTCTTTATTACTATAACTACTTTGCTCCAAACTACATTTTAATCCCTCAGTGACCTGTGCTGGACCTCATGGTAGTACAGGGGCCCTTTGCACCTGGGCTGATGTGAACTTGCACCTGTTATGCTGGGTGGCCCCGTCTCACCACCCTGGCACTGAGAAAAGGCAGACAGGGAGAAGCATCATCAAGGAAAGGAGAGGGGAGAGTATTTTTCTTAATCGCCGGCTGTGTAGAGCTTTCCTAAGCCACTCCTTCCAGACTCCCCAGCAGCCCTACCTATCTTCCAGCTGGTAGAAGGCAGAGATAACCTGATTGCACGTGTGTGTGTAAAATTCACATCTCTTGATCCTGAACAGCCCTTAGGAAAAGAACGAATTAAGGGGTGGGGGAAGGTGGTGGTAGGAGTGAGTGACTTTACAAGTCCCTCCCAGTAACTGAGACTTTGGAGGTCAACAATGCCAAGACACTCACAAAGGCCTGGAGGCATTGTTCCCTGTCGGTCCATAGAGAGAACGGTTAGTGTCTGTAGAAATGTCTCCATAAAGGTGAAGATGGTGTTTTTGAATGCTGCTTGTAGATCATAGTCCTGGCTGTTAAACCCAATGAGAACAGGGAAGAAACAAATGGAAAGACGAGAAATGGTGGTGGTCCACTCTTGCCACTAGTGGGAGCTCTAGGTTCATGCCTCTCCATCAACCCCAGGATGGGCTAGAACACAGGGTGAGGGTATTTTGGGGCAGGGTTGGGGGTGGGAGGGGCTGGAGGGGGTCCTTGGACTAGGGCAGTGATTTTCAAACCATGTGCCGCAAGAATCTTTAAAACATGCAATACCTGACTATTTAGTCAGGGGCACTGACCTCTTTCCCCTTAGATTGTCAAGTAAAAAAACAACAGCCAGCACAATGATAGCATTCTGGGGCAAATGCCCTGTCTTGAACCATAAACATGCAGGTCATATAACAGAGTCGCATCTCATTGGTCATGTTACATAATGAGTTTGCATCTGCTTGGTTAATTCTTGGTACCAGAAATCCTTATATACAAGTATAGGCACCTGTTTTTTTTAAGTTACTCTGGTGCAAAAAGGGTAGGTGATTACTATTATTATTTTTTATGGTAAATCAATCAAAATTATACCTATTTTTGCCAGGTTGGCAGAAAAATATATTTTGTGGTGTGCCACAGAATTTTAGCAATTAGTTTATGCTTGCCATGAGATAAAAAACGTTGAAAATGGTGGGACTGGGGGATGAGAGGCTGAGGTCAAAACTCTCCACCACAATATTATCTTCTGAGAGTCTCATTAGTCCACACGGCAAGGGGCAAGACAGGCCTGGGGCCTTGCCCCACCTCTTCAATTCTTCTCACATGGCGAGTTTTTTTTTTAAATGGCATCTACAGGTGAGGGTGAAGGCCCAGAGCGCGGAGGCCCAGGAGACCGGACAGCCTGCTTCCAGGTTGTCCGCGTCAGCTTGCCGGGGACCTGGACAAAGGGCATCATTCTGAAAGCCCGCGCTCTGACCCAGCTGCTGGCATTTGTAGCAACAGCCTTATTGAAGTAAAGCGGTCTTCCTTGGAGAGCTCCCCTGAGTATCGTCACGGAGAACCAAGGGTAACAAGATGATACTGAGTGAGGGATGGGCCTGTTTGACCCCGTCAGATGCATCTCATTACTATTAACATTGTTAGTTTTAATGCCTCAATTTTGGCTATACCGGTTTCCTTCTCTGTCCAAGTCATTGTTTTAGGAAGGATGAGTACAATTGAAGGTTTGTGGCTGCCAACGGAAACACCTGCTGAGGCCGGATGTGGACAGAGTGCTCCCTCTGGCCTGCGAACGGTGCCTCTGGCAACATGCTGGTTTTTCTTCATTGCAGTTACCGTAGTTTGTAATAGTGCCTGTTTTGGTAAGAGGATTTGATTGATGTTGGTCTCGCCCACTAACCTGTAAGACTCACGGGCACAGACTGGGTCACCCACTAGACCCCGTGTAGCAGAGCTCCTGGTACACAGTAATTGACTACTCTGGTGGCTCCCAAGCTGTGCTGCGGCGCCCCGCTCTGCGAGCTACAGCAAACTCACAAGGGCACCCCAATATCTTACACTGTCAAGAGAAACACAGCAATTCTCAACATCTACGGGGTCCGGAGCAGAAACCAGCTTGCGGGAGTTCACAGCTTCCATATTTGATCAACTGCATTCCTTTCAGTGACATCGAATCCATTGCGCTGGGCTTTGGGTTGTCGCTATGGTAAAGTGTGTCGCCCCAAAATCACTGTGGAGAGGGAAATAAGAGTGGCAGCATCCAAGCTGATTCCAGGCTTTGAGAAATCGTGCAGTGCCCAACGAAAACACATATCCCATTAGTAATTGAATTGTTAATAATTTTAGTAAAATGCATACTTTATTATTGCATACTATAATATTATAGTATGATATTATACTGATATTATACTGATATATATATTATGATATTGCATAATATAATATAATATTGCATATTATATTGCATATAAGTGCATACTTTACAAAATTGGAAAGGGAGGCCGCTCTGACCCTAACACTCTCCTTCTATGTTGTTTTAAAATGAAACAAAAACTAGTATTGTCTTTATTTTGATGTATATGTATTTTTTCAAAAAGCTACTAAATTGCTAGGACATAAATGCTTAGTAAATTGTTTAGACTTAACTATTTAGTATATGGTGCCACTGGGTACTCTTTTTGGCCTGAGGACACCACAAACCACTTACTGACAAACTAAGAGCAGTGTGAACTGAGAAGGTTTGGGAACCTCTGGCTTAATTAAAATTTGTTGGTTGAGGAACTCAGAATCGCAATTCTGTGCCTAATCACTTTGCCTACAAAGTAATTCAAAATGAGCAAAAAACACCCTTGGAGAAAAAGCATGGCTGAGCTTCTGTTTTCCCTCACAGACAATACAGTTCTGTCACGGTGCTCTTTTTGAGCAACTTACTGTTTATTAAATTCTTAATCACTAGCCAGGCCCTACCACTTTATTTATTAATATTTTAACGGACCCTCACTTAATCCTTCCAGCAATCTTTTGAGGGAGACTGTTCTACAGAAGAAAAACAGCCCCAAAGGATAAGGGGTGACTGCAGCATTCAAGAGCAGGGGGCTTTACACCATCACCCATTCTCTTCAAAATCACTGTAATGATAACGAGGGTGATAACTTTTGATAAGTTGTCATCATTTGTTATAATTCCAGCTAATTATACTTTGATTACTATTGCTCAAATTTAAGCTTTAACCATAGGCCAGACATTATGCAAACCATTTACGTGGATTATTCTATTTAATTTGATAATAAAGTCCGTACGTATTATTAGGATGACTCCATTTCACTAACTAAATACATAAGCAAGCAAATAAATAAAGGAGGTTGGGTGAGATCACATCACTCGCCGAGCATCTCACTGTTGTTGCTGGTGGAACCGGTTTTCGAATTCAGACTGTGTTCCATGTTAACAATGCCGGCAAAATACAAGGAGCTGTTGGGGGAAACCTGGTTCCTACACAGAAAAAGTACTTACAGGCAAGTAATAGTTACTGATGTCAAAAGCAGGGAGTAGAGAAGCAAGCTTGTTAAATTTCATTGTGTTTTTGTGTAGCTCTGTGTGCCAGGGTCCTGAGACAACAGGGAGTTTCAAGAAATGTGATGGGTAGAGGTGGGGGAGGGAGGTGGGATTGGCTGGGGTGGGGTGGAGGGATGGGGAGAAAATGCAGACAATTGTAATGGAATAACAATAAAAATAATAAAGATACAGTTCCAAAAAAAAAAAAAGAAAAGAAAAGAAAAGAAATGTGATGGCAGAGGAAGCTTCTCTCCTTAAGAGTCTGTGGTTCTTTTTAGAGGAGTCTCACAGCCATCTGGGAGCACATGGGCCTCTCAGAGACAGGGCACTCCCTCTAATTAGAGAATTGCTTTGGGGGAGTGACTTGTGTTGGATTGACGGGGTGAGAGCAGTGGGCAGGGCATCCTCAGGGTCCTTCCTCATCCCACCTCTTTTACAATCATCTGTGTAGTACGCTCAAGGACAGGTGTGCCAAGAAAAACAATATAAAAAATAAAAGATTTTTTCTTCTCTATTGCATGGTGACAACCAATATTACCCTTTGCTGGAGGAATTATTAAGGGAATGATATTTTCTGAATTCATCATTTCCATCTGAACAGGTAGGTTGGGGGCATCAATCGATGGGGACTGGAATGGGGGGCTGGTGCTTACATCACAAGTATCTCAACACTGGCTATAGGGCAGATCCCTCATGTCCAGCCCCTGCTCTGTTAAAACCTAGAATGGGATGCTTGGGCATTCCTCAATACCTCAAGGGTATGTCCAATAGTTTCAAAAGAAGGGGTTTTAAAGAGAGCGTGCTTTGGCTCAGAGCTGAAGAATCAGGACTCCCAGAGAAGTATGGAGTCCTTGTCACTGTGGACACTATCCCACTGAAACAATTTTTTCCATGGCTTCCACCTGAATATTTTTTGTGTGTGTTTTCCACAACAAAAATTACTGATAATTAGCTTTTGGAAAGACAGGCAATACGGCAGCCTCGGTTGAATTTTAGGTATTTTTGACTACCATGTGCCAGGCGTGTTATTTTTTTTTTCCACCTAATATTTTGGAGCACCAGTGAATGCCAGCCTCTGTGAGAGAAGCAAGAAAGCAAGGTCCTGGTCCTTATACAAGGTCCTTCTAGAGGGAGAGAGAGACAGATACAAGAAAACAGATAAATAAAAGAACTGCAGGTTGTGATGAATGGGACCCTGAATAGAGAGACAGGGAGCTGACTATGAACGGGAGTCATCTGGTGGCGATGTGTTGGGCCATCTTCCAGCATCTTTTTTTTTTTTTTGCTCTGTAATTGTTTATTGATTGAAGAAATTTCAATACTTTGACTTATCACTGATCGTCTGTCTACATTCTTCTTAACAGGTTCTGTAAGCCTCTTTTCTACTCCACTCAGCCTGCATTTTCTTGCCTCTTTATCTCAGCAGTTGATTTTCTCTATAGTTTGCTGAAAACAGGAGAAACATCTAACATGAACTCTCAGCATTCTTCCTTTTCCATTTCAATTTCCTCCTCCTCCTCCTCCTGCTGTTTCATTTTGTTCCTTCTATCTCCATTTCATTTTTTCTCTCTCACTTCTTTCTCCTCTTTCTCCTTCATTCTTCCTTCTTTTCTTTTTCTTCAGGAAAGACCAGCTTCAAATAAACCTATGTTGATCGTTGATAATGAATACTCTCCAATGAATTGTGAAGAAAGCTTTGCCTTCTCGCAGTCCCTTCTTCTAACTACATCTCCACTGCTGTCCTAACGTCCGGGGAATGCCTTAGGGAGCCTTTGTATCTGCTATTTTTATTAACCTCGATTGATGCGGATCATGGGCCACAGGATCCGTGTGTTGTGGCTGCAATGGACACATTCACATGGGCTACCGAGTCCTGTGGAGGAAAAGGGACAGCATGGCCACTCTCTCAAGGGGAGAGTGCCTACCAGTGCATCAGCCACTCTCTCAAGAGGAGAGCTCATCTTCCAGCATCTTGAACAGGTCCCCTCCCTTGCCAGCTTCAGCCTTTTGGCTTGTCTCACACTGGTCACCTCAGGTTAACAGAATGGCCACCTCAACTCCAGGCTACATGATCACATTCAAAGTGAAGGAGCAGAAGACAAATGCCTTTCTCTTTTTGAGTAATACCTTTCCTTTCATCTGGATGAAGAGTCCTCCCCAGAAGACATCCCAGAGTTCCCATTACTCAGAACAGTCACATGATGACCTGTCGCTATACTGGCTGCTGGGGAAGTGTGTGTCTGGCAAAGCGTGTCAGCAACCTTGGTTTGCTCAGCCCAAAGATGAGCCATGCCATGGGTATGAACAAAACTGGGGTCTCTTAGCAAAGAAGCCGGAGTAAGTGAGTGAATCTGTTGTCATCTGCTACTTCATGATGTTGCCACAGAATTAAATTAGGTGATACTCTTGGAACACTGCCTGGCACTTAGTAAGAGCTTAGTAAATGTTAGTTATTATTTTTTATTTTGCTCTTACTTACTTTTGATCCTGTCTCATCAGCCCTGGATAGTCAGTCTTGTGGCCTATAGGCTATGAGAGGATGGAGAGTCTGCATCCATCTCCTGGCTATATGGGTTTTCCCCAAGCAGCCCCAGAGGAGTGAAGAGAGCAAAAGTCATATAAATCCAGGCTAAGAGCTTTGCCTTGTGGATGAGCTTAAAGGACAGGAGACAAAGTGACATGAGGATATGAGCCAGGGAGCAGATGGACTGATGGACAGCGGACCCATGACACCTGAACGGGAGAATGAGACTTGGGGAAGCTGATAAACAAGGATGAAATGGAGGGTGGGGGCAAGGGATCTGGGGTCTTTTTAAGTCCAAGAACAGGTACAGTCAATGATAGTGCTGAACGGAGAGCTGGAAGAGTGGACATGTGGCTGAGTGTCTACAGGGGGCAGACCACGCAGCATCCCTTACAAAATGAGGACCCCCCCCAAAATGAGGACCCAATAAACTTTTCCTGTCTTCCTGTGACATGCATCACAGTTTTACCTTGTTTGGCATGTGTTTCTATAAAATTGTTTACAAGTTTCCATTTTTCTATCAAGATTTATAAATTCCCGTGTATTTCTATTGTATTTTCACTGATGTGTTCCACATCCCAACGCATCACCATTAGCACAAAGACTGACGGTGCTGCAATGACTGCCCCCTCCTGGGTCATGGTTAGGGATGAGTCTGTACCTGGGGCTGGGCCAAGTCCAGTGCCTTGACCTGTGTGTCTCCCACTGAGGCCACCACAACCTCTGTGATGCTGACCCAAAGGCCACAGGCAGAGCAGTCACTGAAGGAAAAAGAGGATGTATCCAACAGGGGACTGTACCCTGGGATCCTGAATAGAGAAACCGGTACCTGACTATGAACGGGAGTCATATGGTGGTGATGTGTTAAGCCATTTTCCAGTTCCCCACTATGGGTCTTCAATCTTGACCTTTCTCATTTCTAACTACTAGACACATCCACTGTAGCGGTGAGCACCTCACACTCAATATTTTCTAACTGGACCTATTTGGCTTTCCTTTCAGACACCCTCCTCTCTTTCACCATTCTTAGTGTCACCATTCAACCAGGCATCCAAGCTCCAAAACACTGAATCATCTGGAATTCTCAACACCCTGCTTTCTATTCTCCTCACATCCAAACTCAGGTCATTCTGCTTCTGAAAATACCTCTTGAATTCATCCTCTTCCCTTATGAAGCACTTACGCTGCCTCCAACCAGGTCTTTTACCAGCTTCCTTCCTTGACTCCCTATCTCTCATAGCTTTCAACTAGGAAACAGGGAAACCTTGGGAACCAGTGACCCTCGTGGAGAGAGATGGGCAAATATCTTGAGTCACCGTGAGTGGCCATGGGATCTGAAGGGTCAGTGACCTGCAGCTGTTTCAGCTTCTCAAAGTAGAACAGCAGGAGACACTGTCTAGTCTCTGATAGAAGCTGCTGAAAGTCTGGCAGGCATTGCTTCTGGATTGGAGCAGAATAAGCCAGGCACCTCCAATCCCTACTACTGAGTCCCCACCATGTGTCAGGTTCTGGTCAAGGTGTTAAAGATCTCGGGCAATGAGGGAGGTCAGCATGAGTCATGCTTCATGAGGGAAGCTTACAGTCTATCTGGGAAGACAGACACTAATTAAATGTATTGAATGTTACAAAGGAGAAGGGCAGGGCCCAGCGGAGAACAACTGGAGGATTCAGCCTTGTCTGAGGGGTTTGGGAAATCCTTCTCTGTCAACGTGATGAGAAATCATGCAGGTAGGTGGCAAGGGGAGAAACTGTGTCCCAGAGAGATGACCAAATGAGGCAATTTCCTTATTCACTGATTTTTAAATACATTAGATGTTGTAATATACAGAAAGATTTTCAAATGAGGCACACGGCCACAATATAGCTGCCTCTTTGAGACACCTGGTTTTAGCTTCAATATAATTTTCTCAGACATTTCCACGACATCCCTCAGGCCACTGCGAGTTAAAATTTTTTATGAAATATATTTTATTTTTAACATTTATTTATTCATTCATCCAACAAATATTTATTGATTACCCACTGTGCCAGACTCTTTTCTGAGATCTGGGGGACATATGATACATGTGATATGAACAGCAGTCCATGTGACATGAAACTTGTTTTAAGTATTGGCCTCAGGGTAAAACTGAAGCTCTCGGAAGGTGTCTCAGGTTGAATCCTATCACTCTTGTGTACCTCGTGCACATAGCTACACAGCTTCGGGGAAGCACAGGGGTCTCAATTTCAAGAACCCTGGAATAAGTAGAAAGTCATTCTTGCTATAAAAGAAATTTCTGATCTAGGAAGTTCATTTTAGCCTCTCTGGCTTCAGCTTCCATGTCAAAAATAAAAGGATTGAATGGGATGAATTTGAAGCCTTTGCCAGCTGTACAAATATGTAAATTTATATACTTACAGAGTTGGAAGAGAGCTTCAAATCATCTTGCCAATTCCCCATCAAGTACTTAAATTGGTCATTGGTAGAAGCTTCAGGAAAGAGTGGCTAAGTTTCTAGGCCACTTAAGAACAGAAATAAGAACCACAGACCCAGAAGGTCCACTTGAGAGTGCTTAATTCAGAGACACACAAGCATACAGAAGCTTTACCCGGAGGTTACCTTCCCCTCCTCTCTGCAACGATGATGAAATACACACACCTGCCAGAATTCTGCTCTCAGAATTCCCAGTCAGCTGGAAGCCAAGTTGCAAACAGGTGCACCATTAACCCTAGTGGTAGGTAACTTTGCTTTCTTATCTCCTCACGACGCTCATTTCTCTGGTGATGTGGAAGTGAACATTCTCTGGGACCTAAAGAGAGGTTCTGCGAGGACCAGAATGTACAAATCTGTATCAGTCTCTTTCTTTCTGGAGGAGGAGGGAGTGATACAAACTTGGCGTGAACTGCCAAATATAGAAGGGGAAATGCTGCTCCGAGATTCACCTACGAACCTTTTCAGATGCTTACAAAGGAAAAGTTCTGGCAACGGTTGTCTCTTTTTCAAAATCTGGAATTTTCTTCTCAGCATTCATTGCAATTTTGGCTTATATCTGTGGGACTTTCATTGCCAACAGAGATAGTTTCAGATCAGCCTCATTTGTTTTTATTTTTAAAACTATACCTTATTGATTATGCTATTACAGTTGTCCTGATTGGTCCTCCTTTGCCCCCCTCTACCCAACACCCCCCATTCCCTCAGGCAGTCCCCCCACCATTGTACAGTTCTTTGGCTACTCCATTTTACTGATTCTTAAGCTCCCCTGTCTATTTTCTACCTACAATTTTTGCTACTTATTCCCTGTACCTTTACCCCCATTCTCCCCCCTCCCCCTCCCCGCTGACAACCCTCCACGTGAACTCCATTTCTGTGATTCTGATCCTGTTCTAGTTGTTTGCTTAGTTTGTTTTTGTTTTTTTAAGGTTCAGTTGTTGATAGTTGTGAGTTTGTTGTCATTTTACTGTTCATATTTTTGACCTTTGTCTTTTTCTTCGATAACTCCCTTTACCATTTCATATAATAAGGGCTTGGTGATGATGAACTCCTTTAACTTGACCTTATCTGGGAAGTGCTTTATCTGCCCTTCCATTCTAAATGATAACTTTGTTGGATAGAGTAATCTTGGATGTAGGTCCTTGCCTTTCATGACTTCCAATACTTCTTTCCAGTCCCTTCTTGCCTGCAAGGTTTCTTTTGAGAAATCAGCTGACAGTTTTATTAGAACTCCTTTGTAGGTAACTGTCTCCTTTTCTCTTTTTGCTTTTAAGATTCTCTGCTTATCTTTGATCCTGGGTAATATAATTATGATCTGTCTTGGTGTGTGCTTTCTTGGGTCCAAGTTCTTTGGGACTCTCTGAGCTTCCTGGACTTCCTGGAAGTCTATTTCCTTTGCCAGATTGGGGAAGTTCTTCATTATTTATTGAAATAAGTTTTCAATTCCTTGCTCCTCCTCTTCTCCTTCTGGCACCCCTATGATTTGGATGTTGGAACGTTTAAAGTTGTCCTGGAGGTTCCTAAGCCTCTCTTCATTTCTTTGAATTCTTGTTTCTTCATTCTGTTCTGGTTGTCTTCCTTCTGGTCCAAATTGTTGATTTGAGTCCTGGTTTCCTTCTTGTCACTGTTGGTTCCCTGTACATTTTCCTTTATTTCACTTTTCATAGACTTAACTTTTTCCTCTCTTTTGCGACCATACTCAACCATTTCTGTGAGCATCCTGATTACCAGTGTTTTGAACTCTGCATCTGATAGGTTGGCTATCTCTTCATCACTTAGTTGTATTTTTTTGTTTTTTGGAGCTTTGATCTGTTCTTTCATGTGGATCATTTTTTTTTCTTTGTCTGGCCATGCCTATTACATAGTAGGGGGTGGATCCTTAAGTATTGGCCAGGGCAGGGCAATCCACGTTGCTGTGTTGTGACGCTGTATGTGGGGTAAGGGTCTGAGAGGGAACAATGCCACTTGCTCAGCTCTCAGCATGCTTTCAGTCACTTCCCCTGCTGCCCACAAGCAAATCGGGCCCTTCTGGTGCTGATTTCCAGGTGGGTGGTTTTGTGTACATTCTAGGACCCTGTGGGTGTCACCGAGGAGCTCTCCTGTGAGGCTGGGAGTTTCTCCTGCTGCCTCAGCCCCCACAGGTTTTTTTAGTTACAGGTTTTGAGGCTGTATTTCCTCATGCTGGAACCCTGGGTTGCACAGTCTGTCTCGCTCCCCAATTATTCCTCCCAGTTTATCTGCATGCAAATGTGGGACCACCCACTCTGCCAGCCCCTGCCTCTCCCTGTCCACCAGCTGCTGCCTTGCCGAGAGTCCTTTCCACCCAGCTGCCCATCTCTGTCCCTCCTACCGGTCTGGTTGAGTGTTTCTTCTTTAACTCCTTGGTTGTCAGACTTCCATACAGTTCGATTTTCTGTCAGTTCTGGTTGTTTTTTGTTTTTAAATTTGTCATTGTCCTTTGGTTGTAAGAGGAGGCACAGTGTATCTACCATAGGCCTCTGTCTTGGCTGGAAGTCCTATGTTAAATTATTTAATAGAGATGGCTTCAAAATGGAAAGAAAGCCTAAAGTTCATTTAATCCACGAGGTCTGGACTGAAGGTACTATCACCCTCCAAAGGGTTCTGCTGAGGGTCTGCTGTGTCACAGGGTGGGGTATGGCACTACTCATAGTTAGTGGGAGAGCCAGGGATGTTAAATATCCTACAGCATGAGGCACTGTCCCTCCCAACAACTTTTTCTGCCTTGAATGCCATTGGTGTCCTCTGATAAACACTGACTCATGTTCCAAACTTCCATTTTACAGTTGAGAAACTGAGCCAAAGAAAGGCGAGGAAACTTTCTTAAGTTCGCTGAGCTAGTTAGTAGCATAGCCTGAGGCAGAATCCAGATGTATATATTTCTAGGAAAGTGCTCTTTTTGCTACACCAGAGGGTCCACAGAGGCCAGAGCTATTTTCATAATATTACCAAGGCATTACTTGTTTTTATCACTCTCATCCTGTCACAGAGTGTGCGACGGGGTTTTCAGGGGATATGTGATATGTGATGATGCTGTATAATGCAACTTTTAGTAGATCTGTGAGCAGATGTTTTTTAAATAACAAATGCATGATGTTATAGAATCACTCTTGGGTGAAAGATCACTTAAAAGTACGAGAAGATAAATGGATTTTAGTGTAAGTACAGAGTTCATTGATTTGATTTAAGATTTCACCTTGCTTTAGGAAACTCATTCAGTGAGTTTTAGTGTAATATTAGAGAATAATATCTACAATTATCTGAACAAGCTATTAAAATATGTCTCCCTTTTTCAACTACAAATTTGAAGATCACATTTTCTTCCTCTGCTTCAACCAAAACAATGTGTGGCAACGGATTGAATACAGAAGCAGAGAGGAGAGTCCAGTTGCTCTCTGTTAAGCCAGATGATTGAAGAAATTTGCAAAATTGTAAAGTAATGCCAATCTTCTCATGACATGAATTTTGATTTGGGAAATATATTTATTATTCACAAGAATATGTTATTTATATTAATGCACAATGAGTTTAATTTTGAAATAAAATGATATACATTTTATAATTTTTCAGTTTAAATTTCTAATATAATATAGTAAATATAAATAGATATAACCCATATTACCACAAACTTTTGGGGTCCTTCATGATTTGTAAGGATGCCAAGGTGTCCTGAGAATAAGACATTTGAGAGCTGCTGCCTGACATCATACTTTTTGGCTAAATCTGATTGTCCTGGGTAAGACCATGGACTCTGTTTTAAATATTGTTCTTTAGATGATTCTGATGCACAAGCTAGCTTTAGAACCATTGACATAGAGTGCCCCTTTGTTAAAGAAAGTCTCATTCTAGTGTCGAACTGTAGGAACAATGCCAGGATCCAGGGTAGGCTTTAACAGGGCTGTTGGGGACTTTACGGATGCTGCTGGCTCTTCATTACCAGGGAGCAGAGGCAGACTCCCCTGAGCTGGGAGGTGAGGAAGTACTGTGCCCAACTCTTGATCCATCTTGACCAAAAGAAGCAGCTGGGAATCAAACAGAGGGAATGACCCTCAAGAAGAATGGTTTCCCAATTCTGAACAATGGCCACAACTATGGGTTGTGGAGGAAAAAGTCATAGTCTTAGTCAGAAGGAATGTGTTTCTCCCAATGTTCCAACTAACCTCAAGGCCAGAACAGGCAAAGAAGTAGCTTATGGGCCAAATTTGGCTCACAGATATGCATTAGTTGTACTTTCCAGAATGTAGACACTTTCTGGAATCAGTTGGAAAAATTCAAAAATTTTTAAGTTCCAGATTTTTAGTTTATCTTGAACATTGGAAGATCTGGTACACAAGGGCCTAAACTCTACTGAGGCAACAACTGTCTGGAGCTGCACAGCTGCTGTTGCCAACAGTTGGAGCCTGAGCCCTCTAGTGGCCCCCAGCGGCCAGGCCACCTTACTTGTTTATGTGTGTGGTGTGGCCTCTGGGCAGGGGGTGGGGGTGGGGGGGTGGGGGGGTAGGGTGTTGCCACCCTCTTCTAGACTACTCTCAGAGAATGGTGGGATCCTTTGATGGTCTAAGAAGACAGACAGGGCCTGGGGCTGTACCAGTGGACGAGATGGCCACGCAGACTCAGAGTGGCATACCAGAGTCTGCAGTTCAGCATCGGGACTTCAGGTTGGTCTAATTGGCCTGAGCACAAGGGCCAACAGTTCCATCTTTCTATTATTGATTTTAGATTATTGTGCTAGTAATAGCACTAATTTTAGCTCTAAGGGGCTCAAATTAGCTTTAGGCGATTGATGAACTGCATCTTACGGGTGAATATCAGAGCTCAGCATAACAAGTACTCTCCGTGCAGTGTCTTTTTTGTTGTTGTTGAAGAACTATGGAACACTTCATGAGTTTGTGTGCCATCCTGTGCCAGGACTATGTGAACCTTCTCTGTATTGTTCCAATTTTAGTATATGTGCTGCGGAAGCATCTTTTGGACATCACTTGTGTGATCATAAAAAGATCAGTTATAATAAATTCCCTAGTATCCTCCATATGGAAATCTCTTGCTGTGTTGCTGCATTTTTGGATTCAGTCTTTGTTTGTCAAGCCAGTTAAGAAAAGTCACTTCCTCAAGTGTCAGCTATGGATCCGAAAGCTTCTAACAAAGATAAGCAGTTGTCATAGCAAAAACAACAAACCTGCAGGTGATGGATCATGGGACTTGGTTACTGTACTTGCCTTGTGAATCCACACTGCCTTCAGCCTTTGCTTAACTCCACGAGGAGCTTTTCAACACCATGACCTGGGTTGTCTCAAAAGCACTTTGCTTCTGACTTTGCAGCTCTTCAAGCCAATGGCATTCAATCCTATTAGTTAGATCCATATGTACTAAGTAAAATTTCTCAGTAGTATTTATTTGTTAAAAATTGACTTTTGTTAAAATACATTCATTAATGCTTAGAAAATGAAAAGTATAGTCTAGTAGGATCTGGAATTCTTTGTTTATTTTCTGACCATTAAAACAAGCAAGTATTGAGGCAGATCTTATAATACAACTTTACTAAAAACATCTTGGTCGCATGAGTTTGAATCCTGATGCAACAAGTTGTGATATCTAGGTCTTGTGATTAATTTTCTCACTGACTGATTAGATAACTTTAGTTAGGTCACTTAATTTTTTTCTGACTTCTTTGTCCAAAGAACGAGAATTCTAAATAGAGCTTTAAAATCTAATAAACAAGAGAACTAAAGAAACTTATAGTTCTAGCTTAAATGTATTTCTTAGCCATCTTGAGTTTTTGAAACCTGTTATGATTTGACTTCATTTAAGAAAGAATATTTTCCTATTAAGGAAATATTTTCCATGCCTACAAATACTCTTGAACACTTGATTCTGGTGACTGTGAATTCATTTTAATTGTATCCTCATTCTTAGACTAGCTCTTGTTGCTGGAATTAAGGGGAGGAAGGAGAATGCCTGCTCCTCACTTCCAGTGTGAGAGTTGCTTCAAATTGTACCCCTCAGAGCGCTTGATATGTGTGTCCTATTTTTGCAGGGAGGGGTGTCAAGAACTCAACTCTGACATCCACCCAGTAAATCCAGGTTTAAAAAACGAGCTGGTTACTCAATCTGGTGGAAGAGTGAAAAGGAAATGCTGCTGCTGAGCAGGGATGGGCACACTCAATCTGGTGGAAGAGTACGGAAGAAATGTCACTGTTGAGCAGGGATGGGCATGCTGTCTCTGGGTTAGGCAAGGCAAGGCACTCTTGTGTGTTTCTCGTGGACCTGGTATGGGCTTCGCACGGAAGAGAGAACTGGCTGAGCGATTGCTTGGATACTATCTATGGCAGTTTTAGATGATGTCTAAAAATTCATCAGCACATCCCTCCTTCAGAAGATGGGGTCTAATTCCTATCCTGTTGATTGCGGGCTGGCCTTAGTGACTACTCATACCCAATAGAATGTGGCAGAAGTGATGCTGCATGTCTTTCAAGGCTAGATAATAAAAGACAATACAGCTTTTGCCTCACTACTGCTCTTGGGATACACACTCTGGCAACCTTTTGCCACCATATGAAAAATCCAGTTACCTGAGGTAGCCATGTGGAGACACAACATGGAGAGAAGAGGAAGGAGACAGAGACACAGTGTGAGAGAGAGCGAACGAGAGAGAGACTCAAGGAGCCACTGGTCAAGTGTCACACGTGTGAATGAGAAAGGCTTCAAGATGACGAAGCCCCAGCCATCATTTTGCAACTGTTGTTGCAAACCCTGTTTGGGTACAGAGTGTCACACAGTGAGAGATAATGGGAACACCATCCAAGAACACTGCTTAAAGGCATGAAGGGCCATTACTACAGAAGAACCTGGGGCTGGACCCTGGATTCCTGGGCATTACAGAAGGAGTAAGCAACTGGCGTTCAGGTTACAAGAACTATAGATTGGGAGGCAATTGCAAAACTGGAGGGTTTTGAAGAACTTAAAAAAAGTGAAGCTTTAAACTTTTTCCAGCCTTAGTGAAAATTTGGCTTATGATGGCCTAGCCAGGGAAAACTTTCCTGTTTCCTCTATGAAGCCAGGACAAGCAGTGCTGACAGATTTGACTAAATAAAAATGTAAAACTTTTAAACATCAAAACACATAATTTTTGAAAAGTTAAGAAAGGTAAGGAACAAACAGGAATACTATTGATAGAATATAACGAAGCATTAATTGTATATAATATAGAATTTCAACAAATCAGTTCAAAGAATATAAGTAATATGAACAATAAGTTAGAGACAGGAAAAGTCTATTGATGGAATAAAGAGAATTAGAAAAGAAATGTATGAAATATAGTCAAACTCACCAATCATTGCAGAGATAAATTTAAATTTTTTAAATCAAATTTATTGTACTTAGCATCTGTATTAGTTTCCTAGGGCTGCTGTAACAAAGTACCACAGACTGCGTGGCTTGAAGAACAGAAATGTATTGTCTCCCAGTTCTGGAGGCCGGAGTCTGAGATCAAGGTGTCAGCAGGGCTGGTTCCTTCCGAAGGCCAGGAGGAAGAACCTGTTCTGTGTCTCTCCCCTAGCTTCCGGGGGTTTGCTGGCCATCTTTGGAGTTCCTTGGTTTGGAGATGCATCACCCTGATCTCTGCCTTCATCTTCACATGATGTTCTCACTGTGTTCACGTCTGTCTGTGTCCAAATTTGTCCCTTTTATAATGGCGTCAGTCTTACGGGGTTAGGCCCACCCTAATTGTAACCTGATTTCCTCTTTTAAGACCTTATTTCCAAATAAGGTCACATTCTGAGGCACTGGGGGTTGGGACTTCAACATACCTTTTCTAGGGGACACAAGTCAACCATTTCAGCCTTCACTAAGAAAAGCAATAGCATTGAACATTGGAACCTGTATAGATCCAACACTCTTGTACCCGCTGATGGAGTATAATTAGGTAAACATTTTGGAGTGTAACTTGCCAATATTTCTCAGAATGATATATGCTAAATGTGCACATCTTTTGTTCCATAATTTCACTTTTGTCAATATAATAACATCTAAAATAGGCAAAGTCAACATGAACAAGAGAATTTCTGAGGGTAAGATGTCCAGGGAAATGTGAGGATGATGTGTTAGGTATCGCTACTGTTTTAGCACTGGCAGGTATTGTGGCCAAGTGGATTTCAGCTTCACCTCTCGGAGCTGTCCTTTAACAATGAACCCTGGTAGCTCGATTTATGACCCTCTGAATAGCTTATTTGGGAACGGAGGGGATAAATATTTCATATTTCCCTGGCTCTTTCCACTCATGCAAACTTCTGAGCAATATTTGACTAAGGTTGACAGATTTAGCAAATAAAAACACAGGGCACCCAATTAAATCTGAATTTCAGATAAACAATGAACTTTTTTATTTCAGTATAAGTATGTCACATGCAACATTTGAGACTTACTTATACTAAACAAATTATTCAGCAAGCAAAATATAACCAGAGACATTGAAATTAAGAACAAATTGACAGTAACCAGGGGAGGTGGGTAAGGATGACAGGGGCGGGGGGTTGGGAGGAAGGGTTGTCAGGAACATGTATGAAGGACACATGGACAAAACCAAAGGGGAGTAGGATCAAGGGTGGGAAGTGAGGATGGCTGGGGTTGGGGAGAGTGGTGAGGGGAAAATGGAGACAACTGTACTTGAACAACAATAAAAAAAATGTAAAAAAAAAGTATTCATTGTTTATCTTAAATTCAAATTAACTGGACATCCTGTATTTTACCTGGTGACATGATTGATACCTGACCCCAAACTGTGCAAAGCAGGTGGGCTTGGTCCTTTGGGAGGCAGGATGCTATGGCGTGATTTCACTGTTTGTACCTCATTCAGGCATATTCTCAACTGTGTTTTGCAGGAACTTTTTTAAAAAAAGTAACAACAACAACAAAGAACAAAACATGTGACCGTTGCAGCAAAAGATGTAACAGGAGCTGGTCTCATGTAAATATTATGTTAATTAAAGCAGAAGGGTCTGGAGCATAAACAAAATAACTGCCAGGGGCTGGTTTTTGTTCTGGCTGGGCTTAATATAGTAACTCCGTTCCCATCCTGTTAGCACTCTTTTCTTATCAAACATTGAACTGGGGTATAAGGAAGTTTAAATTACCCGTGATTGGAGATCCGTTTTCTAAACACTCGAAACAGATGGTTCGTTGCCTGAAAAGCATGCTTCTTTTCAGGGAATGCAGGGTTGAGCTTGGTTATTTCAGGAAAATGTTTTGCTGGAGCTCGTGTATTGACCTCAGGTTTTCCACACTGCTCAACAGTTTCCTCTGATGCCTGTTTCGTCTGCTTCTTCCGTGGCGTTTGCCTGCTCTGCAAAGGCATTATTTTTAACGCTGCCTGCTTGCTGCTTAGACACTGTATCAGGCAAAAGCCCAGTTACTCCTCCCACACAACTTCTCCCAGCTTCGGAAAAAGAGCAATAATCATGCAGAAGAGTTTTAAAAGTGAATGTCACTTGCCAGTGTACAATTGATAGAGTTGGGCACCACCAGCTGAGCAACAGTGAATTTAACAAAAGGATAATGTCCTTTCTGCCCGTTTTTGAGGGGACCTGGGATCCAATCCGGGATCACAGGCTGCATTTAGTGGCCATGTGTGCGTAGTCTTTTTAAATCTATAACAGTTCCTCAATCTTTCTCTGCCTTTCATGGACATTTTTAAAGAGTACAGTCTGGTTATTTTGCAGAATGTTCTTCAAATGGGTTTATTTGATATTTCCTCATGATTGGTCAGGTCACGTCATGCATTTTAGGTAGAAATGGTAATAAGGGGGTAGAAATGGGTTTTCTAACACCACTCCCATATTGTGCAAACATGTTGGCCCGTGTCCTATGAGTGAGAATTTTCTGCAGAAGCCGGGTTTCACAGTGCGGCTTCGCGCTTTCCACCAAAGAACCTCACTTTGAACTGACTGGCCTAAATTTTTGATAAGATCCTTAGAACCACATTTAAGAGTAAAAATGGACTGGGGTGTCCATGTGTTTCTGGACTTTCTTCTCAGGACAAGATGAGCATTTGGATCTGTGCTAATGGTCTAAGGAAGGTTAAGAGAGGGCAGGAACTGGTTCTTGTAAACTGACAGTTCGGGAGAGTGAGTCGGAGATAATCACATAATCCATTTATAACCACCCAAGTTAACAAGCTCTCACCTTCTCCAAATAGGCCCCTTCTTTACAAATAGTCACTTCTGCGCAAAAGTGGGCTCTTGGCCATGTGACTGGAGTCACAAACAGCCAGTCTCATGGAATTATTTTCCTACAACACTACAAAGATCAATTTATATCAGGAGCACTATTAGAAACCATATCACGTTATTATTATTGTTTTAAGATTTTATTAATTTATTTTTAGAGAGGGGGAAGGGAGGGAGAAAGAGAGAGAGAAACATCAATGTGTAGTTGCCTCTTGCACACCGCCTATGGGGACCTGGCCCGAAATCCACGCATGTGCCCTGACTGGGAATCAAACCAGCGACACTTTGGTTCGCAGGCCAGTGCTCAATCCACTGAGCCACACCAGCCATAACTTATTATTAAATGTATAATCTCAGCTTTGAAAATAATTTTTTCTACCCCCAAATAACTTGCAGCCATGTCTGCCCCATGCAGTCCCAGGCTGTATTAGTAGACAAGAAACTCCCAGAACAAAGGTGGCTGGTTCTGAGCTGCCAAACTCTGGTCAGACACTTGTGAAGACCCGGTCCAGGCACCACACTGTGAGAGACATCCATAAATGGAATTATTTACAGAAAAGAATGAATAGTTTGCTAAAGAATTCGACTTGAAGACTAAGAATGGTATTTTGGGCTTTTTATGTCCAGCCCTGGCCTAAGCCCCAACGTGTGTTCTCAGCTTTCTTTCCTCCATGACTAGAATGCTTGTCTTGCCCTTATCAGTTGTCCTGATACTGAGGGACAAGGGCTTTGCTCCCTGCTAACACGCTGGCCAGATACAGCCTGTCAGCCAGGACTTCAGAGGATACCCCCCAAAAGAGGTGCAGGATGATTATCTGATGGAAGGAATTGTATCCACCTGGGACTCTAGGTCCTTCAATACCCACATTCTGCCATAAGAATGAACTTCCAGAACAAGCAGCAGGGTCTGTCTGTCCACCAGGCCTATTACATGCTCAGGGTGGCAGGGGCAGGTCTACGCCCATTGCAGGCTTCCACAAGTTTCCATCTGGCTGAGGGAGCTCACTGCGTCTGGTCTGTGGTCAGACACACACTACTGCAGGAAACGGGGGTCAGCGCATCCAGAAGGGCAGGAGAGCTATTTGCAAACTGTGGGGCCTTCACGAGGATGGATTAGGTAGAGCTATGAACTGGGACTTTATGAGGGACACTGGGAGAGACTTCAGTTCCGTGTGAGGGAGAACTCTCTAACAACCTTCTGCTTACCTTTTTCTCTCCTGCGGTGACTTATGTGCATAAAGAGCTGAACTATTTGCTAAACTGAGTACAATTGAGGCAGAGTCCTCTGAAAACGTAATAGGTGCCCTTAAGAAGGCAGCACACTCCCTTCTCTGACATTTGCAAGATATGAGGAGTGTTTTTGCTGGGCTGCTGAAGGGAGTGGAGCATGCAAGATAACGTTTAAAAGTCCCTTCTAAGCCTGAGATTCTACGAGGCTCAGTAATCAAATTTCAGTGAAATTTAACCTGGATATTTTCCCAAAAGTAATTGCTCTTTAGTGTGCCTCATTCTAAACTCAGAGAGGAAATATTTCTCAGTAATTGACAAAGAGGAGACTCTATCATTTGCCACATAAATCTCTGGAATTCACGGGCTTTACAGACAGAAAGTAGTGTGAAGTGGGAGAGTCATGTAACAAGAGAACCTCCCTCTCTGGTGAGGCCACTCAGAAGCTAAAACCTACTTATTGTTTCTTCAGGCCATCTGCTACTGACATAGCAGGAAGTTCGATTCCACCTGGACATACTGTGAAGTGGAGATGGAAAAAAAAGTGAGGAAAGAAAGCAAGTCAGATTTCATCTCAAGGAAAAACAAGTCTCAAATAATTATCAAAATAATTTTTCCATTTTATTTAACAAGATAACTCTGAATGTACACATTTAATTTACCAACATGGTGTAAAATATTTCTTTCCATCTTCCTTTTAGTCTAATAATTTCTACATACATTTGGACAGAGATAACAAACAGGGTTTGAACATAAGAAGATGAACATGCCTCAGCTGATTCGGTGTGACCGTGGTGTCAGCTGATCTTCCGTATTTGTGGAAGTTGGTTAGTTGGGCACGAGCCTGTCCACATCCCGCTGTGATCAGGCCAGACACTCACAAACAAGTGCTCATGCGCAACAGACGCATGCTGATCAGAGCAGTCATCCCTGACGAAGTTAGAACCTCAAGGATACATTTCCACGCCCAGAAACACCCTTGTATGTGGTTATTGTACAGCCTTAGGTACTTTCCTTCCCTCTGATGTGTGAGATCAAGTGTGCTTGTTGGGGGCAAGAAAATGCAGAGTCACAGTGGTGTTCCTTTTTCACCAGATGGCAAAGGGCCACGTGTAACCCATAGTGATTCTCTGAAAAGATCAACAATTCTTAAACAGGGCAACGTCCCTTCTGGGCTACAGACAAATTATACATTGTTTTGCTATAACACTGCTGGGCCTTATGGGGTGTCGATGAGTTTGACAAGAAGTAATATGTAAAATTCCTTTCTAGGAAAATATCTTATACTTGAAGAGTATAGATCATAAATAATACCAAACCAATTGCTAATAGTTCTGGGAAAAGTATTTACCATTAATTTTTCCAGGCCAAAAATTATACACAGGCAAAGAATTAGGCACTTTGAGGCTGACTCTTTTAAGAATTACTAAATGAACAGTTTTTACATTAATAGAGTAGCTGGCCCAATTACAAAGGGATTTATCCAACCAAGTCCTTGAATCGGTGGGCCAAGGCAAGCAGCGGATGCAGTCAGGGGTGGGGGGTGGGGAGAGCAGCACCTAGTTTGGGAATGAAAAGCGCCGATTAATACTGAGCAGCAATCATAGTCCCTCACAGCATTTGTCTCTGATGGAAAAATGACAATGTCAGCTCATGGAGTGACAAGAATTTATTGGGTACATATTTTCTGGAACGTCTATGCTTCAGTTTAAAGTACCATTCAGTTAAAACTGTACTATTTACACATCAGAAAATATGCCAGGGGCTCAGAGCATGCCTCCAAGACACAAATATACAAGACGATGGCAGGCTTATTGCAAGACTCCCTAAAATAATGGGAAATGATGATGCAAAAAGAATAAAAATGTGGGCCAGATATTGTTAAGGAGCCATACTCCGGGGAAGGCACTACTTGAAGAGCACAGAAGACTATTTTACCCAAGAGGGAATTACAAACATAAAAATAAAATATTTGGTATTCTACACTATCATACAAAAATAAATATATCCATCAATAAATAGCAGGACACCTAGAAACTTTTACGTGACTACTGTGGCTGTTGGCTGCCCAAGTCTCCCTGTTAGAATTCTCCTCAAGAACTGTTTGGGATTATCGACTTAAGTGAGGATAACGTGGCCATTAACCTGTAAAGAAAAGACTGGCGTGGGATGTAGCCAAGGTCTATGATCAGAGAAGACATTAGTGAGCCCTACTTTCCTAAGGTTCTGATGATTTTATGGCCTCATATTAACGCAGCGACATTCGAGACATGCAGGCACGCTGCAAGAGGCCTGTTGAGAGCTGGGAGGACTCCTCTGGTTATGGTTTATGTTCTTTCATTCTCTGATGAGAAGAAAGCAAAAATTTTAAAAAGTCACTAGCACATTTGAACAACCGATATGCGGCTTTCTGCACCTTCTTTCCACAGGGAAGAAGAAAATCAGGAAAATGCATGCTTACGTCTGGGCTGCGGGAAAAGAAGCAGCATCTGGGATGTGCAGCCTGACTGCAGACAGCCTAGATTTTCCTGTGCCTTTCACAGAAGAGTGATCAAAGCTGCTCGCGACAAGACTTCTCCAGGAACCTGGCGAGGCAGCAGAGGGCGAGGCAGCAGAGGGCGTGAGCAGGGTGCTAATAGCAGTGGGGTGCCAGAGTCAGCAAGCATGGCTCCTGAGAGCAATTGTGAAGTTCGGGAATTTTTACAAGCTGGTTGACATGACTTTGGTACCTTGAAATAGGCCAGGGTGGGAGATACACATCAGGGCACACTCACCCCAGGACTGCTGGCTGTACAGCATTTGCCAGCTGTCCTACATATTTTAGACGAAATATTGCCTGACTCTTATCAAACTAGAACTATCTTGTTCAACTGAGGTTTTATCGTATATCTATTACAGTGTCCTTTAGAAAAGATAAGAAGTACCGTAGAGTATATGATTATACAGTGTGTACCGTGGATGTAAAGGATGCACCACATCCCGCTGAGGGCTCTAAGTGTGGCTTTCCAGAGCCAGTTACACACACACACACCGCACATGCACACACACCGTTGTATAGGGAGGCTATTCCATAAATGAATGTTTCTGAATTGCTGACCACCTCAAATATCACTCACTGTATAGTCCCTGATGGTCGGAATACCACTTTTTCAGGACAGTGAATTCCCCAGGACCTTCCCTCTGTTTGCTCCCAGAATCTATGCATCCAGATGTACAGAGGCGAGGTCCAAGTTGGGCAAAATGTCTTTCAAAATAGCTTCCCTTGCCTCTGCTTTCTAGTGTGAGATGAGTTTATAACCCCAAGAGTTTTGTGAAAGGGAGGCTGAAAGGGAGGTTTCTAAGGGTAAAAAACCTGCCAGACTTCTGAAGGAAACATTCAATAGGGTGAGGGGGGACAATGTACTCGAAATCCCATTCCAGATTCTAGCGTGAAACATCTGTGCCTCCTGCCTGCAGGTGTCAGAACAGTCTGAGAACTCCACTTCTCTGGTCCTTCCTGCACAGAGACCAGGACACCTTACGGGAGGTGGGGACGGGCTAAGACCACAGCCAGAGTCTCAGGGTCCTTCCCGCTGGCCAACTGCTGGCCGACCCAGCGGACCATTGCTGCCAATACTTCCCAGTCCCTTGGTCCTGGCCACTTCCAAAATGGGAAGACTGCAGAATGGGAAGGCTATAGAACTTCTCCCATGGGACAAACCTGATTTCAAAATTCAGGCTTAGCTTTCTAGTCATTTGCTTGTGTGTATTTATGAATTCATTACTTAGGTGGATCTATTTGGACTTTCATTTTCTTTTTCTTATACTTAAGAATGCTTCACAAATAAGCCATTTCATAAAAGATATTATTAAAAGCAAATCAAATTAAATGTCATGAGGAAAATAGAAATTAGAGCTCTAACTTCATTCATCTTGAAAGAAATGCTTTTAGGTGTCCCTCCAGGTCACAGCAGAAACAATGAAGGCCCATGAAGTCAAGGGACATAGGAATGGGAGGACGTGAGGCTCTGGGGCAAAGAAGAAAGAGGGAAGGAAAAAGGTGGACAGAACAAATGTAGAGGGCAGAGGCAAAGGAGAAATATTAAGGATGGAAGAAAAATATTAAGAAGTGAAGAGTCCAACAGACAGATCCCTTCTGATTTTTCTCCTCTTGTTCTTTGAAAATTTTATTTCATCCAAAAGATTTAATTCTCCAATTAGAACTGCTTATAATTTCATAGGTACATCCTAGGATAACATCTAGATTCTCTTCCCCTCCTCCCCTATGTGCCCCCTTCCACCTCCTCTACCCCCTGCAGCAATAAAGGCCAACATTGGCTTTGCCTTCATCTTATCTCAGAAACAGATGCCACCCTGAAGCCCCACTGTTTTCCATTATTGACCAGGCGCTGCCCTCTAGAGCATGTCGATACCCCCATGGGTTTACCCCTTGCTATTGTACGTTAAGGCCATTACCTCTTGAACCCATTTGGTTTCTGCATCAAATAACCCCTCTCCTCAAACATAAAACATCCTTTACCAGGCCCTGCTGCTCTGAACACTGTCAGAAACTCAACTGATGAAAGCTCACCTGTATTCTCGATAGTATTTAGAAAATGTAATAGTTCCCAGGAGGGTTAAATTCCTGGTGCAGATTGTCTTCACGTAAATCCTACTCAGGGAAGAGGTGACTGAGAACGGACCGTTGGCTTTGGTATACACGCATTTGATTGAGTCGTGCATGTGTGTGAGTCTAATGTACCTCTATAGAACCCAGAGAGCTTTATAAGTTTATCTATGTACACATATACATACACAAATGTCTGCCTTCTGACACTATATTTCTGCTTAGGGGGTCCTGGCTTCAAATCGACATAGAAGACAAGCAGTATGGGTTTGCCACTTGCCATTAGAGGTGGCATTGTCAGAAAATGGCAAGTCCAGAGAAAAACAGATTGGAAGAAATGAGACTGTGTAACATAATAAGCATTTCCTACAACAAATTCACCTGTCCATTTCCCTAAGGCAGTAAACCTCTATGATCTGTACACCCTTATTAAATAATCTTATTAAATAAGGACACAAAATATACACATATACAGTTATTAAATAAGCAACAAACTCCTTTTCTATCTGCAGCCACACTCAGCGACAGCCATGCCTTCGTATTTAAACTTGTAGGTGACGACACCTTTGTCTAAATAGAGGATGGAGATGGGCTCTAGCTTGGTGGGCACACAGCAGGCTTTGGAAGCCTTCTGGGAATTCTTGAGGTGGACCAAGGCCTGGATAATGGCATGTTTTGTGGGTGTGAGATGCTCTGCCAGAGGGTAGTTGCAAACACCACGGCATTCGTAGGCTTCATATCCAGGCGGGGCGATGATCCAAGAGTCCCAGCCAATCTCCTTGAAGTCGATGTAGAGCGGGGTCCTCTTGCAGTAGTTTCCTTTGGCATTCCTTCTGATGCGGGCAGTAGAGTCATAGATGATGTTCGACCTCATCTGCAGCAAAGCCTCTTCCCCGGGTCCACTGGAATAACCATCAAGGCCCAGATTGTCCAGCTCCAGAAGCTGCTCATGGGTGATCATTTCACTCAGTTCCTCGTTCTGTTCCTTCTCACTGCTTTGGTCATCAGAAAACACGACGAGCAAAGGGACATGCTTATTCTGGGCACTGGTGTCTATTTCCAGTTGTCCCCTGCCAGTGCCCTCCATTTCATCGTGTCTGCTCTCGATGTGGACTTCCAGCTGGTGGGTGGATGAGCCTGACTGTTGCCAACGCCGGATGGCACTGGTGACATCGAAAGTCTCCCACTCACTGTTGGTTCCATAGACCTTCTCGGACACCAAGATCAGCATGTTTCTTTCCCCCTCGTTGTCCTCTTTGCCCTCAAGTGCTTCAAAAATGGTAATTTTCCTGTCTGCTCCATCATATATCATGCGATCTCTCTGCACCAATGTGTACAACCTGAGTTCAGCCATGATGACCTCTTCATGCTGAGGGATGGACACATTGAAGAGGAGAGGGTATTTTCTGAGCCCATTAAAATTGGCTGGTTGGGAAAACAGATCTAAAAAAAAAAAATCAGATTTGCAGTATGTTACAGAAAAAAACAGACTATTCATGTCATACAAGGGCCTCCAATGAAGGAAGTTTTATACAGAAAAAATGTGGGGATATCAAAGAAAATAAACACAATGTTAGCATTCTTTGACACAGAGAATACCGAGTCAATGGTAGAATGCTAAATTGAGTTAAGCTGTCAAGACTAATGAGGAAAATGGCAGCTGAATGAATGGTGGAAAAGTCGCCCAGGCTTGCCCGTGTAGCTTGCCAGCCACAGAATTATAGAACTGGGAAGACCTTGGGGATTGTGTGGGCAAGCCCCCAATTCTTCTAACCAGTAAAGAGCTAACAAATGAAACATGTGGTGGGGGTTGAAGCTTTTTGGGGATGAGGGCCTCATTATTTGTCACATTTGCATTTGTAAGGGGCAGATATCTCCACACAGTTAGCTGGGCACTGGTCTTCCTCAAGACCTCCATCTAGACCAGGGGATGGTAAACTAAAGCCCACGGGCCACCAGTTTTGGGAAATAAAGTTTTATTGGAACACAGCCTCACCCCTCTGTTTCTGTATTATCCGTGACGACTTACCTGCACTACAAAGGCATAAACAGTCATAAGAGAGCAACAGGGCTCATAAAGCCTAGAATATGTACTATGTGTCTGGCCCCTTACCAGAAATGTTTGCTGACCCCTCCTCACGAGGCCAGGAAGCTGGCCATAAACCAAAGGGGTCACAGCAGGTGATTTTGGGTATGCAGTCCGTGAGAAGGAGGGACATAAACCTTAGGGATAAACTGGCGCCTTAGTCTTACCCCCTCAGCACGTGGCATAGGGCTGGGCAAGTCAAATCGCTCAAGAGTATTTACTGAAATATATTTTTAAAGGTCCGTTAGTCTTAGAAGCATATCTCCAAATATTATCAAGTTGACTCTCTAAGAATTTTATAGGAGTCCAAAATTCTTGTACTCTTGCCCCAGGTAATACATTTCTAAAAGGAATCCCCAAGGGACTTGGTCATCCATCAAAGGGTTCCATGAGACCAGCGAGGCTCAGGACCACCAGTGAAGGGTTCTCTATCATCTTCGGCAGCATTTTCCCAACTACATACCCAATTTGTGAATTTAATATTTTTATTTAATGTGATCTGATTATTTTATACTTCCTACCCCTTTTAGATTTGTCCTAAGCAATAGCATTTATATAATGATGGGTTTGAGGTGGTATGGGGATATGTTTCTAGCTCACAATAATAAAAGTGTACAATGATTTCACAGGACTTATCCCTTCCTCTGGATATGGCCTACAGCCATTGTACACACGGCCAGAGGGAAGTGTTGGGCAATGGCATGCATTTCAGCTCTCTAGCACGGCTCTCAGGAGCAGCTGTAACCAGGTCTAGACCTCTCGATCCAGTCATTACTTTCATGGATCCTCTCCAGTGCAGGACACATGGCATTTGTTCCACTGATTCTTGTTGAAAGATGAAATAAATTATAAACCCTTCTGTTTAAAGTAGACCGATATCCTTGCCACTTGCCACAACAACCCTTTACTGGGTATTGCACCTGACACCCAGTGTAGGCTAGGTTAGGCTCTTGTGACTCTCGGAAAGCCCCATCCATCCCCTCATCTGCACCTGTCCAGTTGTGACTCCCCTGGTGAGACCGACCCTTCCCCTCCTCCTCTCTGGACATTCACGCCCCTCTGCACCACTTGAGTGCTCACTCTCTATCTTGCCTTTGACCTTTGCCATTTACATCTTTGTATTTCAGTTATCTTTTCATGAATGGATCTTCCCAACTAGACTGTCATCATGTTGGTGGGTACTGCATGTTAAACTCCTTTCTCTACCTTCAGCCTGCCGTGATGCCTTAGAGGCAGGTCTTTAAACATACTGATTAATTGATGACTCTGGGCATCAGATCAAACTGATTCATAACATATGTCCTTATTACATCAAGTAGATTGGAAGTTGTCCCCCCCTTAAAGAATGGAGGAGATGACTCCCCTTGGACAGGGAACATGTGAAGACCAAAAATAGGGGAGTAGACTGGTTGCTTGACCATGAGAAAAGTGCAGAATAAGGCTCACTATAGTGAGAGGGAAGGACGACAAAGGAGCACTAGCGAACTTTTGGTGGTGATGAACATGTTCACTACCTTGATTGTAATGATGGTTTCAGTGACTGTTCACATATGTTAAAACTTATCGAATTGCCCTGACCGGTGTGGCTCAGTTGGTTGGAGCGTCATCCCATAACCGAAAGGTTGCAGGTTCGACTTCTGGACAGGGCACATACCAAGGTTGCGGGTTTGGTCCCCAGTCTGGGTGCATATGATCCCCAGCCCAGGTGCATTCGATGCCCCGTCCGGACACATATGGGAGGCAACCAATCAATGCTTCTCTCTTGTATAGATGTTTCTCTCTCTCTTCCTCTTTAAAAAAGCAATGAAAAAATGTCCTCAGGTGAGGATAAAAAAAAGAAAAACCTATCAAATTATATATACTGTAAATATGTGCAGTTTATTGTATGTCAATTATATTTCAATAAAGCTGTTTTTAAAAAAGTCTCTTGTGTACTTGCAAACATAGTAATAGGTGGAGGAGTTATGTGTCTGAGCAAATTTCCTGTTCCAGGTGCTCTGCAAGCATGGTTGTATTTAGCTCTTTTGTCCCTGCGATGCAGGTATCGCTACTCTGTTCATTTTACACAGAAGAAATGGAAGCTCGATGCAGAGAAGTGACTTCCCCCAGATGACAAGGTTAGGTCAGAGCAGTGGCAGGAATACACGTAGTGCTTTTTCCACCTTGGAGGTGACAATTGTTTCCTTCTGATCAGTTAGGTTTGGAGGGATTGGGGGATTTGTTTTGTCTTGTTTTGTTTTGTTGGACTTTATCTCCTAGGAAGCTGCACTGAGCAGACCCGAAGAGTCACCAGAGAGACAATAGCAGCTGACAGGACGAGCCCAGTGCAGAATTCATGTCTTGGGGGCTGCGCATTTCCTCCTGCACACTGGCAGAGGTGCAGGCACCTGAGTTGTCTAGGGAGAGGTGTTCCTGCCCTCACTGATCTCCAGTAATGATAAAGAAGCTCTGCAAACTCCACTTCCTGACCTGAACCATCCAAATCCTCTGTGGGAGAAGTGAGAACTGAAAAACTCTGATTTTCATGGAGAATGTGAGCATTTTTCCGCTCACACCCTAAACCAGGCACCTAGGGCTAAGGGCTCAGAAACATTAGGAAGGAAAGGCTCCCAGAGAAGGAGACTGTTCATTTTCAATTCAGACTCACCTCCAAAGGAATCTGCAATTTCATCATGCCATTTCCATAATGTTATTAAATGTTGCTAAATAATATACCCAATATGTTACTAAATATTAGAAATTTTGATCTGTCAACTAAATTTTTAAGGCAAATGGTATCTCCAAGGACTGAGCAATACCTACTTAAAATTTTCTGTAATGCCTAGAATTTAAGGAATTAGTCAAGAATAACTCATATAGCCCTGGCTGCTATGGCTCAGTGGATTGAGTGCTGGCTTGAGAACCAAAAGGTCGCAGGTTCGATTCCCGGTCAGGGCACATGCCTGGGTTGCAGGCCAGGTCCCCAGTAGGGGATGTGTGAGAGGCAACCACACATTGACATTTCTCTCCCTCTCTTTCTCCCTTCCTTCTCCTCTCTAAAAATAAATACAATCTTAAAAAAAAAAGCCAACCAGAGAATAACTCATATTTATTCAACACTTCATAGCAAATGGAATGTTTCTTACTCAGAATCTCTTTTGAATTGCTTGATTATATTATATAGTTATATTATCCCCAACTTACAGATGAGGAAATTGAGGTTCAAAACAATTAAGCTCATTGTTCACAGCTACAAAGTCAACCTGCTCTCAAAATTCGAAATTCTGAGCTATTTCTCTGACACCACCTTTCTCTTTTTAAGAAGGTCTGGCCAACATCAATCTTCACTTTTTTGTACCAGGTGCAACAATGCTTTTTTGTACTTGGTTAATGAGTATAAAAGCATAATTAGTAAATATTAACAAATATTAATATTAGTTTCTTTGGACCCACAGTTTTTAACCATAGGTATCAGGGTGTTTTGGGGTTTTGTTTGTTTGTTTGTTTGTTTTGCTTACTAACACCATAATAAACAAAGGATTAACTTTCTAGTTCATTAGATTTAGTTACTGAGTAAAGATCTGGGAGGAGAAAACACTTTCCCACTGATATTTAAAGATTGTGCATCACTCTCGTAAAGAAATAGCTATTAGCTGCATCATTAACTGGGCCATGAACACTTCCTGAACTACAAACGGTGCTTCAAGGATATACTTGTCACATCAAATGCAGCACAACTTTAGGAAGGCTCTCTATGATAAGTTTCCATCCTGTCTGAACAACTTCTAACTAAGGTCACAAAAGGGAAACTCATCCAAAGTTTGAGCGAAACACAAATCACAACTTTCTGGGGTTTTTTATTATCATAATTTTCAGTCTAAGTAGAAGTTGACCTATTTTGTAATCAATCAAAAGCCAAATAGAAACCAAGGTCTATCTGGAAAAGTAACAATAAGGGTGGAGTAATAAGCCAACATTAATTTTTTGTATTACTTGCTGTCAAAATTAAAAAACTTTAAAGACCCAATTATAATGTGGAAATGGTAGACACTTTAGGACTGCGAATTAAAAGATATTCTTTAATACCTTTTAAAACCCTTTGGAAAATAAGCATTAACATGGAATAAGCCATCGTGTGCATTGTTTTGTGTTATCTGTGTACACACCCTTTTATTTTATTCCCAAGCCTTATAAATTTACTTATCACTTCTTGGGAAAAGAATCCAAACCAAATTTCATCAATAAAATGTCAACTTACCTTCATTTTTGAAACTCCTAATGATGTTGGCAGATGGCATGGAGGTGCGGTCTGTCGCAAATTTGTTGTAGAGTTCCAGCATGTACTCTGGAGGGTCAACCTTGGCTGAATCCTGCGTAGGGATGTCAGACAGGTTCAATGTCTTGAGAAACTCATTCTTCATGCTCTGCAGCAGTGTGTCAAAGTCAACACCGTCTTGCTCCGAGAAGACATCGTCGAAGAGGGGCATATCTTCTTCCAGAGGCGACTGCTCCAGGCTCATGATGGGGCTGCCAGAAGCAGAGTGAGCCACCAGGCAGAGGACGGCGCACAGCTGCAGGGCCAGAGGACCCATGACTCTGCTCGAGCCCCCAGGCCAACCCAGGAAGGTCTAGCTCTCCTGGGCTCTAAGTGGCAGTTTTATCTTGCGGGAGCCGAGCGTAAATGTCTCCTGTCACTGGAGACAAGTTTGGAAATTCTTCCTCTCTCTCCCTCCCCCTACCATTCTTCCTCTTCCCCCAAAGTCAGGTTGCAGTAATTGGATAACAAAATCCCCTATAGGGGCCTAGCCTTTCTTATCTCTCTAGTGTAAACTTGTGCACCAGATTTTGTTTCTATCTTGCAATCCTTTTTTCTTTTAATGAGCATTTTGTAAACATTTTCACATTCTGACTGACTGGCTGAGAGATAGGACAATTTTCTCATTGCAAAGGCTCTGCTTCTCTTCCTTTTGATTCACTTCCTTTTGGCAGGAATGCCTAAATTCTGCTTTTACGCAGTTCAGTTTCACACATGCATGTAATAAATATTAAGAGCGAGCACAGTACCCATCAATGGCAACCTGTATTAATTCGAGTAACGGGGCTTTCATCCTCACGTAAACATTTTTAAGAAAGACTACATATCAAAAATCTCCAGGTTAAGTTATAGATATAAGTGAATGTATATAAATTTTTAAAATCTTATGTTTTTAGCAATAGGAAGTATAAATTTCACTATCAATAGCCTTCTTCTTTTTGTACAGATTTGACCTGGCTAAAATGGCTTTTGAAAAATAGAGACAGTGCTTTATTATAAAAGCAACCAAAATTTATTAGATGCTTTCCTACAAACAGGCATTGTGCTCAGTGCTTTACATGTATCACCTAATGTGTTCCCTGTAATAACCTTATTATCCCCATGCCTATATGGGTCACTATGGGTCAATAGCTTGCTGGAGGTCACAAAGCTACAAAGTGGTAGAACCAGGAATTGAACCCAGGCAGTCTGACTCTAATTTAAAAAATGAAACCGTCAGACGTTTGAACCAGTGTTCCCCTAGACTGGGGCGTGAGCAGCGATACCGAAAGGCTAACCAAGCCCCGGCCCAGCTCTTCCCAGAAAGTCCACAGTCAGCAGGCAGGCAACAATTTTCAAGTCCTTCACTCGTGCAATGAGTTACTAACACGACCCAAATCCCTGCCAAATCTATCTTCGTGGCTCACTCAAACTGATCGTTAAGTGGCTCCAGTAAAAGCTTGGTGTGTACTATTATTAGGCAAATGAAAAATGACAAATGCCGTGGTCTGAAATACATTGTATGTCTGGTCTAGAACACATAAATCAAGTTCATCTCACTTTCCAACTCCAATTAGTGGGGGTGGCAGCATGGCCCGGTCGGGATGGTCCTGTGGACAACTTTGGGGGTTGGGGGGTGTTGCCACTGAGGCAGAGGGCCTGGTGGTGTCGCCCTGCCTGCTCAGTGCACTCCCTGTGTGACCACTCCGGCGCCCGGCACTGTGTTCGGACGGCTGTGTCTAGACAGTGGACACGCTGGGATACTCTTAATTTCTGAGTTAACTTTTCCTGCATTTACCCCAATAGGTTAGCTGTAATATCTTCACTTTTTCCCCCTCTAGGCTCCCAAGTTTAATGGTCAACTTTTGATTCTTTCTTCTCCTAAAATGTAATATTTAGCAGCAACTTTTTTGAATAATCATAGAAAAAACAGAATTTTGAGAAGAAAATCTCTCCTCAAAACTGTCCATTTGTTTAGTAGTTGTTAGTTGCGCTTCGCTGCTCCATTTCAGTTGAAACTTCTGCTCTTACACTGAAAAGACAACTACATACTAAAAATAGGTTACACCCCGAACAGGTCCAGTAGTGAGTGAGTCCAGGGGCCGGGCCACCACCTGCAGGTGGTGCTTTTTAAAGTGAGTTTTCTGACAGCACGCCAGAAGGGCTCCTATATCATGTCCTGCATCAAAACAAGCCCCGTTTATCTTCACACACACAGATGTCAACGCACACTCCAAATCTCTGAATGGCAGGCATGTGCGTGTAACCGCCCAGGACAGCAGAGTAAGTGGCGGTACTTACAACCCGGGTGCACGGGGTCAGGAGCAGAGACATGCATCCCACCCTGCAGAGTTCTGGTTCTTCACATCCTCAGGGGGAAGACGCGAACTGAGATACCACTCGCTGCCCTGTCCTCGGTGCCAGTGTAACTATGGGGTTAAATATTTGAACCAGTCTCCGAACAAGAAATGTTTAGGTTTGAGGTTGATTGAAAGATAGAATAAGAAAATGTCTATAACTACATCTCAATGCCTGTGACTTCCTGAACTGCAAGGTCATTAAGCCCCTCTCACCTCTGCTGGGGTGGATGAGGAAGGAGACTGAGTTCACGCATGGAAGAAGGGGACATGGACTTCTTCCCTCTTCTAGGCCTGCGATAGCTTATAATTTATAGCTGCACGATCTCATTATCCCTATTTCAAGGCTAGTTTCAATAACTGTTCAAATTTGAAGGATCCAAGATTGAGTTTCCCTGGCCTCTCAAAGGGACCCGTGGTCCAGACAAGGTGAGACCCCTTGGGCAGCAGCCTTGGGAATTGTCTGTTTCCTGTGAGTCCAGCAAGGACCCTGGAAAATGTAACCCGTCAAGCCCTCCTGACTGACAAGAGGTCAGTGAAGTTAGGAGGTTTCTGGACATGACTCCAGGTTCTTGGGACCCCCTCCACCTTGGACCCCACTTCAGAAGCATTACACTACTCTTGCTGCCTACTCAGAAGTTATCAGAACTTTGGGGTGCACCAGCTACATAACAGGCCCCAGCCAGTCAGAACAGACCCTAGCTGTATTGCCAGCACAGCAGCCCAGAGGCCCCAAACTTGACTGTGAGGATTTGGATTCAGAGGAGGTGGGATTCTGAGACGAGGGCTCGGGTAGCAGCCGGTAACCCACCTTCAGGGCACTGTTTTGATACTTTGGCACTGCTCAGCCCTGCTGTACTGCGTACTGCAGGTGACTGCAAGGTCAGCCTAAAATTGCTGATCCGCAGCGCTGCAAGCTACATGCGTGGGAATTTACAAATTCAATACGAGGACAGGGAGTATGCGCTGATCATCCCCTGACTGCCACCGGAATCTGCTCTCTGGCTGTCCCCTCATCCTTCACTGTTCCCAGACCTAGGAATCCACCGTGGGGGGAGCTTTGCCCGGAGGATAGGTAGGGAGCTCCGCTCTTCTCTGATACCATCTGCCCCAGCACCTCCTTCCAGGATTAGAATTTGCCTTGGCAGAGGCATTTCTCATCAACTCCGTCCTCCAGAGCCCACATTTTCACTGGGGGAAATGTTTCCTTGCCTCCACTGACCCCTCAGTCTTTATGTTGCTGCTTACTCGAGGCTTATCAGTCTGCGGAGTGGTTCCGATACGCAGTGGTTCCGACACACTAGCACACAGAGGTTGTCTCCTCAACTCCACTCAGCTCCTTCAGTGATGTGACTTAAATGGTCCCTAAGCTCACTCTTTCAGTAACTTTTCACATGATTTCTTCATTGTCTGGTAAGGCCTATAATGTGAATTCAATAATTAGGTGAACAATAAAAAATATGAGGTCTTTGAAGGGTATTTTGTTCAACAAGATCTCTTGTGTGTACCTATTCTGCGTCAGGTACTCCCTAAACACAAAACCTGAAGAAAATAGACCAAACCCCTGATCTCGTGGAGGTTACTTTCCAGTTGGAGGGAAAGAGTCAATAGAACCGATATACAAATAAAATGAGGTGCCTGTTGGGTGGTGATAAGTACAGTGGAAAAAACAAACAAACAAACCAAAGTTATATTTGTAAGAGGATAGAAAGTGCCAAGAGAAGGGGTTGCTATTTCACTGTCAAGGCCAGAGAAGGCCTTGCAGGTGGAGGCCAGGGAGGACCCTGGGGCCCATGCCGGAAGGGCATTGTAAGCAGAGGGAACAGCCTGTGTGAAGGCTCTGAAGTGACAGCATGCTTGGGAGGCTTACACACCAGCCAGGTCAGGATAGTTGTAGAAAATCAAGAAAAGAGGAGAGTTACAGAAAATGAGGTCCAAGATTAAGTGCAGTCTGGACCAATTAGGAGGTGATGGACCTTTTTTAAGTCCTACTATACAAATACACAACTTTGCTGCTTGTTTTTTTCACTGAACATTCCATCTTAAGGGTTTTTCATGTTGCCACATAATCTTCACAACCAGTAATTTAGTAACCGCCTAATTCCATCGGATGGCTGTCCCATAACCTTGTAAGAGAATTTTTGAAGTAGTAAAGAAAAACTAACAATTCTGTTGAAATGTAAAGACATTGGATGTTTAGATTCGACACACAAGTGCCAATGTACTGTAAAATTGAGAACACAATACATATATTTGTTTACTTAAAATGTGGGTTGGAGAAAGAAAAAAAGCAGAGTGGTCAAATAACATTTATTCTCTGTAAAATAATAGTAGTCTCAGGAATAAATGGAAACTAGTAGTCTGTACCACATAGCGTCTTGCCTGGACTGAGGAAACAGGTTACCAGCTGGCCCCCTGCCTCTGCTCCCACCTCCTAATAGTCTATCTCAGCACGGCAGTCAGATCCTGATACGACATTAGCTCATCACGTCTTTCCTCTCTCGGAGGAAAAGACAAAGTCTTGCAAAAGTCCTAGGATCCCTCCGTTACCTCTCTGGTATCGCTGACACTTATTAACTCCACTCCAGTCCTACGGTCCCTTTCCTATTTTTTTAAAAAAGATTTTATTTATTTATTTTTAGAGAGAGGGAAAGGAAGGGAGAAAGGAAGAGAAACATCAATGTGTGGTTGCTTCTCACACGCTCCCAACTAGGGACCTGGCCTGCAACCCAGGCTTGTGCCTTGACTGGGAATCGAACCTGTAACCTTTTTTTTTTGCAGGCCAGCGCTCAATCCACTGAGCCACACCAGCCAGAGCCCCTTCCTATCTCTTAGACACTCCACCTTGGGCCTTTGCTTCAACTGTTTTCTCTGCCAGAAACAACCTTCCCCTGATAATTCACACGGTCACTCTCAACCTCTTAAAGTCTTTGCTCAGAATTGCCCTCTTCAGTAGAAGCTGCCCTGACCACTCTCTTCGAAGGGCAGTCCATCAGGCAACCTGGAACCGCCTGCTCTGCTCTAGCATTTACTCATCACCTGCCAGCATAAGGAACGATTTATTACGACCACATTCTCCTTGCTTTCTGTGTGTCTCTCTCTGCCAGCCCCTCACCCCCTAACTAGAATATGTGTTCCCCAACTGCAAGGATCTTAGTTTTGTTCCTGATGTATCCTGAGTGCCTGGAGCTGGCATGTAGTAGTTCATAAACAGCCATTGAAGGAACAGGTGGTAGCAAACAATTAAATGTTTTCCTCTTCGGATTACTTATAGTAACATCATAAACACATAAATGCCATTTAAAATAAATATCCATCATTATAGTTGCATGCATTTCTTTTGAGACCCACTATATAGCTAGGTTGGTTTCTATACCACCATACACACTATTCATCTAAATATTTGCAAAGAATTAGTTTACTATTCTTCTAAAATTGTATTATGCCATGTGTCACATACACAAAGCGTTTATATAAAGTATACAAAAACTTTTGAAGATAATAATAAAACAAACACACCATGGGCCTACCACCCAGTTTAAAAAATAGAAAAGACCAGTACCTTCAAAACCTTCAATGTAACCCTTCCCAATTCATCTCCTTCACCCAATTATCTACTAGACAATTTTCTGCTAATCAATCTGTTACATTTTATGATTTTACGACATAAAAACATATCCCTAATGGCATATACTTCAGTTTTGCCTATTATCATGTATAAATGAACACATGCTATATTTTTTCTTGCTTTTTTGCACTCAACAGAATGGTTTTTGATGCACATGTTGAATGTTTTTTGATGCTCTTCATACATGTTGATGCATGTGGCTGTAGTTCATTGATTTTCACTGTTTTAAACATATATAACTATATATTTGTGCATTACGCCCTTGACAGACACCGGGACAGTTTCTTCGTCCCCGTCACACAGAGTGTGTTGTGAGGAGTCTTACAGCCAACCTGTTTTCCCAGGTGATCCCTCAATTCCGTTCCTCCCAGCAGGCATTCCCACTGTTTCTCATCCTTGCCGGCACCGGCATAGGTTGACTTTGGGGACATGAGTGAGGCTTAGAGGTTCTTTCTTCTGCTGCTCTTCCCGTTCAGCCCTGCGGGCTGCACCACAGCATGAGCCAGTCTCCTGGACAAAAGGGTAAATAAGGGCTAAACTTGGAAAAATAATGGTGAACCTTTATCTAGGTCATATGAAGGCCTTGGGAGCAGTCCTGGGAGCGGGGCGCCTTTCATCCTAAGAACTGGTACCTCATGTGCTATCTCCGACCCTAGAAGAAGAAAACAAGGAGATAAATTATTATCCTATCCCTCTTTGCTCAAAAAGGAGGGGGCAAGGAGACAGTCCACATTTAGAAAAGGTATGTACATTAATATTATCTGTCAAATTCCAAAGTAACAAAATAGTATTATTATTACTAGCTTTAGAAAAAGCTTCACCAAGAGTTCCTTGGGCTAGTGAGTTCCCAAATTACATTTGAAATGGAGGTTGTTACACTTAACCTCCTGTTCCAAACACATTTGCTCACAGACTGGGGCGAGCTTCACGGGTTGCAGGAGATTACATTATTTGTATCTTAAATAACATTTTCGTAGTTCTTCAACAAAAAAATTTTTGGCATGTGTTTCTTAAGTAGTAAATGCTAAAAATGACCATGCCCACTGATTTAGGATATCCTCGGAGTGGAATGGCCTGTCCATCAGCCTGCCCTTAGAATCACTAGAGGTGTTTGACAGCTGTGCTAAGCAACCGTGCCGAGTGCAAAGACAAAGCTGTAAACCCAGCCAGGGCGTTCTGCCACCACACTGAGATAAGTCAAGCCCTTTAACACCAGAGGCTGCTAAGGGTTTATTCCACACTCTCAGCAAGATAAGCTGCCATTCACGCCTCACAGGACACTCAGATCTGGAAAGCAGCTCAGAGGAAAAACTAAGAGCCATGAATAAGTACAATTTTTTCGGTGAATGAAATTAGTAGTTTTCAAGTTGTTTTGACCCTATTTCCATGAGGAGCCATGAAGAGCACATATTCTGGGCTTTCTGGGAAGGATCATGTGGAAAAAGGAATAACCCCAGCCCAGTTGGTGGGCGTGGTCCCGAAATGTGAAGGGTCACCCGTTCCATTCCGGTCAGGGCAGCCCCTGGGTTGCAGGCCGGTTCCTGGCTGGGGCATGTCGGAGAGGCAACCGATCCACGTTTCTCTCACACACCGATGTTTCTCTTCATATCTTTCTGCACCTCCTTTCCTTCCCCCCACCTATAAAATAAATAAATAAAGTCTTAAAAAAAGAAAATGTGTAGTCCCGGGGTGTTACCCGAGCCCCGCTATGGAAGGTGGCGTTTTGCTTCCTCGTTTTACAGATGAACTTGAGGTTCAAAAGGTTAAATGAATCACCTCAAGGTCACATGCTGGGGAAACTTGGATTCACACTCACCCTCTTGCCACTGTTCCTTCCGATTTGTCCGAGCCGCCTTTGCTAGGTTACTCGCCAGCCCGCGGAGTCGGACTTTGAGCAGGTGGGCAGGGCGGGAGGGGAAACCCGGGCTGCGCGTTATGCGCCTCTCTGCACTGGCCCTTAATGCGGTTCCCTGAAAGCGGAATGAATCCTCTAATATTTTTAAACTTCCTAAGACAGTTCCAATTTCAAATGTTCTGTCCTGTTTCTCCAGAAGGATGGGCAAAACACGAATCTCTTTTCTTTTTTTATTTAAAAAAATATGGTCACCTGTCTGTAGATTTCATCATACATACACTTTAAAGGAACAAAGCACATTCCCTCTTCAAGTCATTACCAGCAGAACCTTCTTTAGAACTGCAAGGTCAAGACAAGCCACCCCCATGATATAATTGAACTTGGAAAGTGACTATGACAAGATGATGAATAACTAGAAGAAAAACAAACATGGTTTTATTTAAAAAAAGATTTATTTCAACCATATCCGTCTGTGAATGTCAGTGTCATGGACTGAGAGTGTATAACCATACAGAATGTCACAGAAGTAACCCCTTTAAGACTTCACTTTCAGGGATCATTTCTATAGTTCGTTACAGAAGTAACCCTTCGCTCCCCAGTTTCGTGGCCCACTGAGGCATATCCGATCTCTAGAATCGTTGACTCTCAAAGTTGGGAGGGACACTGGCGGTCTACCCGGTCGGCCTCAGACAGTCTGCAGGAAGAGAGAAGGAAGGAGAGAGAAATAACTGAGACCGGCCTTATCAGCGGGCAGCCACTATTCTGACTACTTTCGCTTGTCAAGTTCAGAAGGTTGCATGCCAGAAGGGCTTCTTGGAGAAGGTCTTCCATATCAGAGCGATAGCCTGAGTGTGTTATGACGGAACTGTTGGTGAGCATCGTACATTTCTCTGTGAAATCAGAGTCTACATGTAACCCATCTTCATTAAATGCCATTCACAAAACAAAGAGAAGAGGAAACCTGAAGCCATGGATAATCTTTGGTTTTAGGTAATGTGGAAATGGCAGATCTATTTATAGAATCAATCTTCTGGCTTCTAAACAGAAAGGGGTGGGAAATACTCCCTTAAAAGCCCAGTTACTCCCAAAGAAAATCTTTTTTTCTTCTCTTCGGTGTAAAAAGTTCAGGTGACAGAGTCAAGTTTCAATCTAATCATATGTTGTCACAAGACAGCAATTCTGCTTAAGCGATCTTTACAAAGCAATGTGAACATATAACTGAAAAATGACACAGTGAATGTTAGATAAGCGCCTTCAATTAAGCTCGTTCTGATGCAATTCACATTGTGTGGAAGTCCAGGAGACCAGAGCCATTTATAGGGTCCTTCACATGCCCACCAAAATCATTATCAGTGAATTATCTATCCAGATTTTGTGTTTAGGATTCATTGGTTAATTACCTCTGTGGATTTTGGGGAGTTGGGATTAATAACAGAACTTAGAAAGAATTCTGGTTGAGGATAACATTAGAATTCTTTAAATAGCCAAACAACCAAATGGAGTTTGGATAGCTGAATAATAGGAAAATGTCAAGACTTATTTTAAGGAGATGTCTGCTTGCCACACAGCAATCATCGGCTTAGCTAAGATGACATACCCAAGGGAACTCTGTAATAAAGCCAAATGACAAAATGTGTGATCAAAAGAATTCCAAAATATTCCCCCCCAAGCTGTTTTCCAGGCACAGGAATGGTCGTGCTCTGGTGCATGGCTGGCACACTTGTGAATTGTGTCAGCTTCCCCGAGATAAGGTTAGAGTGCCTGTCTCCTTGAATACCATGGGCAGTTTGAGAGTGCAGACTGCATCTTATTCATTTATCCCCCAAACCTAGTACGAAACTTGACGCATAATACATGCTCAATGAATCAATAAATAAAGGAGCACATTTGTGATGAATGTTATGCCATATTTATCTGCCTTGGCTTTTATATAGCACTGTACAGAGAATTAAGCATGAAAAGGTTCCAAGGACTCTCCATTTAAATTAAGGATACTAGCCTTCATAAATGTCCCAAGGTTCCTCAAAACTGCTGGTGCATTCTGATTCCCGAGTGCTCTTGCATCTCTTACATCCTGCCATCCTCCTTCTGTCCCACATCACAGACACCTACTCTCCTTCCTCAGGGGTCTCTTTGAAAACATTGACATTCCCACTGACTATTTCTCTGTAAATGAATGATTTGGGAAATACTGGCCAGGGCTTAACTCATGAGAATCCTGGTCCTCCCAGTGGGTGATGAGACAAGAAGGGTCTGGACATCATTCAATTAGGAAGGCATGTCCTTCTCAACCCACCTTTTGGATGAGGGTCTCTGAGCCCCTTCATTTTTTACTATTTTCTCTAGGGTAGTTTTTTCTTCTCAGCTGGGTTGAAGTGTGGTCCTCAAGGAAAGAGACGAGGAGACTGCTGCTGCCCTTGGGTTTTAAACTTTGAACCTGCTTGTGGCCAGAGAAAAAGTGTTCCTCTGCCTGGTCCAGCCCAGCTCATCAGGAGACTACATTAGGTTTGGGAGAAAATCCTCATAGAAATAAAACTATTCTGCCTGGAGCATTCCCCGCCACATCAGTGTTGCCCTCTGGAACTTGTGCTGGTGATATCAGGCAGCTCTTTGAGGAATCAGGAATCTTGAGCCCCAGCCAGAGACAACTTATCATGGCTAATAATTCATCATTCACCACCAGCACTAGAACAAATGTTCGTCAAGCACCTACACTGTGTCGTGCACAGTGGCACTACGCTGGCAAAGAAAGGCGCTGCTCTGGCAACACTAACAGACATGACAATGACAATAAAAAGCTACCATTTATTCAGACCTTACTCTGTGCCAGGTGCCAAGTCCCATGCCTTCTGGTTGTTACCTCATCTAATTCTCTGGCACATCCCATGACCTAGGTGCTGTCATCATCCCCATTCTACAGAAGCAGATGCGAGACCGAGAGCCAGGAAGAAGAAGATCCTAGACTGGCAATTCCAGAGGCCAGTCCTTCACTTCAACACTATTCCACGTTCCCAAGAGGCGTTGATTTGCTGGAGTAAGGGGATGGCAGAGAGACCACAGCTGGGAGACGGAAGATAAGGCACAGAAAAGGGAATGTCTTTGTCTGTCATGGACAGAGAGAGGAAAAGATGCGTGGAAATCCAGCCATGTGTGAGGAGGTAGGGGAAGTTGAGGAACTCCATACCTAATAGCCTGGGAAGTAAGAGAAGAAATCATCTGATGAGTAAAATGAGTGCAAGAATGAGGTAGAAGTAACAATAATGAGGATGGTAATAATAACAGCAAATATTGAGCTCCCTCTGTGTTTGACAGTGCAGTGCTTTATCTACGAGTGATCTCTCTTAATTCTCACAATGCCATGCGGAGGGCGCTGTTTTGCACTCCAGGAAACTGGGGCTCAAAGAAATGAAATAACGTGCCCATAGCAGACCATGTACCAAGCAGGAGAACTAAAATTGTAATCCAGGAACTCTGATTTCAGAGCCCAAGCAGCTGAGGGAAAAGTGAGAAGACTGCTGAGGAACATGTAAAAACATGATGTTGAACTTACTTCCGTTTAAAATACAAAAAATTAGAAAATCAGTGGCCTTAGAGGTGGTTTTGGGGGGAAATTTTTAGCTTAGCACACTTGAACTGAAATGGACCAGCAAAATCAACATGTCCAGGAGGTAGCTGGATATACCAAACCTGAAGTTCAATAGAGGAATTATGTGTAGCTTTTTCATAGTACCAATATGTCATATAGGTATCATAGGTTCTGAAATTTTGACTTCGTGAGCAATGCAGCTCAACCCATAGATAAATCCCAGCACCTATAAATGTCACTAAGACATATCATTTTCCCTCCATAAAGTTCAATAAAATGTAACAATTTTAAGGAATCCCTAAAGAATCTTAACCAGTTAATACAAGTAGGACTAGAGCCATCTCCAGAATTATTAAAATCAACAAGTCAGCTCTACTTTGAATTTCAGCAGTATTAAAGTGGCACTGTAAACTTCAGCAGTAAAGTCGCCTGGGTCCGCAGAGCCCCTGGGATGATGACGAGTACTGCGGGCGGCCCGAGACAGTACACAAACCCAGCATCCAGGTAAAGAAAACGGGTAAATGGTGTGCAGCAGCAGAGCGGTCTGTTAGAGCAGGACGAGGTCCTCGGTGGGAGCAGTCCGGGAGTTCAACAATGAGACGAGGAGGAAGAAGCTGCAAAGGAGGCTGCCAAGGAGCAGAGGGAGAGGGCCTTGGAGAAATAGGGGTATTTCCAGGGAGAAGATAAAGATTAGCTTCTGCTTTATTTCCTTTGCTACTTTGCTATTCTTGTCTTGGTACAGAGCCAATGAGAGGTTAATTTCTCCATAGAAAGAGGTTCCTTTTTTTGTTGCTAAATTTCTGCTGTTAAAGGTGTCAGGTTCCAGTGTCACTCACTCAAGTGTTTTACTAAATTAATGAATGCCCCAATTAATTTGGTAAATGTCTATAACACGATTTTTACTTTTTTTTTTCCCTCCGTTCCCTCCTGTGGCCCTCAATCAGCTCTTTCCCTTCACCCTGGGCCGAGCCCACACACTGCCCCGCTCTGTGCACACCTGCTTTCATGCTCCCGGGAGGAAACCTGCAGGGACTTCCGCCAGCTGCAGGGCTTTCAGGAAGCAGCCAACCCTCTGGGGTTCTCCTTTATAGCATCTTCAATGTTCTTTACCCTGCAGCAAAGTAGTATTCCCACTTCAGCTGTGAATAATCTGTGGATAAATTTCTATTCTTTTTATTCTTAGAAATTTTTTTTGAAAGTTGGATAATTTATTTTCACTTTCATAGCTTGAAAATATAACTCAAAATGTATGGCCCAGAATCAGACACAGTCTAGCCCAGGGTTTGCTGCTGTCTAGAGTGTGACTTGTGGTCAGAGCACCCTGGTACCTGCTTTGGTTAGGCAGGTTTTTTTTAACCTTTCCTAGCTTTACTTTTACCATCTACAAATAAAGAATAATGGTGCTTGAGGTAATAAGGCTTTGTTCTAATAATTGTTACCCTGAATATAGACTCCATGCAGCTCCAGACACTGAAACTATTTGTACCCCCTTTTAGGTAAACTCTTCACTTGAATCTTCAACATCAGTGCCATCTGTCAGCCATTTTTTGAGTCATTTAGCATGATTCCTAGATCTTATCATCCTCACTTCCATTCACTAGAAAACTGGCCCCAAGCACAAACGTGAATTTGGATAGAATTAGCTGTTAGTTTTTTTATTGTTCTGAGGTATATATTTATGACCTGTCCAAGGTAACCATTCATTTTATTGCTTTTTAAAGCTGATCTTTAAAAGACTTTTTTTGTTGTCTTGTGACATTCAGTGGTTGCTATTGGGAAGCATACTTCCAGGAATAATTATAAAATATGGGTTAAATTTATTTGCTTCTTTTTTAATTTTGTCAGTTCAAACAGACAGACCTCAGTAAATATTCAGCTAAGGTTGGTAGGTTGATGTTTTCCCCAAGCAGTACTTTATTAGTCAAAAGAAAGTCACTGAGACAGTAATTGCAGGATGAGATTTCGTAAGGCCTCAAATATAAGGTGACCTCTCCTCTGAGGGAGAACTTTGGGGAAATCGTTGCCTGTACAACAGGGGGGTCTCTCAGGGGCTCTGTGCTTTGACTCTGGGAGAGCGTTTTTCCATTTGTCTACTGACAGTCCAGCCTCTGACCTTGCTGGGGGGCGGGCTGCCTACAGGCAACCCTGGGAAGGCTGGAAAACTGCACGTAGTCAAGACGGAGATCTGTTACTGGGATGAGGGATCAACCTGCAACTATGCGCCTGTATATTTGAGACATTGCTTTACAAGGCCCTACGTGAGGCCTTTCACCAGTATATGACCATGGTTCTCTCCCTGGCTGCTTTTCTGGCAGTGATAAGATTGCACAGAGTATCTGTTTGAAATGTTATACATTCATTCATCATCAGAGTCTCAGTAGCTTTTTCAGAGCAGTTGACATTTAGACCTCTGAATGGCAATTATTCCAGAATGGGCCATGTATGGGGAAAAGTGTGGATAATGACAGCCGTTCCTGAGAAGGCAGAAAGGAGGATCTCAGATTGGAAACTAATTTTAGTTACCCTGCACATGCTCACCCCAGTCACACTCCTCTGTATCTCTCCTCTCACTGAATGGTTTGCTCATGTGGCAGGCAGTGCCTGATAGCATTTATGGCCATCTTCATCATGCTCTTCCCAGAATGCTTTGGAAGAATTTAGCATTGCCCTTTGGTACCAATGATTTATGAGAACTACTTGTATCATTCCATGGCCGAAAAAACATCGATAGACGTCCAGGAGTCTGAAATAGTTGCGTGAGCAGTTGCTAGCACACCGTTTCCAAACAAAACGTACAGAGCGGTGGGTAACAATGACGGAATTTGGGAAAGTGGATTCATCACAAGACGGAGTCAAGTGGCTCACACATTGGTGTTTTATCAGTTGTTGATTGTTGTTAGTAAACTCAGAGGTATCCTACCAGACAGATTACTTCTGCCCAGAGACTGTGCGAATCACAGATGCAGTAGAATTCTGCTGGAATGTACCAGTGAGGACAGAACCCATTCATAGTCTGTATAACTCTTCTACTGATGTTTCCTATCAGTATTAATTTTCATGAATATTTATCTTATCCTTAACTGTAGGTAGATAGTGGGAGTGTTGGAGGCCCTGATGGAAAGAGAAGAGCTTAATGTGAAAATGAGATTTTTGTCCAACAGGTTGAAGACTCTTGGTAGTGACCAGATTTCTGACTAAAGGAGAATTGAGTGAAGCCTCTATTTCTCAGAATCTCTGGAGACAAAATCAGATGGAGATGGGACCCAATGGGGCACATGTTACAGCTGGAGGGGAGTCGTTTGTTCTGTACCCTTCAGAATATAAAAGAAAGATATGGAAAGGATTTCATACTTCAGGTTTTTTATTAGCATTAATCATTCCCTTCTCTGCCTTCTAAATGTATTAAGCAAACACTATATGCTAGACCCATGGATAAGACTATTCCCACAGTTATTACTGCCTCTCCAATTCCTTTAATGTTTTCTTTAATGCAATGTTCAAGAGCATAGTCTTTTTGTCATGCAGACCTCTTTGTGTACCGGATAGTAAGACTACTTATTGACCACATGAACTTGAGCTGATTAATGAATCTTTCTGATACTCTGTTTTCCCATCTATAAAATGTAGATAGAATAACTACCTGCATCGTGGTGGTGGTGTGAGACTAAAATGAGCTGGTGCCTGTGAAAGTCCAATGCAGGTGAATTTGAAGCATTCACTGTCACTATTTAGTGCAAATTTTTCTTTTGCTATTAGATGGAGCCATTTGAAATTGCCATTTTTGTATATCAGAAATGGTAGAATGTTAGTAACCCCATAGGGTTCAACTCAATGTGTGCCGTGGTTTCTAGAGGGCTTATGCTGGTTGCCAGCAGAGCTAAGGAGACTGGCCTCCTTCACAGTGTAAACAAGGACAGAAACAGGGTGTGCAACGACTGGAGGTGCAGGAATACAAGTTATAAGTTTATTTAAGTCAGAATTATACCTTCTTGCCTGATTGAGTACTTAACTAGGGGCTCTCTACATAAGAGCTGATTAATAAATATTAGAGTAATGAATTCATATATATATTAACTTTAGGAAATAGGCAACTACTTTTTTTAAAAAATCACCCTATTTCTCTTGATTATAAAATTCCATTTCTGATACTAAGATCAAGTTGACACAGTCATTTTAAAAACATGAGTAGCAAATACATATGACTTGACCTAGTGGAGTCTGGGAGCTAGGTCTATCACACAGAAAGCACTTCACTTCGAACCAGTGGCTCTGGAAAAATAAAACTGGGCGAACCATAGCATGGACATGGGTATTAAAGGGTGAGAGCTCTAGTCATATCTCTGCTCCTCTCCAAACAATAAAAGGAGATCCCAGGTGAAAGAAGCCAGAAGTTACAAAGCTCTCCCTCCGGGCTGAGAGCACCATGAGAAGTCAAAGGAAGCTTGAGATCTCACCCCGAGTGCTGAGCAACATCATCACCAGGTCTAAACCATCTATAGTAATAGATGCAGCTTTGGTCCCTGGTTTTGGTCCAGGGGATACACTTAAGTGATGGTTGTTTTGACGCATAATCATTGAATGTGCCTTCTCGGGTAAGTTCCACTGAAATGCAAATTTAATACATATCAGTGTAAATTTAAAACATAAACCAGGGGGTGCTTGCAAAGCTATAGAGACAAAAGTTGATTAGTAATTGCAAGGGGATGGGATGGAGGGACTCAGGGGTAATGACTAAGGAATAAGAGGCTTTTTGTTTTGTGGTGTTAAAAAAGTTCTAAAATTGACTGTAGTGATGATTGCACAATTCTGCAAATGCACTAGAAGTCATTGAACTGCACACTTTAAAGGGGTGAGTTATATGTATGTGAATTACATAGATGCCATTTAAGTTTTTATAAGGAACAAAATAAAAAAGGAAGAAGCAGTTTGTTTTACAAACCTTTAATCCCACTGTGAAGACACATGGCCTCTATACGTATTCTGGTGTGCCAGCGTCCTGGACTTTTCCCCATGGCCTGAGAGCTGTACTCTACCTTTCTACACTTAACAATGCAACTTGTTACCTTTTTATGCCAATGGACATTTATATAAATATACATTTATATAATCTTTATTAAATGGCTGGGGAAAACTCCATTTGCATAAAGCTACATCTGTTTAGCCAATTTCTTATTAAATATTTAGATTGTTCCTTTAAAAAAAAACGATTTAAATACTTCTCGGTACCAAAAGAAAGATTAACAGGGGAACCTGCCATAAGCAGACTGAATGAACTCACAACTCAGTCAGCGGTACAACCATAAGGGTTGACTTTTCCTCGCACTAATGTGAAGGCTTGTGTTGTATGAACGCGTCTCCATAATGCGTAAGCAACCACTGTGTGCCAGGCACTGGCTTTATACGAGGGATTCTACAAATGACACTAATTACCTGTCCCCACTTTAGCCCTGAAGTACTACTTCATAGGAAATAGTCCTAATTCTTTTCAGGTAATAATTCGCAATAACAGCATATCATATCCCAGACAGTTGTTCATTTTCTGAGAGGTATCGTACTCTCACAACCTAAACCACAGCATCCAAGAGTGTTAGTGTCTGCAGATCACCGACTGAAGCCTCCGGCACTGAACTGCAGGTGTGAAAACCTCAGCCTATAGATGTTTAAGGCCTTTTCCCAGGTAATTCCCTCTGTCACTAGAAGCACTGGGACTTGAACCCAGTTCTCTGTGAGTCCAGAGCATTTCCATCATTTCACATGAGCACCCACAGCTAATCCCTTCTCTTCCTCCCTGCAGCTGCTCAGCTCTGAGGGTCTCTGCCCTGTCCGCTGGTGCCATGAGAGAAGTTTGATCTGAAACAAAATTTTCTTTTTTTGCACTGCTAATTATAGTTAAGCATTAGAAGAACGCTATCTGCTAATGCAATTAACACTAAGAAGTGAATAGCAATAGGTTTAATCCTCCAGGGAATGTGTGTGTTTTAAAAGAAAAGTCACCAATAATACTAATGCCTTCTGCCTGTTTGTAGCCGCTGGCCTTTTAGACGGCACTTTCGCATTGGAGCTGCCTAAGAGAAGGATATTTATTGTACAGATGGAGAATGTGAGGTTCAGGGGTACACCTTCCTTTCTCTGGAAGAGAACAGTAGGTGGCAATGCTGCGTGTGGGGTGGGGGTAGGGCGGGTGGAGGGGGACACCCAGATCTTGCTCACTTAATCCCGAGCTCTTTCCACTGACGGATAATCCTAACGAATGGGTGGGATGCCTGTAGGGGGTTAAACAGTGTAGGCTTTACCTTCTTTCTCCAGGAATTCCTGTCATTCACCTGGCTTTTTATTTTTGAAACTTTGCTTCCTCCATCGCCACTCTAATGGGGTCCTTAGACGGTAAACTCAGAAGCCAGACCATTCCCCATTCCCAGAGGGAGGGTGCTGCTTACAGAGTTCATGAAGGAACACAAGACGCATTAACTTTTAAGTTCATTTCAAACTGTCTTAGGAGAGGCCAGGTTGCAAGATCAAAGAGAAACAGCTATGAAATATTAAAAGGATAGATTCTCTATTTCTTTAAAAATTGATACTCAGGGAAGCAAGACCTCCTAACCCTCTCTGCATTCTTCCCCACGACCCAGTCCCCACTTGCTGGCCACTTCACGCCCTTTTCGTCAGGACCTCTCCGCCCTGACACGTCCCGGGCTCTGCCTCTCCTTCCAGCCTTTCAGCAGCAAGTATGGGACACGCATTCCTTTTAGAGGCTGCAGCGGCTGCTGCCTCGTCGACAAGCCGCCGCACACTGCAGGCGCACACCACAGGGCACTGAGTGGTGCAGCGGGTTATCACAGTTCAAATTCCTGCGGCAGTCACTTCCTCTCCTTATCGGGGAATCGGGGCTTTTTATGAGTGCTGGGTGGGGTGGATGTAAGTTCCTGCAGGGCACCAGCTGTCCTAATAAGCATGACTTCTGGGCAACGCAATCTGGAAGTGAGCTCTTAGCTGGGCTAACAGAGGATACTTCTAAAGAGGAGGACTTACCCAGCCTGGGAGATTCAGTCATGCACTCACCCACGCACAAGGGCTGGGCACAGTAGAAGTGATGAGTCAGGCCTGGTGCTCACCCCAAAGGAGGGTGGGAGACAACAGTACAAATGTACAGAGAGCTGTGGGGACCCTTTGCTGCCTGACTGAAAAGGCCTAGGGAGAGTATCCGGGTTTACTAATAAGACTGACACTTAGAGGCTTAAGAATCTGTCTGGAGATCCTCCGTGAGTGGGTTGTGGAGCCAAGATTAGAACCCAAACCTGCCTCCTGGCTCAGCGTACTCGCCCCAACCTCCAACCCATCCCACCTCCTGCTGAAGGACAAACCACAAGGAGATTTTCACAGGGTCTTTATGTACAAATTGTTTTTGTCATTTCTGGGTTAGGTCATCACGGCTTGTTGAAGCTGTCTTTGAGCAAAGATTATATACTTGGGAACACCTTTTGGTGTAAAATTTTCAGCATACTATATCCAGAGTTAGTCCCTTCAAATCTAAGCCTGTTCAAATACTCACTGTTAAGAACATTCAAATAACACAGTGCTGTGGTGAAAGGGCTTTCCTCTCCTTCCTCTTGCAAAAGAATAAATTACACCCTTTTAGCTTTTTCCCTTCCCTTCATGAACAGTTTAATAGCAACTTCTTCCTAGATCCATTAGGTGGGGGCGACAAAGTAGCCCTCCATGCCTGGGAGATGGGGTGAGGGTGGGAAGCGAGGCAGCCTAGAGCAGGAAGCTGGGGTCTGAGTGGGGGAGAAGGGTGTCCCCGTGGGGGAGGCGTGCTGGTAGCTGCGGGCCACTGGCAGGGTGATTGATTACACAAGTAAATATGTTAAGGATCGTGGAAGCCAGGTTTCTCATGGTCAGAAAAGGGGGTTTTAAATATGGACAGTGAGAAACTATTGATAAAAGGAACCCTGTGGGGTTAAGTTTAAATTGTAGGTACCAGTGTGAACTATAGTTTTTTTACAGATATATATAGCTACAAATGATAAATCACAGATATGAAAGATACATTGATGAATGATCAATATGTAGATATAAAATGTGACACATACATCTATATCTGTGTCTCAATCCATTTCTAAATACGTCTGAATGCGTGTATGCACATACATACATACACTTCCTAGCTCTGACCCCTCAGCAGGCCCGGGAGCCCAGGTACTGCCACAGCAGGGGGCACATCTGGAGACCAGATCCTGGTTTCTGAACACCACTCTCCGGTGAGAGGAGCCGGAAATGGCTGATTCCAGGATCAGAGCAGGGAAATGACAAGGCGGCCTGGCACATCTGTTCTGCTCAATAAGACACTAAGGAGGTGCTCAAGGAATGTGGGGGGCACTCACAAGAAACCAGAAGCCAGTGCGGAGCACTCCCTCTGACCAAATAGGGGTCAGTTTGTGCTTCGAATAAATAATGACATTAATGGAGTACAGCCCACTGAATAAAATAGCAAACCAAAAGTCCAAACGAAATTAGTAAATAGAATACTCAATGAAAAATGAAATAGTTACCTATTCCTGAAGTATCTTTCAATCAGATCCTTATTAATGATAAAGGGGGACAGAGTAACTAGAGTGAGAAGCTTGGCAGAAGCCACCTCCATCCAGCGCTCAAAACAAGCATCATCAGGACCAGGACAAAGCACAGTCATGCGAAATCTGACGTGATGCAATGGGAAGGCCACGGCATCACACCAGTGGCCCTCCTGTCAACGATGTATAACCTGAGTCTAACCGTGAGGAACATCAAATAACCGTAAACTGAGGCACATTCTACAGAATAACTGACCTGTGACCTTCAAATGTGTCAAGGTCATTAAGGTGAAGGAAATGCCCTGGACAGTGAGGCTCGATTGGTTGGAGTGCTGTACCATGAGCAAAGGGTTCTGAGTTTGATTCCCCCTCCAGACACACACCTAGGTGGTGTGTTTGGTCCCCCGTCTAGGAGCCTACCACCCCAGGTGCAGGCAGGAACGGGAGGCAACCAACTGATGCTTCTCTCTCCCATCAGTGTTTCTCTCTTCCTCCCTCTCTAAAAACGCAATTAAAAAATGTCCTCAGGTGATGATTGCAAAACAAATACATAAATAAAAATAAAGTGAATGAAAGACTGAGGAATGTTCCAAACTGCAGGGAACTGAAGAAGCATGACAATTAAATGTAACCTACGATTCCAAACTGGGTCCTTTTTCTAAAAAGGGCTGCAATGAGACAGTAGGTAAAACATGATTGGAGGCTTAAGGATTAGATGGGAACAGCATTCATTTCCTGATTTTATTGGTTGTACTGTGGTTACGTAGGAGACTTTGCTGGTTGGCAGGAAATGCAATTAAGAATTGGAGGGCAAGGTGCGTCAGGATGGCAATCAAGACTGGAATAGGTCAGAAAAATTAAGTTCTTTGCCCTCTAATCGCAACTTTTGTATACGTTTGTGTGTCAGAGTAAAGATAAATGATCAATAAACAACACGGAGCTGGTGCTCGTCTGTGGACAAGACCTAGGAAGCTCTCTGCCTGCCTGCTCCTTATTACTTACGTTGGCGTGTGGCACACTGCTCCCGCCCAATGAGGCCATTAAGGTGGGAGGTTGATTTATTTCATTTGTCTTGTGGTGACGCTTTGAACAATAAAAGCCCATGAGTGGTGAACATTCTCCCAGCATTTTCCTTCTTAACAAAGGCATGAGAAGTGAGGACAGTCAGTGGACCAGCACACTATTTAATTTTTAAAATTAGACATCTCAACCGAGGCTAACAAGTTTCCATCTCAATGCAGCGAGCACATTGGAAGAGAGCTCTGGGTCTGGATAAAGTGATCGGCACGGCTGCAGGGCCCAGCCGTAGCCGGCCCTGGGAGGATGCTTTGCTCTGCGGCAGCTCAGTTGAGTGTCTGTGCTCTGTGTGTGTGTACTCACTTGGGGCAGCGAAAAGCAGGGTGGGGTGGAGGCCCGGGAACAGCAGGCCCTCAGTAATGCCTTCCGGCTCTAACATTCTCATCTCTTTCTGGACATGTAGGGTCTGAGTCCCCACATGCAAGACACTGAGTAGCCCTCAGACTCAATTTTCAAGTTTTATGATACAGTATTATAATTTTGTAATACTAACTTTTACAATACAACAATATAGAATCAATTATGGAATCAAATTTCAAGCAAGTTATAAATTATCCATTTCCTATCAGTTTCCTCATCCTTAAATTAATAAATAATAAGACTCACTTTACATGGCTGGTGTGAGAATTAGATGAGAATTTAATTAAATGCAAGAGGTTAGTGTGGGGTTGGACCCACAGGAAACACTCAGTGACTTGTCACTGTTAGGATTATTATTTGGTTTGAAAGGAGGCACAGAGACAACAGCTGTGTGGCCTTCACCAAGTCCCATAACCTCTCTAGTTCTCATAAGTCACAGATTTAATGTTCCACCGGAAGCCGTTGTCCCCTCCTGATGAAGCAGGCTAAACCAAAAGCTTCGGTGGCTTGGGGTGGAGGGTGCCATGGATCGGTCTACTCTTATCACCGCTCTTCCTGGGTTAGCTCCTCACAGGGAGGCAAGTGTTAGAGATGAGTGAGGCAGATGACGCAAATGTATTTTCTAAGTGAACGAACCTGGTCAAAGAGGTGCGGACCAGAGGCTCAGTCCACGACTTCCTCAGTCAGAGAGTAAGTCCCTGTTTTGAATTACTGAAGCAGTTTGCTGAGAAATGGTGTGGAAAGTTGGAAAATGGATGACTTCTGAGTTGTCACACCTCACAAACAGCAGTCCTCTGACCCTGCTCCTGGGTGGGCTCCTTTCTCTCGCCATCGGAGTTCCTTACATCTTCCTTACACCGTCTATGTCTTGCCAGGTTGTGCCAGGTAGTCTTTCTGGATGGCTCACAGACCCCCCGGGAATGTTTGGGGCTGTCACTTATGTTATATGACCAGCTGGGGAAATGGACTCGAACCACGTAGATGTTGTGCTTTGGAGTCCTAAGGGGCAAATGAATTGCACCCTTGTTTCAAAGTTCAGACACGACAGTTATGTGGAGATCAAGAAATCATCTTTATCACTAATGAAAGCTTGATTGGTTTAGATGTTTGCCCAAATGGGCTTCTTAACATTTTCCCGGCCGTCTAACTCACTGGCACCACCTCCCTCCCTCACAAGGCCTGCCTCCGGGAGCTTACCCCTCAGCCCCTTGCAGAAGATGCCAACTCTCTACAGACATGCAGACTCTGATGGGAGACTGGCAGGAGTGAGCCGCCTCCTTCTCCCACATCACCAGTCAGATAAGGCCCGTATCTTCTAAGAAGGGAGGAGGATGCAGAAAAGCTGGAAGGATTTCTACCATAGTGTTTTCTTCCCGAAGAACAGAAAGCATGCCTCCCCTCGTGGAAACACAGAGAGCAGGGGTGTGCTGCCACCCCCTGCATGTCATGTGGCAAGAATGAGCCCCAAAGCCTTCAGTAACAAAAATGTATTTCTTGCTCACAACATGTCCATTATACGTTGGCTACAGATTTATTTACTCTTTGTCATTTTCACTCTAGGACTCAGGGAGACAGAGCAACTTCTATTTAAAGCATCACTCTTGCTTTTGGCAGAAGAAAAAGGAATATGGTGGATCAAATGCTGATTCCTTCAACTTCTACCCAGAAGTGACATATCCCACTTTTGTTCACATTTATTGGCCAAAATAAGTCACATGGGCAAAGTCTGCCATCAATGGGGCAGGAAAAGGGCTTCCCTTGCTCCCAGGGAGGGGTAGTCAATATTTGGGACATTAATTCAGTTTCCTCTACTTCCCTACACTGAGAAAAGGGGAGATAGGGCTGGCAAGCACAAGGAGATGACATAAATAAGTTCTGCTGTGCTAAATGGAACAGTTATAGGGTATCAGGGAAACAGCCGGTGGTCTACTGTGAGTGTATGTCTGCTGTCTATGAACTGCTCCGCTTGGCATTTGGTCTGTAGGGCACAGGCAGTGAACAAATAATTGTGAATGGCCTTGAACAGCACTTTCCAAAACCAGGACACTAACTAGGGGCAAAGATTGGCTATCAGTTAACTTGAGAATTCTGGGGAGTGAAGGAGAGGGGCAGAGGAATATCACAGTACTGTGGCGGAGGAAAACATACTTTTTATTCTACCCTTCTAAGTTCTTCAGGCTGGTCTAAAAGTCAAATTGACATGAGACTGATTAACAGGAGTAAATACCCTACTTTATCACATGCGTACGTATGGGGGCCATAAGGACATAGGATCCGAGAGGGAATCAAGCAGTTGAAACTTACATGTCATCTGGAGCTAAGGAGAAAGGGGGATAATGGTTTGGGACTTCAAAGGGGAGGAAGATAATTCACGTGGAGGTGGAAAAGCAAATGTTTGGTAAATAAATGTCTGCTGGGTCATCCTTAACAATGGGACACAGAGAGGACTTTGACCAGACAGGCCTTGCTAGACTCTTGCGCGTCTATCACATCTAGTTCATATTAAACTGTAGTTATCTGTGACGATAGCGCCCTTCCTGGAGCAGATCCTCTATCTCAATTCTTTTAGGTTAGGGGGAGGTCAAAGGTTTTTCCTCGGTCTTTTGTTTCTCAGAAATAACCCGCTTAAAACAATCAATATCCGCAAAGGCTATTCTGCGGTGACAAACTCTGCTTCCCCTCACTGACTGGAAGGCGTTGCACTGGGGGATTTAGGCAAGGAGATGAAGTGGGCCTTTTTATAAGGAGATTATTGAATGTTGGGTGGATAGTTGGGTATATGATGTGAAGTGAAGACACATCAGGAGCTTGGTGATGGGCAAGGCATGCATCAGTTGCCCGAGGTGCCTAAGGTCGTCCTTGACTTTTGAATAGAAACACAAGTGAGGGCATTCTGGCCACAGCCACCAAAAACATCCATAGGTCACCCCCAGTGGTGTGAATGGGCAACAGTGGGGTTCCAGGCAGATGACTTGATCAAGGAGAAACATTTGGCTTTGGTCTTTCCCAGCCTGTCCCAATAGCTCCAACTTGTCCTTCTCCGGGTCCAGACCATCCCCCAGCTCACTCAGCAAATTAATTATTCAGCACCCACTGCTGCCAGGCCACGGGGTAAATCGGAGCCCAAAAGAGAGCAGACAAAGGCCTTTTCAATTCTCTTTATTTCATTCTGCTTGCTTAGGGTTCTGCATGCATTCATTTAGAATATAGGCCTGGATTAGAGATAAGAGAGGAATCAAATGAGGGTGTTTAGGCTTTTTTAGACTGTCTCTTAAATAAGGTGTCACTTGCTTTTTTTTAAGGACACGGTCTTACAATGCTAGCTTACCATGGTCAGAAATGCTTACCATGTGGTTAACTCTTCTTAAAATCTAGCACAGCTGCTGATTCCACTCACCAGACTGGCTAAGGTTCCCATGTTTTTCCTGCCCCTGCCCCTCGATGGGCTCTCCGACTTCATGTTTTCCTTTTAGACCCCCAGTTTATGCAGACCTGCTTCCTACATGGCGGGAATGAACGCCCCCAGCCCCCAAGCTGGCAGTATGAGTCCAGGTTCTGTGAGTTTATTTTTTTATTCTTGCTTATTCTATTATGGTTGTCCCAATTTTTCCCCCTTTGCCCTCCTCCACCCAGACCACGCCCCACCCCCACAGTCCATCCTCACACTGCTGTCCATGTCCATGGGTCATTCATACATGTTCTTTGACTAATCCTTTTCCCCTTCTTTCCACCGTTCTCCTCCACCTCCCTTTCCTGTGGTAGCTGTCAGTCTGTTCCATGTTTCCATGTCTTGGGTACTGTTTTGCTCGTTAGTTTATTTTGTTCATTAGATTCTTCTTATAGAGATCATATGGTATTTGTCTTTCACTGACTGGCTTATTTCACTTCACATAATGCTCTCCAGTTCCATCCACGCTGTCGCAAAGGGTAGGAGCTCCTTTCTTTCTGCTGAGTAGTATTCCATTGTGTAAATGTACCAGAGTCTTTTAATCCAGTCATTTACCGATGGACCCTTAGGCTGTTTCCAGCACTTGACTATTGTATATAACACTGCTGTGAACACACTGTTGGCTAAGATCAAATGTAGTTTCTGTTCTTATCAGGTTCTGTGAGTTTAGAGGAAAAGAACTCACAGAGGACAAAGGGGAGCTATAGGGGTGTGTGTGTGTGTGTGTGTGTGTGTGTATCTGATCTGAGCTTGCACAGAAACATTCTCTCAGGCCCCCTGCAGGCCTCCTTGAGTCACAGCCCCGCCTTCCCAAAGAATTGTTCCAAATTACCTTATAAGGCAAAATGGAGGCTTCTAATTTCTCTTGTTAAGGTTATAGGAAGTGGAAAAACAACAGGTGCTGAGAGGCCTGGCCCAGGGTCACATTTCCACGGTGACTCAGCAAGTCTTCTTAGAAAACAGGCTCCCTAGGAGGTGCTCATTTTTCAGCAGCCTGTCAGTGATTGGCTGTGGACAGGTTGCCTGTTGCTCCTAGTGCTTGTTCAACATGCTTGTCTGCTCTCCCCATTCTCTGGGGTTGATAGACAATATGCCCTGGTCCTTGGAGACACTTCAAGAGGCTCCCGTAGGTGACTCAGGAGGAACAAAGAGGTGCTATGGGCAGATCCACAGCAGGTGCAGGGAGGATGTGAGGTAGGCAGGCAGAGCCCAGGGTCGGAGCAGATGTTCAGCATCCGGAAGGTCCAGTAAGGGCTTGTAAGCAGTGCAGAATCAGATGGCAGGGAGGCTTGGGGCAGAAAACAACAGGAGATCCAGGGAAACAAATGTCCAAGGTCAGCAAGACCTGCAAGGCTGACTTAAGACCAAGCCTGCAGTCCCTCAAAGACCCATGGGGCAGGATCCTGGAGCTGGAAGAACTGAGGGCCTGAACTCAGGTGTGAGACCATTATTGGGCCTGGATGGAAAATGAAGCCCCATTCATGAGGGTTGTGACAAGGGCTCAGTAACCAGAACCAGGAAACCGAGTCAAACTAGCACAGTCCCTAAGCTACCCAGTCCCTGGCGCAAGGTCCCTGGAATTAGTACGGCCCAGAGCATAACTCATTCCAAAGCCAGGGCCACGGGTGAGTGTGGCTGTGGTCCTGTTGCCCCACAAGGTGTGAACAGATCTCCTAAAAAACTGTGAGATCCACACCTACCTAACTCTGGATCACCCCTCACTTGCCTCCTGTTGCTCCTTCCCTCCCCAAACCCTACCAGGTGATCAGATAGGGATGATCACCTGAACCGTGTTTCCGTGCCTCGTATCTTAGCATCCTGTGCGTCAACACACCCAAACGCTCTTGGAAGGTCCTTCCTGCTTTGGAAGCCCCACAAACCTCGCAATTCACCTCTAGGCCCCTCATCTTGGAAAAAAAATAACCTTGTTTGTCCTAAGTTTCCTCGTCTCTAACAAAAATTATTAGCTAAGAGAAGGGGATGAATTGGAAGGGAAACCTAAGGTCATGGATACCAGCCAGAGTGAGATGGAGATGAAGATGCTGAGAGGAGAGAGAAGAGAGATGTGAAATAAGCCCAAAAGGTAAACTCACAGGCTTAGGGACCACCTAATTTAGTACGTGGGGACGAGAGACCCGCGGAAGGTGGGCCAAGATTTGGAGTTTAGGGATGATATTCCTGCACACATTTTCCTGCTGTTGCTTTGGATTTTAGTTTCTACTTATTTTTTATTCCTTTCAGATGATGCGAAGAAGGGAACCCTGAAACCTGCAGTGGGATGTAGTGGAAAGAGCTTCCGACCTGACATGGGAGGAGGGCAGGGGCTCTGCGTTCTCCCGTGGAGGCTGCTAGCCTGGAGCAGTCACTTCACCTCATTGGTCTGTTTTTTATCGGTAAAATGGGGAAAGTTCACGTTCTTTGTCAACTCGGAGGGAAATAATGTAAATAAAATGTGTGCAAGCTATGCAAAATAGCTACAAGTTATTATGTGCTGACAATTACAACCTCTTTCTGTTGGGCGCATTCACTCTGGTTGAGCCTGTTTCACCCTCTCTGCTGCTTCACCCACCTGGTGGCTGCTCTGTGAACGCCAGGCCGCAGTGGGAGGAAAGGAAAAAATGACACATTTACAAATAAAAGATTGTTTGTAATTCTCCCTAAATTAGTTAATACATTCAACACATTGCCAATCAGAAGCTCTTGACAGGGTGATTGTAAATTCACATGGAAGACTGAATGGGCAAAAATGGCCCAGATAAGTTGGAAAAATAAAAATAATGGGGGGAGGGGACTGAGAGCTGTCATCAATACCTGTCACAAATCAATATCCAGCAAATATTTGTAAGTGAAGAAAAATAGAGAGGTGAAGATAAATACATTATAAACCTATAGTTATAAGAACTGGTATTTTCACAACAGTAAGCAAATGGATCAGTGTAACACAATGGGAAATCTAGAAGCGTACCTGTGTTATAGAAATTTGGCACACAGTAAAGATACTATTTGAAGTTAATGGGAAAATAATTTAATAAATGGGGTTGGAACAACTGGCTATCCATTAAAACGTAGGTCACAGATTCATAAAATTAAATCCTAAATGAACTGTTGATATAAACTTAGAAAATGAAACTACATAGTGTTAAAGAAAAATACTTTGGTGGTAAAAAATGCTTTCAAACAAAATTTTTTTAAAAACCCCACAAAACTAAGCTTTAAATGTGTGATAAAATTGATTATGTCAAAATAAGAAAATTCTGTGCAACAAAAGACCATAAATAAAGTTAGAAAGATAACTGCCAGTCAGGGAAAGACAAATACCATGTGATTCCACTCACGTGTGGAACCTAATGAACAAACTGAACTAACAAGCAAAATAGAGACAGACTCACAGATGGAGAGCAGGATGTCAGCTGTGGCGGGGGGAGAAGGTGAGGGGGTAAAGGAATTGAGCAAAAAGGACAAAGGACTCATGGACGTGGACAACTGTGTGGGGATGGCAGGGGGAGGGGAGTATAAGGGAGCTAAATGGCAGTGGAAAAAAATACAATAAAAAACAATAAAAGATTTCAACAGATACCTGAAAGTCTGAAAGAAGAGTATTGCCATGAAAGAATAGTATATAAAGAAACTCTCATAAATTAATTTTTAAAAGGAACAAAGTATAAAAATACTCAATTTGCAGAAGAAAATCAGGTGGTCCATAAGTGTACAAAAAGATATAACTAGTCAATTATTAAAGACATTCAAAGTAAAACAATGATGTCATTTCAACCAATCTGATTGACAAAAATTGAAAACATTTCTTATTCCTGCCAGAGTCTGGGAGAAGGACACATTCTCTGTTGGTGATTATTCAATAAACTGTAATGTCTGTGCTAGGCACGTACGCAAAAGGACGAAGTAGATCTCAGTGGATGACACAGTCCTGTTTCTGGACACACTGAGTGAAAAACACATCGAAATAAAGTACATACAGTATGATACCATTTATGTGAACACAGGTTCACTGGGTTTTCTGTGAAAGTGTGGGCGTGTGTGCGTGCGTGTGTATCAGCTCATACTAAAGGTTCCATTAGAATCCACCAAACAGAGCGTGGTGGTCACCTTCGGAGACGAGTTTGGATTGAGGTGCAGATTGGAAGAGTCTTCAGTTCTACCTTTCATGTTTTAATATGGTGCATTATTTGTAATTACAGATTTATTTAAAGAAAAAATTATTAGCATGACATATATTTTCCAAAGTTGGCTACTACAATATCTTCAATCCCTCCTGCTCTTGGCAATGTGACTTTGCCATTCCCCATCCTGTCAAATGGCAGAGTCAGCAACTGAAGCTAAAGATGGCCCGATGATGTCCAAGCTGCGGCCGTAACCTCTGTTTAACACTGCTCTGCTTAATGAAGCTTACAACGATCCTATGAGGCCGAGCTGCTGGTATCTCCATTTTATAGAAGAGGAAGCTGAGGGTCGTATGAGAATTACAAATATCAAGCAACCATTTAAAAAAAACAGGAACATAATCAACAAAAGAAAAAAGCAAACAAAATATAACCAGAGACATTGAAATTAAGAACATTGTAACAATAGCCAGAGGGGAGTGGGGAGGGGATAGTGGGGAGAGGGGTCTATAGGAGCTACTACTATAAAGGACACAAGGACAAAATCAAGGGGGAGGGTGGAGGTGGGGGAGGGAGGTGGGACTGGCTGGGGTGGGGTGGAGGGATGGGGAGAAAATGCAGACAATTGTAACTGAATAAAAGTAAATTAATTAATTAAAAAATTAAATTAAATTAAATTAAAAAAACAGGAAAAGAAAAAATCTTGTGGGAAAATAATTCAGTCATCTCATCAATAATCGATGAAATAACATTTAAAAAAGGTAAAATATGATGGCATACTGTTAAACCATAAAACTTAAAAAGGATAATGATATTTATTGCTATAAAATGTGTACACTCACACATTTTGAATGGAAGTGCAAATTAATGCAACGCTTTGGAAAGCAATTTGGCAGTGGGGATTGTGAACTGTAATGTGCTTTAAATGTTTTGATTTTGACCTACTTCTGTGAGTTGACCATATAGAAATAATATAGAAGGATAAAGATGTTTTTGCACAAAGAAGTTCATTGCAACATTAAGCATATAACTATAAAACAACTCTTTGTTTATCCTGGATTTGTATAATCTCCCCCTACACATACTTTATTAACCTTTCGGAATGATTAATGAAAATATATGATTGCAAAAATTTCAAGATGTGCATTTATTTATAAAAATCATGTTAATAGATAAATTTCCATGTGAAAAGTATCAGGAGGGGATATGCAAGAATAATCACAGCTTTTGTGAGAGCGTTAGGGTCAACTTTATTTTCAAGATGCTTAGTAATGTTCTCATCCTGTTTAAAATGTGTTTTTACTGTAAAAGGGCAAAACTTTTGATGATGTTTGTGTGTCTGCCAATCTCTTTTCCTAGATTTGTAGTTTCTGCCTTAAAGAGTCTGGGCCAGAGACCCCACTCTACAGCCTGGCCTGGAATAGGTTTCTCCCAGCCCCCTGGGGTTTGATGAGGACAGGCCATAAAGTACCCCAGGCCGTCCAGGGTTCTGGGCGCTGCCCCTGTTCCCGAGGCACCAGAGTCAGGGCTGGAATGTCCATGGTCCCTGCCCTGCAAATCTGGCATTCTTCATCATCAAGGCCTGTCCGCTGGCGGCTGGGGCCCTTGACAGTTGGTTAATCTGCAGTGGGGTTTAAAGGCAAAATCTGCAATTGAATTATTCTGTTATCTAGATTGAGGATTAGCACCTCTATTGATTTGTTGAAGAAAATGGTTCAGAAATCCCCCTTGACAAGCTCTCTCTTTATCAAGAAACCACTCGGATCTCACCCACTTAGCAATTCACAGTGAGTGCCTGTATTAACTGAAATTAGGTAGGCCCCCCTCTGCCCACTGTGTCCAACCCCAAGAGAGGCAGCAATAACTCCAGCCTGCCCCCTACCCCCACTCCAAGGGCCTGGGGTGACTCTGACTCAAGGCTCATAAATCCCAGACCCCTTCCCTAACACCACCTGGAGATAACAAGTACGCATATTGCAGTCTTCACAGGCCTCCAGCTCATTCTCCACCCGCAGCTAGAAAGGACCTTTAAAGGCCCCTCTGGTGGCCTCCCATCACACAGAGTATAGAAAGGAACCCCTGGCCCAGGTTACAAGGCCCTGTGACCTCTCCAGTGGAGCATTTGCATTTGTCCCAGCCTCTGCTGAGGACACTTTTCCTCTCTCTTCTAGAGTGACCAACCAGTTCCTAGCCATCCAAGACAGTTGGTCTGGCTCCTTCCTCACCCAACCCACACTCCTAACTGGGTCATGCTTCTGGAAGGTCTTAGCCCAAAAATCACATCTCAGAGAAGCATGACTCCTCCCTGTCTGCGCCCCTGGCATCTAAATCGGGTCCTCATTGCTATTCTCTCTCGTGATACTCTTTTCTTTTGCTGAGGGCACTGGTACGAATGATGTACTGCTTCGTTCGCAGTGATTTACTGAGTCTCTTCTGGGTGCTATGCATTGTGTTCAAGCTGGGGATGAGGCAGCAAACAAAGCAGACCACAGTCCCTAACTTCATGGAGCTCACATCCTAGTGGAAGAAGCAGGTCTGATTACATAGGTAAACTACATAGTATGTTAGGGTATGATCAATGTGATTAAGAAAGTTAAAGCAGGAGGGGAGGAAGTGTCAGGGGCCTACTACAGGGTGCAGTTTTGGATGGGGTGCCCAGGGAAGGTCTCACCGAGGTTATATCTTGAGCTAAAAGAAGAGGATGCAGAACAAGGATTCTTGGGGGCAAAGTTCCAGAGAGATAGAATAAAACATATAAAAGCCCCGAGGTGAAGTAGCCCAGTGGCCAGAGCTGAGGGGTGACAGAGCAATAGCAGGAAGTGAAGGCACAGAGGTAATGGAGGTCTAACTCTGGGGATCTGGTAGGTCCCTGTGACTCATGCGGCTTTTACACTGAGTGAAAGGAGAAGCCATAGCCAGGTTTTGATTAAGAAATAACATGGTCTGCCTTAGGATTTAACAGAAGAGCTCTCGTAAACACCCGTTAGGGGCCTTCAATATATTCTGGTGACAGAGGTCAGGAGGGAGAGGCTTACCCAAGGTAATCGTAGGAGGAAAATTGATGAGATGTTATTTAATCCTATATGTTTTGTTTTGAAGGTAGAGCTGAAAAGATTCCCAGATAGATTGTATATGGATGGGAGAACAAGAAGTGTTGAGATGACTCCAAAGCCATTGACCTTAGTGAGTGGGAGGACGGTGCTTCCATCAGTGAGATGGACAGGAAAGAGGGGCAGCAGTTTGGTGGGGTTGAAACAGCTGAAGTACAGTTTTGAACATGTTGATTTTTAGATAATTAAATGTCAAGTAGAGGATTAAACATATGAATGGGCTGGACATGCAAACTTGAGAGCTGTAACAATATACTTAAAGCCTTAGCACAGTGGATGAAACCACAAAGTAAGCTAAATGTGAACAGAAAGAGGCAGGTTCCAAGGACTGAGGTCTGGGAAAATGAAACAAAGAAGGAATGGCCAGAATGGTCGGAACAAATCCAGGAAAACGTGGTGTTCTGGAGGCCACTGAGGGGAGAGGGGACACTCAGCATGTCAAGTAAGAGGAGCGCTGAGACTTGACCTTCGCATTCAGTGTTGTGCAGGTCATTAGGTTTGTTAAAGGCTGTTTCAGTGGCGTATTCAGGGTTACACCTGATGGGAGTGGGCTCAAGGGGGGCAGGCAGGAGAGCGTGTGGACCTCTCAAGGAACTTTGCTCTAAATGGAAGGAAAGAGAAGGATTAGCACAAATGCTGCTGAGAGGAATTTCTTTTTGGTTTATTTGTGTCATTACTATTGTTTTACTTTATGTAGTTGAAACACTGTTTTATTTATATAGTTGAAATAATAGCATGTATTTTTGCTGTAGGAATAATTCAGAAGAGAAGCAAATATGGAAGACACGGGGAAGAAAAACTGATAAGAGGTAGAGAAGCGCATGAATGGGCAGGAAGGAGTGGGATCTAGAACCTAAGCAGAGGCGAACTGTAGCTGGGAATACAGAAAGCCAATTCTTAGAAACAGGAGAGAAATTGGAGTCTACACACACAGATGCTGGTAGATGGGCAGACGTAGTGGTGGGAGCACATGGAAGCTCTTTTCAGATCGCTTCCATATTCTCAGTAAAATAAGGAGCAAGTTTTACTGGTCAGTGTTCAATTTGGAAAATAAAACACACTCTGAAGCAGAGAGAAGTTTAATGCAAGGAATTGGAAAGGCTGAAGAAGGTGATGGGAAAGGGGGTGTTTCTGTTTGGAGACCACTGGTTTTCTGGTGAAGTCACTGCTCACACAGAGCAAGAGCTACTCCCCTTACTAGTAGCTGCCAGAAATGCTGATGTGACCAGAGCATGCAGGCTGGAGCCTGTGGCTGCTTTGCGGCAGCTGCCATTGCAGGAGCCAAAATGAGAATGTCTTCTCCCTTTTTCCTGCTTTCTAATCCTGTGTCAGCATCTCCTATTGGCAGAACCTAACCAGAAAGCAGCAGGCAATGGGCTCTGGAAAATGTAGTTTTTGACTTACAGCTCCCTGCAATGCAAGAAAGATCTGGGAAGGCCAGGAATGGAACAAAGAACCACACACCACGTCATCATCCAAGAGTGCAGATGGGGACGAGATGCTGGACGGTTGGGGAGAGAGGAAAGGGCAGGCAAATGTTGTCTAGGACACTGAGAGTATGACTGCATTTGAGGAGTAGGGTACAATTGTTTGTCAGTTTTAAGGCACACAAGAGTAAGCGAACATGATCTTAATGTTAGACCACTCAGAATGCCCGTGTGGTCTTCTCCAGCCACTGAATAGGCAAAGATGTGGTTTAATCAAGAGAGTTCACTGAAGCAAGAGTGGGGCAAGGTTGCAGAGTATGTATTTATGGCAGTGACTAAAATAATTGGCCATAGAATTTAAGCTGGGTAGGGAAGGAAGTGAAGACATAGGCGAGGAATAGATGACAAACATGTTTATGTACTAAGTTTCTATCTCCTCCATAGCTGAGAGCTTTTTGCCATCAAAAAGCAGCTCTATCTAGCTCACCACTGTATTTGTAACACTCTAGAATGTTGCCTGACACCTGTCAGGAACTCTATAAAAATACTGGTTGGATAAATGATCAATTGAATGAATGGATGAATGTGTCCAGTGGTGCATCCCTACTGGGCTGTCAGCTCCATGAGGTGAGGGACCATGTCCAACTGGTTCATTTCTGTCTCCTCAGTACTATCACGGTGCCTGGCACACTGTAGGTACTCAAATACATATATTAAAATAAAATTAATTGAATCAACTTGAAAAGCAAGGAAAGAAACCCCAGTAAACAGAAGCAGATTGTGTCATAAAAGATACAGGGCAGGCTGGGTAGGACCTACAGACTCCAGCCCGAAGGAAGAGGGGACAAATTCAGGCCTGGTGGTAATCCAAATATGGAGTCCAATGCCAAGTTCAAGTTCAGTGTAAGCAGACATTTAATTTCCAATCTGTCTAAACTAAAGGGATGAACAGAAATATGGCAGAACAGCAAAACAAGCATTGTCCATTCTTGGTACAGGTGAAGACTGCGTTGGTGCCAGAGACAAGATGAATGAAGCCTGACCCAAAGCTTATGTTTAGGGTTTTGAATTGGACGTCAATGAGCAAAAAAGCCAACCCTCTCTCTCATTGACTCCCCCAACTCTAAACCCCACCCCAAGCCAAAAGGGTGTATTGTCAATCATGCTGTCTTCCTGGAGGGGAAAGCCAGCTCCAGCCCAAGGGAGCCTGAACATGCTTAGAGGTGGGGGAGATCTGGGCTGGGGTATCACAAGCAAGTGCCAATTCATTCAGCCTGGGAGAATCTAGCCCTGGACAAAATCGTGAATTTGGCAATGTTATCTCATGAACCCTCAGAATCTTGGCTTCTGGTTCCCACTCAAGTCTTACATATGCCTTCCTTAATATGAAGGTATATCTCCTAAAGAGGATATATTTTCTTACATCCCCTTTAAAACTGCTTACAGCCAGGCTATACTACAAATTCATCCTAAGGTAAACAACTCATTTTTCTCAGTTGATAGAAAGCTTTAGGAAGGAAAAGACTTTCTTCTTCATCTCAGAGACAGCTGTGGCACCAGGGCTCCTTCTATAGAAGATACTCAAGGAATGTTTGTTCAGGAAGTGAGTGAACGTGCCCTCGCTGGTGTGGCTCAGTGGATTGAGTGCCAGCCTGTGAGGCAAAGGGTCACAGTTTGATTCCCAGTCAGGGCACATGCCTGGGTTGCAGGCCAGGTCCCCAGTAGGGGGCGCGAGAGAGGCAACCACATATTGACGTCTCTCTCCCTCTCTTTCTCCCTTCCTTTCCCATTTCTAAAAATAAATAAATAAAATCTTTAAAAAAAACCAGAAGGAGTGAACAAATGAGTTCCTGACATATGTAAGTGCATACACTTTAACAATGTCAGCAAATTAACTCCTCTTACCTGCTCCAACCCAAAATAAAATAAATGTATTTCCAACAGGGTTCTTCCACCATGTGTTGATTGATGAAGAGGAAATAGATACCAATGGAATTGTTTCCAACCGCTTCTAGACTGAGTTTCCTGTAGCCATCCGAGGTGCGAGCCAAACTTGCACACCTTCATCATTTGGAGGACAGAAGGCACCCTGCAAGCTCATGTGGAATGTAGAAGGCAAAGCTGAAACTCGAATACTGAACACTGGGTTCTAGCATTTGGGCTTGGTGCTTTTTCCAATACTCCATATTGTCTTCTGAAATGTTTAAGATAAAAATGCAAAACAAGGTGTAGCATAACCAGAGAAATTTTTAGAGAATAAAGAAATAGCGATTGCTTTGAATACACTTGATCTTACTTTCCTCTAACAGTTTTTTTTCAAGTAAGCGCGTGTGACAGTAGTGCAAACTTATAGTTATAGTATGAGCATTATGAGGGTATACAGGTCCCTGCTTCTCTCTCTCTCTGTCTCTCTCTCTCTCTCCCCCTTTCTTCTCTTGAGTAGGAGGATCAAAGTATTTAGAATCCAAAGAAGAAAAATGCCACATTTTCAGAGTGCATTTTCAGAGAAGTGGTCTTCCTGTCATCCCCCAAGAGATTATCAGTGAAAGGATAGTCTGTTAATGAAAAAAAGAATAAAAATATTGTAGAAATCCATTTTCCACCACTCCCCTGTTAGAACTGCATGTTGGGGCATAAGCTGAGTGATCTGGTGCTGGCGGGGCCTTGTTCCTGGGATGCCTGACACAGGAAAACCAAGAGGAACCACAGTGAGGCCCATAAGAGAAGTCACTGGTTCAAGGCTGCTGTTCCAGGAAGAGCTGGCCTTCTGCATTCTTTGGTTTGTTTCTCTATAAAGTCCAGTTCAAGGCTCCAGTTGGAGAATCTTGGAAGAATATCTTTCAGGAATGATTGACTTTGCCCCAGGAATCTGCAGGAAAATGAGCTACTGTTGAGCTGGTGGGCGCCCTGGGTTAAGAAAAGGGAAATCTCCAGCAGGGGAAATGCAGAGCCTGGAAGGAGAATATGAGTCTGGTGGACAGGTCCTGGGGCCAGCAGCCAATCTGTACAGGTCCCACATCTGTCACTAACTTATTATATGACTGTTGGCCAGACATTCACTTTACTTCTCTGGGTCTCAGTTTCTTTCTTTTTTATTTCTCTCTTTTAAAAAAATTTTATGTATTTGTTTCCCAAGACAAGAGAAGGGAGGGAGAAAGAAAGGGAGAGAAACATCAATGTGCCGAGAAATGTCAATTGGTTGCCTCTTATACACCCCCTACTGGGGACCTGGCCCACAACCCAGGCATGTGCCCTGGCAGGGAATCGAACTGACAACATTTCAGTTTGCAGGCCAGTGGTTCCCCACTGAGCCACAACAGCCAGGGCTGGGTCTCAGTTTCTACATCTATAATAACATGGGTAAAACTCTACTATCTCCACTTCCAAAATGATTTTACTATCTACATGCAACCTTCCTTTCTATTTTCCCCTTCTGAAGTTTTCCCAAGTGAACTAAACCAGGAGATCAGAACATAAATTAAAGAAGAAAAGGTAAATATATGTTTTCTATGTGGAAAAGAGAACCTTTGAGGCAGTGGTTCTTAAACTCTTTAAAATAAGGCTCTTTAGAAAAATTTGATGACAGATGTATGGCCCTTCTCCCTGGGGAGAACAAACCTTGTATATACCCATAAACAAAGTTTTACATGGAGTTTAAGGAGGCTTACGTTAGAACCGGCCACAAATCGTGGGTGTAGATAAGATCCCTTGTTTTCAGAAAAGCTCTATTGTAAATTTTAACTTTGAAAAAGATAATGTTGGCTACGTATCAGGATAGGGTACACTGCATCTGGCTGCCATTTCACCTGGAATGAACTGCAGGAAGAAGTGGGAGCCATCGAGCAATTGCAAGCTGGGTAGACATAGCGATAAGTAGCTCAGGGTTGATATAAGACACAACGAGATAAGGTTTACTAGACGATTGTACCTGCTCAGGAAATGCAAACCCAGGGGTGCCTGCTTTGAAGAAAATATTTGGATCTGGGATCAGGGAGGACAAAAGAGAAGGCAGAGAGAATACCCAGGAAAATAGCCAACAAGGGGAGAGATAACAGGAGACGAGTGGGGCTGGGCGGTCAGTATCCCGGAAGCCAGATAGCGGTGTCGGGGTGGATGGAGAGATGTACGAGGAAAAGGGGCCGAGAAGAGAAAATCCAAGGGCGGAGACCGAGGGAGTGGGTGCAGACCTTGGCAGCAGCCCTAGGAAACGAATAGAGCCCTAAATGAATGCAGGTGTGTAAAAAGAGGGGCACCTGGGCAGAGTCCGCCCTCACTAGGTACCAGACTCCGGAAAGGACGACTAATTAAAAACAGCCACATCAAACAAAACAAGAATATCAGAAGGACTGTTTGTTTCTGGCCCAAATTACACATTGATTATTGATTTGTATTTTGCATTTTCTTAGAGATTAGGGAGGAAATACAACAATCGAGAGGCATGAGCAAAGCTTTGTGAATCAGAAAAAGGCTACATCAGTTGTGATGCCTACTGAGTCCTGCAAACTTGGAGAGATTAGTTAAATATCAGCACCATTACAAGGATAAATATAAAAGTCTGACTTCCAAGACAAAACTAGAAAACGTGAAATAAGGAAGAGGGAGTTTCTGGTTTATATCAGGTAGTAGGTACATTACTGAGGAAACCAAAGGGTGTTTAGCAAACACCTAGCAGGACAAGGGATCCGGGCAAAGGAGTCTTGCTCTTGACAGAGGTTCCAGGGTGCAAGATAAAAGGCAAACGACTTTGCAAACTCCTTTTTCTTCACTCCCTATCCTCAAATGCAAGGACAAAAATGTTAATGTCTCTCTGCTAACCTTATAATTGCATTGTAAGTGGAGCTTATAAAGAGGTCCATTTTTCCTTGTTGTGCATGCTATTCTGTTTAGATTTTACTTGTCTTCCTCTTCACAGTATTATTAAATAGTTGATTCCATGACTTGCCATTAAATTCAACAATTATATACTGTGCACTAGCCATGTACCAGACACTACTAAGTACTTACAGGGGAGAGCTGGGTAATATATCAGTGCAATCCATTCACTCGTTCACTTAACATATGTATTTTTTGAGTGCCTACTCTATGTCAGGTGCTGTTCTAAATGTTAGGTATTAGAGTGACAGCAGAGAGTAAAGCAGCCTCTAATCTTATGGACTTTATAGTCTAGGGACAAAAGTATGCAATTGAATGGCCTGATCAGACAACTATACACGTAAGTATAACACAATGAAGACAATAAATAGCAAAAAAAGGTACATGCAGGGGGCTATGCTATTTTGAAAGAAGAAGAGGTCACAATTGGCTGGGAGGGAAGAAAGGCTGGGGAGTGGGGCACTGTTCATCAGCTCTGAAAAATGCACAGGAGAGAGAAGTGGGGTACGGAGTCTGCAGGCGTGAATCAAGGAGTGGTGTTACGAAAGCACGGGCTCCAGATGGGCCACACCGGAGAGGCAGATTTGGTTAGCATCTTGGCATAGGTTGGGAAGAACTGGAAGACAGGCTTGCAAAGGGCAGGGGGTGGCAAATTGTGGAAGTCCTTGAATGACTTTTGAGAAGTGAAGTGGTAAGACTGTAAGAGTTTGTGGAATAGACTGAAAAATAAAAGAGAGAATGTAGGGCAAAAGGGAGTTGGTTTTCAAACTTTGCTTTGGCCAGAGCTCATTCCTTAGTGAGACTCCATGGTTGGAACATATTGATTATTCCTCTGAGCGCACGGCTGTTGGCCTTTGCAGAGCTAAATGCAGATTTGATATGTGGCTGAATAGTTTATTTAACTGACATATCCATATTTTAACAAGCATTCAAACACCATTACAATCATCATTTCTTTTAATAATAGACTCATTTACGTGAGTAAGGTAATCTAAACATTGTGTTCTTACTCACCAGGGATCCCAACAAGTCAAAGACTGTGCCCCCGGAACCTAGTCCTACAGGGAGGATATTTGGGAGGGGAGGAGTTGGACGACTATCCCGCACACATCCACACCCCCTCTCACACCAGATGCTCATGCGTGGGCAACTCAGAAGTGACTGAGTTTGTCCACCTCATGGCTTTCTGATTTCCCGGGGCCTGATATTCACATCTCTCTCTCTGACTCCGGTCTCCATTTTGTTTGCATTCCTGTGTAGGTGCTCCTTCTTTTGGGGATAGGTCTATGATTAGAAACACATGGGATCATCTCTGGTCCTGCCTCTGTGACAGAGCTGCCTTTACTTTTGGTCCCCAGGCTCCACAAACCTGGACATAGGGACAGGAGGGGTGGGGCTTGGCTGTCTGTGACCTGAATGATTCCTAGCCCCTGTTTGCCCAGGGAGAGACTCCAAGAAAATTAGCTGCTCTTCCTGGTTATCTGAAAAGCAAACAACTGTAAACGGGGACAGGAAAGGAGACATTTGTTTCTCAGGGCCCTCGCTCTGTTAATCTGCAGCTTAAAGTTAAGGAGCCCCAAAAGGCAGCACATTGTTGGGGAAAATGAATGAGGTGGAGCCTTTGAAGTCCACAGACGGGGGTTCCAATCTTCCCTGATAGAAGCGGTTACTGCAGAGCCGGGATCTGTCCCGGGTTCCTGAGAGATATTCTACAGACCGCATGTGCTCGTCCATAAAGTTAGTGACCAATGGCTGCCGCTCCGAACTCACAGGTGCTGACAGGAAGCAAACAAAGTCATGACAATGAAGGCGATCAGGTGTCTCACTGACACACAGTTACAGTTCCCTCTAACAGTCTGCAACCCATGGCCCTTTCCGTTTCTCTCCCGGTGATCTCTGCAGCGTTGTCACTAGAGAACCCCCCTGGATCTTAAGATCCCTTCCGGATGCTAACTCAATCGCTCTGTAAAGCTGCTCACAAACTCCCGGGGCCTCAAAACAAAAGGTTTGACTTTTAGTTCCTCCACACGTCCACCGCCTACTCAGAGACAATGCTTGCCATTTCATTAGTCCCTGAACGTTATTCTTTCATTTTTCAACTGTATTGAGAAATAATTGACAAATATAACTATAATATTTAAAGTGTAAAATGTGATGATTTGATATACATGTACATTGTAGAATGATTGCCAAGATCAAAATAATTAACACTCCCATCACCTCACGTAGGTAACATAGGGAACTCTGTGTGTGTGTGGTGAGAATATCTATCTACTTTTAGCAAAGTTCATACATGCAATGTTGTATGTTAGTTATAGTCATCGTGCTGTACATCACACCCTTCAGACTCATTCTTACAATTGAAAATTTGTACCCTTTGACTTACATTACCCCATTTTTCCTTTCTCCAGCTTCTGGAAACCACTATTCTATTCTCTGTTTCTATGAAATTGGCTTTCTTTTTTGTTTTTTTATGATTCCACATTTAAGTGATACTAAACAGTGTTTGTCTTTGTCTGGCCTTCCCTTAATATACTGCCCTCCAGATTTATCCATGTTGTTGCAAAGGCAGGATTTTGTTCTTCTTTACGGTGGAATAATGTTTCTGTGCGTGTGTGTGTACATCACGCATACAGTCACATTTTCTTCTTGATTTATAAGTCAAATGACACTTCTATAAGTCAAGGTTGTTTCCCTATCTTGACTATTGTGAGTAACGCTGCAACGAATGTAGGTTTGCAGATATCCATTCAAGATACCGATTTCAATTCACATGAATTATCCCCAGGGGTAGGATTGCTGGATCACGTGGTGGTTCGGTTTTTAATTATCTAAGCAATCACCAGACTATTTTCCATAGTGGATCTACCAAGTTACATTCCCATCAACAGTGTATAAGTCACAAGTTGCAAATACAAGGCCCGTGGGCCGAATCCGGCCCTCCACCTTGTTTTATCCGGCCTGGCTCCTTGTTGCTACCCAGAGGCAGCGCCAAGCTCTCACTTAACTCTTAAGGAGTAGTTACATTTATACAGTCCTAAAATTACATTCGGCCCTTTGAAGGCAACCTCCAGGCTCATGTGGCCCCTGGTGAAAATGAATTTGACACCCCTGATAAGTGTTCCCTTTTCTCCATGTCCTAACCAATATTTGTTATCTCTGGTGTTTTTGACAATAGTTATCCCAATAAGTGTGAGATGATATCTTATTGTAGTTTTAATTTGCATGTCCCTGATGATTAATGATGTTGAGCCCCTTTTCAGACACCTATTGGACATTTATATGTCTTCTTTGAAAAAAAGTCACTCAGGCCCTTTGCCCATTATTTAACTGGGTCATTTGCCATTTTACTGTTGAGTTTTGTGAGTTCTTTACATATTAGCAAATATTTTCTGCTATTTTGTGGGTCGCCTTTTTAATTTATTGTTTCCTTTGCTATACAGAAGCTTTTTAGCTTGATGTAGTCCCAGTTGTTTATTTTAGCTTTTTCTGCCTATGTTTTTGGTGCCTCATTCAAGAAATCATTGCCAAGATTAATGTTAAAGATCTCTTCCCCTGTGCTTTCTTCTAGGACTTTCACAGTATCAGGTCTTAGTTTTAAGTCTGTAATATGAATAGCCAAAGCAATCCTGAGAAATAAAAACAAAGCTGGTGGCATTATACAACTTGACTTCAAACTATATTACAAAGCTATAGTAACCAAAACAGTATGGTGCCGGCATAGAAACAGGCACATAGATGTATGAAACAGAATAGAGAGCTCAGACATAATAAATATATTAATATATATTCATTCAACTACTTTTTGACAAGGGCTCCAAGAACACACAATGGGAAAAAGATAGTCTCTTCAATTAATGGTGTTGGGAAAACTGAAAAATTCACATGCAAAATAATGAAAGACATTCTTTTAATGTATTTTACTCATTCGGTCAGTAACTATTGAATACATGCTCTGTGCATTTTTTTTCAAAGTGCTGACAGTAATGGAGATATTCTCTGAGCCTTGGGCGGCCTAATCCCCGAAGTCCATCTACTGCAGTTTCCCTTTGCCAATTTACATTAAGTCCGTAAGGACTGAGAGATACCTGTCCTTCCTCTTTGGTCATTTCAGTGCCTAAGCTCATCCACATTTCCTCTTCTCTCAGGAAAACTATTATCTGCTTAGTTCTGGACTTTGACCCAGGTAGTTGGGTCCCTACAAGTCCAGGGTTTGAGAAAAATAATAAGATAATATAGGAAAAGGCCTGAATTAGTCTTGGCTCATCCTAGAAAGGTGTTCTCATTGTCTCAGGAGTTCCAGGGCTGGTCAAATGGTCCTTTATGGAGAAAATCACCCCGAAGTGAAAGTTCGCAGAAGAGAACAAACCGTAGAGTGAAAGCCAAACACAGAATAGCAGAAAAGTCAACCAGAGGTGAATGTTTGAAGAGGTAAAATGGGGCCAGCTTGGTGGGTGGCCAGGAGACTATGAAAGACCAACCACATGATTTAGGGTTTGGATGAAGTGCTAACCAGATTGCTTTTCAATCCAGTCTTATCATTCCAATCTGTTTCTTTTGGCTTCGTACAGTTTTTCTGAACCCTCCATTGTTAGTGTGGAACTGCTCTGGGACTGAGAAGCTGAGAGGGTGAGCTCGTTGATTTTGTACCAGGACCATTTTGCGGGATCTAACGTTCGCAGTTCTTACCTTGTCGTTAAGGTCATGGGCACGGCAGCCCACAAAGACTTGTTCATGTGCCATGTTTGCCTTGGAACTGGGACAGATGACACAGTAAAGGGAAACTATTTAGAAGTAGTTAAAGAAAAGTGATAACTGTGTTTACGTAAACTTGCCTTTCGCCCCCAAATGGTATCTGGATTTTGATGAACTATCCACAGTCCCTTGTTATGGCAATAATCGAAAGGTCCAGGAATATATAAACCAGATTTAGAAAGTAAGTGGGACATAGCAAATTCCATTACGCGTGCAGGTGTGTGGGGTCTGAGTGAGAGGCAATCTGAAGCACCTGGTAGGTGTACTTTCTGGTTGCAAGTGCAGGTGACTATGTTTTCAGAGCCAGCTTTGCCAGGGAGCAATTCTTTTCCCCCTTGTGGCCTCTTCAAATTAAACCCAAACAGAATTTCCAAATATTAATTTGACACATAACCTCTCTGCTGGCAAGCCTCTGTTTTGGAATATCTACCTGATATTCCAATGCTGGGATATTTCCCCCAAAGAACTAACAACTAATTCCTTAAAAGGTCAAGAATCTTTGGGGGTTGAGTAGGTATTCATATTTTAGGGTCCTCTCTTCATTGACTTTTCTTATTTAAAAATTATCAGGAAAGGAAAGCTTCAGATGTATTTGATATGTGGCCCTAACTCTCAGAATAGTTTAATAAAATACTATTTGTATCTCATGTATCTCCTTACTTAATCTCATTGCGTTAGGATTATTGTTCATAGAGTAGTTGTTTTCTTTTCCTTTGAGGTTGAACCTGACTTTCATGGTGTCTGGCATGTGGAACATTGCACGGGAATTGTGGGGCTGGGGGAGAGGGAGGTCAATTTTTGCTTATGTTGTAAGTGCACTTGAGCTGAGTGACCCTCAGGTGGGGAAAGGCTCACTGTCACACTTCCATATCCCGGCCTGTTCCTTCCCTGCTAACTCTTTCACTTACTCTCTGATGCCTGAAATTCCCTCAACAGGCAAGGCAGGCCATACCAAGAGAAAATGATTCCCTGAAAATGCCTCCAGAACTAGTAACATTTGAGTAAAATCTATTTCTAAATGAGGTGTAAATAAGTGGCACCAGGTCCTTTATTCTCAGGCAAAGTGGGGAAGGAAAGGAAAAGAAAGCTGGAGGATAGCAGGTGCCAGAGGGGACAGAGAGGGGTCCCCAGTGGTTGGAAGAGAGGAGGGTACAGAAAGGGAAGACTGAGAACCTGAATTGTCACTTATTTTACAATTTGGCTTAAGATGGTCCTGCCCTGTATGCAGGTAAAGCGGTTGGTAAGTTGCCTAATATTCGACCCAGTGGTTTGACAGTAGATACAGAGCAAAAAAAAAAAAAAAGTTCTTGAGTGAACAATAAAGCTTTGCCTTCTGAGTAGCCAGCATGCTCCATCTCAACCACACCGAAGAGTCCTCCAATGCACGCTGGGGCCCCAGAGGCACAAGGATCTGAGAAGTCATTTTAAGAAGGCCCCAACTCTGGTGGCCCTTCGAGTTCCAGGCTCTGGACTCATCTGAGACTAAGGTAGCCGGGGTGCATTGATGTTCGTTTCCATTTCAGATGGTGTCTTCCCTCCGTGTGGTCTTCCTCCTAACTCTGTCTCTGGCCCTGATGGCGAGTGACGGTGGAGGGATCCAACCTGTGTAGTCTTTTAGCAGGAACATTTCATAAGCGATAATCCAGGGTGACTTTTCTCAGTTCTTGTGAGTGTCCCTTTAAACCTGTAAGATATAGGTGAAGCAAATACTGGACTTTCAACTCTTCTCCTTGTTGCCTGGTTTTCTCCAGAACATCAGCAACATCCATCCCCTGGATGGGTCTGTTGGGACCCAGAGCATCCATGTCAATGCCTTCTGAGGTGTGGTCAACATCCGAGACAACAATGTTTTGAGTGAGTAGGATGGAGTCTTGGACTACGAGAATGTAAGCTGTGGACCACACTCATTACAATGCCAAAGGCAGCCTTGTCTGTTCCCAAAGTTAGCCTTATGCTTTGCCAGAGAGAAGAGGACATGGTCTACACTTGTCTTCCCTAGGTTTAGGCTCTCGATGGGAATACATATTTCTAGGCAAGGGCCTAGCTTTCCCGCAGTTGTATGACTTTTTTGAGCCAGCAACGGTAGGAGGAACTTCTGTAGTCTGTAGGGATCCCACGTCTGTTTGTGTTCCTGGGAGGCGTGGACTTCACATGGCTCCTGTATGTGTCTGAAACAAGAGAATGATGAAAAGAACCCCATTTCTTATATCTGGTATGTACCATAAACGTTGGTTTGTCTTGAGCTCAGACTTTAAATAGTTTATATACAAAGAAGAATGGTTTACTTTCACTTTTAGAAATCTTGCCTTAACCTGCCGACCTGTGTCCTTGGATAGTCAGACCTGGCAGGAAAACGCAGGATTGGGGAGCGATCGCCAAGCCCTTGGCTTGGTTCTCTGATGGAAAAGCTCTTTAACCACAGAGGCGTCACTCAGCCTTGCTGTGCCTTTGCCTTCTCATCTGCAAGGCAGCATCTGAAAGAACTCTAGGAGGATTACATGAGGTAGGAGTCCACATTCCTCACTTTGACCCAAAAGACCCCCTGACATCCAGGCACTGATGATAGAAGCCCCTCCATCTGCCTCCACACTGGGCGTCTCAGACGGACACCTCAAATGCAGGCTCTGTGTCTGCTCGCACTTGCGCCTGCTGCCGCCATCTCCTCCCCAAACACACCCCCCCTCGCTCTGCACCTAACACGCTCCTGACTTCCTCAAGGGGACATTTCCTCAATCTTCCTATGTGGCACGCAGTTTAGTAATTTTCAACTCTGTTTTAAGCCATAGAAATGTTTTTTTTCCCAACAAGATATTCCATAGAATTCCATTTTATAGAACAAAAGAAGTCAGAACTGCTCTGGCGAGAGGAGGGAGATGCAGGTGAAGTGCCGTTGAGCCCGGCTGGACAGAGCTGGAGAACCACCTCTCCCATCCAGAGCTGCAAGAGACTAAATGATGGGCTCAGGGCCATGTGGAGGGACAGTTGGGGGCAGACACGGATCTAGCATCTGAGTGTAGAGGGTATGATCCAAAGACCCTAATCAGTCCAGGTATTCAGAGAACATTTTTTAAAGTATTTTTTATTGATGATGCTATTACAGTTTTCCCAATTTTTCCCCTTTTATCCCCCCTCTGCCCTGCCCCCCCAACCCACCAGCATCCCCCCACCCTTAGTTCATGCCCATGGATTGTACATACCGGTTCTTTGAGTCCGCAGAGAACATTCTGCAACATGCAGGATTCGTTCACAAGCAATAGTGTCTCGGCTTATCCTCTCGTCGTCCTGACAACCCTGGGGTGGTGGGGAGGCTTGTGGTTTCTTCTTTACAGATGGGGAGGTTGAGGGTCACGATAGCTGCTAAGGGCTAGAATAGGACCCTAAGGTCAGCTTTGTAGCTAGGCCTGGTTCCGGTGCCCCAGTCCATTAGTGGTGGGTAGAGTGCCCGGGGGGATTTAGTCCTGTGCCCGCAGCAGCTACTGTGCCATTGGCCCTCGGAAGCAGGAGGGTCTCTGTGCATCGCCAGTCCTGCTGCTGCCCTCACTCTGGCGCCAGCGCAGCTCTCTCCCGGGGTGCTCTACGTCACAGTCTAAAGACAGCTACGTGCCAGCACGGATGGCACGCAGGAGCCACTGACACTGACTGAATGAACGACATGGTTCTGCTGCGTTGCTTTAAGGCCGTCTTGGTGGCTAAGCTGTACAGCAAGATGGCTTGTGCCGTGGCCGAGATGGACCAAGCTGCCTTTCCAACTTTGGACGACATTAAGAGGGCCCTGGGCGTAAGTGAGACCAGGTAAGTGAGACCAGCTCACTGCGGTCCCCTCCCAGTCTGCTGTTTTCTGACTCCGCATCCTGACCCGCTAGGACAATTGTGCACACACAGGGGGAACTCACTTTCTGCTTGTGCTTAATGCCCATGAAATCCTACCATCGTGCAAAGGACCCCAAGTCCCGCCCATGGCCCATTTAAGTCAAATCATAACTGGGTCAACAGAAATTCCACGGGACGACGTAATTTTGCTATATTCCAAAAGAGTACGAGCTACATGCTAGTGAATATAAATTGTTGACTACAACTATTAGTGTGAACTAACGGAGTGTTCACAACCGCGTACCTTCTCTCCTCCCCTGCACACCCCTCCCCCAACCACACACATACATATCGTCTTTAGATGAAAGTAAGCCCAGGTCTGCTGAAACTCTTTCCTTCAGCCTCTTAAATGACAAGGGTAGTCAAATAAATTAAAAATCAGCATGAAGTCCTTGCCAAGTCATTGAAGCATGCTGCCACTTCCTTTAGTAACCTGCCCAGATCAGCTGAGCAACTTCAGTGTCCGTGGCAGGAACGTCACAGAACTTGGGGGGGAAATGCACTTCGGGTCACATAAAGAGAGAGGTCGAAAGTATTCCACTCATCTGATTTGTAACAAGTAACAAATAACTTTTAAACTATTCTAGATTATCATCACAGATGAGAAAATCATTGGTGGTTGGCAAGTTGAGAAATAAGAAGGGTTAAAGGAATACAAACCCAGTCACACACACACAGAGGCTCCCTCACAGATTTTTTCTGGAGTAATGTTGCCACCTTGTGGCAAGAGAGAATATTGCAGCTAGAGACAAAACGAGGGCAAGTTTGGGTACAGCTATTTGTGTAAAATGAATCACGTTTTAGCACACATTTATTTGTGTGCTAAAATACGTTTCTTGTCCCTTCTTCCTTGCTGCACCACCTCGATATGCTGTCTCACCATTTCCAAATGCCACCTCTTCCAGGCTTTAAAGTGTTATCCACCCACTCCCGGCCTCACCTACACTGTCCTACATCGTCCCAGCTGGGTCAAGAACTTAGCCCAGTAGGAATGGCCACAAGGACCTGTGCCGAGAGGTCCCTACCTACTTAGCCCAGTAGCAAAAAGAAGGTGTGTTAATAAGTAGAAACCCAAGACTACTGGCGAGACCAAAGGTGCAATACAATTTTTAGGTCACAGCAAATTCTAATGAGAGTTTTGGGGCCTGTTCCATTTCTTTGCTACTGGGTGTAAAAATAATGTGGCCTGGGATATATTTCCCCTTGTGGCAGAGGTGGTCTCCTGGCATTGGGGCTCACTGAGAACAGGGAGCAGAAGTAACTTAGCTTTACCAGACGGCTGAGGACAGTCATGCCATCTGTGGAATTTGAGACAGCTGGTGGAAACTGTCACCTGACCCAAAGCTTCCTCACCTCCTGCCCAAGCAGCACAGTGCCTGCTATCCCACTGTTACAGGTCCATTGCTTTGGGGTTCTCAGTCCCCCTGTTTCTCAGGCTTCCCAGAGGCTGGAAAGCAGGACCCTAATATTATAGACTGCACTGGGGACATCTCAGCGCTGGCACCCCTGCTGGGGACATGGTGGGGATCACTGGTGGCCAGCTTGGAAAGCTACCAGATAAGATTTCCAAACGACCTGCCCTTCCGGATATAGTCACTAATCTCTTCCCACTAGGCTATTGCCAGTCACTTACATCTCAGGGTAAATTAACCCCATGAATAAGACTTCTTAACAGGGGAGCCCAGCAGGAAAAGGAGGAGAACTTGTGGGCCTGGGGGTTAAGGAGGATGACTGAAGGTCAGTAAAAGAAGTAGAACGCGGGACGTGGGGCACACTGTTGCAGCATGGGGAGACCTCCCCTAGCCCCGCAGTCTCCTGCCAGCAGAGCTCCTCTGAGCGCCCCACCTGATGTAGCTGCACGTCGTAACACGGTGCCTGTCCAGACGGTGTCCAGCCACGTACTATGAGAAAGAGAGACGTTTACTGAGGAAGGTACAAAATACAGGAAATGCTGCTATACATAGGACATTGACGCCTCAGTCCCCTTCAAAGTAGGCACCTTGAGGCCTCACACAGTTCTCCCAGTCACCATGACCTGCTCTATCGTATTTTCCTGAATCTCATTGATGGTCTGAAACCTCTTCCCTTTCAAAGGAGATTTTAGTTTTGGGAAAAGCCAGAAATTGCAGGGAGCCAAATCTGGGCTGTAGGGGGCTAGGTCACCTGGGTGATTTGATGTTTTGACAAAAACCTCTGCACAAGTCGTGATGTGTGAGTGGGTGCGTATCTGATGAAGCTGCCAATCCCGAGTTGCCCACAGCTGTGGCCGCCTGAATCATCCGAAGTTTCCACAAAGGAATGTTCAAGCTTAATGCAAAATTGGATGCAGATCTGTTGCTCTACTCACTCAGTCATTTTGAATGTGACAGCCACACAGTACACACGCTCACTCAACAGTGTTTACTGCCCCCACTGACTAGTACAGTGAAGTCGTCTTTGTTCACACATGCACGTTCCAGCCCATTCTCCTTGGCTGCCGGGTTCATTGATGTCTTGTAAACTGTTCTTATTATATTAACAATGGCTGGACTTTTTCCGGACAGACCTCATATATCCACTTTACTTTGGGGTCATAAAGTGATTAAGTAATTATTTTGTAAAATGTCTCTTTTCCTTCTTAAAGGTACTGCACTAGCAATTGACCCTGATTCATGTTTTGAAGTCCAGCTTCTGTCCTTTATGGGGCTTTCCATCTGTGGCGAGATTCCTGGGCTCTGAACTTCCAAGTTGGCCACGTGGAGAATGGACCAGCCTAGTGGGGTGACTGGCCCAAAACCAGCATGTAGGGCCTCAGCGCTCCCCCTCTGCCAATCAAAAACTCTTCATTTCCACCTTCTTCCTTTCGTCCCATGATCCATGTTTGTAATCTGGAAAATTGGGTACAATTTCTCCTTCTGGGTTAGAACAATAAAGTTCCTTGCCTCACTGCTCTTGCAGATGATAGTCTAGCCCTCTCTGCCTTCACTGTCCTCCCTCGAGTTACTGAGCTACTGGCATTCCCATCCATGTGCAGTCCACAAAACTGCACCCTGCACGGTGGGAAGGAGGAGGTGCCTCTCCTAGACTGTCTCATTTCTAAAAGCCTCTCTTTGGGGTGTCCCTTAAAGAATCTCTTGAGAATTTTGGCAATAAATAACAAAAAGACACTAGTCACAGCATAGACAAACTGTCAGGTATGAGGCCACATCTCTGTCTCCTGCAAATCAATGCTGAGATTCCATGAAAGCCTATTCACCATGGCGACCCAGCTTGCTCCATGCAAACCCCTGAGAGAGATCTAAAGGTCCCTCAGACCTCCCTTTAGAAATGATCTAACCCCCCTAGTGGTAACTCACAGGCATTTCTCTGTCACAAAGGAATAAGGAGCCTGGTCTCTTAGCACTGGTTCTTTAACTGGCCACTGCTGTGGCTGGGAGGGACAGAGACAGCTCTACCCACACCACACAGGACATCCTGGCTCCCCTTACCTTGGAAATGGGAATAAACAGAGGAGGGAATGTTGGAGATACAGATGCAGATGTCCACAGAGGTTATGTTGGAGTTTGGAGCACTTTAAACAGGGTGGGACTGGGACGGGGTTGGGAGTGCTGAAGAGTGCATTTGCGTGGAGTGGGAGAACTCTGGGTGATCTCAGCACCGGTCTGCAGGAGACGGAGCCGAGCGCCAGCTCTGTGAAGTCATGATGTGGTGTGGCTACCCACAGCCATGGGTGGAAAGGCAGTTGCAGGGGAAGGCCCAACATAAACCTCTGGCCTTAGCTAGGGTACGGTTGGGTAGGCCAGAGGCTTGGAACCCATGGATTTGGTCCCATGTGGCTAGTTCTGGTTAAGGAAAGTGGAGATATATGACAGGCCAAGCCTTAGTCAACTGGAGGCCCCGAGAGGACCACGGAGCAGTATCTAGCCTCAGGGCCTGGCCCAGTGAGTCCCCAGAGTTAAGTCACCATAGCTGTCGGTTCACCTGAATCTATGTACACCTTGATGCTGACAGCCAGCCTCCACCTTCATTCCAGCTCCAGGAACCTGGCCCTGTCTTATCCCCTGTGCCTGAGTCCCTGTTACAGTTGCCCAGACCCCTGCTCCGGAGCCCTCTGCAATGGTGTGAGGACTGGCCTCCTGACTGCTCTTAGGCCAATTCCCCCATCCCCACCCCAGACGTCTGAGCTTAAGTTCCTCCTGAAATTCCCATTACCTTCAGGCTCCTCCTGACTGTTGTAACGTACCTGTTACTTCTGGAAGGTTTCAAGGACCTGAATGCACCCATCACGTTTGTCTCCATGTGGTACCATCCTGGCAGATACCCAGCTAGCTAGACAGGACCTCTCCCAGAAACTCGGGGTTCAAGGCCTGCTGTGGTCCTGTGCAGCTTCACTCTTGGCTGTCGTTAACTGGGCTATAATAGCTCTGTCCTGGCAGTCTTCTAGACCTTATAGGCAGATTTTGTTCCTTCAGGTTACAAGTTCAATTATTATTTTATAAAGAATCTTCCGCCCTGGCTGGTGTGGCTCAGGCTGTGAACCAAAGGGTCGCCAGTTCAATTCCCAGTCACGGCACATGCCTGGGTTACAGGCCAGGTCCCCAGTAAGGGGCACGCAAGAGGCCACAAACACCACACACTGATGTTTCTCTCCCTCTCATTCTCCTTCCCTGCCCCTCTCTTTAAAAAAACATAAAATCTTAAAATAAAAAAAAAAGAATCTTCTGTGCACATACTAGGACTTAGGTTTTTTAGGAGTCAGAATTAGGAGGGCAAATTTCAAAATTTCCACAGAATGGTGACTTATAAACAACAAACACTTATTTATCATAGTTCTGGAGGCTGGAAAGTCCAGAGGAAGGTACTAGCAGGTTCTGTGTCTGGTGAGCGCTCTCTGTCTAGCTCATAGACGGCCATCTCCTCACTGTGTCCTTCTCACTGTGTCCCTGCTCGTGGCGGAAGTTACAAGGGAACTTTCTGGGGACTTTGAAGGGAGACGCAAACACAGAGTCTGTAGAACCACCCACTGATGGCCACTGTTAGTGTCTAATCCAGCACTCAGTCAAATTTACATATTCTACTATCAGCCCAGTGCGCCGATCCTGACCCACACATAGTCCATGTTCCTCAGGGCTCCCAGCCTTCAGTGTAAAATGTGGTCACACTGACATTCATAACAGACGGTGCCACCGCCCGTGATTGAAGAACTCAGCTTCTTGCTAAGTCCATTGGACTAATTTTTAAGTTTCCCTGGGAGTGCCTAAGAAGTGGCCAAGAATTTGACCATTGATATTCCAAGAAGGACCTTTTTTCTTTTCTTTTTCCCTCTCCTGGGGCAGCTGCTGTCATTGAACCTCTGCCCAGACCGCCAGGGCTGCCTCTTCCGATGGGGATGCTGCCTCTTCCAATGGGGATGCTGCCTCTTCCGCTGGGGAGAAGGTGACTGGGAACCCACAGCTGAGTGTCTTCACTGCCACCAGCTGCCCCTCAGACACTGCGGTCGTGACACTGATTGGGGGCCTCTGGGGCTGGTAGGAGCACAGACTTCAGGACTCAGTGCTGAAATGGGGAGTGTGTCACCCCCACGCTTTGGTGTCGGTTGTTCACACTGCAGCCAGGCGTGCCCTGGTTTCTTAGAGGAACTGTGGTGAGGAAAAGGCTTTTGCCTTTTGTACCTTCTGTTGTTTCCATTCACAGTCCCCATCCCGAGGCCCCAAGCTTGAGCTTGCTGGGATCTGAACATGGCAGCACTCTTCCCAGCTGGGATCTGGTGCTGGGTTAAGACAGTGCTTCGGGTTTCCTGAGGTTTGCCCTTCTCCTCCTGCAAACACGCACTCTGAGGGGTCACCAGAAGGCCTTTGTCATGTCTAAATCCCAGCTGGGAGCCACACAAAACCCTACCTCCAAGAAATCTCTGAGATTCCTACAAAACTTCCACCCTAGCTCAGGAGGCCCTTCTCAGAGAGAGGATATCCAAGACAGAGGTCAAGTTCCCTGGTCTCCTAGCTCAGAGAATGACTTTCCATTGACAGGCTTCCCTTTAGGAGGAAAATCATGATCCCTTCCCTAGTCCCTTCCACCCCAGCTGTTAGCACTCCCAACTGTCCCCACCTCTCCTGCTGCTCTGCGCAGCCTCAGGGAAGAACCCACTGGCCCTGAGCCTCAGGTCTGTGGGTGCTGGTTTGCTGGATCACAACCCAGGGCAGTAGCTGCCCATTGTCTGTTCTCTAGCTCAGTAAAAACCCCTGTCCTAAATTTCCCAAAGATCAGCAGCTCAGCCCTTTATCCTGCCTGGAATGAGCTGCTATCTGCCTGGGGTGGAGAAACCATCTCCACAGCTGACCTCCATCTCAGCAATTCTTTCTACAGAGCCTTTCCATTGGCCTGTGTCAGTGGTGGTGGTACTTGTACCCAAGCTGTCCCCGATAGCCCTCTGCTTCACCTAGGCTGTCCCCCCAGCCCTGTCCCTCACCCAGGCTGTCTCCCCAGCCCTCTCCCTTACCCAGGCTGCCCCCACAGCCCTCTCCCTCACACAGACTGTCCCCCCAGCCCTCTCCCTCACCCAGGCTGTCTCCCCAGCCCTCTCCCTCACCCAGGCTGTCTCCCCAGCCCTCTCCCTCACCCAGGCTGCCCCCACAGCCCTCTCCCTCACACAGACTGTCCCCCCAGCCCTGTCCCTCACCCACACTGTCCCCCCAGCCCTGTCCCTCACCCAAGCTGTCCCCCCAGGCACGCTCCTTGAGCAGAGTTGTCACTGTCCATGAGCCCACATCCCCACAGCACTGGGCCCTCTGGCCTGTCCCCAAACCCTGTGCAAGTGGCGCATGAGCCTCTCAGAGCTGCTGTAGACTGCCTGCAGCCATGGCCAACTGGTGGTGTTTCCTGAGACTACCACATGGACCTGCCCCTCCACCCGCTGCTCCTAACAGGTACTCAGTGTGACACCGGCGCTGAGCAGGGTTAACTGACTTAAAGGAGGAAGTAGAATGGAAAGTTTTGTTTTAACAATGGGACTATCATTATAAAAACTAATGAGGATAACACATCTCTGAGCAGTAGATTGCAAAGGGGATTGCCTTCTTCCCACCTGCAGCCCCCACCCCCACCAGTTCTGGCCACAGGAGTAAGAATGTGCCCCCAAATGATTCAATTAGGGTCCTTTCCCAGAAGTTTTTAAATTTGAAATTCAAACAAGAGAAGTCTCTTTCTCTCCGAGGATGACCATGAGGGAACGGAGACCTAGGGGCTGACGGCGGTGTTGGATTCCACCCTCACAGAGAGAGCCACTGTAAGATGCTGAAGCTGAGAAGGAGAAAGAGGAGTTGAGACAGAGGGAAAAAGAGTCTGGCCACCTTAAAATACCTAGTTCTAGCCACCCAAGATAAGAATACCCCTCCTTCTATGGTAAGCTAAGACAATAAATTCTACCCCCATTAGACTTGGGTTTCATCACTTGCAAATACCCAGCTCCCAGCTAATACATGCTACCATTCATTTGGCAGTTTATCATACTCTCTTTTACTGTTATTACAAATGTTTTTAAACAATGTCTCCCTTCCCCAACAAGAAAATAACTTTCTTGACTATGGCCATTTTGCCTTGGGCCCCTTCCTCTAGCAAACCCACCCGGCGCCGAGCCATGGCGAGCGCTTTAACTGTGTTCAGTCATGGTTGGAAGCAGCACAGTGGTAGGGGTAGGGGCAGATAGCAGACAGCAGTTCTTGTTAAAGTACTTCTCCCCCCCGCCCCCAAACTTGCACCCAGCTGATCAGTCAACAGGAGAACCACCTATATGATCTGGAAATTTTTGCATATTATGCAACTTCTTTGAAATAGTGAAATTGCTTCCCTTCTATATATGGGCTTAGACTTTCCAATTAGGTTCTCACTTCTGCTAAGATTTTCAATAAGGTTCATCTTTTTCTGGGCTATGGGTGTTCTAACAACCTCCTCTCCTCACTCCGGGACAAAGTACACATGACAGTGTTTATTAAGGTTGATCTACTGCTTTGACGAGCTAGAGCCATGTAAGTGGCCCTCAAAACTGGGTGCTTTGTCAGAGGGGACAGTTTCTTTCACCTTGGTAGCCGAGCCCCTGTGCCACCCTGGTTGCCCCGGAGTGTCGCCAGACAGATGGGCCGCTTGGCAGTGAGCAGCAGCAAAGATGGAGACTCCTATCCACTGACCAGCCTGCATGTGACCCAAACACATTCTCTGGAAATTTTCACACAGTAGGTACTTCACTTGAAGTCCTGGCAATTTCTTTCCTTCTAATATCCACATAAACATTGCTCGACATCCCTCTGCTGTTTACAAAAAAGCAAACACTCAGATATCTGCGAATGTCGTATTTATATTTTACTACTGAATCTCACAATTAGTTGAGGTGTTGGGAAAGAATTTAATTTGGCTGCTGAGGAGAAACCAAAGGATGTATTTCTTTGAAAAATGCAGCCAGTGGGCTGCTGCTTAAACAGGAACGTCCGCGCAGATGGAAATCCCAAAGATGCCCAGGAGCCCAGCCTTCGCACAGCCTTGAGCACTGGAGTTATCTGAAGAGGGGAACATTTTTGAAGAGTGTTAAGAAATGCATTATTAGAATGCAGCGAACCAATGCCTTGTGTCCATGTCTCGACTAGAGGCTGTGCGTGGAATTCCACGTCACCCAAGACTTGAGCTATACTTGTATTGCAAAGGAAAATCACATACTGACTTACATGGACCGACAACTCCAAGAAGTGCTGTGTGGCTCAGTTCAATTGATGTTGTGCATTAATGTTCTGCCTATGTGTCTTTCCTCATAACTACTAATGACCTTACAAAGAGAAAAATGTCCTCAGTTTTCTGGGCAGTGCAAGTGTATTGAATGCTATTTTTTTTCTTTATCCATCTTCCACCACTCTGGGGAATTTTTGCTGTTGCTGCATTCAGCACCTGTGGCCAAGCCTCTCTTTCACTCTGGGCTTTCTTCTGTATTTAAAGACTTTGTGTAAAAATACCAGTAGTGGCTGCGGTGACACGTGCTACCTGGATGACTCAGGGCTTTCATTGCCTGTCAGGGCACTTTGCCTGCCTTTTCTTGGACCAACTTGATCCTAGATTCTGAGAATATTACTTTTCTGAGAGATAACTGACAAATAGATCTGTATTCATTTTCAGTGTACACCATGATGATGTGATATATACACACACGGTAGAAAGATCACAAGGTCAGGACACAGCCATCATGTCACAGAGTTAACACAGGAAACTGCTTCGCATGTGCGGTGAGAATGCTCACGATTCCTCTCAGCACCTTGCAAGTATACAACACCATGTGATTAACTGCAGTCACCGTGCACAGCACGGACACTACACTGGAGAATCCAATAGCTTTTCCTTCACTCCCAGGAATCCACTTTTATTCCATGCTCTGTTAGCGGGTCAGCTTTTCCACCAGACTATGTGTTCCTCATGGGCAGGGTTTTCTTCATTTCTGTATCTCTCTTAACATTTAGCACAATGTCTATATACGGTTGGGACTTAATTCCTAAAGTAAGCGGAATTGAGTCATGTTTTTTATTTCTTTGTGTTTCACACAACACCTGGCAGAGTGCTGTGCACATTAGAGCTTTCGGAAAATATTTGGTGAAGGAATGATTTATTGGTACTCACGTGTCTTTTCAAACACTTCCCCCTTATACCAGGGGACATGTTTGCAGAGCTGCTCGATGGGTGACCCGAACACAAACCATTTCATGTCTGTGATCAGAGACTGCAGCGGGTTGTACTTGACCCAGGTGTATTTGTTGGAGAACATGGTGTTCAGAGCCTAGATCGGTATAATAGAGTGGGACTGAACAGAAATAAATTGACGTAATCTGGGGTACCTCATTCTAACCGGTGACTTTTTCAGATTATTAAACCGAAGGTCAGGGGTCTCTAGATGTCACCTCTTTCTGACCACTTGGTCTTCAGAGAAGCCTCGTTATTACCAACGTTATTTTGCTGGTGGTGACGGTGAAACTGAAGAGGGGGATTCCTGAGCCAAAGGTGGCACAAATGGAAAGTTATGGGGGGAGAATCACACCCCCGATTTCTAGCTTCATGCCGCGTTTGTTTATCTTCGCTGCACTATATTGTTCCTTTGCACCTTGCACCACTGGATATCATAACTCCACTGCTTTTTTGCCATCCACTATTTCTTAGAGCTTTGCTCTGAGCAAAGAAGTTGTGCAGCCCTGTCCACAGAAACACTGGAATTTATTAAAAGTTCTTGTATTTGGGGCTGTATGGTGGAAATCAAGCTAAGAGATATACTCCAGCAACAAAAACAATAAACATGAAAATACTAATAAGTGGAGAGTGGTAAGGTATAGTATTATGATCCCTTTACCCTCTTCATTTTCCATAGTCACCAGTAATCCCTGGCTCAAGAACAGGAAATATTTACCTGCCTCTCATAGATGTACTGTTTGAGTTCGTCCAGGGCAGGGATAGCTTCACGGTCCATCTTCAGGATGTAGCAGGCTCTTCGGGAGAACATCCTGGATGCGATGTAGCCCTGAGGCAGCAAGAGCACAGTTACTGGCCCTCCCAACTCCCTGGGTTCTGAACTTGGTGAGATGACGTATGAGCCATGAGAAAGCCTTGAGCACGCACAGTGAGTACGTGTGACTCCTCTTCAATCTGCAGCCGGTCCTGTCCATTTGACTTCTTTGATACAGTATTTTTACTTTTTCACTTGTCATCTCTGTCTCTGAAATTGTGAGAACCCAGGATTTGTGCCCCCTTTTCTTGTCATGGAATAAGGGTCTGTAGTTTCTGATCTGAAAGATTGAGAAGTAGAGCTCTCTGGCTGTTTCTATGTATTATCCAGCCTCTTCCTGGATTTGGAGTACATTCAATATTCCTTAGCACTGTGTTTTTCAATAATTAGTTATTAGCCCCATATAGCTCTTTAAGTTTAAAATCAAAATCAATATGACTTAAAAGGTACTTCTTCTGTCACATTTTTCAAAGGCTCAATGGCCACGAGTGGCTAGCTGCGTCCTTATGGGAAAATGCAGATGTTGAACATTTCCATCACCACAGAAAGCTCCATTGGACACAGTTGCTTTAGAAACTCTCCTTCTCATACCTACACCTCCCCCCCCCACACATACATGCTTCATATATTCTTCCCTCCTCTACCATCTTCTCTCCATCTTTTCTCTACCTCTAAAACAAGCTGTCTGGGTGGGGATGGATTGGAAGAGTTGGAATTGGAAGAGCAGTGGAGGATGAGCACCATGGAGCCAGAAGGAACCTGAGGCCATCTAATCCTCAGCTAGGGTGGAACTCTTCAGAGTTCCAAATAATGATACATTCTGTAAGACATAAAACCTTCTACTTCCTATTTTTCACTTCTTACAAATTGCCAGTTCCTAAAATTCAAAAATAGGCAGAGGCCAAGCATGACGATAGTGGAAGAGGCTTAAACCAAATCCTCACCCCTCCATTTTTTAAGATACTTTTAGGATTTCCTTGGCAACTGCCTCGTTGTACTGAAACTGAAAATTTCAGCACAACTTCCTTTTAAACTGTATTTTTTCAAAGACCCCACACTCTCAAATGTGGATTTGCCCATACCAGTGGGGAGGAAGCATGTGAGGGTGTTTCTACAAGAAAAGAAGGAGAAAAGCATATTCATATGTCCAGTGAGATGAATGACAACCTTCCCATATCCACTGGGCACAGCTAAAAGCAAACTCATAATGTTAGTGGAACAAATGGAAAACAAACAGAGGAAGACATGGATAAAGGACAGAATAAGTTTTCTGAGCAGGTTTCCAAGACTTACTACTAGTAACGGCAACTACAACTTGGAAATAGTTTGGTGTTTTTAATTAACATACTTGCCTTCTTACAGAAGAAGCAGGATTTGCTGTGTTGCCTACATACATAGTTCAATGTGTGTAGTTGTTCTGGGTTTCTGGCAGTTTGTGACTTTTTCATAATTGGTCTCTTCTGCATAATATTTTATATTAGAAGCCCTAATTCATTCTTATTTATCTGACAAATACTTTGAGAATCTGTGTTGCAGACATTGCTTTGGGCTTTGGTCATTCTTTCTGAGGCTGTAGGGAGACAATATCATCACACTTCCAATTTCCACCGGAAAAGGTCAAGTAAACATGTGTTCCTGTCATGTTCTTTTCTTAGAAATGATTTTGTTTGTTTGTTAATCAATAGGCTGATTATTTAAAAGGAAAAGCAGAAGTAAGGAAATTCTGATGGAATTGTTGGATACATTTTAGAATTCAAATGTGTCCAAAATGCCTTCCCCTCTGCCCTTCAGAAACCCAGTCTATAAAAATTCCCCTGCGGCTTACGTGTTTATAGTCAAAAACCGTGGTAGAGGAGCACAATCCTGCATGGATGTTAATGGTGGCGGCATTTTTCTCATTGTCAATTGTCACTGTCTCTTGAATATTGCCGCCGTTGTTGTTAGGGCTGATGATGTTATAAACCTACATTGACAACAAAGACATAATGATTTTTCCATAAATCCCATGCATTGGAAAGGATCCCTCCCAGCAAAATAAAGCCTTCTACCTTCTATGAACAAGAAATTGAAGCCTAAAACCTCTCCCCTGGGATCCCACACCAAAAACATATGTTAGAATAAGAATGTAAAATTATTACTCATAGTTGACTATATATTATATAGGAGAAGCAATGACATCACAGGAGAAGCGAGATTTGCCATATTTTAAAGCAATTGTTTACATTTTTTAAGGTATTACAGATGGAAAGAAATAATCAATCTCGTTGTTTCCATTATCCATTATTTCTGGGATTCTATCCCAAATAATATGGACTGTCTACTGTCCTTCAAATTATCTTGTTTCTTCCTTTTCCTTTCCCAACATCTCCAAGCTATAAAGTTCATAATGAATCAACTCACCTCGAATCCATGAGATTGTGTTCCAAAGGTGGCTAGCACCACCAGAAATAACACCTGAAAAACAGACTAGTCACTTCCATCCCTTATAAAGTAATCACTGACGACAGAGGCATGAGGGGACAAGCATAAACATCTCAGAAAACTTACACCCAGAGACACTGGTGTGTGGTCACGGACCGTCAACCATCCACTTCCAAAGTATAAAATACACACACATTTACTCATTTAACAGGTATTTTTTGAGTTCATGCCGTTGCAGACATAAGGTTCTACCTCAGTCGCCCAATTCCCAGCCCTTTCCAACATCAAAAACTTCTACGTAGCATGTGTTCTTATGCCAGGAAGAAGTTGGGCAGATGAGCAGAGAGAAATGACTGATTTTTCTGTGGGAATACCCTGGTGTGAATCATTCTGGTTTTGGATTGCAAGAGGTCAATTTGTGTCTTCTGGTAAAAAAAATGGGGAAGGGTGGCGGTAAAACAGATTAAAAGTAGATTCATGGGCAATAGATGGGATGGATTTCTAAAGGAAACTGTGAAAATAAGATGCTTGGGACATGATTAACTTTTGAGGGTGACATCAAGGAAAACCTTATTCTCCTGCAACTCTTGCCTTAATGCTACCATCAGACAGACACATGTTAGGCCAGCGGGCCATGGAGCTGGCACTGAGGCAGTTCGGACAGTTTGCTATACTTGTGTAAAAGTCAAATGCAATATTCTGATCCTGGCTTTGAACATTCTCTTCTGACGTCACAGTGACCTGCACCATTATTGAAAGCTGTGGCTGGGGGGGGTCTGCTAGAAGGCGGGTATTTTTGAGAACTGTCAGTGGGACTTTTCTCCTGCCCCTTTCTGCTGCCAATAACATTGCTCTCCTGCTGGTTGGGGGCAGTGTCCAGCAAGGACCTGTATGCGCATATCCCGCCTGCTCACCTGCATGGGGTCACATCTTCTCTGGCTCTAGGTAGCTCCAGCAACCTCTGACACTCCCATGCTATTTTTTAAAATGTTTTTTTAATTGTTCAAGTACAGTTGTCTCCATCCCCCCACCCCCACCCCCATGCTATTCTATCAAAGGATTTAATACAGGGACATGAACAGGTAGATGGAGGACTGACCACCTTAGTGGTATGATTAGAGAGAGCTCAGGAAGTAGCCCCTGCCTCCAAAATAACCACCCACCCAACACTGAGATGAATACACCACACTTATATAGGTTTGTGCTTCAGGTTAGGTCTCCTCTTGGAAAATCAAGAGGCTCCTGGAAGAGGAAACTCTTCAAGCTGACAGTCTTCAGCACCTTATGGGGAGGTACTTATCATTCTGCTTTCTCCCTCAGCTTCTAAATGAGAATAAGGGATAGAGACTGGGGGAAGGAGTTCTGACATAGGTCAGAACATAGTCCAATTGCCCGTGGAGCACTGCAGTGAGGAGCTATGGGAGAGAGTGGGGTCGGGGCTGCGGTCAGTTGGAGGAGTAGGAGAGGTCATGACAGAGATGCTTTGTTGTCATTTCTCCTATAAGTGGGGCCTATGCTGGGTAAATTTCAAGGCTAAATTCCAAATTCACTGGCTTGGGAAAACCACATTCTTCCATGCCTCAGTCTTCTCATCTGTAAAATGGGGCAATGCTACTCAGCTCTCAGAGTTGTTGAAGTGAATTGATGCAATTATTCATGTGAAATGTTTAGCATAAGGCCTAGTATACATTTAGGAAATGATTGCTGCTGTTATTACTATTGTTAATATTACTGATATTGTTACTTTTAAATTACCACTTCTCTTTTAGATAGTAAATGCAGTTATCCTAAAATGACTACATTCCCTCTAAAGCTCATAAAGAGAATTATTATTAAATATCCTCCAAATTAAAATTCTCTAGGTATTTCCAAAATTTTTCTTTTTTCTTTTAGTTAACATCTCAAAAAAAAGACAACAGACAAATAAATATTCAACTTAATATTCATCACTATTACTGCCAAAGACAACATTAATTCAATCACAGAATTTTAGAAGCACGCACAGTGTTTGTCTAAGAACCCTGAAATCCAAGACATGCTGGACGTGAACATTCTCCGCAGGCAGCCACCACAAGAGCACAAAGAAGCATAAGCAAATACTCACAAGGGTTTTCATTTTGTCTGAAGGGAAAAGGTGTTGGAGCAAGTAAGGCTGCTTGGAGCAGCTTCTACCTTTTATATTGGCTTTAAGGTGTGGAAATATCTTTCCAAACTGATCACTTTGGAGAAAGCTGTGTCATATCTGACACACCCCAGCAAACTCCTTTATCGGGATTGGGACCCAACCACATAACCTGATATCAATGAAGACCATCAGTCACTAATGAAAATTCACCCTTGGTCACTCTGTAAATATTCCCTGCTTATCTGCCCTCTGCTGCACTTGAGAGTTCAATTTCCACCCTTTAACAACATTGCAAGACGCTTGTTTTATACAAACTTGTCATAGATACATAAGGGTATATTCTTAATATTGCCCCCTGATGGTAAAGTCCTCCCTTAAGACCTGAGTTGGGCCCCACTCCGTGTCTTTTTGTCCCTGGCCTGCTTGTTGAATTCCGCCACCTAAGGAATGGACATGAGACTAGAGGCAAGGATAGTGGTTGAGGGGAGCCTGTTTTGAGAACAAACAACCTTTGACTTTATTTCTCCTCCTCTTTAGACTTGGTTCCAATTTCCAGGGATTCATGAGGAACAGGGCTCAGAGATTTCTCTACCCAGGCACCAGGGTTAACCAAATTTTTACATTAAGCTTTGCCCAAAACACAGTGAAAACTGTGATTTATAGATCTCTAATTATCTTAAGGGATATTGAGAAGTTCTCAGATTCAAAAAATAAAGAGAATAAAGTTTAATTTGTTTAATTTTGATAATGCTACAATCAGAAAGATCTAGCCAGTGGAAGGGTGGGATCGTGAACTCAGATGGTGGAGAAATACAAAAACAAACAAGAAATCGCAAAGGTGTTACATATTGTGAAGCATAGCAGTAGGCAAAGAAGCATGGGGGACGTCCTTGATCTACCACTACAGTGACATCGGGACAATTTGAGGGGTTCCAAGTTCACTGGAATTCTGCTTTGCAGGCTGATTAGCTGGGGTAGACATAAATGTGCTTTTCTTCTTTTTTTCTTAAGCTTTCTGAGATAGCAGCAGCAAGAAGGATTACAGTTCTGTGGTATGTCTGCCGCTTTGCTCCCATATCTGGCTCTAAAATGCCCCCAAAGCAAGCAGCTGGCCTCCACTCATATGGGCATGAGGGCAGACAGAGGTATTACCCTCTACACTCTACGTAGTCTCCTGCCCGTCTGCAGGGGTTCTGAGTCTATAGGCTTCCTGATGATAATAGTTAGCTTTATGAAGTATTTGATGTGTTCTCGCACTTTCTAAGCACTTTAAATATATTGATTCATTTGATCCTCATAACAACCCCCTAAGTTACCTTCTATCCATGTCCCACTTGACAGATAGGAAAACTAAGGTGCAGGGAGGTTAAGTAACTCCTCCACTTTACACAGCTCTAGGGCCAGGAGGGAATTTGAGCCCAACCTGACTCCACAGTCAGCACTTGTGACTACTAGTCCAATATGGTCTCTCTGTTAGTTACTAGATAAGTACAACTTCTTGCTTTACTGAGATGGGGGCATTAGTAAGGAGGCTTCTGCTTCCAGAATGTTTCTTCTTTTTTTAATTTATACCATTTTTTATTTTTCAATTACAGTTGATATACAATACTGTATTAGTTTCAGGTATACACCCCGGTGACTGGACATTATATAGCTTACTAAGTGACCATCCTAATAAATCTCATGCCCACCTGACACCGTACATAGTTACAATATTATTGACTATATCTCAAATGCTGCACTTTCCAACCCCATGACTATTCTGTAACAACCAATTTGTACTCCTTAATCCCTTCACCTTTTCCACCCATCTCCCCAACCCCTCTCCCAGAAACACAATGTTTCTTGACCAAAAAATTGACTTGGAAAAATCAGTCCTGTCCACAAACTCAATGGTGAAAGCTTTTAAATAGGGGGAATGAGACACTGTGTAAAAGTTCTTAAAACTGAAATTCATGACTAAGCTTCCCAGCCCCCCACTGAGGGGATGACATTTCTGACCTGGAAGGTCATTTCTTCATGCTGGTGGCAATGTGGTGGCACCACATTGGATACATGTAGTAGGTCTGAGAAGGGCACTTTTAAACCTCTGTGGGTGGCTCTGATTGAAAGAGCTGTTTTCAAGTCCTGTTCAAACCTCTCATGAGAAAACTAGGATTCAAATAGGTTAAAACAAAACAAAACAAAACATGGCCAAAGTCGTATGTGTGTGTGTGTGTACATGTGTATATATACACACACACACACACATATATATATATTTGCCACTAACTATATATATAACTATATATATATATAGTTAGTGGCAAAGATAAGACTTTTTCTTGCTATTCTAGTCAAACTAAATTAAAAATTTACTTGGCTTGTTGCCTTTCTTTACATAAGTTTAGACCTACTTTAACTGTTATCTTTTCTATTATGAGAACTAAATGCTCTATTTTTACAATATTTTTCTTTTTCTTGTTCACTCCTACTCTCTCCCTTTCCATTCTCTCCCACAATTTACTTTTGCAACTCTTTGTTTTACATCTGGATGTGCCATAATACATAAGGTTCAACATGCCTAAAAGAAAGGATGTTGCACTGTTTTCCCCCAAAGCTGCACTTTTTTGGACACTTTCATTTCTGTTGACAATTTCTCCAGATCTACAGGCTCACCTTGAAGTTAGCCTTGATTCTCCTGCAATTTTTCCTTTCTCTCCAACCCGTCAGCCTGTACTCCATTCCTTGTCGTCACCGCCACACTGTCCCTGTCACAGTGATGTTAATTAGCCAGAATAATTGTCACTAGCTGTTATAACAAACGACATCTACATCTTGGTGATTTGACTAAATAAACTGTTATTTCTCACTCATATAAAGTCCTGATGGCTTCTTGGTGGGGGCTCTTCTCCAAGTGATGACTTATGGATTCCATCTTCTTTCTTAGGCAGCTTCCCTGTTTTCATTATGTAGCTTCATGGTATTCTGACCTCACTGAACTGGCAGATGGGAGTATAGATGAACAGCTTGAGAAGACACATCTGCTTTTAACTTTTTCAGACTGAAAATGGTCACATCTGTTCATTATTTATTGGTAAAGACCAGGTACATTGCCATATCTAGATGTGAGAGAAACAAAGCTTAGCTCTTGCTGAGAAGAGAAAGCCTGTCTATGCCAAAAGACCAAAATTGTACTTCCTGCTTCCAGGTTGTCCATTGTTTCATCCTCAAAGTCACTATTAATTCATGGTTTAAAAGCACCACTGTGTCTACTTTGCTCTTGTGTTCAAGACTTAAAATTCTCCATCAACTCTAGGACAAAGTTGAAGACTCTCAGATGGGCTTTTAAATCACGCTATTGTCTCCTTCTAGACTAATCTCCCCAAGGGGTAAGAGTGAGGAAATATTCTAAATAAAAGAAAGAAGATGGGATTATAGAGGTAGAGAGAGGTTCAGGTACTCAGTTGCCACAAAAAACACTCAAATCATTTGACTGTATGTTCCTTTCCTCCATATCCTAGACTCCCCCACTTTTTATCATGTTATTTTTCTTTCACACTACCTTTATCCATCTTATCTTTCTTCCTCTTCTTCTCTCCTTCCTTCATTTATCTCCTTTCTTCTTTCTATTTTCAGTGACTTCCTACCTTGTGAAAATCATGGGGAGAATATTCTGAAAGGGACAGAAGGGTGAACTAGACCCAATGAATCTTGGCTCTCAGAGAGTTTGCTATCATGAAACACAAATAACTTATTTTATAGTAAATGTTAAGTATCAAAGGGAAAGGCATGAGTAGAATGATATGATAATCCAAAGTAAAAATTGTATTGGCTATATCAATTGATAACAAACAAAAACATATTTATATTCTTCATTGTTTCTTATGTTATATAAATAACCACTCCTTCCCTTTAGTTATGTTAGGGTTTAGTTTAGCCAGGATTCACATCCTAAGGCCATGACATAACCCCTCCTCTGCTCCCCGACTCTCCCAAAGTTCCTCTTTGATATGGTTCAGTCAACCTATGAATTCATTACCATGTCATCTTTTTTTGTTTTTTCATACCCAAGAAAGGCTCAAAACTGCTGTTAGGCCTTTCAGGGGTGAAATTCAGCTGGCCAGCAGGACCGCAGAATTTCCATCCACAACCATGGCCCAATTTGTCTGTAACCTCACAGAGAAGGCCCCAGTGCTGGTAAATGCTGCTGTGACTTACCTGAAACCTTGATTGGCCACATTTTGGCACTATGCCAAGGTTGAGCTGATTCCTCCAACCTCTGCTGAGATCCTAACAACTATTCAGGCTTGAAAAAAACAGTCAATAGTGCTCACACTGGTAGCTTCAAACAGCTCACAGTTAAGGAAGCTGTGCTGAATGGTTTGGTGGCCACTGAGGTGTGGATGTGGTTTTACATCAGCGAGATCACAGGCAGGCGTGGCATCACTGGCTATAATGTTTGAAGATCAGTCTTTAACATCTATTTCTTCTTGGTTTATTCAAATGTTCTTGGACCATGAATGATCAGAATGGTATTTGAATAAAAAAAGATATTTCAAAAAACCCCCCCAAAATACTGTGTTAGGTAGAAAACAAGATTCAATCTAAATACTCCTGGAATGAGGGTATACTTATCTGGGCAAGCTAATGTAGATCTTATCATAAGAAAAATAATTCCCAACTTCAAAAAAATCATGTAAATGTGTGAGGGGATAAATGGTGATGGAAAACAATAAAATGAAATGAAATGTTTAAAAAGGAAGCAAACAAGAAAAACACTGGAAGAAAATACAAGTAAACTTTGCTCTAATTTTGGCAGCACAAAAGATTTTTTCCAAGCCTAAAAATATTGGAATAAATCATAAGAATAAAGATAGATAAGCCTAAATGCATAAAATATAAAAAGATAATTGGTTTTTTAAAGCAAAAATTAAGGGCAAATTTAAAACTCAAGAAAATATTTTTAACACATGGGAGACAAAGGTAATATTCTCTTGTTTTCTTAAAAATAAGTAGCATTCTTTGTTTTTAAAAAGATTTTATTTATTTATTTTTAGAGTGAGGGGGAGGGAGAGAGAAATAGAGGGAGAGAAACATCAATGTGCAAGAGATACATCAATCGGTTGCCTCTAGCACACCCCCAGATGGGGACTTGGCCTATAACCCAGGCATGTGCCCTGACTGGGAATTGAACCAGCAACCTTGTGGTTTGCAGGCTGGCACTCAGTCCACGAATCACACCAGCCAGGGCAGCATTCTTTATTTTTAATATTAATAAACTGTCAGGGTTTCTTAGAAATCTCCAAAGGGTAATATTTTCAATTTATGAAATGTTTTTACAAATCCACAGGAAAATAATGAACAAATACAATTTTTTAATGGGCAAAGAATCTAATTACAGGAAGACGAAGCACTATCAAAAGAGGTGGTGAAGAGCTGAAGCTCCAGAAACATCCCCTTTGAATTCCAACTTCTCTAATTTCTTATGTGGAAAGAAAGGATAGCAAAGGGACTACTCAAAAAATCTTGGTGACCATTGATGGCTCACATACATAAAATACTTACAGCTGCCATAGGGCAAGCTCTCAATATTTACCTAGTATTATTGTCATTTTTATTACAAATAAAATATTTGAACCTCATAAATTATTAGAGAATTGCAAATTCAAACAGCATTATTTATTTATTTTTGTGAAAAGGAAGGGAACTATTTATTCAAAAGGTATACAGATTTAGAGAATGGCTGGCCAGCAGTCTTAGTGAGGTTGTTACAGAATCCCCTGTCCTCAGCACAGGCCCAAGGACTCCTGCCTCCTCCTGCACCACTGTGCTTGCAATGTTCAGGACCCATGGCAATCTTATCACACTGAGCTCGGGACTGCTGAGTTAATAGGTGGAAGTTGTGAACACCAGGATACCTGCTGGAAGAGGAAACCCACCAACAAAGAAACCACCTACAGATAACAACAGAAGAAGGTGAAGGAGGGAGTGGAAGCCATACTAACTCAACCCAGGACCTGTCTGGAAATACAACTAAATAGTGGAGAAATTACTCAGAAGAAACAACTGAACAAGAGCAACAGAGAATCCTCAAAACTTTGTACACACGGAAGAACCAGCTTCAACACAATTTGCCCACACCTGCACAACAGAATACAAGAGGTGGTGGAAAGAGTGACCATCAGTTAACCAGCTGGTGGGAAGGACCCACCAAAGAAAGACCCAACAACAATCAAAACCTAAAGACATACACAGAGCCAACATAAATGACAGCCCAAGAGCAGCGAGCTTGGGAAATCAAGGAGACTGTACCACTGAATTTCACAAGTATTCTACCATAGAAGTTCACACCATAAACCCAGGGAGTCAGAACAGATCAATTTAAGAAGCAGAGGCTAACAAGAAGAGTCTCATAAACAATGGGAAGACAAAGAAACAATCCCCAAGTGAAAGAAAGGAGGAAGTTTCAGAGTGAATGCTAAATGAAATAGAGGCAAGTCAACTATCAGATATTGAGTTCAGAACAATGGTTATAAGGAAGCTCAGTGAACTCACAGGAAATTACAAAAACTACAGGGAAACTACAATGAACTCACTGCAAACTATTTCAATATGAAAAAGAAATAGAAACTATCAACAAGGGCCAAGAGGAAATGAAGAATACAATTTCTGAACTGAAGAACACAGTAGAGGGAATCAAAAGCAGACTCAAGGAAGCACAGGATCAAATCAGCGACCTGGAGGAAAAGGTAAAAAAAAAAAATGCCCAGAATGAGCAAGAAAAGAAAAAGAGACTCAGAAAAAATGAAGAGGGGTTAAGGGAAATGCAGGACAACATGAAACATAATAATATCCATATAATAGGGATACCAGAAGGAGAAGAGGAAGAGGAAGGGATAGAAAACCTGTTTGAAAAAGTAATGATGGAAAACTTCCCTAATTTGATGAGACAAAAAGTCACACGAATCCAGGAAACACAGAGAGTCCCAATCAAGAGGAACCCAAGGAGGCCCACTTCAAGACACATCATAATTAAAATGGCAAAATTTCAAGATAAAGAGAGAATCTTAAAGGCAGCAAGAGAAAAACAGGAAGTAACATACAAGGGAGCCCCAATAAGACTAGCAGCTGACTTCTCAGTGGAAACGCTCCAAGCCAGAAGGGAATGGCAAGAAATATTCCAAGTAATGAAAACCAGAGGCCTGCAACCAAGACTACTTTATCCAGCAAGGCTCTCAATTAAAATGGAAGGCCAAATAAGAAGCTTCCCAGACAAAAGAAACCTAAAATAATATACCTCCTCCAAACCAGCTCTGCAGGGAATGCTAAAAGATTTGCTTTAAGAACAGGAAGAAAAACAGTGAAAGAGAGAGGAACAAAGGTACAAAAAAATGGCAATGAATAAGTACCTATCAATAACAACCTTAAACGTTAATGGATTAAATGCTCCAATCAAAAGACACAGAATAGTGGAATGGATAAGAAAACATGATCCACACATATGCTGCCTACAGGAGACCCACCTCAGAACAAAAGACCTACACAGACTGAAAGTAAAGGGCTGGAAACAAATATTCCAAGCAAATGGACAGGGAAAAAAAGCTGGGGTAGCAATACTTGGATCAGACAAAATAGACTTCAAAAAAAGAACCATAAAAAGAGACCCAGAAGGTGACTTCATAATACTCAAGAGAAGAAACCATCAAGAAGACATAAACATTGTAAATATATATGCACTCAACATAGGAGCATCCAAATACATAAAGAAAATCTTGGAGGACTTCAAGAAAGATATTGACAGCAACACAATTATAGTAGGAAATTTTAACACCTCACTGTCAAAAATGGACAGATCTTCCAAACAAATATCAACAAAGATATTGTGGCATTGAACAATGCCCTAGATGAAATGGACTTAACTGATATATAGAGAGCCTTTCATCCCAAAGAAGCAAAATACACATTCTTTTCAAATGCACATGGAACAGTTTCAAAGATAGACCACATGATAGGACACAAAACAAGCCTCAACAAATTCAAGAAAATTGAAATCATATCAAGCATTTTCTATGACCACAAGGGACCGAAACTAGAAACCAACCTCAAGGAAAAAACCCAAAACACTCAAAATCATGGAGATTGAATAGCATGCTATTAAACAATGAATGGGTGAAGAATGAGATTAGGGAAGAAATCAAATAGTTTCTGGAAACAAACGAAAATGAACTCACAACAATCCAAAACTTACGGGAAACAGCAAAGGCAGTCCTGAGAGGGAAGTTCATAGTGATACAGGCCTACGTAAAAAAGATAGAAACATTTCAAATAAACAACCTAACCCTACACCTACAAGAACTTGAGGAACAACAACAAAGCCAACTCAGAACAAGTAGAAGGAAGGAAATAACCAAGATCAGAGCAGAATTAAATGACACAGAGACCAAAAAGCACAATTCTAAGGATCAATGAATCCAGGACCTGGTTCTTTGAAAAGATAAACAAAATTGATAAGCCTTTAAGCAGGCTCATCAAGCAAAAAAGAGAGAGGACCCAAATAAACACAACAGGAAATGAAAGAGGAGAGATTACAACTGATACTACCGAAATACAAAGGATTATAAGAAATTACTACAAAGAACTATATGCCAAGAAATTTGAAAACCTAAATGAAATGGAAAATTTCCAGAAAAAATATAATCTTCCAAAACTCAGTGAAGAAGAAGGAGAAAGCCTGAACAGACCAATAACACTTGATGAAATTGAAACAGTAATCAAAAAGCTTCAGACACACAAAAGCCCTGGACCAGACAGCTTCACAGGAGAATTCTACAGAGCATTTAGAACTCTGTAGAATTTAGGAAGAGCTAACCCCTATCCCCCACAGATTATTTCAAAAAATTCAAGAAAATGGAAGACTCCCAAACTCATTTTATGAAGCCAACATCATCCTAATCCCAAAACCAGATAAAGACATACTAAAGAAAGAAAACTTCAGGCCAATATCGCTGATGAACATAGATGCTAAAATCCTCAACAAAATATTGGCAAACTGCACCCAGCAATATGTTAAAAAGATCATACACCATGATCAAGTGGGATTCATCCCAGGGATGCAAGGATGGTACAATATTCACAAATCAATAAACATAATACACCACATAAACAAAAGCAAAGACAAAAACCACACAATCATATCAATAGATGTGGAAAAAGCATTTGATAAAGTACAGCACCCATTTACATTAAAAACACTCAGTAAAGTGGGAATAGAGGGAGCATTCCTCAACATAATAAAGGCCATATATGAGAGACCTACATCCAACATCATACTCAATGGACAAAAACTTAGAGCTTTCCCACTAAAATCAGGAACAAGACAAGGATGCCCTTTCTCACCACTCCTATTCAACATAGTATTGGAAGTCCTAGCCACAGCAATCAGACAAGAAAAAGAAAAAAAAAGGCATCCAAATTGGGAAGGAGGAAGCAAAACTGTCATTGTTTGCAGATGATATGAGTGTACATCGAAAATCCTATAGACTCCACCAAAAAAACTTCTCGAACTAATAAATGAATTTGGCAAAACAGCCAGATACAAAGTTAATACTCAGAAATCAAAGGCACTCTTGTACACCAACAATGAAACATCAGAAACAGAAATCAGGAAAAATATCCCATTTGATATAGCAACAAGAAAAATAAAGTACCTAGGAATAAACCTAACCAAGGAGGTAACAGACCTATACTCAGAAAACTAAACAACACTGAAGAAAGAAATTAAGGAAGACACAAACAAATGGAAGCATGCACCATGCTCATGGATTGGAAGAATTAACATCATCAAAATGGTCATACTACCCAAAGTGATTTATAGATTCAATGTGATCCCTATTAAAGTACCCATGACATATTTCACAAATATAGAACAAACATTTCAGAAATTTATATGGAACCGTAAATGACCCCAAATAGCTGCAACAATTTTGAGAAAGAACAAAGCAGGAGGGATCACAATACCTGATATCAAACTGTATTACAAGGCCAGTGTAATCAAAACAGCCTGGTACTGGCATAAAAATGGGCACATAGACCAATGGAACAGAACAGAGAGTCCAGAAATAAACCCAAGTCTCTACGGTCAATTAATATTTGACAAAGGAGGCAGGAGAATAAAATGGAGCAAAAATAGCCTCTTCAACAAATGGAGTTGGGAGATCTGGACAGCTACGTGCAAAAAAATGAAACTGGATCACCAACTTACACCATACACAAAAATAAATTCAAGGTGGATAAAAGATTTAAATATAAGTCGTAACACCATAAAAGTCCTAGAGCAAAACATTGACAGGAAAATCTCAGACATTTCATGCAGCAACATCCTCACAGACATGTCCCCTAAAGCAAGGGACATAAAGGAAAGAATAAACAAATGGGACCTCATCAAAATAAAAAGCTTCTGCATGGCTAAAGAAAATAGCATTAAAATGAAAAGAGAACCAACAGTATGGGAAAATATATTTGCCAATGATACCTCAGACAGGGGTCTGATCTCCAAAATATATAAAGAACTCACATGACTCCACTCCAGGAAGACAAACAACCCAATTAAAAAATGGGCAAAGGACTTGAACAGACACTTCTCCAAGGAAGACAAACAGAGGGCCCAGAGACATATTAACAGATGCTCAGCATCATTAGCCATCAGAGAGATGCAAATTAAAACCATAATGAGGTACCATCTCACACCGGTCAGAATGGCCAATATAAACAAATCAACAAACAAGTGTTGGAGAGGGTGTGGAGAAAAGGGAACCCTAGTACACTGTTGGTGGGAATGCAGACTGGTGAGGCCACTGTGGAAAACAGTATGGAATTTCCTCAGAAAACTAAAAATGGAACTGCCCTTTGACCCAGCAATTCCGCTGCTGGGATTATACCCTAAGAACCCTGAAACACCAATCCAAAAGAACTTGTGCACCCCAATGTTCATGGCAGCACAATTTACAATAGCCAAATACTGGAAGCAACCTAAGTGCCCATCAGCAAATTAGTGGATCCAAAAACTATGGTATATTTACACAATGGAATTCTATGCAGCAGAGAGAAAGAAGGAGCTTGTACCCTTTGCAACAGCATGGATGGAACTGGAGAGCATTATGTTAAGTGAAATAAGCCAGGCAGTGAGGGACAAATACCATATGATCTCACCTTTAAGTGGAACATAATCAACAGAAGAAAAAATCAAACAAAATATAACCAGAGACACTGAAGTTAAGAACAATCTAACAATAGCCAGGGGGGAATGTGGAGGGGACAGTGAGGAGAGGGGATTACAGGAACTACTATAAAGGACACATGGACAAAATCAAGGGGGAGGGTGGAGGTGGGGGAGGGAGGTGGGTTCAGCTGGGGTGGGGTGGAGGGAAGGGGAGAAAAGGCACACAACTGTAAATGAATAACAATAAAAATTTAAAAAAATAAATAAATTAAATTAAAAATAAATAAATAATTCAATAATTAAAAAAAAAAAGAACTTTGTCTTCTTCTTACCTTGCTTTGGTATATCCATACTATGTGTGTGTCTTGCAAAGCCCAGTGCAAAATGAAAATAGGAGGACCCTTGTTCAAAAAGTAGAAAAAAGCTTTCTCCTTTCTTCCAGAGTTCCTCTCTTTCTCTCAACTTATGATGGTGTATTTGATTGCTGTTTAATGTCACACTCCCTTGGGCATGGGGATATTGGCAAGGTAAGTGCAAATCCTCAAAGGCACCTAACCCTGTGACTCAGCATGCAGGTGTATGTGTGTGTTAAGGTTTGACCCTTCCTGCACCTGCACCCAGGCCCCACCAGCGGAGGTAGAGGGTCACTCCAGGGAGGTGGGGAAAGGCAGGAGGTGGGATCACATGTGAGCCACAGCTCCAAGCCCTCAGTGCTCTATTGTCTCATCACACTTCACGTACAAGACATATTCAAAAATAAAATTATTAAGAATTTCAAAATGGCACCTGCAAAGTATTAAACTGAAGTATGGTGCTGTCTTCTGGGTGTGAGCCCTGTGTAGCTACACTGGTCACATGTCCATGAAGCCAGCCCTGTCTCTCATATAGATTTCAGGATCTTGGACTATGAGTGTAACAGGGTGCAGCCAAGAGGGGGGCCCCAAATAGGGATTTGTAATGGGGTCCAGAACTCAAGGTATCCAGGAAATATTAGAAAAATATATATATAGGATGCCCTCACCCCCACAAGTCTGAGCTGGGGGAAGAGGCACATGGAGCAGGGCCATTCAGAGCTGTTTTGTATAGCACCAGCTGTGCAGCTAACCCCTGGCACGGTCATTTAACATATCTATAACCTTTACCTGGTTTCATGGATATGTTAAATAGCTGTGGCCATGCTTTGAGCCAGGCGGGTGGAAGTGACTTCCACCCAAGATGTAACTGGGAGGCAACTCCCCCCTGGTAACAGTGCCTGCATGAGAGCTTGGAGATGATTGGTTCCATGCCATTGGGCCACACCTGCCTGGACTTACTATGGCAGCCCAGTAAAGCTGGAAGAATATGAGAATGCTGGCTGGTGTAACTGATTGTAGGAAGAGTGGGAAATGGGGCTGCAGAGGAAGATGGGCACTGGGATTAAAAACCCAGGTGCTGCAGCCATGAGAGAGAGGACCACGCAGCTTTGGCGGAGAGAGAGGGGAGCATGTGGCTTTGGGTTGCTCCCTTTGCCACATGGCTTAGGAAGCAGGAGAGACTTTGCCTGGAAGAAAAGGAGAGAAAGGACTCTTCCTGGTGGGCCATGAGAAGGTGCCACGTGGCTTTGAATTAACTGGAGTTTGTGGTGGCAACACAGCTGATGGTGTGGGAACTGAGGGGCTGCCTGAACCATGAACTTCTACTTCTTTCCCTGAGATACGGTACCCCAGACTGGGCAGAGGGAGAAGGAAGGACTGTGTGCATTTGTGGGTATTCTAAAGGACTTTAGTATTTTATTGAAGACATTAAGTCATTACTCCAAGTCTGTATATATCTTTGAATAAATCATTCCTTTCCTTTTCACCAATCTCTGGCCTTGAGAGAAGTCTTCCCCTGGTGGCAGGCAAGGCGAACCTAGTACGGGGCAGGGGTTCCCCAGAGTACAAGGGTGGGTCCTTTTGGTAATAGTGTATCATTCACTGCCCACCCCCAACCCCGATCTGTTCTGTAACACGAGCACTGGTTGTTCTACATCTTTGAATCTTCTGCAGCACTTGCACTTAACTGGGGCATTGCATTTCCTGGAGCATGATGACTTGCTCTTAACTGCAAAATAAACCTGGAAGCTCAAAATGCCCTGAGGCCCCTCTGAGACTCCAATATCCTCCTCTGACTATTCTGTCCTCTCCAGGCCCGATTGCCATGGCTGAAGAAGCATACCTTAAGCGTGAGCGCTTTTACACCATTTTCTCTACCTGCTTCACAATGAACACTGCACAAGGAGTAAGTGACCTTATTTCTGAATTAGTGATGAGATAATTATAAAATTACTTCGTGATTTCTGTTACTTACATGGACACATTTTCTCCAAATGCTTTTCAGAATGAAAGCCCTGACCCAGGCTCGATTGTTCAACATTTTGTTTATCTCTACTTTCACATATTTTATATAAATGAAGTCATCACTCAAGAGACCTTCTTTTAACAAGATTTTTCCAATTTGGTTGCCTCTGGGAGGATCCAAAAGGTTTGGCAAATGCAACTGGACAGACCTACAAGCAGCAACAGAAAGGCAGCCTTGTATATATTTTGGAAGGCAACGGTCCCGGAGGAAACGGCAAAGGGAGAGGGCTCCCTCCTGCCGCAGGAAAGAGCGTCCTCCACTTGGCTGTTATTTGAGGAGAATGTCTCTCCTATACAAAAACAATTATGTAATAAGCATGGATTTTCTGGAATTAGGAGCTTTTTAGAAATAGTTATTAAAATGTTAATCTACATGTTCCTGTTTCTCTGTTTCTGGATGTGTCACTCCCAGCCACGGATGCACAGGGGAGATTTGACGCAAGCACACCCCTGCCACGGGCCCTGGGAGCTGCAGCCCCAGGGTCCGTAACTGGAGTCTTGGCTGCAGGCTGGTAAATAAGACCTTACCAGGACAGAAGTTCCCCCTGAGGTGACAGTGTCTTCAGACCTGACAGAGAACCACCTGACATGAGACCGTCCCATGGATCTTCAGACTGCTGGGTAGGGTGCTCAGGGAAACAAGGATCAAGGAAAAGAGACTGAGACAGAATCTCCACCCGAAGGGGCTTCTACGTTGGAGCAAGCAGAGTATGAGGTCAAGTGGACTAAAGGCAGCCCAGTGCTGAATGTCAGAAACAGGGCAAGAATTAAAGGGAGGACAAAGTTACTAAGGGCTTCATAGGTGACTGCAAAGTCAGCCCATGAACATGCCTATACAGGAGAGGGAATCTTGAATAGAGGTATTTAAAGATCAAAACATGCCCTGCAAATGAACATTCCCTTCCACTCTGAGAAAAGTCTGATTTCTGTGGAAAGCACTAAATGTTCTCCGTGTCTACAGTGTGAGCACATTACATGTGGACTGTACCCCTGTTTGTTCCACACAAAGGGAGTTCCTGCCCAGTCCAGCATGCCAGGGTGTGGGGTGTGTGCGCTGTGAGATAGATAAAATGACGATAAGGGCTTGGATTTGCCATTGCCCCACATCATGCTCTGTGGGAAGGGCAGGCCTTATTTACTCTTCAGCTGGTTTGCCCCACACTGGCCATTGGGCCCTGGGGCCACACCATCTCCTGGGACTCCCTTGGTGCGTCCTTATAGCCAATGCAGGCCAGTACCTCTCCCATGGCTCTGAAACTCAGAAATAAATAAATAAAATGCATTGTTTATTCTCTAGCTTAAGCATCTCATTTATGCAATTACTATACTGAAAACGGGCCTACTGAGCCCTGGCTGGGTGGCTCAGTTGGTTGGAGCATCATTCCATACACCAAAAGGTTGTGGGTTTGATTCCTGGGCAGGGCACATTCTGGGTTGTTGTGGGTTTGGTCCCCAGTCAGGGTGTGTACGGGAAGCAACTGATCGATGCTCTTTCCATTTGTTTGTCATGGAACATTTCACAGGCCCACTGTAGAAGAGGTGAACTTCAAGTCTCTGGTAAGGTGCGATATACACGAAGTTCACTGGGCACTGCACACATGTACTGAAGTGACTACCCATGGCTGATGGGAAAGTTACCGTGCTGTCCACTCTTTGACTTTGCAGTGAAGTGATAGTTCCTAAAGCAGATGAAGACCTCTTCCCATATGTCTGCCTTCCACCCCGGGTTTATCGATCTTTTACAACTAACAAGTGCGTTAGAAAGAAATTTGTGGACACATTAAACACATAAAACCTTAACCCCCATACCAACATTTTGAAAGAGGTGTTGGCAGTGAATCAAGCTTTATAACCCTGTAATCATGTGCTGTGACTCCAATTCACGCATAAAAAGATAATCAAGGGCTCAAGAAGGTTTCTAAAGGGGAAATTTATAGTGAGTGGTTAATGAAATAAAGGTTTCTTCTTCAGTAATTTGCTTTACTAATTTAAATTTGTAGGAAAGAACAAGGGGGAAAAAAACCTTAAACTCACCTTCTGAGCATTTGTGTGTTTACCTGGGACAGTTGCTACTCTCTGCTTCTCATGAAAATAATTTTTATTATTTTAACAATTTCTGAAAAATAAATTATCTAGAAGTAAATAAAGGGACATATATTTCTTGCATAGCTCCAGGGGAAAGAAAAGTTCCCCCTAGGATATGAAGAAGACGTGATAGGAAGCAGTGGTATTGAGCTGGGCTTTGAAAACTGAGTAGCAGTTTACCAAATAAAGAAAGGCAAGGCCTTGGCACTCCAGGGTGAGAGAACAGCACGCGTGAAGGCACAGGGGCGTGGAACACCCTGAATATTCCCCGAATGATGGGAACTCTGACAGTTTGAATGTAGGTACATGGCAGAGGGGGACAGATATAGCTTGGGAGGCTTTGGGAACCTTATTATAAAGGACTCTGATGACATTCCAATGAGTTTGAAGTTTATCTCATGGGCTGCCAATGAAAGATGCTAAGCATGGTAGAGTTGTGCATTGAAATATAAAAGATGGTGACCAGAGTGATCAATTACCTAACTGTTGTAAAAGTCTAGGAGAGAGGAGCTATGGGCAATGAGAGACTTGCAAGTCATTTCTTTCTTTTCCTTCTTCCCTCCCTCCCTCCCTCCCTTCCTTCCTATGTCTGATCTTACTTATTTGTTACTCTCAGGAAAATCTCATTTCTGACTGGACTCAGACTTACAGGTAGAAGCTCTCAGAAAGGACAGCCTTAGTCTCTTGGCCATCTGTTCCTGACTTTTCCTTTGGCCTCCTTTGTTCTCTTGGCCAGAAGTTTAGCATATTCTGTGGCCTCTTTCTTATTTATTTATTTTTTTAGTATGCTGTTTCTTCAGAAAATACACTGACATTTGTGTCGCAGGACACGTGGAGTAACAAGACACTGAATCTTGGGTGCTTGGTCCTAGATTTCTCACCTTCTTTGGTTAGGGGCTTTCTCACCACATGCTGGTGGACACTATCTTCTTTAGAGAGGCTGAAAAGTTTGCAGATTCTCTAGCTCTTTTGGGCCCCAGGTGACGAGGCACAGTAGTATCAATGAGACCAGGAATACCTTTCTTGCCTTTTTTTACAATGACCAATTTGAGAACACTGAGATTGGCATCCACAATGCAATCTCAAACAGATTTGTGCTTTTTCTCGCCAGCCCTCCTTAGTCTATAACAGCAACGCCCCTTCCTCAACAGCAGGCAGACACGGCTGTGGGTCAAGACACACTGCTTTCCTGGGAAAACCTTGTTTATTTTTCCCACCACTGATCCAAACCACATAACCCTTCCATTCTTTACCCAGAGCATCAGCAGCAACTTCTTGTCCATATGCTTCTCATAAAAGGTACAAATCTTGTATTCATTGTCTATTCCGATGAGTTTCAGGCAGCTGGTGGCTAGGAAACTGGTGTTCAACTTTATCCTGAAGCAGCCTCCCACCTCTGAGGTACTGAAAAAAAAAAAAAAGCAAGAGGCATTCCTAAGATGAAATGACAAGGCTGAGTAACTAATTGGGTGTGGTGGCCAGAAGAACGGGCTGAAGACAGCCCCCAGGGTGTCTAACCAGATGTATAGTACTATCATGGAGAGAGCTCAGAACGGCAGAGAAGGGAGAGCTAATAGAACGTGGTCAGCCTAAGCAAAGCCACTACAATGGTCTCAGGTAAAGGTAAGAAGGTGAAGTCATCCCCACATTCTCACAGGAGCTGCTATCTGGAAGGCCCAGTGTGCCCACAGTTTCTCATCTGTGATCTTGTTTGATTTCAGGGATTATTTCTTTTCTGAATCTGAGTAATATCAATATATAAAATATCCACACCCACACTTCAGTTGGACCAAAAGTTATCATAAATCATATTGAGTTTGTTGTGATATCTTCAACTTCAACAAATGATGAGTCAGATTAATTCCATGTCAAAGTGCCTAACTAACCAGGCAGATAGTCCAAAGGCTTCTTGGTATAATGGATTGTGACATAGGTATGGGAAATGAAGGAAGATAAGTCTTCGACTCCACCTGGTCACACCTGGTTTGAGTAAAGCCAGTCAAGTACAAATATGAGAAGGCTTCTTGTCTGAGTCCATGCCTGCCTGCCTTCTCCACTCCTTTGCTTTGGTGAGGCCAAGATGAGGTTCACAGTGAGTAGAATTTTCCTTTTGAATTTACTACCTTATAATAGAAGACTGTCGACATTCTGAGCTAAGGGTGTCTGCTTCTTATGGCAATATCATTGTAATGGAAAATTTTAGTTTAAAAAAAATATATCTCTTTTATTTTCATGGTGACCTTTATAAACATCCCTATAGAGAAGGATAGTTATACTGGGATCAGACAGCTGTCCAAGCACCTTATACCAGGCTATCTTTAATAAAATTATTTTCCGGATCTCCTGATTTAAGTCTGTGCAAAGAGCACAGTCCCTAATCCCTAGAAAATGTCTGATTTTCCCCCACATTCTTAAATTCCTCTGTTTACCAAAACTTCTAAGTATGTTCAGGCAAGATAAAAAACATATTATCAAAACAAATGAGCGAGAGACTTACTGTCACATTCTCTGCTGTCAAATGGAGCTCTGAGTAAGAACAGTTTGCCTTGGCCCCTGTCCATAGTGATTTATTCATGAAAACACCTGAAGCATGAAGCTAGTGCAGCATCTCGCCTGTGGTTCCAGATGAAAGGCTAAGGGAGTAGCAGGTGGACCACAAGATTCTGCCAAAGTTACTGGTATCTTGTGTCTCTTATAACATCATGCATGGGGCTACAATCAGATGAGTATTGTCATGTTTCAACATAAAATACTAAATACTAAATTTTAAAAATACTAAATTTTAAACACTAAATTTTATTACTAAATACTAAAATTTATTACTGCAGACTCTGCTTTATAATTGAGTATAAAATTATTATCTAGAAACAAGTTCCAGAAACAACAAAGTTAAAAATAAAGGTCAGATCTGGATCTCCCCTAGTTTTACCATGAACAAGAGTTACGCCTTGGCCAATGCGAACTTGGTCAAGTCACTTAAGTGAGTTTTGAAGCTCAATTTCCTCATCTGTGAAAGGACTTCATTGTACTAGTCATCTCTAAACTTTTTTTCACCTCTTGACTTTTTTTGGGGGGGGGAGACTAATTTTTACTTCCTTCTTAGGCTATCAGGAGAAAAATGAAGCAAATTAAAAAACTACCTTGAATAACCAGTGCATTTCTCAAACCATTTTGTCCCAGGTGAGGGAAGTGAGAGCAGGTACTCAGCACCAGACACCCTGCATGAAGCTCCGTGTTCTGATGAGTAATACCGGGCACCCAGTGACAAATGACGGAGCCAGATACCCTGGACACTTATCGACTTCCCTTCTGCTAACCACACTTGACAGATAGCCAGGCACTCCATCCTTTGCTTCTCAGCACCAGTATTCGACCTGCTTCCTAATCTATTGCTTCAAAAAAATTAAAATTAAAAAGACCTCTTCTGCTGTTAGAAGGTCTATAAAAAGAGTAAAGCATTCATGTCAAGTAGGAAACTAACATAAATCATTTTCAGATGTGATTCTCAGAACTTACAACCATTTTCATATCCTGTATAGTATTCACTTTAAAATTTATTTTTCAATATATTAACACTTTATTATAGTTTTCACAAGGCCTACATTAAAAATTCTAAAACTATATATTATAATAACATAATTATTATTAACCTACAATTCTACATTATCATTAAAACTTTCTATGATTAAAACTATACAATGTCAAAGAACAGAGAGACCACTCAGCAGAGTGGCAAAATTAGTAAAGGTTTTCCACAAGCTTGGATAGAGAAAGAAGGAAGAGGACATTGTTTTGCCACGTGACTGCAAACCAATGTTACAATATTTGTGATTTCAGATTGTCTTTACTGGACTTCTTGGTGTCCTCCTGGATCCTGCCTTTGCTGGCTATGTAAGTCTCACTTTTTAAAGTATGTTACCAAAATGTATTTGCAAAGAAATATGGCATTAAACTTTTATCAAATTCTTACACATTTCAGAATATCAACATCGGCAATAACGGTGGTGGAAGTGGGCAGCAGTCAGTGAGCGTCAACATGGAGCATAACTTGGCCAATGTGGACAACAATAATGGATGGGACTCATGGCACATGCTCTGGGATTACCAAACTGTAGGTAGCCAACATGAGATTTCCATTCTTTACAAATATAAGACTTCTTTTTTAACTAAAAAAAATGCCTATTAATCATAAACATCAAAAATAAACTCTAGCCCTGGCTGGTGTGGCTCAGTGGATTGAGCGCCAGCCAGCCTATGAACCAAAGGGTCACTGGTTTGATTCCCTGTCAGGGCACATGCCTGGGTTGCAGGCCAGGTGGCCAGTAGAGGGCACACAAGAGGCAACCGCACATTGGTGTTTCTCTCCCTCCTTCCCTCCCCCTCTCCCTAATAAATAAATAAATAAAATCTTTAAAAAATAAAAATAAACCCTAACTGTACATAAGCGTAGTTATAAGTAAAAGTGCCTATTTTGTTCATCCAGTTTCATCCCCCAGATATAGCAGCTGTTAGTAAGCTTTCCCACAATCAGTTAAAATTCAAACCAATGAACCCATTGGTTCATGGGTTCATTGAGGACCCACTAGGTTCAAGGGATTTCAGGTGCTTTATGACAAGTATGAATATCCTTTTGCTTTGCCTGTAAGATACTCTCGGTAATGCTCAAAGACCGTCACAACAACACTGCTGCCAAAACATAGCCTATCTCATTCTATCTTCAATTTCCTTTTAGAAAGAAGGAAATTAACATTTCACCTATAATTCAAAGGGACCAAAGGAAATGCAAATAGTAATAATTGGTAAGGGAAGCAAGAAACACTTGGCTCTGGTTAGAAGACTCAACTGTGCAATTACCAGCTCTGTAGTTAACAAACTTTGTACTTTAAAAAGCCAACTCTTTATTGTTTTACTTTTATCATTTGATCAATTAGAAAACTAATTCCTATCTTATCTGGCTCCTTGAAATGTAAAGATCAAAGGAGATTAAAATGTGATAGTATTTTAGTTTATTTCAACAAAACAGACATATGTAAATGCCTTTTATCATGCTAGAACCTGAAGATAAAGCAACAAGGTAGACACTCAGTCTTTGCCCTGAAAGAGTTTGCAGTTTATCCCTAGAAATATTCGTGATTAATATAATGGCAAAACAGGGCTAGATCCTCCATTCTTATCCCCGTTCACCATGATCTCAGAGTTCCATTCTCTCTGCTGGTGAACCTGATTTCTGATGAGAAAAGCTCCTTGAGAACCTGCTCCTCCCTATCTACCACCTTCCTAACAGGGTTTTGCTGCAACCAGAGTCTTTCACAAGAAGGCGTGCATTGTGCACAGAATGAACAAGGATGCCTTGCCCTCTCTTCCAGCCCTTGATGTCATGGTCAAGGAAAAGAAGGTAAAAATAAGTCTTTTTAGTTGTGTTCAGCGCAGGTCTTATGACTTCCAGTAAATAATGAGGTCACAGTCATTCCCTCTTGACCACAGCAGTATGCAACACAAAAGAGCAAGTGGGGTGGGTAAGTGTCTGAGGAGAAGCGGCTGGCACCACACTCAAATGCTGTGGCTCACACCTGCCCCTCACTGTTAAATGGCTACCTTTCATTGACCAGGTAGACAAAATAAGTTAACTGCATTCTCAGAAGCTGGTTATCATATAGCTCAATCCAAGAACTATAAGATGACCAAGCAAGGCCCAAACTTCTGAATAAGTTTAGGCTCAGATTTCTGCTTTTATGAGAAACTGAGGTTTCAAACCAGCTAAACCCTTCGGGACACTTAGAAATTCTCAGTTATACATGGTTGCAATCAGTTTTTATTCATTTTAATATGGAAAAATTATAGCCAAACAGTATTGCCTGTGTGTCTTGCACACAACTCTCAATTCAACAAACCACTGGACTTAGCATTCATTCCCCCTCTTTCTTTTTCCCTGTCTTCTCCATACTCAGCTTCAGGGTGAAGGACCAAGGGGACCATCTCCCAAAGACCTGATGTACTCCATCAACCCAAACAAACTCAACAACCTGGAACAGTTTGGAAAATCCATTGTTGGCATGTGCAAAGGGATTCCAACATACATGGCAGAAGAAATTCAAGGTAAGTAGCCTTCCCACTGTGCACTCCAAATTAGCACCAGTGGAATTGCTGGATTACTCTCAGATGTATCCATGGAGAACACCAACTACTCGGAGATGATCAAGGCCAGTACTTACATAGCACTTGATCCCTGACATACACTGTTCTACATGATTTAAGTGTGTTAATTCATTTGCTCCTGAGAGAGGAAACTGAGTTACAGAGAGAGGTCACAAAACTCTTGCCTGGGTCAATCCTAACCATTTTGGCTCTAGATTCTGTGCTCTTAAGCATTCTGAAATACACCTTTCAAGGCAAAACTAGAGAATATTCAAGATGTATTCAAAGAAATACATTATTGACTAAATGAAAGGACAATACCAAAGAATCTATTGATTTTTTTATTGCTCAAATAATCCCTTAGTTTCCAGGCATCCAAAGAATCACTCACAAAATCAAAGTATCCACCTAGGAACAAAACCTAACAGCAACTTTCCAGATCTTTGAATCAATTGATTTAATTTTAATAGCCAGCTAGCTAGATCTTGAAATTGTTGCAGAGCTAGTTTAGAAACTGCGTGACAACCCCTTCTCCCCACCGCCTACCCACAACCCCACATTCCCCAAAAAGTCCTTGAAAAAACATTGATATTGGTTTTTTTCTTTCTTTTTATCAGAGGCAAGCCTATTTTTTTACTCAGGAAACTGCTTCAGTGTTAATGTACTCTGGATTGTGAACATTTCCTTATGTGGAAGTACAGAGGAAAACTGAAAAAGATGTTGCTATGGATTTAGTCATAAAAATATTCTATGCAGAAAAATGTGGGTTCTAATGTTTTCTATCACCTCATTCTGAAATATTTTCTCCTAGTTATGTCTGGTTTCTTTAAGTTTCAATAAAACTATTTAGCACTGAATTTAGTTTAACCTAAAATTCCTTATAATTTCCATTTGATCAAAAGTGCAATGTGGTGGTAGCAAGTCGTCAAAGTGCATTAGACCCAATATTCAGGAACTGACCCTTATAAAGAAATCCTTAGATGCTTCAGATACTACTAGCCACAGCTCCGGGAATGTCTCCAACATCCCCCGACTGCCCTGAAGACTGCTCTACAGTGGATGTGCGCAGTAGTGTTTCAGATCAGCAAGGGCAGACATTCACCCCAAGAAGCTGAAGCCAGAAAGCGGGTTTATGGGAAGGATACTGAAGCTTCTAAAATAATAAGAAAAGAGAGTAAGAAAAGCAGCAGCTATCAAAGAGATGGGAGCCAGGAACTATATTGACACCAAGACCCAAGTCTCCTTCTCTCTCTCTGAAGCCATATGTTAGCTCTGCTCCTCTCCCTTCTAAATTCTGCTTTCCCCTTCTTTCCATCTCCTGAATATCCTTTCCTGTACTCATGGCAGAAGATGGCTGAACAAAATGTTAGCCTCATCTTCCATGTTGACATGTCTTTCCAGTACAAGAAATAATGTCTAATACTTTTGAACCCCAATTCCAATTTTCCTTGACCCTGTTTGGTTTAAGAGTTCATGACCTTCACATTTTTGTGGCCAGGAAAGTGAAGTCAAACAGTCCACATACAGCAATGGTCTCTCCAGTGAAAGAGAAAGATCTCAGAGAAAACACAGACTCCAAATGTTATATATGACAATAAGAAACTACAGTTAATTTTTAAAAATTGCTGTCATACATTTTCTTTCCTGGATTGCCATAAAGGATATCTAATCCATTCCCACATCTTCAAATGGGATATTCCTACATATCCCTATCAAACAAAGACACTGATTTCCACCATTTGAAATGTTAATATTTACTATCCTAATTGGGAGGAAATCATAATAATTTTCTTTAGCCTGAGGCAATTGCATTGCTGTTCACATGAAATGTACTACCAGTGTAGTAGCACTTCCAAAATATCCTGAAGCCATGAGATGTGGAAACCTGTCAAAACCCATCAAAGGTCAAAGTCTTAGATGGTACCCTCCTGTGAGTGAGAAAGAACTACAACTGTGACCCACAAACTGGATAGTGTAATGTGGCTGATTTTGGAAACTAGTGAATCCAATATTTCATACAAGAAATGTCTAATCAGAATTTCAGGATAAGAAATTCAATTCACTGAGAATATATAAAAATTCTCTTTATATATACATATCAAAATATGTGAAGAAAAAAATGTAAGAATTTCAAGAGAATTTAACAATCTCACTAGACTAAAGATTTTTAACACACATCTTTCAACAAGTCGTAGATGAAACAGTTCAGGATATAAAATTTTTTTAACACAATTAACAAGGTTATTTTAATGGATATATATATAGAACATTGGAGAATACATATTCTTCTTAAGCATATATGGGATATTTACAAATATCATCACATGCTGAGGGATAAATCAGATCTCAAAAAATTTCAAATGATTGGTATCATAAAGAACACATTTTTCTGACTTCAATTAAAGACAGAATAAATATTTTCCTCCAAATAAATCAAAATACTTCCATTTGTTTTGAAGTTGGGCAACATATTTTAAATAACATGAGTCAAAGAAAAATTCAGGATGAAAAGTAGAATATTTTTTGAACACAGCATTAATGAAAGCACTTCAAATCAAAATTTGTGAGTAGCAGCTATAGCAATTTATAGTCTTAAATATCCATTTTATAAAAGGAGAAAAGTGTAAAAATTGAGTCAAGCATTGAATTCCAAAAGTAAGGAAAGAAACATAAAATATTCCAAATAAAGAGGAGGAAAGAAATAATATGCACAGTATCGGAAGTTAATAATATAGAAAACAAATGTACAATAGCAATGCTCAACGAGTTCAAAAATTGGTTCCTTGGAAAAGCAAAAAATTGACAAACTTTAGGTAAAATTGACCATAAATAAAAAGAGATAAATCACAAGCAATCCTAGGAATAAAAAAAGAGTAGTAAAATATAGGTGATATATTAAAGTGTCAATAAAATGGTATTGTAAACAACTTTATGTCAATAAATTTGAAAGCTTAGGTAAATTGAATTCCTAAAAACCTAACTTACTAGATCGCACTCAAGAAGAAATATAAAGACTTAATAATTCTATAACCAGCAAAGTAATTAGTTCCGAAGTTTAAAAATTTCATGCAAGAAAATTCTACACCAAGACAATATTTACACTGAGATTCAACAAATACTGAAAATATAGATTATTCTAATCTTATAAAGCTATCAAGTATATAGGGGAGAAAAAAGGAGTTCCTTCTAAGCCATTTCATAAGAATATTATTAACCTGATTTCAAAGCTTGACCGGGATTGTATGACAAAGGAAAAGTAGAAGGCAATCTCGGTCATGAATATAAATACAGGAAGATCCAAGATGGCAGCAGAGTAGGTACAAGCTACACGAACCACCTCCTAGGACCAAACTGGAATTACAAGTAAATTGAAGAAAATTCACACTGAATAACCAACTTAGTATTAGCTGGAGAGAAGCCTTAAAACCAAGAACTTGGGGAAGAAACCACACCACCACAATGAGACTGGTAGGAAGTGCAAAGGCACAAGAGAGCTGGCTGGGCTCACACAAGCAGCAGCTAAAGTTCTGGAGGGATATTTCAGCAGTCAGAGGAGAGTTTCCCCTCAGAAGTGTGAGGTCAAAACCTCAAGTTGGGTTCCCAGCTTACAGCACCACGACCAGGAAAGGAACCCAAATAACATCTGGCTGTGAAAAGCAATGTGGTTTTTGTCACCAGGGTAGATGGCTAGAGATGCAAAGAGCCTCTTGAAGAGCCAACACACAAAATTTCAATTGTAGCCAAAATCTGTAAAATTTCATTCTTACCCTGAGGTTTGGCAGGGAGAGGGCAGAGGGCAGGCTTCACTAGAGCCATGTGAAGAGTCTGGAGTTAGTGGCTCGGGGGAAAGAGCTGAGGGGTCAGCTGCTAGGATCCTGTGCTGAGTCATTCCGCACTCTTGCAGAAGCCACCTTTCTCAGGCAGAGTACTCCCATCCATGCAGCATCAACCTGAGAGAAAGCAATAGCCCCATCCACAAGAATCCCTCTTACCCCACCCTGTGGAACTGAAGCCCGGCTGCTGAGGAGTACACCTGGAGGCACTCTCAGTGATTAAGACTAACAGAAAGCCTGCAGGCAGAAGCAGATCTCTAGGAGCTTTGAGACTTTAGCTGACCCTTCCTTGGGTCCTGTTCTGGTAAAAGCTGGCCTTGGTGAGAAACTTGGTTCATCCTGCACATACCAAGGCCCAGCAGAGGGAGCCACAAGATGTGACTCATTGACACCTCCAAAAAGGTTGCCGAGGGCCAGGCACAGATAGTGTCTGACATAGTACTGCACCAGAGTCTTTGCAGATCTACCTAAATTATGGAAACAATCTAAAAGAGGCATCCTTACTGAGAAGACAAAGAAACAGACCCTAATGAAAGAACAAGAGAATTCTCCAGAAGCAGAGCTAAATGAAATGGAGGCAAGGAATTTATCCGATATTGATTTTAAAGTAATGATTATAAGGATGATTAACAGTATGAAAAAAGAGATACCATAAAAAGAACCAGTCATAAATTAAGAATACAATATCTGAAATAAATAATACCCTGTAAGGAATAAACAGTAGGTTCGATGAAGGAGAGAATCAAATCAGTGAGGTGGAAGACAAGGTAGAAAAAATTTAAAAAAAAACAAGCAGAGCAGAACAAAAATTAAAAATAAATTTAAAAAAATAAGGAGAGTTTAAGAAACATTTGGGACAACACGTGCATAACAACATCCACATCATGGGAATACCAGAAGGAGAGGATTATGAACAAGGGATCAAGAAACTGTTTGAAGAAATAATGATCCAAAACTTCCCTAATCTGGTGAAGGAAAGACACACAAGCCAGGAAGCAAAGAGAGTCCCAAATAAGATGGACCCAAAGAGGTCCACACCAAGATACATCATAATTAAAATGGCAAAGTTTAAAGACAAGAAAAGAAATTTAAAAGCTACAAGAGAAAAGCAGTTAGTTATCTACAAGCGAGTTCCCATTAGACTTTCATCTGATTTCTCAACAGAAACATTTTTGGCCGGAAGGGATAAACATGAAATATTCAAGGTGATGAAAAGCAAGGACCTACAATCAAGGCTATATTACCCAGCAAGGATATCATTTAAAATTGAAGAATAAATAAAGAGCTTCCAAGACAAGAAAAAGCTAAAGGGGCTTGTTACCACCAAGCCAATATTACTACAAATGTTGAAGGGCTTCTTAGAAAAAGAAAGAAAGAAAGAAGGAGAAGAAGAAGGAGAGGGAGAGGGATAGGGAGGGGGAGGAGGAGAAGGAGGGAAGAAAAAGAAGAAGAAGAAGGAGGAGGAGGAGAGGAATGAGAAGAAGAAGGAGAACAACAACAACAACAGAGGAAATTAGTAAAAAAAATGAAATGACAATAAATATGCATCTATCAATATATACTTCAAATGTAAGTGGTTTAAATGTTCTAATCAAAAGACATAGGGTAGCTGAATAGATAAGAAAACAAGACCCATATACATGCTGTCTCCAAGAGACCCACCTCAGAATTAAATATATACACAGACTAAAAGGGAAGGAATGGAAAAAGATATTTCATGCAAATGGAAAGAAAAAAGCTGGGGTAGCAATACTTATATCTGACAAAGTAAACTTTAAAACTAAGGCTATAGTAAGACACAAGAAGAACACTACATAATGACAAAGGGAGCAATCCAGCAAGAGGATATAACCCTAGTAAATATTTACGCACCCAACATAGGAGCACCTAAATAAGTAAAGCAAATCCTGATGGACATAAAGGGAGAAACTGACAGAAATACAATCATAGCAGGAGATTTTAACTCCCCATTGACTTCAATGGGTAGATCTTCCAGACAGAAAACCAGCAAGGAGACAGTAGCCTTAAATGACACACTAGATCAAATGGATTTAATTGATATTTTCAGAATATTTCATCCCAGAGCAGCAGAATATACATTTTTTTCAAGTAACATGAAACATTTTCTCAGATAGACCACATATTAGGACACTAAACAAGTCTCAATAAATTTAAGAAGATTGAAGTCAAATCAAGCACCTTCTATGACTAAAATGCTATGAAACTGGAAATCAGTCACAAAAAGAAAACCATAAAATACACAAAGACATGGAAGCAGAAAAACATGTTATTAAACAATGAATGCGTCAACAATAAGATCAAGGATGAAATCAAAAGATACCTTGAAACAAATAAAAATGAGAACACAACAATCCAAAATTTGTGGGACACAGGAAAAGCAATTCTAAGAGGGAAATTCATAGCACCACAAGCCTATTTTAAGAAATAAGAAAAAGCTCGAATAAACAACCTAACTTTACACTTAAAGGGATTTGAAAAAGAACAACAAAGCCCAAAATGAGTAGAGGGGAGGAAATAATGAAGATCAGAAATAAATGAAATACAGTCTGAAAAAAACAATACAAAAGATCAATGAATTCAAGAGCTGGTTCTCTGAAAAGATAACCAAGTATGAAAAACCTTTAACAAGACTCATTAATAAAAAATAGGGAGAAGACCCAAATAAATAAAATCAGAAGTAAAAGAGGAGAAATAACAATGACACCAAAGAAACACAAAGGAGTGTAAGAAAATCATATGAACAGCTATATGCCAACAAACTGGACAACCTGGATGAAATGGATAAATTCCTAGAAACATACAACCTTCCAAAACTAAATCAGGAAGAATCAGAGAATTGAATACACAGATTCTACCTAGTGAAATTGAAGTGTTAATCAAAAAAGTTCCAAGAAACAAAATCCCTTGACTGCATGGCTTTAGAGGTGAATTTTACCAAACATTCTGAAAAGGACTAACCCCTCTTCTCAAACTATTTCAAAAAATATTCAAGAATAGGGAAGGCCCCCAAGTGTATTTTATAAGAACAGCATTATACTATTTCCAAAACCATATAAAGACACTACAAATGAAGAAAATTGTATCCAATATCCCCAATGAACAAAGATGCTAAAAAACCTCAATAAAATATTAGCCTAACTGAATACAGCAATACATCAAAAAGATCATACACCATGATCAAGCAGGATTTATTCTAGGGATACAAGGTTGGAACAACATTCACAAATCAATAAATGTGATACACCACATAAACAAAATGAAGGATAAAACCACATGATCATATCAATAGATGCAAAAAAAGCACTTGTTAAAATCCAGCACTCATTTATGATCAAAATTCTTAAAAAAGTGGGAATAGAGGGAACATACTTAAACATAAATAAGGCCATATATGACAAACACACTTCCCAGCATCACACTCAATGGGCAAAAACTACAGTCATTAATAAATCAATAAACAACAAGTGCTGGTGAGGACGTGGAGAAAGGGGAACACTTTTGCACTGTTGGTGGGAATGCAGACTGGTGCAGCCACTGTGGAAAACAGTATGAGGTTGCCACAAGAAAATCAAACGTGGAACTGCCTTATGTCCCAGCAATTCCACTTCTGGGAATTTATCTTGAAGAAACCCATAACACTAATTTGAAAGAATATAAACACCCCTGTGTTCATTGCACTGATGTTTACAATAGCCAGGATTTGGAAGCAGGCCAAGTGTCCATCAGTAGATGAGTGGATAAAACAACTATGATGCATTTATACACTGGAATACTAAGGAGCTTTAAAAAAGGAGAAATTTTACCCTTTGTGACAGCATGGATGGACCTGGAGAACATTAGGCTAAGTGAAATAAGCCAGTCAGAGAAAGACAAATACCGTGTGATTTCACTCATATGTGGAATCTAATGAACAACCTGAACTAACAAGAAAAATAGAGACAGACTCATAGATAGAGAGCAGCTGACAGCTCTGGAGTGCAGGTGGGGAGCATTGGGGAATCGAGCAAAAAGAAAAAGGACTCATAGACATGGACAACAGTGTGATGTTTAAAGGGGAATAGGGGTGGGTAGAGGTGGAAAGGGTATAAGAGTAATAAATGGTAATGGAAAAAATACAATAAAAAAGAAAATATAGATACATGATGTTTTTAAAGATTTTATTTATTTATTTTTAAAGAGAGGGGAAGGGAGGGAGAAAGAGAGGGAGAGAAACGTCAATGAGTGGTTGCCTCTCGCACGCCCGCAACTGGGGACCCTATCCACAACCCAGACATGTGCCCTGACTGGAATCCAACTGATGACCCTTTGGTTCCCAGGCCAGCACTCAATCCACTGAACCACACCAGCCAGGGCCAAAATGTTTTAATAAAATGACGGTACATCAACTAAGCAAAGTCTAGAAAAGACAATATAACACAAGATAGCATGATTGTGTTGGATTTTTCCTAGCAAGTTTCCTAGCCAGTTTGTTTGACATGAGGAAATTAAAAATGTATTTGCCACATTAAAAGATCCAAAGACAGGAATCCTATGATGTATCTTAATAGTAGCAAAATTATGTAATATAATGGAATATTAATTCATAATAAACAAGTAACTCTTAGAAAATTTGGAATTAAAAGAAACTTCATTAAACTAAGATTATATGTTTAAAAGTCTATTGTAAACATTATATAAAACAATGAAAGTATCTTGTTAAAACAAGAAACAAGACAAAATCCCTGCATATATGTTAGGACATATAGAAACACCTCACTGAAACTTAGTAAGCAAGAAAAATAAATATTAAATATAAAGACAAGAAAGAAAGAAACTATTATTATGCCCAGATAACACTACATTCTGTCTACAAAAGCACATGCGTGTGTAGCTGAGTTGTGGAAGTCAGAGTGTTACAGAGCAAGGGGGGGGGGTGGTTCCTTCACGATAAATTATTACAGAAAGGATTCCCCCTTTCTGTCTCTGGATGTTCCTTCCCTCACGCCCACCTGCTAGGTTCGCAATGCCCGCCGCCAGAGGAAAGACGTCTCTCAATGCCAGAGACTGGTGAAAAGGAAAGGAATTGTTTATTTAAAAGTTACACAAACTTAGAATAATGACCTAATGTCTTCAATAAGATACTAAAGTCCTCTAGAATACCCACAGATGCACAGTCCTTCCCTCTCCCCGTGCCCAGTCCGGGGTACCATGTCTCAGGAAAAGAAGTAGAAGTCCGTGATTCAGGCTCCCGGCACCATCAGCTGTGTGGCTGCTGCAACCTCCAGTTAATCCAAAGCCATGTGGCACCTTCTCATGGCCCACCAGCAAGAGTCCTCTCTCCCCTTTCTCTATGGCTGCAAAGTCTCTCCTGCTGCCTAAGCCGCGTGGCAAGAAGAAGCACTCCAAAACCTCGTGGTCCTCTTTACTCTCCTTCAGAACCGCGTGGTCCTTTTCCCCATTTACTTTGGAGCCGCGTGGTCTCCTCCTTCTCCCCCAAAACCTTGTGGCCCTCCTCTACTACTATGGAGCCGCGTGGTCTCTTCTTCCCCCAAAACCTTGTGGTTCCCCCCCACTACTTTGAAGCCGCGTGGTCTCTCCTTCCCTTCAGAGCCGCATGGTCTCTTCTCCTATGGCTGCCGGGCCTAGGTTTAAATCCCAGCCCCCAGCTTCCTTTGCAGCCCCATTTCCGACTCCTCCTACAGTCAGCTACACCTGCCAGCATCCCTGTATTCTTCCAGCTTTACTGGGCTGCCATAGTAAGTCTGGGCAGGTGTGGCCCCATGGCTTGGAGCCAATCATCTCCAAGCTCTCACGCAGGCTCTGTAACCAGGGGGAGTTGCTTCCTAGACCCATCTTGGGTAGAAGTCACTCCCATCTCCCTGGCTCAAAGCAGGGCCACAGCTATTTAACATATCCATGAAACCAGTTAAAGGTTATAGATATGTTAAATGACTGCCAGGGGTTAGCTACAAAGCTGTTGCTACCCAAAACAGCTCTGAATGGCCCTGTTCCATGTGTCCCATCCCCCCTGGCTCAGGCCTGTAGGGGTGAGGACATCCTATATACATTTTTCTAATGTTTCCTGGACACCCCGAGTCCTGGACCCCATTACAAATCCCTTCTTGGGGCCCTCCTCTTGGCTGCACCCTGCTTCAAGAGCATTACGAAAGGTTCACACATACAAAAATAACTATCAAATATCGAGATGTGAATTGCATTTCAGCAGCAAACATAGAGAAGCTTTAAATTTTTATTTTGTCTTCCTTTTTAAAAATTTTTATTGCGTTTATTGTGGTTACATTGGTTAATAAAATTGTATGAGTTTTTAATGTACAATTCTATAATGCATCACACGTATATCGTACTGTGTTCACCACCCAAAGTCAAGTCTCCTGTCATCACTTACCCCCCTTACCCTCTCTTACCTCCCCACACCCCCTTTCCCTCTGCTAATCACTTGTATTGTGGTCTGTGTAGGTGAGGGTTTTTCTTTCTTAATTCCTTCACCTTTTTTACCTACCCTCCCTCCCCACTTCCCTCTGACAGCTGTCAGTGTGTTCTCTGTATCTATGAGTCCATTTCTACTTTTTGTTAGTTTATTTAGTTATTAGATTCTACATATAAGTGAAATCATATGGTATTTTTCTTTCTCTGACAGCATATTTATGGGTCTTCTTATCCATTGAGCTACCCTATGTCTTTTGGGGGGGGGTTAAATTTATTTTTATTTTTAAAATTTTTATTGTTATTCAATTACAGTTGTCTGCATTTTCTCCCCATCCCTTCATCCCACCCCAGCCAACCCTATGTCTTTTGATGGGAGCATTTAAGACATTTACATTTAAAGTGATTATTGATAGGTACATATTTATTGCCATTTTATTCTTTCTAACTTCCTCAGGAAGGGGCTAGCTGATCTTCCATGAAGGAGAAGTGCTGGTCAGGTTCATGGGAAAATGGGGGTAATGACCTCCACCCAAAGCCACACAACTCAGTCACTGATACCCACTAAATCTACCTGGACCTCTATACCCCAGCCCAGGCAGCTGACTCCTCAGCAGGGCATGACCTCCACAGGGTGAGGTGACAGGGAGTCCAGAAGTGATTATTATATTTCCCCAGGCTGATGCCATAAGGAAGGGAGTTCTCCACCCAAGAAAGATGGCTTTGGCAATATAGGAGAGGAACTCAGCACAGAGGTCCTGGCAGCTGTCTCTTCAGCTCTCTCCCCAGAGCCACAAACCCCAGCCTGTCCTCACCCAACTCCATTCTGCTTCATCCTCTCTCTACCAGACACAAGGGTAAGTGGCTGCAAATGAGATTTTATGAATTGGCCCTTTAAGAGGGTGCCTGTCTCTAGCAGACTCCTGTCTCTTCCTGGCAGACAGAATCCCCACTGATATTCACAGCCAGATATTATATGGATGCCTCTTCCTGGCTCTGGTGCGCTGGCCTGGAGACCCCCACATGGTGTTGAAACCCCATGCTCCTCAGGGGGAACCTTTGTAGCTGGGATAGCCCTCCAGTATCTCAGCCGTAGCCTTTGGGAACAGGGCCTGCCCTTTTCTTGTCTCTGCCCTTCCTACCAGTCTTGATGTGGCTTCTTCTGTACTTCCTTGGTTATAAGACTTATGTTCAGATAATCTTCAGTTGGTTATTCAGGTTGACTGTTCTATATTTTAGTTGTAATTCCAGTTTGGTCCTGGGGGAAGGTGAGTGCACCTTCTACCTACTCTGCCACCATCTTGGATTCTAATTTTTTAAATAATATTTATAATAGCAGCAAAATATATCACATACTTAGAAAAAATATTTAACTTATTTAACAATATTTCTTAAGCATCTGCTACATGTATAACACTATTGCCCACACTTGAAATCTATCAGCAACTAAAAATGCAAAGCTCTTTAGCTCATGCAGCTAGCATTTTAGTTAGAGGAGGTAGAAATAAATGATAACTATAATCAATACAAAAACAAGCAAATACATAAATAGTAGGATATTTGGTATGATAGTAATGTAATGTACTATTCAAGAGTAGGATAGAAAGTGATAAATCCTAAGGGAAAAATGCAGAACGCGGTAAGGGGAATCAAGAAATCCAGGGGGGAAGAGGCAGTTTGCAATTTTTAACAGGTATTTAAGATACTCATCATTGGGAAAGTGACATTTGAACCAAGACTGAAGGAGATAAAGCAGTTAACCATGCCCGCATTTCTGGGAGGACAACACTATGGACAAAGGAAATAACTGGTGCTATCGCCTAAGACAGAAGTATGTCTGGAACATTAAAAATACGCAAAGAGGTCAGTGTTGCTGAAACAGAATGTCAAAATGTAGAGCAGAAGGAGTTGAGGGAAAAGAGTTTAAGAGGGAGCAGATCATGAAGAGCCTTGCAGGCCATGGTTATAACACGTGGTATGATATGATTATGAGTAAACTAGGGAGACATTGCAGAAGTTTGAGCCAAGATAGGATATGATCTTACTAAATAATAGATTAAACAAAACTTTGCTGGGCTTCAATGGAAGCCTTACTGAGAGGTATTCAAGCAGACTAAATGAATACAGATAAACTGGCCATGAAGTAGAAGATTCAGTATTATAAGATTTTCAGGTCTCCCTCAATCTTTAGACTAAGTGCAATTCAAAACAAATATTCCACAGGTCATGTGTGTATGTGTGGGGGCTACATGACAAGCTAAATTTAGAATATGCATGGAAGATCAAGGGGCTAGTTGGGAGATAATTGTCCATAGGTTCTTGATAGTTCTTCTCAAATATGTTTGCAGAGATGTTTTTGTAACCAACAGCCTTGGAAGATAGAGATATTGCTCCTCTTTGAACAAAAAGCAGACACATTCACTCTATTATAAAAGATTTCAGTTCTCTAAGCTCAGGGTCCCTTTTGTAATGCAGCCCTGCGTGTGTGTAAGCAACCATCGGGGTCCACACGCATGACCCTTGGGACGTGTGGGCAGGAGACGCTAGCACAAACGCATGCTCACACTACCCGCTGCGCCATGAGTAAAGAAGTCTTCCGTCACTTTCCCAGGGGTCTCATGTCTTCTGTCATCATCTACGAAACTACGACAGGCTAACTTTCTAGATTTCCAGTAAGGTGAAATCTCAAACCATTCTTGAAAGAGCCAACAATAGCCAAGTTACTGATGTAGAACAACAAGATGAGTGAATTCGGCCCATCAAACTATTAAGACAGGTAATGAAGACACTATGACATGAGTACTGGGGTACACAAATACATCAGTGGAACAAAACAGAAACCTATGAGTAGACCACACATGAATAGACGACTGAAGGAGAACGTAGGTTGCATTTCAGGTCTATGGGGAAAAGATTAGTTTTTTCAAACGTGGTATTAAAACAATTAGGTAGCCATATGCAATACAAAGAAATAAGAAAATAAAGCCAGACCCCCTACTTTACATCATATTAAAAAATAAATCTTAAGACCATTAAAAACTTAAAAAGGAAAAGAAAAATAAAAAACCTTAGAAAACAATATAGAGTAATAACTTTATTGCTACTAAGAGAAGGGTTTACTAAGCTTTTTTGAAAAAGCCTGAGATACAAAGTAAAACATTGATACATTTCTCTACATTAAAAATAAGAATATCTATTTATCCAGAGTGATAAGACAAGCCACAAACTAGTAGAGAGATTTACAGCAAATAAACTGGATAAAGAATTAGTGTAAAAATTACATAAGGAACTCCTATATATCAATAAGAAAAAGGTGAATAACTAAAAAATGGACATAAATAGGTTCTTAGCAGAAAAGAAAGCCTGAATAGTGAATCTAGATGTGAAAAGATCTTAAATTCCTTAATGTAAGGAAAATGCAAATTAAACCATGATGAGAGATCATTTCACATCCATCTGATTGGCAATGAAAAAGTCAAATATCATATGCTTGTCACTGTAGAACGACACGACACAGTCAAGGCAAGCAGGAATTGATACAACGGCTTTGGAAAACAATTGAGCATTGTCTAATAAGCTGAACATGTGGCTGCCCTATGGTCCAGCATTTCCATTTGGGGCGTGCATCCTAGAGAGATTCTTGCACATAGACATCAGAAACATGCACAAGAATGTTCACAGCAGCAGTGCTCTGGACCAGCAAGAAAGTAGAAACAATCCCAGTGTTTGCCAACAGGAGAATGGACAAATAAGCCATAATGGGTTTATTCTGTAGAATGCTAAACATTACAAAACAAGCCCAAATTAATCACAGCCACACACAACACCATAGATGACTCTCTGAAAAATAATCTTGCATCCAAAAAGCAAATTGCAGAAGACAATATATTGTATTTATATAAAGTCCCAAAGCAGGCAAAACTAAACAACATATTTCATAGAAATACATGCATATGTGGTAAAACTTGACTAAAAGCGAGGGAATAACATAAAAATTTGTATAATTATGTGGCCTTGACAAGGGGAAAAGAGGTTCATGGGGGGACACACGGCGGGCTTCCAAGGCAGTGGTAATGCTTTTCATCTCTCTCTCAAACTAGGCTGAGGGGCGGGGAGTTCATGGATGTGAGTTGTATCATTCATCTTTATAGTTTACATATATTTTTGAACAGTCTTTTGCATGTAGTAATTGTAATTTTAAAAAGTTAAAAGCACAATAAGTAAGATAATGTGGAGACGATAAGAGGGTAAACCTGTGTGGATGAAAAGAAATGGCTCTTTCACTCCAGCAGAAGGCAGAGGCCTCTCATCTGTTGCTCAACTCTGAGGCTGGTGGTTGCAAACATCCAGCCTTTGACCCATGTCCCTGGAAGAGTGGTGAAAGTGAAAATGAGTTCATTCAGCACGGGGATGCCTAGAGGTCTGCGGGGAGAAGCTGCTGCTGGTCCTGGCTGTGCCAGGGCCAAACCTTGCTCTCCACAAGACTCTAAATCACGGCTTGGAAGCCTGCTATGCAGCTTCCCATTGGCAGTTTTGTTTGGGTCTGTGGATAACCTGAGTAACTCATGCCAAACCACGGCTTGCCCTAGCACCTCAGCTCCCCGAGGTCAGGAGGAGATGCAGGGAACACACAGAGCTGGCTGGCAGGGTCATCAGGAGTACTACTGACTTCATACCCCCAGAGGCACCAGAGAGGAGCAGATCACATCCTGTTACAAGACTGATCTAAGAGAGAAACACCAACAGAAAATACTTTAGATAAGCCCTTGCCCATTGTTAGAGTATCTTTCTGGTCTCCTCCCAATTGCACTTGTGTCATAACTAAATAGTTTAAACCAAACTGCCAGTAGTTGAATCCTTCCAGAACATTTGCTAAAAAATTTTAACCAAAAGTAAATTTTTCCAAGATACTTTCATATTAATAGATACATATATCAATTTGTTGAATTTAACACTTCCCAAACAAGTTAGAAATAACCAATGAAGAATATCAAGAACTACAAAACTACCAAATTCAAACATAAGTGGAAGTATGACAAACCCTACCTTTAAGTCACTGCTACTCAGATATTCAAATTAGGCTGAGTCTGTTTTAACCATCATCTTTCCTAATATTATCTTGATCTAGAAGATTCAAATCGGACAACAAAAGTTATAGCTCAGTTCCCTTAACTAAGAGCATCATCAATATCACATCTTATTTGCAACTCTGTATTTGTGGTATTCATTCATTTGTTCGTTCATTCACTTAGTAAGTCTTACTGAACACCTATTATGTGACAGACTTTCCTAGGAACCGGAGATAAAGTAGAAAAAAAGGCAGTTAGTATCTGTCTTCACGACACTTACAGTAAACAAGTGAATGTACAATATGAATAACAATAGCAACTTTTCAGGAGAGAACAGAACAACATGAGGGAAGAAGGAGACCCATCAATGGAAGGCGGAGGTGGAGGAGGAGTTGTATTTTATAGACAGACAGGAGGATAGTGAAGAATATTGCTGGCCTCCGTCCCAGGTTGCCGGGAAGCAGTCGCTAAACCCGTGTAGTTTCCCGAGTGCTGTGAAGGTCTTTGTTATTCACAGTGGTCTCCTCACACCTCACTGGGTAGTTCATGTGAACAAGAAGGCGGGTGACTGGTGGGCCCTTAGACAGTTTCTGAATCTCCGTAGAGGAGAGGGGCCAAGATGGGTGCTAGTTGCGTCAGAAAGACCAACTGTGTGATGAGAGGGTTTGAGCTTTGAGCCACATGATATCAGCCTGACCTCAGAGACAGGAAGGAGGCTGGTGATTTAGTCACCCTGCACCTGGAAAAGTCTGCATTAGTGCTGCCTGTCGATACCAGACTGATAAGTAGAGACAAAGATTGAATCTTTACGGGCCCTTTATTCAGATGCTAGTGATCTGAGAAGATGACAGGTTACATACCTTCAAAACCATCTTAACATCTTTAACATCTCCTCTCAAGTCGACCTTTTTATAAGGAGAAGAAAGGGTAAGTAAGGGTTTTGTATAAAAGCTTAATCTGATAAAGAGTTTCAGATTAGTACTTTTCTTAGTACTTCTCTATCTGTTGATCAGCAATTCTTTATCTGAGATTCCCCCCCAGGAATCCCGGGCTCCCACCGAGGAATGCAGGGCTCAGGCACTATCTCCATCTTTGCAGACTCCCTGGAGCAGGAAGGCCAATTGCGTGTTGACCTCCTGGAGTCACACAGTCATGCGATTCCTGGAATAACAGCTTTTCACAGGCGTTAACTACTTAAGCCTATCAACTATAGCTACTGGCTAAAATCTTTAACTCTTGAGTTCCCTTATCAACATGACCAATGCTTCAATCAATCATGCCTATATAATGAAACCCCAATAAAAACTCGGTGAGTTTCCCTCGTTAGCAATACTCCACATCAGATGTGCCAGGAAGGTCGCAGTCTTGACTCTGCAGAGAAAGGACAAAGGCAACTTTATGACTGAGACCATATCAGACCTCATCCTGTGTATTTCTCTTTGGCTGGTTCTGATTTGTATCCCATTTTCCATAATAAAACTATAATTGAAACCGGAAAAGACACCGGCATTCGGGCTGCCTGTCACTACCAAACCCAATAAGCAATGACAGCGATTGAATCTTTATGGGCGTTTTATTCTCATGGCTGGCGATCTGAGAAGATGGTGGGTTCATACCCTAACAGACCATCTTCCCTTTTCTTTCCAGGCCAAGATTTTTATTGCAGGGAATAAACAAGGTGTGGAGAGGGGTTTTGAAATTCAGGGAGGGTCAGGCAGAAGAAATTGCAACATTCCTGTCCTGGGCGGTTAGCAGTTCCCAGGGGCAAGTGGTCATTTGCCCCTCCCTGGAACACAAAGGCCTGGATGCCTCCAGTTGTCCCCAGGCGGTAACCTTTAGCAGTGCCCCAGGAGGTCAGCTGTTTTCCCAGGAGCCAAGGCGGGCCTTATCTGTAGTTTCTGAAACAAAAGCTTTAATATATACATTACTTGGTAGGCTGAAAACTATTTACCTTAAACTGAAATTTCCCAACTCTTAAGTCCCCTGTCGTAATCACAAGCACAGTGCTTTCCTGAGTTCTGAGTCACTCCAGTAACTCATCAAACCTGAGGGGATAGTGAGAACTCCTGAAATTTGTAGCCAACCGGTCAGAAGTGAAGACTCCTGGAGACTGGCCTGGAGACTCCTGGATTTGCAGCTAGTATCTGAAGTAAAGACAGTCTTATGAAGATAATAATGATCAAAACAGGATAACAATGCCTACAAATTTATATCCTAGGCTATAGTCAAATTTTAAAAAACATTCTAGGGGTATTTAAAGCAAATGTGTGTCAACTCCAAAATTCAAAGTAGGATGTAGTTACAGAGGTGAAGCTAATCCTTGTTCTGAGTGTAGGTTGACTCAGTGACTTGCTTCTCATAAATAGAATGTGAAAAGGGAAAAATAGTCACTTTACAATGGAGAAACCTGACAGATACTTAAGTGAGTAATCAAGATGAACAGCATCGGTATTAAAGTCATGTAAATATCATGCACCCTCGTGTATGACGTGCCCTTCATCTCTCTGGTACCCTTCCCAAAATCTACAATCCCAGTAAAATCATGAGAAAACACCAGACAAACTCAAACGAAAGGAAATTTTACAAAATTTCTGGTAGTACTCGTCAAAACTGTCAAGGTCCTTGTATGAATTCTCAGGGCTGCTACAACAAATTGCCACAAATTCAGTGGCTTGAAATAGCAAATATTTATTCTCTCAGTATTTTGGAAGCCAGAGGTCTGAAATTAAAGTGTCAGCAGGGGCCTGCTCCTTCCAGAGACTGTGGGAAGAAGTTGTGGGAATACTGGGTGGCCCCCTGGTATTCCTCTGCTTCTGACAGCATCACTCCACTCTCTGCCTCTGTCTTCATAGGACCTTCTTCCTTATATGTCTTTCTGTCCTGAATCTTCCTCTCTTTTCTGTTCTCAGGACACCAATCAGATGACCTTCTCTTGAGATCCTTAACTTAATTGTGACCACAAAGACCCTATTTCCAAAATACGTTCTCGGGTAGCAGCGCGTAGGGCTTGGACATATCTTTGGGGAACACCCAACTCAGTTTTCTATGAGGGGACTGAGACGCTGTCTAGATTGGCGGAGACCAAGGAAATATGATGACTAGATGCAATGTGGTCTCCTGGACTGGTTCCTGCCGCAGAAAGGGGGACAGTAAAGAAATAAGCGATAAAATCCAAAGAAAATCTGTAGGCTAGTTAATAATATCGTGACAATGTTTGTTTCTGAAAGTTATTCAGCACTGTCTTCTTAATATTGTCTTAACCTTAATTTCACAGTTTAGATCGTTGTGCCTTGGTCGAGATGGCCTTTCATGTTATATTAGAGGAAGCCAGGGGAAGGGTATGTGGGAGCTCTTTGTAGTATCTTCACAACCTCTCTATGCACCTACAGACATATGAGTCCTGTGCTTTTTCCCTCACACATTTATCCACATAATATCATTCACTGAGAGAGCAAGCATGGAATACAAAAGAGAGAGTTTTAATTTGCATAAATATCAAAAGCTAAGTCTTAAATGAATGTCCTCCGTTTGTTCTCATTGTGAAGCATATCAAAAGCTAGAGCTTTAGGGTACAGATTTCCAGTCCCTCCTTCGTCACACACGCACACACGCACACACGCAGAGTCATCTCTGTGAGAACAACACCCTCCCAGGGCCTTTGGAGTTTTTTGGCTAACCACACAAGGCAGTTACACCAACAATTCTGTCTTTTATGCTTGAGCTCTATAAATGGGCCCTGTCTCTTCAGCTGTTTATCTCTTCAGTGGAAATTACTCAAGAAACAATGAAACTCAGCATAGCAACACCCCTCCCAAACACACACATCCCAAGATCAAAACCGTCAGCAATCTCTAAGAAATTCCTAAGAAAGCAATTCAGGCAGGAGCCTTCCCGCTTAGGTCCCTAGAAACTAGTCTCCTTCAGCTCCCACCCCCTGCTCACTAGGGTAGTGTAGGAGCTTGGTCACACCTGCCTGTAGTAGCAGTGTAGCAGACAGTGTGAGGTGCTGGACTAAGCAGAGCCTCAACAAAAATGGGTCTTAGGTAAGTTACTTAACTGCTCAGTCCCCAGGAGAAGAACTTGAAGCTAATAATGCCTCCTGCATTAGTCAACTATTACAAACAACCACCAAATCTCAGTAACATTCAATAATAGGCATTTCTGTTTCATCATCATGGTCAGCTAGCTGGGAATTGGCTGACCTAGGCTGGGCTTGGCTTCACATCTCTGCGTTAAGGTATAAATCCAGCTGGCTCTGGTCTGTTCCACATGTTTCATTCTGGGTTCTGGGTGGAAGCCACAGCACCAACCTGGAAGAAATTTTTCTCATGGCAAGGGCAAAAACGCCACAGAGCATAGCCAACCAAAAAAGTACACTGCAGACCCTGTTTGCGTCACATCTACAATCATCCCACGGACCAAAGGAAGTCGTCTAGCCCAACTAAAAGTCAAGGGACAGGAAAGGTACAGAAGTACCCCTTGTGTACTTCTCATGTGAGAGGCACTGGAAAGTGATGTGCAAGAAGCATGGAGTCAGGGAAGGGTGAAGCATTGGAGCCAACACATCAATCTGCCACACTATGTGATAGGGTTGCTAAAAGATTAAATCTGATAATGTATGCAAAGGTGTTGGTGCATAGTGAGCATTAGTAACCATGTATTGTATTCCATTACGTTCATTCCCGGCCCCCTGCTGGCATGCTCTGGCTGCAGTCTACTCGGGCTGTGGTAAACTCTTGAAATATGGCCTCCATCAGTTCCTTACCTCACTGTATAGGCATGCCTTTCCTGGCATCAAAAGGTAGAGTCTATTTCTCTCCCTTCAGGTCTAAGCTGGCCTCAGTGACTTCCCTTGACCAATAGAGAGAAGCAGAAGTGATGTTCAGAGACTTCCAAGGGTCACACATAAGTAGACTTGCCACCACCACCCGAGACCCTTGAAATGCTCAATCTTGAAACACTCCTTTTGTAAACCGAATCTCCAAGCTGTAAGAAGCCCAAGCCACACAGGGAGGGCACACACATGTAATGATTAAAAGCTCCACCTGAACTCCGAGCTGACAGTCAGCCTCAACCGCCAGCCATGTGAGTGGGCCACCTTGAATATCCAACTCAAGTGATTCTTTGGATGACTGAAGCCCAGCCAAAATCTTGCTGCAACCATGTGGAAGACCCCAAATGAGAAACGCCCACCTGAGTTCCTGTTAATCCACAGAACCATGAGCAATAATAATAATTTATTTGAAGTCATTACATTTTGGGGTGGCTTATTTTATAGTAGCAGATGGCCAGAATGCTAACCAATGCTACTATCTCCAGGGACCACTGAAGCTATGCAGGACCCTGGTGGACAGACAATCCGCCGCTCAACAATTATCCCTCTCACCCCAAACTCATCCCAGCCCACGCTTAGCGCTGGTCCTGCCTCTCCCAGCACTGTCAAAGCCCTTCGTCAAGGGTGCTAGCATCTGCTCAGCCCCCCTCCAGATCATTTTACTTAAGAGATGGGGCAGGTGTCCATGGTGTGAGAAGTAAACAGGATTAGTGTAGCAGCAACTTGGGGAGAAGTGAGCACGCAGAGGTAAGCTCTCCCAGGGGCTGAAAGGGGATGGCTGTTCTGAGTTTTGCACACAGGTACATCCCCCCTCCTTCAGGGACACTCAGCCTGAGATGGACTGAATTGACCCTAGGCTTCCTACTAGTAAACACTCTTTGCCTTTGACATCGAACGTACTTAATCCATATTCAAGAGGCACTCAGAGAACCTGATTCCCCAGAATTCTGCACTGGCCTCTGCTATGCCACAACCTCCCAGGAACACAGGCCTGTGCCTGGATGTGAGGCTGGACAGAGTGCCTGGCGGTGCTGACAGGCCCTGGCAGCACCTCAGCTCCCCTTCCCCATGAGGCCTCACCCTTCAAAATATGGGGGCGGGGTGCCCACAGGAGCCCACCAACATTCCTGGAAACAAAATGCAATTACAACACTTTTATTCAAGTGACTATTCCCTGTTCCCTGGCTTTGCACAACTGCTCCGCAAAGTAATTTTACAGTAAAGAAATAGCACTCCTGTGTTTGAATCCAAGGATCTTTGGCCCTCACATGAGTCAAAGGAAGAGGTCTCATTGTCCATTTGCCTAAACACAATACGGTCATTATTTAAAACATTTAGGTGGTTTGCAAACTGATGAGACAAAACCCAGTGTGCTGGAGGTAGAATAAAGAAATGTCAGCTGTTTAAGTGTGTTGTGATGCCCAGCACTGTATCTTGAATGGAGTCCAGGAAATCCAGTTCCCAGAACTCTTGTACTGGAAGAAGATTGCACAAAAAGGATTATCACGTTTAAACTCAGTCTTTCGAAACTTCAACTCCTTATCTTCCCACTTACAGATTTGTCAATACCCCCCTGGCTCTAAGGGCCCCACGGTGAAAGAGCGCAGGCAAATACTCTAAGAGCAGGCCTGCATTCCAGCTCTGTTGCTTACAGGCACATGGATGTTTCAAGAAAGTTATTTGACCTCTCTGAGCCTCGGGCTTTCATTCATGGAATGAGGGACATGATATCGAAATAATAGTTACTATGAGTATTGAAATGAAATCCAGCACCCATGACCCCTTAAGAGCATTCCTGTAGCTCATTTCCTTGGTCCAGGCCAACCTTTCCCTCTCTTTTCTAAATCTCACCTTCCTGCCTCCTCGCACCAACTCTATCACCTCTCTCCTCCCTTCCTTCCACCTCTCTTCTCCCTACTTAAAAAAAGAATCTCAGGAACAAACAAACAAACACAAAAACCTCCTTCAATTCAACCTTGCCTGTTTCCTGCCTGGGAATCCCAGTGAGTGCATTCTTCCTAGTTCACATTAACTTCGTAGTTACACTGTGTCCACGGTCTCCTCTAATCTGCTTTTTTCCCATCACCATATATCCACACTATACCCTCCTCTACTTCCGCTCCCCTCCCCAGCCCCACCCCCGCAATCACCACGCTGGTGTTCCTGTCCCTGAGTTCTTCTTTTCTTTTTTGCTCAATCCCTCCATCCCAGCCCCAAGTACCCGCCCTGCCCCAGAAGAGCTGTCAGCTGGCTCTCTACCTATAAATCTCTCTGTTTTGCTTGTTAGTACCATATGTTAATCTACTGTTTTTGTTTCTAACCTTATTTGATTTGTAAAATTTACTTTCGAGCATTTATCCACATGAGTACTTTTCATAGTTGCCATCATGACCAATATATAATCTAAATTCCTCATGTACTCACATGAAACACTACTCACGTTTTACAGTCTTCATGTGTCTCGATTTTAAAGGCCAGTAATATACCACTTTGATAATGATCCAATCTTTTTAAAATCCCTCTGCTAATGTTGGGCATTATTTTATGTTTCAGTTATAACTGTGGGCATGTTTATGTGTGTGTATGTATCTCTACATATACATTAAAATAAACAGACCACAGAGTAATTTATAAACATTGATGCTAAAAATCACATGTAGGAATACATGTTGTGTATGCATATGATATATATGTGTACGCACATATATATATATATATTATTTTTGGTGTTTTTTAAATGTTTATAAATTGTGCTGATTTTCTAACTTTTCCTATTTTTCAACTTTATTTTATAAATCTCTCCATGTATTGATATCTAATCCTGATCATTGTTATTTTAAAGGCAACATGGCTTCCTTTGTGCTCATATCCCAATATAATGAAATAAACTTTGCAGAATTCCTTAGCAGAATTTTTAGCAAAATCTGAAGGTTCTCCTTTTCAAAAATAGTGTGAATTTATATTCAAACTAGGAAAAGCACATAGTTTAAAGGTAAACTGTCTAAAAGTCTTATAACAAAATGTTCCGTTTCCTGCCCCACAAGTCTCCACAGCTCCCAGTCCCCACACCTTTTACCTCCTTCAGCTAATTCTTCCAGCACTCCCACATGGCCTTGCTTGGTTCATCAGTCTCAGACACTATCCACTGACTTCCTTTTTTATTATATATTTCTTTTTTATTGTTGTTCAAGTACAGTTGTCTCCATTTTCCCACCAAGCACCCCACCCCGCTCCACCCATCACCTCCTCCCACCCTCAAATCTACTCCCTTTGTCCATGTGTCCGTTATACACGTTCCTTAATGGCCCCCCCATTATCCCCTATTATCCCTCTCTCTCCTCCTCTCTGATTACTGTCAGTTTGTTCTTTATTTCAATGTCTCTGGTTGTATTTTACTTGTTTGTTTGTTTTGTTGATTAGGTTCCACTTATAGGTGCGATCATATGGTATTTTTAAAGGTGAGGTTTAGTTCTCCAGTGTCAATCACATCGAGGTAGCTACCATTTCTCTTTCCCACCTGGCAGAATCCTTTTAGGAGACCTTTGTTCTCCTTTTCTCTGAATTGGCTGCATTTTAACCATCTGCATGCCTGTTATCCTGGAACATCACTTTGCTGTCCTCCTAAGAATTCTCTTTGCCCCTGTCCTGAGCTGGTACATTAGTCAGAGTTCTCCACAGAAAATAGAACCAACAGGGTATATAGAAAGAGAAAACACGAGAGAGGGATTTATTTTAAGGACATGGCTTATACAGCTATAGAGGTTGGTAAGTCCAAAATCTGCAGAACAGGACAGCAGGGAGACCCAAGGAAGAGTTGATACTGCAATCTCGAGTCCCGAGGTAGTCTGGAAGCAGAGTTCTTTCTTCTGGGCATCTCAGTCTTTTCTCTTAAGACCTTTAACTGGATGATGTCTACCCACATTATGGTGGGTAACCTGCTTTACTCAAAGTCTACTGATCTAAATGTTGATCATATTTTAAAAATATTTTCCTAGCAACATCCAGACTGATGTTTGACCAAGCAATTAACCACTAAAGTCTAGCCAAGTAGACACATAAAATTAACCATCACAGTTGGGTTCTCTTTTGCCTTGGTATTATATCGTCCTTTTTTTCATTTGTTTGTTTACTTCCTCATTCTTGTGGAGCTCCTCCAGCACCATCTTGAGAAAATATTTATAGCAGGTAAATTTCTTGAGATCACGCATGTCTGAACATCTTATTCTACCCTACTATTTCATTGATTGTTTGCCTATGTATAGGATTCAGGATTGTAAATTTTTTTTCTTGAGAAGTTTGAAGGTTCTGTAACCTACTGGATTCAGATGTTGCTCTTGAGGAGTCCAAGGCCATTCCATTCCTCTGTGTGATCTCATTTTTCCCTGCGAAGTCTCATGAAACCTTCTCTGTGTCCCAAGTGTACTGAAATTTAATAGTGGGCTTGAAGGAAATCTCTTTTTAGCCCTTGATTTGGACAATCAGAGCTCTTTTCAAACTAGAAATTCTTGTCCTTCATTCTAGGAAAGTTTCTTTGTGTTTTCTTTTCCCTATGGTCTCTGTTCTCACATTCTGTAATTCAAATGTTGGACCTCCCGCACTTGTCCATTATTTAGCATATTTTTTCCTCATCTTTTCTTTTCATCTTTTAACTCCCTGAAACAGTGTTTTCAATCTTATTTTTCATTTTTTCTGTAGAATTTTTAAATGTTACTATTGTGCTTCAATTTTTAAAACGTATTTATTTATTTTTAAATTCTTAAAACATCTTTCAATTACAATTGACACACAATATTATATTATTTTGGTGCACAACATAGTTATTACACATTTATATAATTTATGAAGTGGTCACCCTGATAAGTCTAATACCCATCTGACACCACACATGGTTATTACATTACTGACTATATTCCCTGCGGTGCGCTTACGTCCTTGTGACTGTTTCAATAACTGGAAATTTGTATTATCTTAATCCATTCCTGCCTTTTACCCATCCCCTAACCCACGTGCCCTAATTTCTAAGATTTTTTTTTTGTTCTGTGAATGTTCCTTTTTTTCTAGCATCATTTCCATTAAGCTCCTCCTATGAAGATAACCAAAGAACGTCTAGTTGGTAAATCTAATGAATAGTGTTCAGTTCTTTTCTTCCTACCCTCTCCACCACACTTGATACTCATGACTATTCCCTCCTCAAAATGTCTTTTTTTCCTTCTTGGTTTCCCTTTCTCTGTCAAACGGTGTAAAACTGATGGTGTGCTCACAGACTCCATCCTTGAGCCTCATTTCCTGTCGCTGTCGTCACTTAGCCCAGGGTGGTATGCAAGCACACTCACAACCTCAACGTCACACTCGTGACTCCCAAAGGTCTTTAGCCCACTCATTGTTCCTCAGTGTAAGACTCACACTCATAAATGTCTCTGGATTCTGATTTTCCAGTTAAATAGGAAACACCAGCATCAATTAAGAGTAAAGAAGGGTATATTGGAAATTTTGCAGAAAATAAATGGAGGCATCTCCGAGAGAGAGAAAGTAAGCCAACCATAGATACGTAGTAGGACCACCAGCATATATCTGAACTATAAGAGCAGTGTAGATTAGAAAATGCGCTTCTTGTTTTTTAGCTTCATGTGAGGAGAACATGATTAGTGGGAAACTGTCCATATGTCAAGAAATGTATTTGAAAAATGTTACTACATATGCACAGAGTTTGCTGAATTTGGATGTTTTTCCTCCCTTTTTTTCTCTTCCCCACAGTTCCTGAACTGGCCACATGATTAAGAATTGTGTTGTAAGCTGATCCCATTGCTTACTAGGTTGGTGATGAACGCCCTCCATGCTTCAGTTTTTATAGTTTCTGTTTACAGAAACGAAACTCTAAAGTCTTCTTGCCTATCATCTGAGGTTTCTCCTCTGCCTCTGAGCAAACGTGATTTCTAAAGGACAGTGTTCTGGGAACGTGTTTTTATTTCTTCCTCGTTGCTTTTCGATTTGTAATAATTCCATTGGGGTTTTCCTCAATTTCCACTCAAGATGAAAATTCTCCTATGTGGTAGGGGCCCTTAGTGTTCTTTATGTGTTCATTAATTGGCTCCACTATATTTTATGTATTAAACTCACACTTTAAGTGCTTACATTTATGACGATGAAGATTTCATACCAAGTCAGTCCCCAGCCCTTAATGGAAACATGTAGAGAGGAAAACAAAGCCTGGGTGGGAGCACCATCCTTGCCTTGAGCTCTGCCTGTTTTGAGAGGTATCTGTTCTAGCTTCAAGAATCAATTCTCTCCCAGGAGACATAGAGACCCCCTCATAATGAATGACATAGAACTTCCCCTGTGTTACTTTGACCACAATAAGGGGAAATGCGTTTTTATGTGAGGTTCCAGGATGAGCCTGCTTCTTAGACATCTGTTTTGGACACATGCTCAATAGAGGCTGAAAATCTAAGCCAGAAAACTAGCCCAGTGCTGACTGCTGCCCAGGAAGTTCTCTAAGGAGTCGGTGCTCAGAGGCAAACTTATCAAGTAGATGCATACCTTGTTACTAACCACAGCTCTGCCCCAAGCCCTTCCGTGACCTGGTGATCCAGGGTGCTTTACACTAGGGACAAGGGTCCTGGGGATTCCTTTCACCTAGGCCTGGAGGGAGATTAACCTAGATCTTGTTCTCTTTGGTATATGATTTCTCCTGATCACTTTTGAATCTTCTTAGAGAAGATGTATCTCATTATTAGAAGGAAGAAAGAAGCATTTGTCTTATCTTAACTCATTCATATTCTGAGACAAGTCATCCCAGAGAGCTGTAGTCCAACAGCATATCACTGAGGATTCCATTAGGTCAGATCTACTTCTCCTTAGAATAACCACGGTCATGTGGAGGGGACACGTCGAGTTTCCTCTAGAAGAGAAGTTAGCCCCACTGTTGTCCCCATACCTGCTTATGCATTTGTGTCTCCCAGTTAAAGGCCGCATGCTCTGTGCTGTGTTCATCTTTGGGTCTTCGATGTAAGCACAGGGCCTATGCAGAGCAGATACCCAAAAAATGATTTTTAATTAGTCAAGCTAAAACATCATAAAGATTCTTTTTTCTAAACTGTTAGATTTCAGAAAACCAGTTTCCGAAAAAAGCATCCCCGAATGTAACCCATTTTCTCAGACACTTCGTTAGAGGTTAGCTATCTAGCATTCTTGGCTAGCAGAGAAAGCACTGCTGCCAATACATTGTTGACAGTCCGAAAGCATGGTTTTATTTGTTTTCTGCATGCGTCCCAGGAAACCATCAACTCCCAACAGTGTTAGGGTGAGCTGGAGTCTTTATCTTTGCATTTCTCAAAGTTAATAATGTGAATGCCTCTGGTACAGCAACGGCTTTGTTTCATTGGTACTAGAAAAATCAAACACTGTGAAAGTGGTTCTTCTGAATTTATTCTTGTCGTTTTTAGGAGAAATTCACATGTAATATCCCAGAACCCTCCCACAACAATAAGAGCCAACATCCACTGTGTGTTTCCCGAGGGCCACACTAGATATACGATATCTCATGGAACCACCGACAACCCAATGAGGGAGGTAATGTTGGTACCCCCATGCTGTAGCTAGGAAGGTGCGTCATAGATGGGTCACATCATTTGCACAGTCAACCACTCAGTAATGGCCAAGCTGTGCTTTTCCCCATGTGGCTTTATGTGTGATTACTCTATTAACTAGTGTGCTGTCCTGCCTAGTGGTCAAAACATTTATGGGAATTACCATGAATTCTGCCTACTTAAATAGATATGCTAGCAGAAGAAGAGGATATGAGGCCTGAGGGAGAGAAATTGGCCACTGTAAGACTGCGAAACCACACATGTCTTTGAAAGCTCCACATTCGCTCCTGATATGCTACTAATACATCTATCTTGAGAAAACTCCATGGATTATTCCAGAGCGAGGAAACCTCTTTGCCATCACCTTCTCAGGGCCTCTTCCGCACATTCCCACTACACACTTTGAGAAAACCACTGGTATTTCTGGCTCGGGACTTGGGCATATTAGCCAAAGTGTTGAAGGAGTTATCTGTTTGATGGGTCTAGGTAGATTTGTTCTGGTTAACTTAAGTTGTAACCTGGTCTGGGTTCTGTGAGTAAGATCCTGGTCTTAAATATGCTTGAACATGTCAGGGGTGAGCAGAACCGGGCAGAAAAGGGCAGAAGTGATCTTGTATTTAGCTTTGTGCTAGTCTTGAGTTGTCTGATATAGTCTTCCACTGGGTGTTTGTAAACTCTGGGTTTGTCAGTTCCCTGGACTGTGCTGGGCAATTTTATCTCTTATCTGAGTACTGGTTTGGATTGGCCTGGTCTCTGTTTTAGATGAAACGAATGTTTTGTTCTCATGGATTTTCCTTGTGAGGGTCTGGACTGGATTACTTCAGGATATGCTGGTATGAATTATAGATTATTTTCTTGTCCAAGTCTTTGTAAGAATGTGTTCTTCATAAGGCTTACTGTGCTAGGCTTTCAGCTTTGGCTAGACGATAGCTGGATTGGGCTAAAAGGGGATTGGTAATTAAACTTCATGCTAGGATGGACTGAGATGGTCTGTGGATTGAGCTGAGCTGAGTTGTGAGCCAGATTAAACAAAATCTGTCTTTGGGCTGACGTTGACTTATATATGAAATTGGCTAATTTTTTCCAGGGCTCTGAATTGATCAGAGTTGGGTTGGGGCTGGGTTAAGTGGGTTTTATCTCTGCATTGGGGTGGCTGTTAACAGGGTTTGCGGTAGGTTTTTAGAATACCCTAAATTGAAACAAAGAATGGGCTGGGCTTTGGATAGGGTTATTAATAAGATGTGGGGTTCAACCAGGCTTTGACTGCTTCTGGGCTAAAGTTGTGAATGACCTAGCCTTTTGAATGCTTTCAAAGTATCTTGCTCTAAACTATGTTTCTGCCCTGGACTTAAAGTTAATACTAATATCCTTGCTTTTCCTATGACCGAAAGCCATTATTGCCCTGACTCACATTCTTTAGAAACTCTGTCGTTCCAGGTGACAAGTTCTTTCTGGGAATGCTCTCTTCACTTCTTGCAAATGGTGGTTGTATGGAGGACAAGCATGAAGGAAATCTCTCAACAGTAAAAACAGACTATTTTTTTACTAAATGATGATTTGCCTTAGGAGGCTATAGGGTGCCACCATGGCTCAAGGATCAGTGGGGCCTCCAAGAACTTGGCAAACACTGGACCTGTTTGATTGACACAAAATTTGGTGGAGAGTGTCAGATATATTCATATTGTGGACAAGTATTTCTATATAAAAATTTTCCCAAGTTTTCTTGGACATCTGTGGTATCTGGAGCATTTTCCCAAAATTTTGCCAAGAACCCAAAGAGTGTTTCAGTGCCCAATGAGATTCTTGGAAGCATAGATGGTTAATGTTATCAGGACAGTAAACTTTTTTTGACAGCTTGACAAAAGGGGCTCAGTCACATGTGTTGGGGGAGCAAGTAAGGGGGAGTGAGTCACTGGTGGCTAGTGGGCAGGCAGGTCAGGTAGAACAGTAATTAGGGTGCAGGACTAACGTTTTAAGACAACCAGTCTAGTAGGACAAATTCTCCAATCTTTTGGAGAGCAGGGAACTTGAAATTCCTGGCATCTTTAGATATCTTGGGATCCTTCCTTGTGGCATATAAAACATGCACAAGTTACCCCCTTATCCTTCTCTCTCTTTCAAAGAAAAGCTCCCCTCCCCAGTAACCCAACGCAGTCCAGCATCCCCTTGTACTACTCCACTGTGAAGCTCCGTGGTAACACAGCAACACTTGTGTCGTATCAATGGGGTGTTCTCAGGGCTCATCCTCTTCGCTTCCATAGCATGGGGCCCTGTTGACTGCTTCTTCCCTGCTGTGATTCCAGGGTACCATTTAAACACTTCAACATGTGTATTTAATTTGCTCTGTGCTTCTCCAATCCCAGAAATATCTATCCACAGCACCAACATCACCATTTGTATTGTTCTTCCACTGACTTGAGTTTAAGAGGCAGAGAAGTTTCTTCCCAACCTCATATATTTATGTCTATGGGCCTTGGGAAGTCCAAATAATCTCCCCTAAATCTCTGGGGTCCTTGGAAGGATTAGGAGCCCAGACACCCTCAGTCTAATCAGAGCACTGAGGGGTCCCTTGAGAAAATGGTAACATTGGAATAGGGGGACTTGGGTACATGGATATCTCTGAGCTGTAAAATTAATCTGGGAAATGCAAGCAGGAGCTCACTGAAGACTCTAATTCAGCCCTTCTCCACCCTCAAGTGACTGATCCACCTCTCCCTTTTCCCTACATGCACTAATTAATTATAAGGCTGCTATATTCCAACAACTAAAGAAAAACGTTTCCAATTCAAAGAACCTGATAATATCGCCTCTCGCAGCCCTGCTGAACCACTATGTTAAGATCACATCAAGGGCTTCATATACCCCTGTTAAAAACTCTGGATACCATTTTTTTTTAATTCAAACTTCCTTCAGAATAACCATATCTCCACAGCTCAATATCAAGTTCACTTCACGGACATGTTTGGAGGATACCGCCTCATAGTGAGTGAGGCTGGCACAAAAGCCTCTAATCAGAAGAAGTGCCTGGAATGGATTTCTCTGAGCTACAGGGACAGGGAGGTAGAGCCAATTTAAGAGCTACCGAATGGCCAGCTTGTATTGATAGATCTCTTTCTAGAAGTTGGAGGCAGCTGGGATATGCAAGCGTCTGAATCCCTCCTCTGTCCTCTAAAGCATCATCTTTGTCCCAGGGGTGCCTCTTCCACTCTCTCCCCATCCTCATAAATTTGTTCCTTCCCCAATGGGAGCTGCGCTCTGACCTCTCTTTAATAATGGTGTTCCTACAGTGATGTAAAGTTCAGCATAAGAAGTACAGGCAATAATGTAATAATGTAATAAGGGAGTAGTTGAATTATCTGGGGGACTACTTTGTAAATTATGTGATTGTCTAATCACTATGCTGTAAGGAATATAAAATAATACTGAATGTCAACTGTAACTGAAAAATAAAGTTTGAAAAATGAAGTTTAAAAAATAAAAATAAAAAATAATTGTTTCTGTAACTTTGAAGGGCTCTATTGGGATACTTCCACACTAACTTCCTAAATGACCTTGTCTGCAAAGCTCTGAGACATTTCTCCAGCACTCACACTCAAAAAGACCTAAGGGGACTCTGGGGAATGAGGATGAGAGGAGACATTCTTAATGCCTCCCTGACTCTTCCTGACCCCCAAATCCCTTTCTACATTCAAGCCCATTCCTATTTCTTGCCAATCCCCTCACTCACAAATATTCTCTCCATTATATTTTCTAATCTCACATTCTCCTCCCCTTTCTAATTCTCCCTGGTTTTTCTGTTTTCATTTACCCATTTAATTTCTGTGGATCTTCCCAACTTCTTTCTCATCATATAACTGCAAAGGGACCAGGATGGATTTTCAACATTTTGGAGAGGAAGAGGGTAAGGAAGAGAAAGACTTGGGCAGGTTAGAGTATTTTAATCTGTCCTTAATTTTTTTTTTTTGAGAGCAGTAATTCCAAAGTATGAATGTCAATAGGGGTTATTTGAAACAGTTTCTAGGTCTGACAAATACAGCTCGGCAATTTTTTTTCTTAAAAAAAATTCTCAAAGCTTCAACATAATAGTAAGTATTTACTCACTAGCTGTTACTACATAATAAATTACTCCCAAAATTAGAGGCTTAAAACACTAATAAACATTTATTATCTCATAATTTCTGTGGGTCAGGAAGCTGAGAATGGCTTAGCTGAGTGGTTCTGGCTTGGGGTTTCTCCGGAGGCTGCAGTCGGGATGCTGGCCAGGGCTGCAGGCATCTGAAGGCTTGCCTGGGGCTGGAGAATCCGCTTCCAAGACTAATGGTTCACAAGGCTGGCAAATTGATGCTGGCTGTCAGCAGGGGATCTCAGTTTCTTGCCCCTTGGACTTTCTCCAAGGGGCTGCTTAGGTGACCTCATGACATGGCAGTGGACCTCTCAGAGCAAGTGACCCATGAAAGCAAGGAGGGAACCACAGTATGTTTCATGACCTAACCTCAGAAGTCACACACCTTCATTTCTGCTATATATTATAAATTACACACAGATCAATCTTACTCAGTGAGTGTGAATATCAGGCAATAAGAAATATTAAAAATAGTTTTGGAGGAAGGCTAGTGCAATGCATTATGAATCTCCAAAACTTATTTGACAACGAAGTTATTGTTTAATGGATTATTCCAAGACAGTGGGATTTCATGATAGACAAGGTGGGGAAAACCACCATGAGTGGTCACATTAGGGAGTGAGGATCTTAGAGGGTCACAGTGGATGGGGAGAGGCGTGTCTGGAGAAATAATCCTGGGAAATGGAGCCAGGCTATGCCTTGAGGACTCCCAGAGTGAAAGACATATGATGCTAAAACTGAGTTCCCACCTGCAACTGGGGCTCACGGGCCCCTCTGAAGAGCATCCCTCACTTTAGCAAGGCTAGCAAAAGACTTCCCTGCCCATCCCAAACTGTTTGAAAGGTCCATACTTTTGTAAGCTGTTTATTTCCTCGCTCCTACATCAAAGATAGGGTGGAAAAAGTCCAAGTTCACAGGCTGAAAAGAGCCACTGCAGAATTTCTGAGATCTGGAGATGCAGATAATGTGGAACGCGCGGTCTTCCCACGAAGGGCGGGAGCAGGCTTCTCTGCGGAACTGCTCTCAGCCACATGGCTTGACCCCAGCAGCCTCTTTTATGACCTGCGCTAAAAGTACAGTGAAGTCACTTGGATGATTCAGATCACAAAGGCCGTGTTCTTCTCTGCTTAATTTGCAGCAATGGCTTGTTTGCAAAGGTCCTAGTCTGGGGTGGGTGCCGCCTTGGTCGGAGGAAATAAGTTCTCATTAAATGTTCACAGTGAACCTATCAGCAGACGTAGGATAGGTGAGGAAAGGACAAGGATAAAGAGGCTGGAGCACGAGGAAGAATTAAAAATGAAGAAGAAGTAACGTGCGGGGGATGGGGCGGGGGAGGGAAGGTGCGTGAGAAAAAGAGGAAAACCCGCACGGTCCTGCTGCCGCGGACGCCGAGGAGCGCTTTCGTGGTCTTGGGCCACAAGGTGGCGCCCTTTGGACTTTCTTCCCCTATCAGAATAAGAAACGGGGAGGAGAGGAGGGAGGAAAGGCAAAGCACTCCCCCAACCAAGAACAATTTGAAAACCCACCCCATAATATTTAAAACCTGGGACAAAGAACAGTCTGGGCGGAACTGCTTCAATTGCGAAACCTCAGCGCAGCCTCGGGAGCGGCAGGCGGGCCCGAGTCAGGAGCAGCTCCTTTTTAAAAAGCGGAGTACAGTATTGGGATTCTTGAAACCTGAAACCTAGAAACAGAATCGAAGCGGAAACCAGAAGGAAAACCTTGAACTCCTCCAGACAATTGCTTCCGGGGAGTTTCAGGAGAGTGAGGGGGAATAAAGGGCCCGAGAGGAGGGCCCCACGGATGGCGCGTCCCTGAGGGTCCTGGCGACTTCGAGGAGCGTGGGAAGGAGAGGACCCTACTCTCTCCCTGGGCTGCAGGTCATGGCCCCCGTGGAGCCGAAAGCCCTCGGCATTGGCTTCAAGTGTCTCTCTTTAGCCACTTTCGTGCTCATCTGTGCCGGGCACGGGGGACGCAGGGAGGAAGGGGATCCAGCCTGCTACGGGGGATTTGACCTGTACTTCATTTTGGACAAGTAAGTGCCCTAAGTTGTCCCGCACTAGGTTGCGCCGATGATGCTTTCTCCCCAGGCTGGGCTTGTCGGCAGGGTGGCTTCGGGACCGGCTCGCCCGTCCGGAGGTCCAGCCGCGGCCCCAGCGCTGCGCCTTTGTCAGGGAGCGCGCCCCCCGTCCTCTGTGCCGGAGCCCGCAGGGGAGGCGTCCCTCCGTGGTCCGGAGACACACTGCTTTTCTGCGTTGCTCTCTGGGACTGAGGAGTGTGCAAGGGAGTGAGAGGATGCTGTTGACCTACTAGGTTTCTGTGAAGCCTTCTCGTTTGCTGTAGAAACCTTAGTGAGAAAAGCTTGCTTAGGAGAGGCAGAACTTTCGAGCACGTCTGAAATAAGAGGCGTGGGCTGTTTAAAGTCTGTGGGCTCCTTTTAAATAACTGTCCAATTTAATGCATTACCTTTGTTCCTATGATATAATGCATGCTGACGGGGCAGTTGCTGGAAATCTAGGTGAATGTCTCGTCTCCGCATTATGGAGATTTAGGCTGGGGAATAGTTTGACGCGTGGCCAACCTGTGCATTGTAGGGTGTTTAGCAGCATCCCTAGTCTCTAACCCACTGCCGCCAAGTGGAGATGCCAGGACCACCCCTCCTCCGTCCTCCCTCCTCCGTCCTCCTCCCCCCGCCCCCAGTCCCAAAGTGGGAAACAACCAAAAATGTCTCCAGACTTTGCCAAAAGTCCTCTGCGTGTAAAAAGCAGCCGTTGGGCTTGAGAACCCGTGATGCAGGCGAATTCAAGGTCTTGGCAATTTGACTGGTAGGCTACCAGGGAGGTGCAGGAGCCCTGGTTTCCTTACGAATGTGGGTAGTGTTTAGACTTCGAAACTGTGCTCAAGGGAGTGCTGAATCTGACCGATTAAACTTCCCGAATCCCCTTAGATTTGCCAAGCCGCAGCCATTCAAGGAATCTCCGTGCTATCTACCCAAAACAGCCTCAACAATAAAAAGCCCCTCGGACAAGATGCATGCGCTGTGAAATTGTGTGAGCTCCCCAGCGCCAGCAGAGGCGCTTGCTGGTACAGTGGAGGGGAGATGAATTTCACAGACTGGAAAGTATTTGGGAATTGGAAAAAGGAGTCCTGCAAAATAAGCTGGCCAGCTAGAAACCAAATGTGCTTTGCAGTTGCCCCTAGAGTTTGATTTTTCCGTAAAGGCTGTTTTGAACTCCAGATTCTTTGGATGAAAAGTGAGATCTTTCTTGCAGATTTATGAGAAGGTGGATACTGAAAATATACTCCAATGCTAAGAAATGGAATGTCTTTTGTTACTTCTAGTAGCTGGAGCACCAGCTCACAGATGAAGAGACTGTATTGAAAATAGTCAGAGATATTTATCATTGTGCTTAAAAAAAATGTTTTTTAAGCCAGTTCAGAAGGATATACAAGAAACCTTGAAATAATGGACAGAATCACCATGTCCCGGAGTGGCGTGACTCCACTCCGTATTTCACAGATGGTCGATTCTCCCCAAACCAGTTTCTAAACTGAATTCAACTTTTCAGTCAAAGTTCTGAAAGAATTGATTTTGGTGCTGAATTTAACAAATGATTCTAGGTTTATCTTGGAGGGGAAAAAATAAGCAAAATGAGTTAAAACATGTTGGGGAAAGAATAATAAAGAAATACCTATATCTCCAAACATTAAAATGTATTATAAAGGAAATTAATAAAAACAGCATGGTAAAAACCAAAGAATAGAGTAGAAAATCAAGAAATAGATCCAAGGATATGTAAACATCTAGTGGAAGTTCAAGTCAGTGGGGAATTAATTTCTTATTTTAAGAAAGTGATTCTTGGACAAATAGTTGATAACATGGGAAAAGGAAAGGGTTTATTTATACTTTACACCACACACCAAAATGAATTCCAGGATTGAAAATTTAAATGTTTAAAATGGAATGTGAAAGAACTAGAAGAAATTTTAGATGACTATTACTGTAATCTTAGTTTTGGAGCTTTTAAAACAGAGCAGAAACAATAGAGAAAACTACAAAAAGATTTAAATATATTAAAATTTTAAATTGCTGTAAGTGAAAAATGCCATAAATAAAAGACAAGTTACAAAAACTTTTTCAATGCACATTACTCTTTAAATATAGATAAAAAGCAGTTTTTCAAATATCATCCCAATAGGAAATAGGCTTACTATATAAATAATTTACCCCCCAAAACATGTATCACAGTCAATAAGTAAATTTAAAGTTCAACTTTACTAATAAAGAAATGAAAAGTCAGGATGCAATTTGAATTAAGCTGGCAAAGATTTTTAACCAACAGCAGTATTTAGCACTGGCCAGTTTGTAAGAGGTAGGCACAGTCATACTGTACCAAGGAGAATAGGAACTTAGGCAGCCTTTCTGGACTTGAGCTGTGCGATAGAACTTTCTCTGATGCTCAAAATGTTCTTTATCTGTGCTGTCCAGGGTGGTAGCTGCTAACCATCTGAGGCATTGGGCACTTGAAATGTATGTAATTAGTGCGATTGAGGAAGTAAACTTTTTATTGTAAGTTTAATTAACTTAAACTTAAATAGCCACAGGGGGTTACCGTATTGGATAGCGAAGACAATAAGATACTTTAGCAACATGTATCAAATGCTTTTTAAAATGGGTTTCTACTTTTCCGCCCTACAATTCTATGTGCTAAAGAAAAAAATCCAAGAGAGTCACGTAGAAGTGCCTGTATGTATGTTCATGGCGGTGTTATTTACAAGTGAAGCTGAAAAGTAGCTAAAGGTCCAACAGCAGGGGATGTACTAAGGGAGGCATGATAAATACCTAGGATTAAATATGCATACTATGTATGTTTGTGAGATATTTTAAGAAAAATACTTGATGCTCACAATATACCCTTAGGTGAAAATATAATTACCAAACATTATATACATTAGGTTTCTACCTTTGAAAAAAGCTAAACAAACACATATGTGTATTTACCCAATACGTGATAGTATTTCTCTCTAGATTTTTGAATTGTTTTTATGTTTTTCTGAATTTTAAAAATTTTCTACAATGATTGTGTTACTTATATACTCAGCAAAAATAAGTTACTTTGAATGTTTAAAAAATCATTTCAAGTGTGAGGAGGATTCTAACTACTAGCACGCTGAGCCTTTCGCCATTATAGAGGATGCTACTTCTTTTGTATTTAATCCTGGAGTAAATTTCTAAATGCGCCATAGGATCCTTTGCAAAACATCCGGGACCCAAAAGTGCTTCGAGGAACAAATGTGGGGAGACATTCACGGTCACCTACTTTACATTTATGTGGACTCCTCTGTCTTCCTCTAGTTGTCCCTTTGCTTGAAGAGAGAGCTACTTCTGTGCTGAATAAAAAACTTGCTAGAACTTTCTAGGACAGCATGCATAACCCTAGGTTGCCATCTCAAATGTGATTGTGAAGCCCAGAGCTGAGGAACCGGCCAGAAGATAGTGATAGCTAACAGGCTCCTGGGTGGGCCCTAAGGACACGGACTTGCGGACTTGCATGGTAGAAGGAACCAGTGCTGTCTAGCACCTCACCACAGCAGAATGGAAAGAGAAAGAATGCTGACTCGTTTTCCCCTGGGGCTTCTAAGATCCTTTGCCCAGCAGGACACCATCCACAGGCTGAAACCAGTGGATCGCAGGGCGCTGAATTCACCGTTCTTCTTCCCACCCCTCAATGCCCTTTGTCCCCCAGTGGATGGTTCTCTTCTTTTCCATGACATTGAATCTCAGCTTATTTCAGCTTTAAGCAGGATGCATCTCTAGCCTGGAGGGAACCCAGAGTATACATTTAATGGAACATCATGTTTTCTCAACCAGGAGCAAAAGACTTCATAATGACAACCTAGACTACCACAGTAACACAATAGGGCATTATTAGCGGCTCTGGCGATGGAGTTGGTGGACTGAGCTTCACAAGGCTTTACACTGATGGAATTTCATGTTCATTTAAACATGCTTTTCTGGTTACAGTCAGGAAAAGTAGATTGCTGGAAATTCAATCAGGGATTTGAAAAGTCAGATTTAAAAGGCTTTTATTCAGAGAAAAACAGGCCAGGAGCCTCCTTTAAGTCTTCCAGGGTGTCCTCTAAGATTAATGCACTCAGTTGTCCAGCCCCTGGACAGGTGTGTGCCTTTCCTCTCTCTCACAGGGCTCTCCTGCTACTACTGTGTATTTATGTATCGTATGTCGGTCTACTTTATAGAAAGCCATTAGTCATTTAAGGGGAAAAATGGGATTCTTCATCATGAGTCTCAGAGAAGTGCTGGCTGTATCCATGTGTGCCCTAAAGACTTCAGAAATGGAATGGTGGCAGAGAGAGCAGAAGGACAGGAGGAGATGGTGAGCTGGAAGATGATAGTAAGCACTGAGTAGCTTTATTTATAAGACTTACCAAAGCCACAGCATATCACCCAATAAATCCCTACATTTGTAAAGGCCCCCCACAGGCTTACCCTGTGTTCCTCCTTCCCCATTGAGCCTCCATGCCCCTCCCTCTGCCACTTCTTTTTTGTCCAGCACCCATTTTCTCTTTCTCTTTACCCCCTACAAGGGGACCTTGCCTTGCCACTCAGAATTCCAGCCGCAGGACCCACAAGTGGATGACCCTGTGGAGGTAATGATCATTACTATGTGTCATAGTTCAGAAACATGGTCTTTAAACAGATTTTTATAGCATTAGGCTGGGAATCTCATTCCCAGGTGTAGTGTTGTTTTCTAGGGAAATGTCTCTGGATTCCCAGCTACTAACTTACAAAAGAAATCTTTAGAATCAGAACTAAAGCCTCCCAGTGCTCATGCCGTCTCACACGTGCACCAAAGACAACCTTGCTCGGTAGCTAGGACAAGCACTGCTGTCTCTAACTTACAGACGGTCAACTTTTGCCAACCCACTGGATGAAGTGACCTACCCAAGGACCTAGGACTAGATCACGACAGATCTGGGACGATGTCTGCTCCTGACTCCCAACTCAGCTCTTTCCACTCATCACTGCCCTCGTACAGTTGGGTCATGATGGGAAGCACATGTCAACAAAACTAGAGGAACTGGGTGGATTCCAAAAATTTAAAATCCCTGCATCAGATTTCTAGTAAATGATGGTGCATAAGGCAATACAGATACTTAGTTGAAGAGCTACTGCTCTGCTCTTCAGTTAACTATCATTGATTGAGAGTTTTAGGGACTCCCACCACCCACAGCCCACAGAGATGCTTCTGAGATGTGGACGGATGGATAGGACTCTAAGGGCATCTGATTATGATGCACGTAAAGGTCCGATAAATTAGTAATTAGTTTAGATTGAACCTGATGGAGAAGGGAAATTCAACTCTCTATATGTGTCAAAACACACAGATGTAGCTTGTTTTCAGAGATTCTGTGGAAGAGGGTTTTGAGTAGTGAAAAGGTGACATTGGCCCTGAACAAGGAAAGAGAGTTCATTAGAAGGTACCTTGAAAAATGCTACAATAATAATTTAAGAGCCATCAGAAAGAAGTTTTTCCCAGGGGCCCGGATGTCTGTGTGTGTGTGTGTGTGTGTGTGTGTGTGTTATGGAGATGGATTCTATGGTTGGCTTTAAATGTCCCTCAAATTAGCTTCCAGGTTCAGAAAGGGCTTATCAGACCAGGTAATAGTTGGTAGAACTGCCTACAAATTGGAAGTCTTCGTGTATGGGTCAAAAATAAATATAAATAAGGCAAATCTGTTTTTGTTTTGCCTCATGTTTCTGTCTGGATCAGCCAAGTAATTACCTCCAGTTTCCTTAGCTGTGGAGACCTGGTAACACTCAGTGTCAAGCTGAGAATAGAATCCAGGAGTGTTGGAGGAAGGCACCCATCCTAAGAAAACCTATAATTATCTCCAAATGCTAAAGGACTCTCAGTGGTCCAGGAACAAACTCTGGCACCCCTTAGTGTGACTTGGCTGTCACATAAATGCAAATGAGATTCATTTTATGCTAATTTAGAATGTGTGTCTTTTTGATGTGTGGCCAAGTGACTGGATTTCACCTCTCGGCAACAAAAGACTGTGAGTATTTGAACATTTCTGACGTATTTCTCAAACATGCCAGGTTTATACAAAAAAAGTAATTAGATTTCTTCATTTCAGCTGAACTGACTCTTTCATTCGTTTGGCATAAATATCTTCTCACTTCCAGTAACAAATATGTGATCCCTTAAAGGCACAGATAACACAATGCCCATTGCAAGCAATGTCCTGTTCTGGGAGCTGCATGGGATGTAAAAAAGCAGGAAGCAGTTCCAGGCTTGCTGCTTTTTAGGCAGAAGGACATTAGCAGGACTCCAGGCAGCCAAAGCTAAAGGCTACAGTGAGGATTTGGAGCAGGTGGGGCAGAAAGAGAAAATTTTAGATCAATTTCAAGGAGCAATAATAAGTAGCATTTACTGAACCCTTGTTACCTTCCAGGCACTGCGGTAAGCGCTTTGCCTGAATGATCCCATTTTGTCTCTACGACCACATAAGATCAGCTCAGTCACAATCACCATTTGACACGATAAGACACTGAGGTTTAGGAAGGTCAGCCAAGGTCACTCTAACTGATCACACTCAACCTCACATCCAAGCTTCTCTTGACTCACAATCTACGCACAAAGATAAAAAGAATCTTAACATGCAAAAGAACATTGAATCAATCAGAGTAGGTTAGGTCATGCTGTGGTAACAGTCCCCAAAATCACAGTGACACCAAACAACAAAAGTATCAGCCCGCCTAGCTTCGCGTATGATTTCTGCCTAGCGTCGTGTGTGATGAGGCTCAGCAGGGGTCTGCTCGCTAACTGTTCTGGGAGTCAGGCTGGTGGAGACTCCTTCTCAATGCTTGTTTCCACCATCTCAGCTGCAAGCAAAGCAAATGCTAGAGGGTCTCTGGCTGGCAATGAAATGCTCCAACTGGAAGTGACAGGCATCCTTCCACCCACAACCTATTGGTCAAAACTAATCACATGGAAAGAGGGTGAAAAACATGCCATCCTCCCATGTATCTAAATGCAGAGGAAAGCCAGACATGGGTGGGCATTAAACGCCTCTACTGAAAGCATATAATTATGCTGCCCTGCTTTGGCCTGAGTAAGCAAGAAGGGAATAGTCACAAGAGAGGGTAGTCCAGAGGTAAGACTCTTCTGGAAAAGAGTCATTTTGAAACTGTAAGTCTTTGATATGTTCATCAACGTGGAATTACTATCAGATGTAACAGCTCAAATCTGCCACGAGTCAGTGATGGCTCCTGTTCTTTTCCTCCCTCCTTCCTCCCACACTTCAGATGAAACATTCAGTGCAGTGGGCAAAACTTTAATTAGACTACATAGAAGGTAGAAATGGGGATCAGCCATGCTTGCCTGCTCCTTACGTGTTACATGAATGTATTGGGCAGCTAAGAATCTCTCTGCCCATCATTCGTGGGATATGAGGGTATTTGAAAGGTTGGGAAGAGAGCAGCTGTTGGACACGGTAGCAGCTGAGCCGAGAGGATGTCTGAATATTGCAGAGGCTGATTCAGAGTTTGGATCGGAGTATCTGGGCTCCCACCAAACGTGTTTCTCAACGGGGTTGCTGTTAGCATTTTCAGTCGGACAGTTTTTCACCGCGAGGGACTGCAGGATGCTTAACCTTTATGATCCCTACTTGGTAAATGTCATTAGCTTTCTTGGCCAATGTGATAACCAGTAAATAATGCCTCTGCATTTGTATCTAAGTGCTGTCCTGTGAGATGCTGCCTCCCTTAATTGAGAACTCCTAACTGAGAGACGGCAGGGTAGGTCCCGGCAAGCCAATGATGCGATTCCTAGCATCCTAGGACTATATCTGAAAAGAGGAGCACGCAGGGGTGTCCAACCTTTCGGCATCTCTGGGCCACACTGGAAGAAGAGTTGTCTTGGGCCACACATTAAATACATTGTGACATGTAGTCACAAAAAAATCTCATCATGTTTTAAGTAAGTTTACAATTTTGTGTTGGCCCGCATTCACAGCCACCGTGGGCTGCATGCAGACTATGGGCCACAGGTTGGACCCCCCTGAAAGGAGGAAGGCTTCAGTGATAATTAGGCTGGTGGACATTGTAGACCTTGGAAAGGAATATGCTAAGCCACTGAATGACCTCACTGTAAATCCAGCCACTTAAGCGAAGATCCGGGAGTGACCCTCTTTGTCTTACCGTCTGACCATACCTGCTCCCACGTTTCGCCTGTGTTCACCCCATTCTCTGCTTCGTCATTGCCTTAGCTCTTAGCTCAGGCCGTTTCTCACCCAGTTCACTGAAACATTCTCTAAATTGGTCTCTGTGTCCTTGTTAGCTATTCCCCCCACTCTGTAATCTCGAAACTGGTGCAAAATTGACATTTTTAGAACACAAATTTAATCTTGGCATTATTTCCTCTAACCCTTTAATCTTTAAACATCTCCGAAGCTCTTTTAGGATAAAATGTGAATTCCTTAGTGAGGTATTCAAGAGCCTTATTGCACAAGCTACTGTGTATTTCCCTAGCTTTATCTCTTCCCACACTCTGACCCTTGTAATTTCTAACAGAACCAAACTATGTAGTTAACTGAACTAACCCATGCCCTCTCTTGCCTTTGGCTGTAATGCCCTACATTATTACCACTCCTGTCTTTACATGGGCGAAACCCTCTTACCCTTTGATTGATTGCTAATACTTGGTCCCTCCCATCACTAGTTGTGAGCTCCCTAAAGTAACAACAATTAAGAAGAATAATCACCTCTCCACATCACATCATTCAGAATCCCTTCTTTTCTCAGACTCCCTCATCCCTACCACTCATGTCCCCGATGAGCAGTAGAATGCCCATTACCAAGAGATGGAGAGGAATAACCCTTAGGGTTTTTCTCCTGGGGTTGTATTTAGTAGCCTTATCATCTTTTCTTCAAACTCTGGTGCTCAATCATATACAGTTTCAATTACTAAGTACCTGTAGGAACCACCCAGAACAGGCTTTTCCCAATATCTTGGTGGTAAAAGAATTATGATCAGAGTCAGTCATCTTGTCATCATTCTCTACATAAAAGGTAATGCAAACAGCAGGTTTGTGGCAATTATATAGCAAATAAAAGAAGTATTCTAACATAACTACACACCAGTCACAATAATAAGCACTATGAGGTCAAGGGATTACAAAATGCCATTGGACAGCCCAAATCTAACCATAAATAAAAAGAATGCATGACCTAGGACGTTCCTGGCCCATGCTTTGTCTCCCAGTATAATTATTCATTGTTTTCTATTTTATTCTTGAAAGTATCTCAGTTTAGATTTTAAATTATATGAGCATCCCAATTATTAACTGTCATAAAAGACAACATCAAATGAATAAAAAGTAAGAGGATTGAAGGCCAAACAGGTGAAGCCCATTGTAACGGTTATTCCATTAAAATAAGCAACCAGTTCAGCACTTTTGATTATATTTAAGTGCCTCAATTTCAAGCTTTTTCTGGTATCCCTACTCCCAAATTCCCATAACAATTTATGGAAGTTCTGTAGTATTTCTCACTATCTGAGCACCTAACACTGTGAACTGTAACTGTACATTTCCTAGCCCCTCCATGGGGAGGCAGTGTTGCATAGGTGGTAAGAGCACAGGTTTAAACACCAGAAAAGAGACTGTATTAGTTCAGTGTTTGTACTAGAACATGGACATCGGGGCCAGACCACCAGAGTTCAAGTCCCAACCTGACTTACTAGTTGTGTGTCCTTGAGCAAGTTACTTACCTCTTTGTGAACTCAGTTTCCTCATCTGTAAAAAGGGGGCTAATAGGATTGTCATACGGCATTGTGCTCAGAACAGAGTCCTGTGCACACATAGGAAGTGCTCATTAAGTGATAGCAATTTTTTTTCTACTTTTTTATTGTATTTTTTCCATTACCATTTAGTCCCCTTGTACACTACCGGCCCACCATCACCATACTGTGGTCTGTGTCCGTGAGTCCTTTTACCTTTTTGTTCAATCCCTCCACTCCTCCCTTCCCCCCTCCCTTAGCCATCTCTATGAGTCTGTTTTTATTTTGCTTGTTAGTTCAGTTCGTTCATTAGATTCCACATATGAATGAAATCGTATGGTATTTGTCTTTCTCTGGCTGGCTTATTTCACTTTGCATAATGTTCTACAGTTCCATCCATACTGTCACAAAGGGTAAAACTTTATTCTTTTTTATGGCTGACTAGTATTCCATCTTGTCAATGTCTCATAGTTGTTTTATCCACTCATCTACTGATGGACACTTGAGCTGCTTCCATATCTTGACGATTGTAAATAACATTGCAATGAACATAGGGGTGCTTATGGTCTTTCGAATTACTGTTTTGGGTTCCTTCAGATATATTCCCAGAAATGGGATCATTGGGTCAAAAGGCAGATCCATTTTTAATTTTTTGAGGTATCTCCATACTGCTTTCCACAATGGCTGCACCAGTCTGCATTCCCACCAACAGTGCAAAAGTGTTCCCCTTTCGCCACATCCTCACCAGCACTTGGTGTTTGCTGATTTATTAATGATGGCCATTCTGACAGGAGTGAGACGGTATCTCATTGTGGTTTTAATTTGCATCTCTCTGATGATTAGTGACGTTTTCACCTGTCTATTGGCTATCTGTATGTCACTTTTGGAGCAGTGTCTATTAGGTCCTTTGCCCATTTTTTAATTGAGTTGTTTGTTTTTTGGTGTTGAGTTTTATAAGTTCTTTAAAAATTTTGGATACTAACCCCTTATCAGATGTATTGGCGAACATGTTCTCCCATTCTGTGCATTGTCTTTTTGTTTTATGGATATTTTCCTTTGCTGTGCAAAAACTTTTTAATTTGATGTAGTCCCATTTGTTGATTTTTTTCTTTCACTTCCCTTGCCTGAGGAGATATATCTGATAAAATATTTCTGTGAGCAATGTCCAAGATTTGCTGCCTATGTTTTCTTCTAGGATTTTTATGGTTGGGTCTAACATTTAAGTCTTTAAGCCATTTTGAATTTATTCTTGTGTGTGGTGTAAGAAGGTGGTCATTTCACTTTTCTGCATGTATCTGTCCAATTTTCCCAACACCATTTATGGAATAAACTATCTTTAGCCCATTATATGTGCTTGCTTCCTCTGTCAAATGTTAATCAACTATAAAGATGTGGGTTTATTTCCTGGCTTTCTATCTTGTTCTATTGATCTATGTGTCTGTTTTTATGCCGGTACCGTGCTGTTTTGATTACTATGGCCTTATAGTATAGTTTAATATTAGGTAGCATGATTCGTCCAACTTTGCTCTTCTTTCTTAGGATCACTGTTGCTATGAGGGGCCTTTTGTGGTTCCATACAAGTTTTTGAAATATTTGTTCAAGTTCTGTGAAATGCATCATTAGAATCTTGATAGGACTTGCATTGAATCTATAGATTGCTTTGGGTAGTATGGACATTTTAATGATGTGAATTCTTCCTATCCATGAACATGGTATGTGCTTCCACTTATTTGTATCTTCTTCAATTTCTTTCTTCAATGTCGAATAATTTTCTGAGTATAAGTCTTTCACATCCTTGGTTAGGTTTATTCCTAGGTATTTTATTCTTCTTGAAGCAATTGTGAATGGGATTGTTTTCTTAATTTCCCTTTCTGTTAGTTCATTATTGACACATAAAAATGCAACAGATTTCAGAATATTAATTTTGTATCCTGCTACTTTGCTGAATTCATTTATCAGTTCTATTAGTTTATTTGTGGAATCTTTGTGGTTCTCTATGTACAGTATCATGTCATCTGTGAATAAAGATAGTTTTACTTTTACCTTTCCAATTTGTATGCCTTTTATTTCTTCTTCCTGTCTGATTGCTGTGGCTAAGACTTCCAGTACAATGTTGACTAAAAGAGGTGAAAGCGGACATCCCTGTCTTGTTCTCTATCTTAAAGGGAACGCTTGTAGTTTTTTCCCATTGAATATGATACTGACTGTGGGTTTGTCATATATGGCCTTATTTATGTTTAAGAATATTCTCTCTATTCCCACTTTGCTGAGAGTTTTTATCATAAATAGGTACTAGGTTTTATTAAATGCTTTCTCGGCACCTATTGATGTGATCCTGTGGTTTTTATCTTTAATTTTATGTGGTGAATTACATTTATTGATTTGTGAATGTTGTACCAACCTTGCATTCCGAGAATAAATTACACTTGATCCTGGTGTATGATCTTTTTAATGTATTGCTGTATTTGGTTTGCTAATATTTTGTTGACGATTTTAGCATCTATGTTCATCAGGGATATTGACATATAATTTTTTTTTTATAGTGTCTTTATCTGGTTTTGGAACTAGGATAATGTTGGCCTTATAAAATGAGCTTAGGAACCTTCCCACCTCTTGAACTATTTTTGAAATAGTTGGAGAAGGAGAGGTGTTAGTTCTTCCCAGAATGTTTGGTAAAATTCACCTTTGAAGCCATCTGGTCCAGGGCTTTTGTTTGTTGGAAGTTTTTTGATTACTGCTTTAATTTCACTAGGTATAATCTGTCTATTCAGATTCTCTGATTCTTCCTGATTTACTTTTGGAAGATTGTATGTTTCTAGGAATTTATCCATTTTATTCAGGTTGTCCAGTTTGTTGGGATATAGTTGTTCATAATATTTTATTACAATTCTTTGTACTTCTTCGGTGTCAGTTGTTATTTCCCCTCTTTTATTATTCCCTTCCTTCTACTCACTTTGGGCTTTGTTTGTTGTTCTTTTTCAAATTCCTTTAAGTGTAAGGTTAGATGTTTATTCGCGCTTTTTCTTGCTTTTTGAGATTGCCCTGTAATGCTATGAATTTCTCTCTTAGGATTGCTTTCCCACAGATTTGTGATTGTTGTGTCCTCATTTTTTATTTATTCCTTGATCTTGTTGTTGACTCATTCACTGTTTAATAACATGTTATTTCACTTCCATGTCTTTGCATATTTTTCAGTGTGCTTCTTGTGATTTATTTCTAATTTCATAGCATTGTGGCCAGAGAAGATGCTTGATATGATTTCAGTCTTCTTAAATTTATTGAGACTTGTTTTGTGTCCTAACATGCAGTCTGTCCTAGAAAACGTTCCATGTGCACTTGAAAAGTATGTATATTCTGTTGCTTTGGGCTGAAATGCTTTGAAAATATCAATTAAATCCCTTTGATGTAGTGTGTTGTTTAAGGCTGCTGTCTCCTTATTGATTTCCTGTCTGGAAGATCTATCCACTGAAGTCAAAGGGGTGATAAAATCCCCAACTATGATTGTATTTCTGTCCATCTCTCCATTTTCAAGATTTGCTTTACACATTTAGGTGCTTCTATGTTGGGTGCATAAATGTTTACTAGGGTTATATCCTCTTGTTGGATTGTTCCCTTTATCATTATGTAGTGTCCTTCTTTGTCTCTTACTATAGACTTGGTTGTAAAATCTATTTTGTTGATTATAAATATTGCTACCAGCCTTTTTTTTCCTTTCCATTTGCATAAAATATCTTTTTCCATCCCTTTAGTTTGTGTATATCTTTCGATCTGATGTGGGTGTCTTGGAGATAGCGTATATATGAGTCTTATTTTCTTATCCATTCAGCTATGTTACGTCTTTTGGATGGAGCCCTTAAGCCATTTACATTAAAGGTAGTTATTGGTAGGTACATATTTAATGCCATTTTATTTTCTCCCATTTTGTCCTTTCTCCTTTTCTTCTTCTTTTTCTTAAAACAAGCCCTTTAACATTTGTTGCAGTACTGGCTTGGTGTTAACAAAGTCCTTTAGCTTTTTATTTTCTGGGAAGCTCCTTTTTTTTCTCCTTCTATTTTAAATGTAAGCTTTGCTGGGTAAAGTAGCTTGGGCTGTAGGTCCTTGAATTTCATCACCTTGAATATTTCACGCCACTCTCTTCTGGCCTGAAGTGTTTCTGTTGAGAAATCTGATGACATTCTAATTGGTGCTCCTGTGTAGGTAACTACCTGCTTTTCTCTTGAAGATTTAGGATTCACCCCTTGTCTTTAAGCCTTGCTGTTTTAATAATGATGTGTCTCAGTATAGACCTCTTTGGGTCCAACTTGTTTGGGTCTCTCTAAGCTTCCTGGACTTGTGTGTCTTTTTCTTTCACTAGATTAGGGAAGTTTTTCATCATTATTTCTTCAAATATGTTCTTGATCCCTTGCTCATTCTCTTCTCTTTCTGGTATTCTCTCCTTCTAATGTAGATGTTGTTATGTTTCATGTTGTCCCAAAGGTTTCTTAGGCTCTCTTCATTGTTTAAATTATTTTTTCAATTTGTTGCTCTGCTCAGCTGTTTTTTTCTACCTTGTCTTCCAAATCACCGATTTGACCTTCTGCTTCATCTAATCTACTGCTTATTCCCTCCACTGTATTATTTTTTTCAGATATTGCATTCTTTATTTCTGACTGGTCCTTTCTTAAGGCTTCTATGTCTTTTTTCATGCTGTGGAATATCCTTATAATCATTAGTCTAAACTCTATCTGATTGATTGCTTGCCTCCATTTCATCTAGTTCTTCTTCTGAAGAATTCCCTTGTGCTTTCATTTGGGGCCTCTTTCTTTGTCTTCTCATTTTGGCTGCCTTTTTGTATTTGTTTCTATGTATTACGTAGATCTGCAAAGACTCAGGTTCAGACCTGTATCAAACCCTGCCTGTGACTGGCCCTGAGCAACCTGTTTAGAGCTTTCAGCGATTCACAGCATGTGATTCCTTCTACTGCACCTGTGTGTGTGTAGAATGAACCAGGCTACACACCAAGGTGGGCTTTAAACTGCACCAGACCTGGAGGAGGGTCAGCCAAAGTCTCAGATCTGCCTTCATCTACAGGCTTTCTGTTAGGCTTAAAGAGTGATGAAAGTGTTCTAGCTGTACTCACCAGCCTGCTTAAGCACCACAGGGTACAGCAGAGTAATTCCTGCTGTCGGGTCTATTGCTTCCCATCAGGCTGTTGCCACTTGGAGGGGAGTGCTCTGCCTGAGAAAGATGGCTCCTGCAGTATAGGGAATGACTCAGCACAGGGACACTGGAGGTTGACCATTCAGTTCTCCCCCCAGAGCTACCTGTCCCAGACGCTCACGCATCTTTAATCCACTCTGCTCTCACTCTGCTGGAGCCAGGGTACATGGCTGCAAACAGAATTTTGTGTATTGGCCCTTTAAGAGGCCCTCTGCATTTCTAGCCATCTCTCCCTGGTGGACAGAGACCCTAGTGCTTTTCGTAGCCATATGTTTTTTGGGGTCCTTTCCCGGTTCTGGTGCTATAAGCTGGGAAGCCCACCTTGGGCTTTAGACCCCATACTTCTCAGGAATACCCCCTAGCTACAGAAATATCCCTCCAGAACTTCAGTTGCCACCTGCAGGAGCCCAGCCAGCCCTCTCATGCCTCCTCCCCACTCCCTACCCATCATGTTGTGGTGATGTGGCTTCTTCCATCTGTCCGTGGTTATGAGGTCTTTCTCCACCAAGTGTTCAGTTGGTTATTCAGAATGATTTTTTTCTATAATTTAGTTGTAATTCCTGTTTGGTCCTGGGAGGAGGTTAGTGTAGCTTCCATTTACTTCTTCACCATCTTGGGTCCTTAGCAATTATTATTAAATGGAAACAAATGTAAAATGCTCAGCACAATGCTAGATGTTTAGTAAATACTCAAAAAATGTCATGTTGTAATTTTTAATCTTTATAGATTCTAAAGGTCTTACCAGGCATTCAAAAATCAGTTTGCTGCATCATTAAACATTATTTATTATTTTTGTGTATACTATAAATACATTCATCAAGAAAGAACTGAGAAAGGCCATATGCTTTAGCGAAAATGAATGTGTTGGTGACTTTTGGAAGTGCTGGTTCAGGGCATCCTAAGTGCAGAAACTGAAATGTAATGATTCGAGGGGCTTTCTGGGCTATGAGAAAGAAAGTTTGTTTCTAACTTCTGAAACAGAAGCTGAAAATAGACGATTAGCTTCTCCTTTACTGCCTCCCTCATTATCATCTAAAACTGTCCCCCTTCCCTCCAAAAAAAAGTCTTAAGGAGGCATCTGGGGGAAGCCTGCATCGGGTCTGAAGGCTAAGGACAGGGACACTGACACGCAACACACTTGTGAGAAATTCCACTGGAAACAAAGCTGGTGGGTTGAATTTGAAAGAGGTCAGCAGGGGTCTACAGTCAACTCTGCTACCAAGTTGTAAAAAGTATGTAAAGGAAGATTCTAGAAGTGCCTCAAGAATAATCCCAAAGCTGGAAGTGAGTTTAAAGTTATGAGTGGGACGTAAGAGGTAGGAGAAGCTTCCGCTTGCACGCGGCCGCCATTGTGCATCAGGATCAAGCCGAGGCAGCTGCACTGGAGAGTCAAAGGGCCATTCTGCCATGAAAGAGAGACCCCACGAAGGCCAGGCATCATTCTGTCCAGCGTTGCAGAGTCCTCCCCTTAGATCCTGGGCCTCCAGGGAATGACAGCATTCTGTCATTGATTATGTGGATGCACAGGGATCAGGAGTGAGGTCTGCGAACCTGGAGTAGATACCAGGCCAAAAACCCTGCACATGGCAAGCTGGAATTAATGTAACTGTGTCCCAGATAAACACACAGACCTTGCAAGGATGGAATTCCTTTGTGGGAAATGATGAGGAGCTATTCCACTCTACTGTCCCCTAACTGGTAGAACAATAAAATAAGCTTACTTTAGCCATTGCTTCCCCCACAGATTAAGTGCTTAGAGAAATTTACAAGGGTGAAACAATCTCATATATGTGTGTATGTATGTATATATGTATGTATATGTGTATATATGTTATGATATTTATATGTAATTGAATATATATAATATTTGGGAAGCAAATACCAGTTATACTTTCCCATTTTTAAAGATGAAAATAAGGCCTATGAAATTTTAGCAACTTAAAATAAGCGATTAAACAAAAATTCCCAAGGTAGAAGAACGTATTTATGGAAAGAAGTTTCAACAGCAAAAGAGGTCAGTTTTAGCATCATATGTTTTATGATTTCAATGAAATTAAGTAAGAAATGTGTGAAACAGGAAATGAAATATGAAATGAAAAGAAAAGGGACCTAGAACCATTGAGAAAATACAAAATAAAATGGACAAAATACAAAATGAGATGTAAAGTACAAAATAAGATGTAAAGTCCGCTGAGAAGCGGTGAAGAGCAGAGCTGACAGTGCAGGAAATGAAGTGAGTGTAAAGGTGTGTCTGACTCGTTCTCATAGTTCGAATAGAAATTGAGTTAGATGAAAGGGAATTTGATAAATGATGAGTGGCAGAAATAGATGTCCAATATAACAGATGATTTGGGTGGCTAAAGAATACTCTAAAAGAAACATTTAGAGATTTAATAGGACAGACCTTTGCTGATTTAAGAAAAACCAAGAAAATGCAGATTGAACAAGCTCACCAAATAACAATCAAAATTAGTTGATAATTAAGAGACACTAATACTTGGACACTGCCTTGTGAAAAATTTTAACTTCAAAGAGAAAAGAATTTTATGAGTGGGAAAAGGCATAGGTTACCTACAAAAGCTCTGCAGCATTAAACGATGGAGAACTTTGATGGATAAATTTATGACCTAAAAGGTTATACCCAACCAAGATGTCACTTACATGGGAAAAAAATAGAAAGCCACTTTTAAATAGATATGGGTTCTTATAAAAAGCAATACTTTTTTCAAGAAATTACCCAGAAAACATGTCAAGTTTTAAAAACTTTAAAATATAATGACATAATGGTGATTATATAAAAAAAAGTGGTAATGACTATGTGCTAGCCATTGAAATGACTATGAAGCCATTTAAACAAATATATGTCTAATTAGTATGTGAAGTCAGTTTTGAGATTTTATTGTGTCAACAAACAAGAGTACTGTGTCATAAGAGCAAGCTGAAAATAAATTTTGGGTAGAAAATATACTATTTGTGAACATCCATTGGAAGCAAGGACCACCACTTAAATACCCACTTACATACCGCAGAAAAACTCAGTTCATCAGAAAATGACAGTTTCAGAAACTTTCCCCACATCTCCAAGATAAAGAATACAAAATGTATATGAAATAAAAATTCTATAAGGAGAGATGAGGACATTTATTAGACCTGCAAAAATAAAATACAATAATAAAAATTATTTTCCAGAGCTGAAGAAATTTTTTTTTCCAGAGTCTTCAGGTCTAGAGGACTTACCAAATATTCAGTGTAATTAATCTTTTAAAAGGATCTGTAATGTACACAATCTTAGATAAATTATTATAATAGAAGATTAGAAATGTCTACATACTTTCAAAAAATGAAAAAAAGTAAGCTTCCCCTTTCACAAAACAAAAGTGCAACTCAAATTAGCATTAGATTTTTATTTTTTAGTCTACAACATTAAATGCTCATAAAACCTCAATAATTATAGAATCTTGAGTGAAATGCGCTATTGAAATTTTGTGATTAGGCTTCCTCAAACATACAAACATTCAAAATCTATACTATTCATATGCTCTTACTGAAAAAAGTCACTTGAAAATACTGACATCAAAATGGAAAATGTATTGGAAAGAAAGTATAGGAAAAAGACATGACGTAAAAGAAACAGAAAGAAATGGCCCCAGAAAAGTTAGTAAGCTACAACGATGTTATCAATGAGTTTACACAGCAAAATATAACACTTATAAAAATGGAGTCTATAAAGAGAAAGTGAAAAATGTTTTTAATGCAGGGTAGAAAAAAATTACTCATACCAAATTCTCATATACCAAAACCAAAAAATTAATTTACTTTTAGCTTCCAAAAACTCTTCTTCTTCCCAAGTCCACCTACTGGGTAGAAAAAGGGTTGAAAGTCCATAAATTTTGAAGCCAAGTGATAATAACAGTCTGATGTGATTTTTTAAAATCCCTTTAAGTGAAATGCTCAGCCTTTCTGATTTTGCTCTTCCCCAGTAAAGTCTGGACACATGAGAAGGCCTAATTTGCCCTTGTGAATAGGTCCTTTGGTTTTACACCAGATGGTTTCATGGAAAGTTGTACCACATCTTCAAGGAACAGAAAATTTCAGTATTAGACTTCCAGAACACAGAAAAAGATGCAGTTTCCCAGTTTATTTTAGGAAGCTAGCATATATCTGATATCGATATCTAGCAAAGATAACACGTTCATATGCAAAACTTCTGACCAAACCAATAAAAAATTAAATCTGAATCAAATATAGTTAAAACAAAACTAACACTATAGTAATGGAATAATATACCAAGACGAAGTAAAATTTATCCTAGGAATGCAAGAGTGCTTCAGTATTTAGGAACAGTATTACAAAAGCTCACATTTATTTTGAATGCTGAAGATGAAAACCAAATTATTTTCTCAGCATAATCTGAAAAGACATCTGTCTGAATACTTAAGTGTTCAAAGGATATAGAGGATATGAATAATGATTAATGAGGTTGATTTAATAAATATATTTTGAACCCTATATCCCACAGAGAATAAACTTTCCTTTCAAATGCCCATGAAATATTTATTAGGTCACAGAGAATGCGTCCATATGTATCCCAAGGCACAATTTCTCCACTTCACATTCTCAGCAATAAATAACAGGAAATGAACAGCGAAAGTAAACTAAAACCTCAGCTACCAGGAAAAAAAGTGATAGATTTTTATAGTGTCATGAAGAAGACTGAAAGAAAGTGGCTCTCTTAGGCAGAGGATGGCAAACTATGGCCTGCAGGCTGTTTTAGTAAATAAAATTTTATTGTAGCCATGCCACACCCATTTTGTTCAGTTGCAATCAATGGCTACTTTTGTGCTACATCTGCAGGGTTGAGTAGTTGTCATGGCAACCAGATAGCCCTCAGAGCCTAAACTATTTGCTGTCTGGCCCGCTACAGAAAAAATTTGCAGACTCCTGGACTACGAAAGCATTTGCAGCCCATAGAAAATGGGCAGAGAATATTGATACCAAGGCCAGCGGTCGCTTTTGGGCCCTGCACTTAGTTTAATGCTCTGTTGTGCTAATAATGTGTGTACAAGAGGCCCTGTGTTTCATTTTGCACGGTGTTCTACTAATCATGTAGCTGGTCCTGATACTCAATGTTTTGAAAACGAAGAAAACCAAATGAACAATAAATATGAGAAAGAATCTTGGCTTATAATAAAATGCTTCCGCATAAACCCTGTAATGAAAATCCACATTTATTTATAAAACTGACAGCTATTTCAGAAGAAACTGACTCGGAGTGTGAGGGGAGGGTGGAGAGTGCATCACAGCGGCTGCCGGGGCCGCACGAGGCCGCTGTGCGCAGAGGAGGACGCCTGGTGCCTTATACACCTGAGAGTTCATCCTGCAAACTGTCTCCAGGAGACAGATACCATTCTCTCCATTCTCTAAGGGAGGAAGCTGAAGTTTAAAAAAGCGGAACATCTTCAAATGTCACACTAGTCGTGGAAGAATAAGAGTTTGAACTCACATCAGCCAGTTGGTCTGAACAGCCTCAAGAGTCTACTCTTAGGAATTGTTTAAAATCTGGTATGAAGAAATAATCACAAATACATGTGCCTCAGGGTAGAAAAAACTTATTCTCACTGTACTCAGATATATAGAAAGTAATGTAAAGCTGCTTTGCTTATCACCAAAAGACTCTCCTGCTTGTGCGAGTGTGGTGAGGAAAGGTACCTTTCTTCCAAACTGGAAGTCTTAGCCCAGTGCAAGAATGTAAACGCTCAGTAAATTTGTCTCTTTGAGTTTTGCTCCCCACCCCCTTCGCTTGCTTTTATGGCTGCGTGTTTGAGGGAGTCTTACTGTGTGCTTGTGGCATGCGCGTGAAGGGGCCTCTGACTTCCCTTGTCTGGTCTTGGTCACCCGGTGGTCATCCACAGATCACATTGGTGGCTTTGGCTGGTGGCCTGTGAGTCTCATTTGTCACATCGCCGTGTGCATTGCAATTATGGGAAATACCTTGGGGCAGCTAACCAATTTTCTGTTTTCTTCATAACAACAGTAACAATTTTGTGTTGAACTTGCACCAAAATACTAATAGTTGATAGCAGAAATTAGTGTTAGACTGTCCTGGTATGTGTCTAAGGGTGTGTGTGTGTGCGTGCATGTGGCAGACAAGGGGAATTAGTGGATGGGAAAGGAGAACATATTTTGCCGTAATATCCTCTTGATCTTGATCCACAAGAAAAAATACAGTTTATGTCTTGACACAGTATATTTGCATTATTTACACATAGTTGGCCAAAAGTTTCACAGAGCATTACTTCCTGTATGCAATATATCCCGGTATTTCTAGTCTATTCTTTTTTTTTTTTTTTCCAAAATGTTGGCAACCTCCCACCAAACTGATTTCCCAAGTCACTAATTGGTAGCCTTCTGTAGGTTAAAAGTCATTGTTTTTATAGTCATCTGTTGGATTGACTAAAAGGGAAATTCCTCACAAGTCAGCAGGGTGGGGCTGGACCCTGGGCTGGGGTCTCCATGACACAGACAGGAGCAGGGTGAGTAGCCTCAGACACAAAGTACAGTGCTTAGTGGCTTGGTCTGGATCTGGACCGGTATCTGAAGAAGTTGGAGTGGAAGCAAGAGTTGAGGTCAAGCTTTTTGAGCAGGAGAGAGGCTTGGCCATGACCCCAGTCAGTAATAGGAGGGTAAGGGCTGCAGGCCTGGGCTGGGTTTAGGGCTCCAGCCAGTGAGAGTACAGTGTGAGGTTAGGAGGAAGGAAGAAAGGCCAAGAAAGAAGTTGGGGGATGGAGGGAGGGGGCATATGAACTTGGAGCCTTTGATGGCAGAACTAATTGCTGGTCCTGCTTAGTGGTGGCTGAGGCTGCCATACCCTTCAGGATTAGCTAGGACCTGGGTGGGTCATTGAGGACATCGGTGACTTCAGCCGGGTGGGGCTAAGGAAAAGCGGGAACTGACAGTTTTATAACTTCCATCTTAGAGCAACCCTGTTCTCCCAGATTTAAAAGAATCCTGGGTGATGGTTCCAACTGCGAGATCTCTTTTCTTCTCCTTTCATTTTGTTCTTACCCATGTGCAAAAGAAGGGGAGACAGTTTATTTGACCCACTTAATTCCGACTGGTCGCGTGTGTGGCTAATGGAAAGAGCCTATGTTTCTAAGGAGCTTAACCACAGCGAAGTTTGGAAACTCACATAAACACAAAAGAATGTATTTCAGACAACAAATCAGAATGAGATTCAGAGTTCTTATTTTTCTTCTACTCTTTGCATATTAAATCCTTGGAAGTAACTGAATGGTAATGTGAAGGCAACGCAAAATCCCTCGCTGGGAGCACACAGTGAATGCAAGGCACAAAGATTTGTTGACTTTTTACCATGTTCCACTGGAGAGGGCATAGAAAAGCAAAAAGAAGTAAGAAACGCTGGAGCTTCCCCCCGTGGAGACCTTCTTGTGGGGAGCCCTTCCAAAGCCAAGTCAGAAGGTGGGGCGAGGTGTTGACTCTGATTTTGAGAGGACCCAGGTGTACTGGATGAATTTGCTGGCACAGAACTTTACACTCCGTTCAAGCAGAATTCCCGGGAGGCTACTTGAATTCCAAATTTTGTTGAGATTTATATTTACGGAATGTAAATGCCAAGAAGGGACCCTAACCCTCCACACCATCCCGATACCCAGCTGGTCCACAGACGTCTTTAAGGGGATAGACTTGCTTTTGAGTTAGGACTTAATTGAGTCACATATCAGACACCTTTCACATCCACTGATTTCTAAAACATGGGCACTTCAACTCTCTGTGACTATCATTTGCCCAGCAATTGTGTGTTAAATACAATTCTAAAAAAACCAATACGCAACAGAGTCCAGTGGAGTACATAGCCCAGTGCTACTTACATTCGGGCCACGAAGGAGTTTTGTATTTTTACCTTGGGGCTCCGGTCACTGTGGCTGGGAGAGCCGTTGCTGCTTGAAGAGAACATCGGGATTCCACAGCTGGAATTTTAAAATCATTAATTCTTAAACTGGTTGGCATGATAAATGAGATATTTTGTACATTATAGGGTGGAGAGATGCTGGAATGGGATCCCCCAACCAACACCCTACTTCTGGCTGTGACCAGGAGTCCACTTAGGTCCTCGGGGTTGAGAGGAAGCCACAGGTCTGAACATGGACATACTCCCTGGGTCGGTGACTCTGGGAGTAGCTACTAAGGCAGATTTCAAACCAGAAAATCAGTGTACAAGGCAAAGTGTAGGTGAAGCATGCGTATTTTCACAGGAAGTCAAAAGGGAATGGAAGGCCCAGCATACCTATCCCTGTGGGAGAAGGGGCAAAGTCTGACTGAGGTGCCGGTGGATAGGTGACAGAGTCCCCGTGGAGGCAGTATTTAGAGTTCAGGGTTAGAAAGTCCAGCTCTGGCCACTGGGTGGTGGTGAAGCAGTTGAGAGGACTGTGGCACCAGGCAAGCCTCTTGCTCCTGGGGATTGGGGTTAAGATATATAAGCAGCCCTCCCATCAGGGCTCTTTCCTTTTCCACGGGGTAATTTGATCTTGGGGTAGGACAGAGCATGTGTGTGTGGGTTAAGAAGGCTCAGTAATAATAACTAGAAGGATTCCAAAGTGCAGATCTAGACAACCCCATACGCTGCCCCTTTCGTAGCTGAGGCCCCTTGGGATGTCATGGTAACCCAGAGAATGTAAAACCAGCTTGCTTCCCAGGATTTTAGGAGATTATGTTTACCCTCGATGCTTGAGGGAACAGGCTATGTACATCTCAAGTGTGTCCCAAAGGGGGTATATTTTGGTCGAGGCTTACATAATTGTGCAAAGAGTGATCGTGTGTAAATATGGAACAGCAAACCTCTACAGTAACAGGGCAATTATTTTCAGAGTTGGCGTGGGAGAAACAAGCCGGTCGATACCTCCTCACTTCCAGTATTACCTTGGAGGCCTATTTCATTTTCTTCTTGAGCAACAACAGCACCTGCCCATTAACAAATATCTAGCATCAACAAATCAGATGAATACCAAAATTGTATAAATTTTATGTTAGTCAAAAGAATAGTGAAAATGAAATGCTATAAGACAAAAAAAAGTGAATTACCATCAGGTAACTATGTTTCAATAAATTAAGGAATACAAATTGATGCGTGGCTGTGAAATAGAGCCAATCCTTGAGAACAAAGAAGTAGTAAAACCAAAGGTTTACTTCAAACCCCTGCTCCTGGAGCAGAGAGCCGAGAATAGTCCCCCAATTCTAATTCAAGTCCCTATTTTACAAACACTTTGCCTCCCCTCCCAGTATAATTCCCTCACTGTATAACTTCTCTGCTGTTGAAAAACTCAAACTCAGGATCGGGGAGGTGTGAGGATTCTTCTCAAATCACTAGGCGTGTTACAGTAACCAAACTTTCAGACAGTACTTGTCCTGGTCGAGTGGACCAAAGCACAGCATTGCATTTCAAAAGTGGGCACAGATGACCAGTGTCCGAGGGACTCTCTTGATTCCAGTGGAAAAGAGTTACAGAATTCTGGATTGGACCATGACTTACAGTCAGTCATGTGGTACCTCCTCTGAGGCACCCACACAGCCCTGGGCCATCGTCACCAGACCCCAGGACCCCCAGGACCAGAGTTACCTACCCCATTGCTGAAGGAGAGCAGCCAGGACCAGTCTTTGAGATTTAAAGTATACATCTAAATCCTGTCCAGGATGATGGCTGGGATTCTAATGAATGAGGATTTCCAAAGCATTAAAAGCCCAGGGGAAAGATACGCAGTTCTGGTAAGCTCTTGGGAGTCTTCCAGCTGCCATTAAGCTCAGAGACCTATCATAGATAGTGTGTAGGCCCATTCACCAAGGAGCTGTGCTCTAGAATCATTGACCCAGTTGTGAAGGCTCTTCAAGTTCACATAGGGTCACAGGAATTGGCTGGAGCCATCTGAACCCAAACCCAGAGTGTTTAACCAAATGAGGGAGGAAGAGGTGATGTCCAGCTGGCAAAATATCAGGAGCTTCCGTGAGTAATAGAGGCTTCTCCTCTCGATGCTCTTCTTTTTTAAAAACTTTATGTTATTGATTATACTATCATACTTGTCCCACTTTTTCCCTCCCTGTGCCCTCTCCACCCAGCACCCCCAACACCCTCAGGCAATCCCCACACCATTGTTCTCGTAAGTGGGACATGTGTATAAGTTCTTATGCTACTCTACTTCCTATACTGTACTTGACATCTCCATAGCTATTCTATAACTACCTATTTGTACTTCTTATCCTTTCACCTCTTCACCCATTCCCCAACATACCCTTCCCACCTGGCAACCTTGTCCTTAAATAAATCCCTTTAACATTTCATATAATAATGGTTTGGCAATGATGATCAACTCCTTTAGTTTTTTCTTGTCTGGTAAGCTCTTTATCTGCCCTTCGATTCTAAATGATGGCTTTGCTGGGTAGAGCAATCTCGGCTGTAGGTCCTGCTTTTCATGTTTTTAAATATTTCTTGCCAAGCTCTTCTAGCCTGCAAAGTTTCTTTTGAGAAATCAACTGACAGTGTCAAGGTAATTCCCCTATAGGTAACTAACTTCTTTTCTCTTGCTTCTAAGATTCTTTCTTTATCTTTAACCTTTGGCCTTTTAATCATGATGTGTCTTGGAGTGGGCCTCTTTGTGTCCCTCTTGTTTGGGACTGTCTGTGCTTCCTGGATTTGCATTCCTTGTGTCTACTTCCTTCACCAAATTAGGAAAGTTTTCTTTCATTATATTTTCAAGTAGATTTCCAATTTCTTGCTCTTTCTCTTCCTCTCACCTCCATTATGTGAATGTTGGAATGCTTGAAGTTGTCCCAGAGGCTGCTTATACTATCCTCAATTTTTTGTATTTATTTTTCTTCTTGTTGTTCTGATTGCTTCCTTGTTGTTTTTTGCTTCCTTACATCCCAAATCATTGATTTGATTCTCGGCTTCATCCACTTTACTGTTGTTTCCCTGTAAATTGCTCTTTGTTTCAATTAGCATATCCTGCATTTCTGACCGGATCTTTTTTATGCTGTTGAGGTCCTCACTAAGTTCCTTGAGCATCCTTATAACCAGTGTTTTGAACTCTGTGTCTAATAGATTGCTTATTTCCATTTTATTTAGCTCTTTTTCTGGAGTTTAGATCTGTCCTTTGATTTGGGCCATGTTTCTTTGTCTCCTCATTTTGGCAGCCTCCCTGTGTTTGTTTCTATGCCTTAGGTAGAGCTGCTATGATTCCCTGTCTTGGTAGCATGGCCTAATGTAGTAGGTATCTTGTAGGGTCCAATGGCACAGCCTCCCCTATCACCCAAGCTGGTGTGCCCTTTGTGTGGGCTGAGTACACCCTCCTCTTGTAGTTGAGCCTTGATTGCTGTTGGCAGGTCAATGGGAGGGATTTACCCAGGCCAATCAGCTGCAAGGACTGGCTGTGAACACCACCCACCAACCTCCCCCTTCTGTGGAGTATCAGCTATGCTGGGGCAGGGTGGTGGTGCTCCAACTGGTCTGTAGCTGTCCACCGGTGCACTGATTCTGGGGTTTCCTAGTAGTACAGGCCAAGGTCATCCCATACCTGTGTTCTTCCTGGGGTCACCCTGCATGAGTTATAAAGCAATCTGCAGATGGCTGCTACTTATACTGAGCTTAGAGATTCCTAGGCAAAGGCAAGCTGTGAACCTAGGCTGGCTGATGCTAGTGCTGGGCCTGGGGTCACTTAGCAAGAAGTATGGGGACTAGGGGATCACTGGGGCCAACCATTGCTTGTTTGATAGGATTTAGGAAGTTGTGAAGCATGAGCCAAGACCAGCCATTCATAGGGAAAAGTCATTGTTAAAAGCTTAGGTAGATCCCTAAGTTGTGTGGGGCAGAGCCTCAGCGCATCTCCAGGGCAGAGCAAACATTGTTAGCCAGGTTGATGGAGTTTCAGATATGGTACCCTCCTGCTGGCTCTTTGGCTCTGTAAGAGGAGGGTTCAGAAGAGGGACAATGGCCTCTGTCTGCTTTTCTGTCTGGTAGAAAGCTGTTCCCCAGCCTTCACCTTGATGCCAGACCCTTCAGTTCCTCCCCATGAGACACTGGTGACTTTCAGGATGCTACACCAGTGTTGGAGTTTAGAGCAATTGAGTCTGCATAAGTCCATGTGTGGGTTTTTTAAGAGGAACTCCTTTGGACTCCAGCAGTATCTTCCACTGACTCAATCCCCACTGGTTTTTTGCAGCCAGAAGTTATGGGGACTTACCTTTCTGGCACTGGAACCCTGGGTTGAGCTGTGATTCTTCACTCTTAAGATATCCCTTCTGGATCTTTATCCACCACATGTGGATGTGGGACCAGCCCAATCCGCATCTTCACCCCTCCTACCAATCTGGATGGATGTGGTTTCTTTAATTCCATAGTTATTGGACTTCCATTTGACTTGATTTCTGATAGTTCTGAGTGAAGGTTGTTCCATAGTTTTGTTGTAATTTTGATGTGGTTGTGCGAGGAAGTGAGCCATGTTTACTTATGCTGCCATCTCCACCGGACGTCTCTCCATGCTCTTCTTTCTTCCACTCAACAAACAGGTAGATGCTGGAGAGGAAAATATCCTTAAGGCCCTCACAAGGGGAACTTGACAAAAAAGTGATTGCAACTTAATATCAGAGGATGATGACTAAGAGACATACACGGTGCCCCAAGAGTGTGGGTCAGGGACAGTGAGCCCCATCTTTGTTGTCAAAGCAACAGGCAGACACTGAGTCGTGTCTTAAAGAATGAGTAGGAGTTTGCCAGTGTGGACACTGAGTGTCTCAAGCAGATGGGATGGTATAAAAGCAGAGAGTCTGGAATGGAAAAGGTTTATTGGACAGATTTATTTTTGACCGGAGGGGTCTCCATCCCAATGCTCACCCTATCCTTTTCCCCATCTCCCAGCTGCTCACCCCCTACTCTGTGGGCTCTGTGCTGCTGCAGCATGAACCTGTTTGCTCTTCCCCGAACAAGTGTTTAAATAGAGGGGTGGGCAAAAGTAGGTTTACAGTCGTAATGCAAATGATAAGACAGTAAGTGATAAATAACACAAGAATAAACTCTGTTTTGTGTAGCACAACTGTAAACCTACCTTTGCCACCCCATATGCATTTCTATATTTACTAGAATGGTGGAATGATATTTCATACACTGTTTTACCGTCCTTCAGGGGATTGCCTGATCTGATCCTTCATCTGTTTTTCTGTTATTTACCTTTTTAATATTTACTGGTACCGATTATTTGTATATCTTGGACACTAATCCTTTGCCTTTTATATTTGTTGCACACAAATCTTCTCTCACTCTTTTTCTTGTCTTTGGACTTGTTTATAGTATATTTTGTAATTCAGAATTTTAGATACTTCAGGAAATCAAAATTATCCTTTCTAAAAAAACAATTCTTACTTTCTGTGTCTGGTTGAGGAAACCCTTCACTAACCTGACAACATAAAAATCTTCTATAATTCACCCAGTGGATTTAAGTTTTGTCATTCCCATTAGGGTCACATTTGGTATGAGGCTATGATTGAATTAGCTTTTTCCAATTAAAAATCCATTGTCATGGCATTATTTATTGAAGAATCTATTCTTCCTCCTCAGTTTGAATCACCTCTTTCACTATCTAGCAAGACCTCCCATGGGTTGAGGTCTAGGTCCCCCAATTTACCCCATTGGTTCTGCTGTTGTGTCATGTGTTGTGCATATGGGTCATTATGTTGCTAGGGCAAGCCTCGGGCTTTGCTCTTTCACAGTTGCCCTGATGACTGTTAGACCTTCAGTCTTCATTTTATTTTTAAAGTCAGTTTTTGAGTTTCTTAAAACATCCTATCAGAGTTTTTCCTAGAATTGAAGTTATAGATTAACTTGGGTAAAGTGAGATATTGTTATGATATGGTCTTTCACTGTATGATCATAACATATTGTATCATTTGTGTTCAAATTGAACAGACATATCTGTCTAGGTGTGGGGCAGAGAAAAATACATTCCCCTCATAGAGCGAGAATCCACTCAGTGAGAATTCTTAGGGATGTTGTACCATGAAAAGGAAGGCATAACACCTACTTTGCCCAGATTCACCTTAAATGTCTATAAAATAGTCTGAAACAAAGAAAAATAGCCACAAATAACTCTCTAGAAGTTCAAATTAAGGTAAATGAGTGTATGAAAAATAAAAGTAACCTGAAACCAGTAGAAAATGTTTGCAGTAGAAAATGTCAGACTAAAAGGAGCAAACTCTAACCTCAACAATTATTAGAATGACAGACAGAAATGCAAAGCTCAGCTGAAACAGATCCTTAAGGAAAGGAAAGAGGCACCGCAGCTACAGAGAGGAGCTGGCTAGAATAGAAAAACCTGCTGTAAAGTCACTGCAACAGATTGAGTATGAGCACTATGGAAATACTTATAAGCCAAATTAAAGCCATAATAAATAGTACCAGTAAAACAGAAGTCAACTTTGGGAAATTAAAGGAGCCCCTTCCAAATCTAAAATTCTGTAATTCTAAAAAGAGACTATTTCCCTCTTTTTCCAGTAAGGGGTTTCCTTTTTAATAAATAAAAGGCTGTGTAGTTATTTTTCCTCTTATGGATTAGAATGACTCGTTACATTAGATTTCCTTTGTTGAATTATCAATACGTTCCTGAAATAACCTTTGCCAATTAATTCATTATTTTTTTATTCCGATTGGATTCATTTTGCTAATATTTTCTTTAGAGATTTTGTCTCTATATTCACAAAAGAAATTGGACTGTTGTTTGAGGAGGAGGATTTGTTTGTGTCTGTTTGGGCATCTAATTTGTGCTCATTTCATCTAAATGAATTGGAGTTGTTTTCCTTCCCTTATCAAAGGAATCATTTAAATAGTACAAACAAATAACAGTTTCTTAAAGATTTGAAACTAACCTGTGAGTCCGGGTTTTCTTTTATTTCATTTGTTTTTCGGTGTGTGAGTGTGCGGCAGGGGGGCAGGAAGGGATGGGAAGCGGAGTAGGGAGAGTTCTTTAACAAAAATGTTAAGAACTCTAACATTAACTCTAAACACCATTTCAAATAATTTCCAAGTTTATGGGAGTTTCAGATAATGAATGAGCCCAGTTAATGAATAGGTCAAATGTCAATTAATGGACTATAAAGAGAAATGATAAAAAGTAAAGACCAATGAACGCCCAATTAAGTGATGTCTGCTTTTGTTTCCTAGGTCAGGAAGTGTGCTGCACCACTGGAATGAGATCTATTACTTTGTGGAGCAGTTGGCTCATAAATTCATCAGGTGAGAAGCACATGCATAGTTCTCTGCCCCGAGTAAAACCAGCCTGTATTTGCTATTCTACAAACTACCAACTACTCTGGGGATGCTTTGTGACAGAGGTAGACACTCAGCTCTTGGATGAGACTTTGTTTTAATCATTGCCGCATAGTAGAATGACTTATGGCTTCATGTTTTCAAGAGGACCCCAGTTCTGTTTAGGACCCAAATTTTAACTTTGTCCTCTCTTTTTGAATAATATATTCTTCTAGAAAAATAATTAACATTCTCTTTCACAATGTATCAAGCTGGAGCAATTGGCTCATTCTAGGAGCACTCTTTTGCAGGGGGGGTTGTAAAGTGACGAGTTCATCCCAGTTTGCCCAGAACTTTTCCACTTGTAGCACCCAAAGTCTCACATCCTGGCCACTCCCCTCAGTTCTGGCCAAACAAGCTATGTGCCCTATCAGGTAGAATTCTCTGAGCATCTCAACACCACTTTCCCAGAGAGGACAAGGCAGTTTTGAACATTGTTGCTATAAACATTTCAGGGACTTGGGAAGTCCCACTTTCCAGTAAGTATAGACACCTACTAGTAAAGGAAAGAAGGTCATTTCACCGTCCATGGGTGCAGCCCCGAAGGAATAAACAACTGTAATAGCTTTCATTGGAGTACTTGAAGCCAGCTGTCAAGGCCTTTGGTAAAGTTGTTTCCAATTATAAATTCGAGAGCTCCTCTCTTGCTGATGGCCTTTGTTGAGGCTTCTAGTCAATGTAATAGTCATATACTTTTTTGAATAAAGTTCTTTGTCTCAGAAGACAGGTTCTCCTCTGAGACCAGGGTAATGACACACGTGTTCCCTTCAAAGTCACAGATCCCAACACACACCTGCCTGTCCGACTGGAGGGAGATGTCCTCTCTGTGATATTAAAAGCTGGAAGTGGCAGCAGGAAGCATCTAAACCCAGATGAATGAGAAAAACAGATGCTGAGAGGAGAAAGAGGAGTTGGGGGAAAGTAGGGAGAAAGGAAAGAAACAGATACATGGGTGGAATTAAAAGCAAAATATTTAGGGAATCATGGGGGCTGAGAATTGAAAGGAACAACCTAGGAGGCATTCACTTTTACTTGAATAGCTTTGGTGAGAAATTGCTGCTTTTTGAGGCAAATAGTCCAACAGTTAGACTGTTCCAGTTTCCAGAAAAGTCTTGTTGTCATTGAGCCAAAATATCTTTTCTTGAATTTTTATCCATTGATCCTTTGGAGCGATATAAAACAAATCTGCCTCGAGGCACTTGACGGTATCTGCTCTGTCTCTGCTCTTCTGGTCTCCTGCTCTCCCGGAAGCAGAGGCGTCTCCTGGGAAAGGCTTTGAAGTTTGGCAGATGTGGATCTGAATCTGAGCTCCATTGTGCAACCGTAGTAATTAACTTACCTTGGCTGAACCTTAGTTTGCATGTAAAAATTAGGAGAGAAAACCTGTGCAAACAACTAGCTCAGCACCTGATTTAGAGTGGGCACTCAACTCTTCTCTTCCCCAGTTCCTTCAGCAATTCTAGACATGTCGATATCTTAGAATCAAAGAAAGTTAGAAGTAGAGGTTTGAGGACCTGTGAGACCACTTAATGCACCTCTCTTCTTATAGATAAAGAGACTGAGGACCAGCATAGTTGCCATGGCTTAACCCAGACCACGAGGCACTTTTCTCTGATTATCTCCTTTGGTCCTCCTTGGTTATGGACCCCCTCAAAGTGCGTACCAAGACACGACAGTCATGCATACCCAAGAAGGAGGGACTGTATTTTATGGACAGTTGCAGCCAAGTGCCTGTAACAGTGCCTGACACATAGTACGTGATCAGTCGATGATTTTGAGTAAGTGAATAATTTTTAAAAAGAACGAATGGTTTTTATTTATTCATTTTAATAAATAGTCTAGGCAGCTGACACTGCAGAGGGAAGTTTATTCAATATCAGTGACTGGTATCGGTACAGATACATCATTTCTAATTTCAGTGGGATCCTTGAAATTTCAGGTCTATTATTTGTCTTTATTCTGATCCCGTCTCATTTTCCTAATAGTGAGTCCAACTCTTCCATTTTATTTTAAGTCTCAGCCTACACCTCACACCCATCACTCTCAGGGAGGAACATCACCTCCTCTTTCACCAAGAACCCAGAGAATAGCAAGCAATCGATTATCTCAAGTTCCAATCCTACTCTTAAAAGATGCATATGTGTCTTTCCCAGTGTCTTTGAGATTCAAGTATCCTCCCTGTTTCAGGCCAATCCCTGCATTTTAGTCCATTTTAACACAGTTTCCAATCTCCTCCTTTCTTGTATTTCCTCTGCCTTTCTTCTGGCTCCATGTCCACTGTTGACAGACATAAACTCATCTCGCTGGACCTTTGTCTAAAAAAGAGAAACCACAAATCTCTTGGTCGTGGCTTCCTGTAGATACTAACCTATTTACTTACTGGTTTCTAACTCAAATATCCTTAAAGACTTGCTGTCCCTATATTCTTGCTTATTATTCATCCTTTAACCACTGCCATCTGGCTGTATCCCCACCCTCCCCCTGCTTGCTCTCACGCAAGTCCCTAAGTGATGTCCTAGAGGACAAAGCCAGTGGGTACCTTGCAGCGCTGCTTCTGCTGGACAGAGGAGCTTCAGTTGATGAGATTTATGTTTCTTTCAAATTCTCTCTCCCTCTGGCTTCTCGTTCTCCTTTCATCTCACCAGCCAAAGCCACACTTTCAATTGCTGATGTTGGTTTTAAATTTGACTCACATCTCTTCTTGCTGCTGATAAGTTCTTTGAACAGTTCTACTCACAACTCTCAAATTATGTCTCTAGCCCAGACTCATATACCAACTGTGTCTTGGAGACTTACTTTCCCACATTTAAAATGTATCTTTTTTTTTTTTTTTTGTAGAGCGGGAAGGGAGGGGGAAAGAGAAGGAAGCAAACATTGATTGGTTGCCTTTCGTATGTGTGTGGACCAGGGACCAAACCACAACCTAGGCATGTGTCTTGTCCGGGAATCAAACAACTGACCTTTCACTTTGCAGGACGATGCCCAACCAACCGAGCCACACTGTCCAGGGCTAAAATATATTCTTTCCAGAGCTGAACTCTGTAGAAGCGAGGCAGTATCCCATGGTGGTTAAGTGCCTGAATTCTAGCATCAGAATGTTTGGTTTTAAGCCCCAGATCAACCACTCTCCCTCTATGTGTCCTTTGTCTTTCAGGGTCTCAATTTTCTTTTGTGGAAAATAAGAATAATAATAGTACTGATCTCATAAAATTGTTCTAAGTTTAATGAGATAATACAGGGAAATCACTTACCATAGTTGCCTGGCATGCAGTGAGCACTTGAAAAGTGTGGTCATAATTAGTATGGTTGTTATTATTATTACTTAGGGCATGGCATCCTGCTGGGCCAGCACTGGTGAGGTAGTAACAGGCAGCATGGTGACATGTACAGAGAATTCAACTCTGTTTCAAGAGGCCAATATTCACTATACCAAGTATTGCTTGGGCTCTTACCAAGTATTAAATACCACTGCTAAGGGTTTCCAAAGATGTCTTAAACGTACGTATGGTGATGAATGTAAACTCTATGCTGGAAGCAGAAGAGCCATTAGAGGTTTCATTGCAAATGATTGAGAAGATCTGACTTAGATTTTAGGAACAAGGAATGATGATAGGCAAGGTCAGCCCTAGGCAATAATTGGTCAGATAATTGAGGGCAACTTCCTAAGCTAAGAGATGAAAAAGAAGGACAAGTTTGAGAAATGTTTAGGAAGTGGGAACTCCAAGAGTTGGGGCCAGATCAGGTGTGGGAGGTCATGCCATTGTGAAGAAATAGGTCGGTGCTGTGGTGGATGAACCAGTTGCCCAGCCAGAGAGAGGCCCACAGGATGGTGTTCCACTGGTGAACCCACTGCAGTCTCGCAGCTCATCCTGAAGACAGAGAAGCATGTGTGGTCCCCAGCTGAGAGTTGTTCTGACTCCCAGAGCATGGAGTTTACATTGACAAAGCTCCTAAGTACTGCCATATAAAAACCATGTCAATGTATTCATTAATAATGAGAAGTATAACTACCAAGTGGAATAGATACTCTTATGGCCCATTAGCACATTCTCTTTATAGGATAACCTCCTCAGGAAGCCAAGTAGAAATTAAAAGCTGGTGGTGACCCTACTTTCAGAGTACAAGGAGTTCATGTATGATCTTAACAGCTGATAACAGCCTGAGACAGTCTCTTCCTTAAAGGGTATACCAGATGACCGTGGAGATACTATCAAATTTTGCCTGTGGGGATCTGTTTTTATAGACACCATGCAGACCTCTTCCCTTCTAGGGAAACACAGAGCACAGGCAGTGATGAATTTTAGCTTCCTTCCTTATAATCACCGAGTGATAGTGTCAACTCAGAAGCAGCTCCAGGCAGATGATGCGGGTCTTCTCTTTAGTCCACAGCTTCAAGTTTGCTGCTGGCTAAATACTTACAACACCAACTGTGGAAGCCTCTTGGGTTGTAGTTCCTCAGTTTTGGCAGTGGTGACGTAAGGGGAAGGGCAGGGAGGAAGCCTGGAAGGGAAGGAGGCACCATAGCCTTTCTGTCTGCCCTAATGGAATTTCTTTCCCTTTCCAGCCCACAGCTAAGAATGTCCTTTATCGTCTTCTCTACTCGAGGAACAACCCTAATGAAGCTAACGGAAGACAGGTGAGGATGCTCCCTATCCCAGTCATAAAAATGCCCATTTTTTTTTTGAGTAGTTCTCATACTTCTGCCTTACTGCCAACCTTGACCTTCCAGTCATTTTAATCTAATAGTTCTCTATTTTCACGTAAGCCCTGAACCTTGCACATTGACCCATCTGCTAATTTACTCTGCAATGATTCTGATAGAATTTCCTGATGTTGGTGAAATCTTATGACTAAATCACATTAAGGTAAATCTTACATTTGATTGGTGACTCGGTCTGCTAACTTGGAGCAAAATGTTAGCAAACCAAATTCTTGGGGGACTGTATCTTCTTTTATTTAATTAGGTTTATTTTGTGGGTTAAGGCTTCAGACGTGTAATAAGCACACTGTGAGAGAAATAAGAGCTTGAAAGATTGTCATACATAATTACTAAGCAGGGAATAGAAAGAGAGGGTTTAAGATACCACAGAATAAAAGGAAATTTGAATCAGGTGTGGAAAAATGTTGTTGACATAAAAGGATTAGTTAAACCTAGCTTAACAAAAATACTGCTTTGGGTTTTACAACCTACAGATGAAAACTAGCAATAGCAGAGACACTGTCATTTATTCATAGTTAGGATGATATATTGAGAGTGGAGATGACAGTTTTGAGGTAAGGACAATTTGCCTGCTTTTTAAAAAGTGCTGTGGTCCCCAGGAGAGAAGCACCATGGGGGGCACATGTGGGAATCATGTATGGACATGTTGGTAAAAGGAAAGGAGGAAGGTAAGTCTAGGGAGGACAGGGAGAATTTTTTCTATAACATCCTTCTAAAACTGAAAAGGGATTTTGCACCAACACAGCAACTCGGAGCTAGTCCCCATTTTCCTCCAGGTCTTTGCTTCCCGTCTGTAACAAAAAGAGGAGTCCATGCCATCTAGATGTTTTCAAGCCCTGTTCCTCTTTCAGCAGTTTCTATTATATGCGTGCATGCCATTTGAGATCCACAGAGACCCCACTTTAAATCCAGGAGTTTCTTATCCCTTATTAACTGAAGGAGAACCTGAGGTCATATTATGTTCCTGAGGATGCCAAGCAGAACCCACACTAGACACGGGCCCCACATTTTCCCACTCTATTTTGCTGCCTTATGAAAATAAACAGAATCATAAAGCCCAAGAAATCTGTGTGACCTTTTTTAAAAAATATGGGTCAAGGGGTTTAAAAGCTCTGAGAAAGTGTCTCTATAGTCTGTGCAGGATTCAAGACTCCTAATCTTTCTCAGCCTCTGAATGATGGCATCCTTTGTGCGAAGATGTCTGTCTTTCAGAGAAAACTTCCCTCTCACCCATTCTTCACATTTTCCTGCAACTCAAGCCTGCTTCATGATGAATCCACTCACTCCCTGCCTAAGAGTTCGGCCAAGAGACCAGGTTCACACATCACACATCCCTTGTGGATATTCTGCGTGCTCACAGCCTCTGGGAAGTAGGGGAGGGTGGAGAGAGAGGGTCACGAAAATTTTTTTTTTAATATCTGACAATAACTTTTACTTTTTTCTTCTTTTTATTGAACAACAATAAATAGTAAATAGCTTATACTATCTTGGCTTTGCTGAGCTTCTTGAATCTATAGATTTATGTCCTTCACCAAATTTGGGGAGTTTGCAGGTATATTTTTTCTGCGCTAGTCGTTTTCTCCTCTCTTTCTGGGACTCCAGTGGCACAAATGCTAGGCCTTCGATTTTATTCCACACGTCCCTGCTCAGTTCCTCGGCAAGCTTTCTTCTTTCTGTTCTTCGTTTCTCTAGTTCTTTCTTTGTGTTCACTGACTCTCTCCTGTCATTTCCATTCTACCATTGAGCTCATGTATTTCCTTTTTTTTTTTTTACTGTAGATACTGTGTTTTTCAGTCTTAAAATGTCTATTTGGTTCTGTTTAAATTTTTTTTTCTCGGCTGGGAACTTTAAATTTCTATTTATTTCAAGTGTGTTTATATTTACCTCATGCAATATAGTTATTATAACTGCTTAGTTTATTAATTCCAACAGCTCAGGATTGCCATCTTAATTGTCTTCTCTCTTAAGAATTGGTGACATATTCTAGGTGCTTTGTATGTCGAGTAATTTTAGATTATATCCTAGAAATTTGTAATATTATGTTGTTTAGACTCTGAGTCATATTCAAATTTTCTGGTGAGTATTGATTTTTTTCTGTTTGCTTTAGTAAGAAGTGACCCTGGCTAGGTTCAGACCACAAGTTCCATCACTTCTGCTGTGGGCAGTGGGTTGCTTTGGTCTGTTTCATGGTCAAAGGCTTTGCCAAACGGCGTTGGGACTGTCCTCCCCCGTGCAACTCGGGAATGAACCTGGGACTTACACAGCCTCACACACAGAATTAAAGGGGTCCCCTTCTGTAGCAGTCTCCTCTCCAGGACTCCCCAGCACGGTCTTGCCCACTGAGGCCCCTCTCTCCAAGTCCTCTAGCAAGAAAAATGGGGTTTCCCCTGGGGTTGTGCCAGCACATTGGTGCACACAGGTCTGTCTAAGGCCGCCCTGGGGACAAAGCCAGGAGTAATACAAGAGAAGTAAAAATGCAGATTTCCTCCACATTCTTTGAACCACAGGGTCTCCTTACATCAGAGGCCAGAATACAGGGGCATTCTGACCCTTTTAGGTAACATCCCAGGCTGCTGCCATGTACTGAGACCCTCACTCGGGTTAAAGACATGAGAGAAAAGTGGAAAACAAACTTGGAATTTATCTTAATGAGGGTTGTTTCTCCAGCTTTTCACTGCCTTCCTTGATCCACCTCCTTTGTTTACTTTTCTGAGTCCTCCTGTGTTTGCTTTTTTATTTGGTTCAGAGTTTTGTTACGATCAGCGGGAGAGAGAGCCAGTGGCAGGTTTATTCTGCCTGACCTGCAGTTACCTTAATGTTACAGGTAATGACACTAAGATTTGGAGAATTTAGATAATTCTAAATTATCTAATTAATAGAGAATTATTTAAATTATCTAAATTAATAGATAATTTAGAATTTAGAATTTTCCTATGGTCAAATAATACAAATGGCAGAACTAGTGCTCTGATTCTGGATTCTGGATTCTGATTCTGGGTTCTGGATTTGGTCCAGTTCACGTGCTTTGTGTTACATCATGTTGCTCTTCCAACATTTCTTAGCTTCATCAGTTTGCAAAGCAACTGACAAATTATAACAAAATACTCAGGCTTCTTCACTAGCATAATAAAGGATATAATGTTAATTTAAGTACTGTTAGAACTAGTTATTTCAGTGTTAATTACTGCATGTAATTCCCTAAAATCTCCCTGGATGTCTTCTCCTGACCTTAATTAAAATACTTTAACTGTATCATCATTGGAAATGAGGTCATGTCAAGGAAGTCCAACCCTTCAAAATAAATCAGGAATAGATATTAAATTTAATCCAATGCATTTTTGGCATCTATTGAGATGATTGTATTTTTTCTTTAACCTACTAATATAGTGAAATGCATTAAAAGGATTTTGAATATTGGATCATTCTTGCATTTATGCTTACACTTGGTTGTAATATATTATTTTTAATGTAGAAGTAAATTCTATTTCTGCATTTTATTCAGATATTTAACACCTGTATTCATAATTGTGATTGAGCTGTTACTGTTCTTTTTATGACTACTTTTACTTATAGTATTTTCTGTAATTTTTCTTACATGTAGGTCATTACTTCTTCTAGAATTTATTCTGATGTATGGCATAAGGCCAAGATGAATCTTTTTTTCTCCAAGTGTTTAGCCAGTTTTTCCAACACTATTTGCTGAATAACCTTTTACTACCAATGTGAAAACTTAAACCCTTTCATAAACTTGGGTCTATTGCACAGTTTTCTATTCTGATGCACTGCGTATCTGTCTGTTCCTATGCTAGAACCAAATTGCATGGTTTTTTAATGGTTTATTTTATTTTATTTTTTTCCCATCACCGACATCTGGAAGACCAGTCTTTCCTCACTTCTAATGTTGGGTGTAAATCTCCCTGGTCCTTAGTGTTTCCTTTTTTCTTTTTACAATGTGTTTTTTAAATAATATTTATTATGTTTCAAAATATTCTTGGGATTTTCACTTGAATCATATGAAAAATGCAGAATAGCCTCAGCAAAAAGGCGTTGCATTTTTACTGTATCTACTTTCTTTTTTTGAACTGAATAGAATTTATTTAGCCCAATTTAAACACAGTTTTCTTTTTTTTCTCCTAAAATTGTTGCCTTCCAAATTGGAAGTAAAAATCCCTAAAAGTGTAGCTCCTGGGTGAGGTTTACTTAATTTAGAAGTACCCCAGCTTTTAGCCAAAAATGTCAATCTGTTCTTTTTGGCTGATCTTGTCATGTACACATTGGCCAGGTACATAAAGAGGAAAGATATGCCCAAACACGTTTTTCAAGAAGTGTATCATCTACTTTCTTATTTAAGGGAATATCAGTTCTCTCTATTGCCCCTCAGTAAGCTTTGCTATTTTCTTCAGATCAGCCTCAGACTCTGTTTCCTAAGTTTACTTCTGGCACTTTGAACTTTAGCTGCTATTGTGAATAATTTTTTCTGTTGTATTTTTGAAATTACTTTTCACTACAGAGCAGTTAACCTATAATTTGGGATTCCATGGACTTTTATTGAACTCTATTAAATGATTTTTTTAAATTTCCAAGTCAGAGAGATTGTAGTTTGTATCAGAAGAGGCTTATGATCCCAAAATTGTTGAGAAAAACTGGTTTTGGGGAAAACTATTGGTTTAACATTCTTACCCCATCATTTTAACCAAACATTTTGTTACTTTTAATACTTTTCCAGTTAATTTTAGAGTGGTTTTCTAGTAAAATAGGTGTACTATTTGTAATTAATGATAACTTCTGTTCTGTTTAAAAAATATTTATAGCTATTATGTCTTCTTGTGTGTCTTATTACATTGACTAAAATTTCCCAACTTTATTTGGAAGGACATGTGTTTCATTATTATTCATTTTATTGGATATTGACTTCATAGAGATATTTACTATATTGAGGAATTATTCTTCCAATTTTATTTTAAAAATTTTATCTGAAAAAAATGTTTTATTAAATGCCCTTTGGTCATATCAGGATAATTATAACTTTCTTCTTTTATTTCCTTTGTCCTGTCTATTTGAAAACTTTAAATCAAAAGATTTCCTGATGAAAAATTAACCTTACATTCATGGAATTTTATTTATCATAGTTTGTTCTTTCATTATATTTCTGGATTTGATTTAAGATATTGCTTATCAATATTTAATCTGAAGAGTGCTCGGGAGTTTCATTTTGCACTACCTTGTCAGCCTAGGGTAAGGGGTTATATGAGTCTGGAAAAGTGAATTGGCAGTCTTTTCACATGCAGTAGAATATCTTAACTAACATAGAAAGTATGTGTTTGTTCAAGGGTTGATACTACCCGGAGGAAAACAACCTAAGTCTAAATCACTATTAAAGAAGTTGTTTTGACAGTTATCTGAAATTCTTATATGACTTACTGTTACCACATTTCTCACCTTGAGAAGTGGCAGAAATTACCAATGTATTGATATTTTCATTTTATAACATACCTTGTTTAGTTTTCAAAATCTCTTCCGTATCTGTAGTTATAGCCCTTTCTCTACATTCATGGAAAGGTCTTTTTCTCTTATTTCCCCATTCAAATTAGTCAATAGTTCATCTCTTAAATTTACTCATCGATTCTCTTGTATATTTGTTTTATTTTATGATTCATTATTTTATTCTTCTACTACTATTAATTCCTGTCTTATTCTTATCTTTTATTTCAGCTCTTTTTCTATTTCAACTGTCTTTGAATTGACAGTTATTCATTATATTTAGTTATTTCTTGTTTAATAATAAAAGTTGTCATGAATAGAAATTATACTCTAAGTCTCATTCTGGTTGAAGATCATATACTCTGACATCTACTGTTCTCATTATTGTTAATTTCTAAATAATTTACATTTCTAATTTTATATGTGATTTACAAAGTATTTCACAATTTCCACTAAATTTTTAAAATATATTTCTCAATTTCCATAGTCTTTGTACTTTTTCAGAAAATGTGGTTTATATAATTTCTATTTTTAAAATTTATAAATTTTACTTCCAGCCAAGATGGAAGTGTAGTTAGATACCTTTTGCTTCCTTACACAACCAAAAGAAGGACAACAACAAATTTAAAGACAAAAAATAACCAGAATTGCCAGAAAATAGAACTGTATGGAAGTCCGACAACCAAGGAGTTAAAGCAGAAACATTCCTCCAGACCGCTAGGAGGGCCGGAGGTGGGCAGCCGGAGTGGAGAGGACTCATGGCAAGGCAGCAGCAGGCAGAGCAGATCGCTCCACAATTGCATGCAGATAAACTGGGAGGAACAACTGGGGAGTGAGAAAGAACACTGAACTCAGGGCTCCAGCATGGGGAAATAAAGCCTCAAAACCTCTGACTGAAAAAACCTGTGGGGGTTGAAGTGGCGGGAGAAATTCCCAGCCTCACAGGAGAGTTTGTTGGAGAGACCCAGAGGGTCCTAGAATGTACACAAACCACCCACCCAAGAATCAGCACCAGAAGGGTCCAATTTGCTTGTGGGTAGTGGAGGGAGTGACTGAAAGCCTACTGAGAGCTGAGCAAGCAGCATTGTTCCCTCTCTGACCCCTCCCCCACATACAGTGTCACAACATAGCAACCTGGGTTGCCCCACCCTGGTGAACACCTAAGACTCTGCCCCTTATTACATAACAGGTGCATTGAGACAAAAAAAAAAAACCCATGGCCCAAATGAAAGAACAGATCAAAGCTCCAGAAAAAATATAACTAAGCGGTGAAGAGGTAGCCAACCTATCAGATGCACAGTTCAAAACACTGGTAACCAAGATGCTCACAGAAATGGCTGAGTACAGTCACAAAATAGAGGAAGAAGTGAAGGCTATGAAAAGTGAAATAATAGAAAATGCACAGGGAACCAACAGTGACAGAAAGGAAACTGGGGCTCCAATCAATGGTTTGGAGCAGAAGGAAGAAATAAATATTCAACTAGAACAGAATGCAGAAACAAGAATTCAAAAAAATGAGGAGAGGCTTAAGAACCTCCAGGATAACTTGAAATGTTCCAACATCCAAATCATAGAGTTACCAGAAAGAGAAGAGGAAGGGCAAGAAATTGAAAACTTATCTGAAAACATAATGAAGGATAACTTCCCCAATCTGGCAAAGGAAATAATTTTGACTTCCAGGAAGCCCGGGAAGCTCAGAGAGTCCCCAAAAAGGTGGACCCAAGGAAGCACACACCAAAGCACATCATAATTACATTACCCAAGATTAAAGATAAAGAGAGAGAGAGAATCTTAAAAGCAGCAATAGGAAAGGAGAGAGTTACCTACAAAGGAGTGCCCATAAGACTATCAGCTGATTTCTAAAAGAAACCTTGCAGGCAAGAAGGGGCTGGCAAACTGGCAAGAAGTATTCAGTGTCATGAAAGGCAAGGACCTCCATCCAAGATTACTCTATCCAGCAAAGCTTTCATTTAGAATGGAAGGGAAGATAAAGTGCTTCCCAGATAAGGTCAAGTTAAAGGAGTCATCATCACCAAGCCCTTATTACATGAAATGTTAAAGGGTCTCATCTAAGAAAAAGAAGATCAGAAATACAAACAGTAAAATGACAACAAACTCACAGCTATCAACATCTGAAAAAAACAAAAACAAACTAAGCAAACAATTAGAACAGGAACAAATTCACAGAAATAGAGACCACAGGGAGGGTTATCAGTGGGGAGGGGGAGGGAGGAGAATGGGGGGAAAGGTACAGGGAATAAGAAACATAAATGGTAGGTATGAAACAGACAGGGGGAGGTTAAGAATAGTATGGGAAATGGAGAAGCCAAAGAACTTATATGTATGACCCATGGACATGAACTAATTGAGGGAACAATGGTTGGGTGGAACAGGGCTGAGTGGAAAAAAAGGGAAGAAAGAAATAGGACAACTTTGTAAGAGTATAATCAATAAAATATATTAAAAATATAAAATAATATTTATTAATTTTGTTGATGGACTAGGTTATGATTAAATTTTATTATCCATGAATGTTAGAAAGTATGCATACTTCAATGAATAAAAAGTTTTATATAAAAATGTATTGATTAAATTTATCAAATATTTTATATTTTTGTTTACTTCATCTGTGAAGACATAAAAATATTTTAAAACTTTGACTATTTTATTTGAATTTCTAACACATTGTCTTATAAATTATATTGTGTTTTTAGCTCATATTTCTTTCATTATGGAGTATATTTCCAATCATCTTTAATGCTTTTTAAGTCTTTGCCCAAAAATAATAGTGTAACTTATCTTTGTATTTTCGTGTCGTCTTTGTGCACCTATTTATCTTTCACTCTTTTTGATGTTTTAATCTTTCACCAGTGATTTGGAAAGTGTAATTTGAAAGAGTATAATTATATTTTTATTTTAGTAACAGTTCCCGATGAATTTTGCTTGTTTTTATTATGGCAAGAATATCTAAAAGAATATAGGTAGATATTACTTGTTACTTTTCAGGGGTTTTTTTAATAACAGCCCTCCTAATGGGTGTGAAATGGTATTTTATTGTGATTTTGATTTGCATTTCATTAGTGATAATGATGTTGAGTACCTTGTCATGTGCTCATTGGCACATTTGTATATCTTCTTTGGAAAAATGTCTATTCAAGTCTTTTGCCCATTTTTAATTGGATTGTTTTTTATTATTGTTGTTGAGTCTAAGTGTTCTTTATATATTCTGGATATTAATCTATTATCTAATATATTATTTGCAAATATTTTCTCTCATTCTGTGGGCTACCTTTTCATTCTGTTTACAGTGTCCTCTGATGCACACAAGTTTTAAATTTTGATGGAGTCCAATTTATCTATATGTTTCTTTCCTTCCCTTCCCTTCCCTTTCTTTTTAGAGATAGGGAAAGGGAGAGAAACATTGATCAGTTGCCTGTCACACACGCACCCCCAACCAGGGACCAAACCTGCAATGCAGGCACGTGCCCTGCTGGAATGAAACCTCTAAATTTCTCTTCTGTTACTTTTACTTGGTGTCATATCCCAAGAAATCATTGCCAAATCCAATGTCACAGAACTTTTTCCCTGTGCTTTTTTCCCTGAGTTTTAAAGTTTTGTCTCCTACATTTAGGTTCTAGATCCATTTTGAGTTAATTTTTGTACATGTTGTAAAATAAGACTCCAACTTTATTCTATTGCAATTAAATACCAGTTTTCCCAGCACCATTGTTGAAAAGACTGTCTTTGCCCCGTTGGATAGTTGACACCCTTGCCAAAATTAATTGACCAGATATGCCGAGTTTTATTTCCGGATTTTCTATTCCGTTGGTCTATGTTTCAGTCCTTAATGCTGGTAGCACACGGTTTTGATTACTGTGGCTTTGTAGTAAGTTTTGAAATGAGAAAGTGTATTTCAACTCTCTTTCTTTATCAAGATTGTTTTGGCTATTTGAATTTTAGGATAAGTTTTTCTACTTCTGCAAAAAAAAATGCCATTGGACTTTTGATAAGGATTGCACTGAATCTACAGATCACTTTGGGTGGTATTGTCATCTTAACAGCCTTAAGTCTTCTGATCCATGAACTCAGGCTGTCTTTCAATTTATTTAAGCCTTTAATTTCTTTCATCACTGTTTTATATTTTTATGTCATTTCATTTTTTAACTGACAAAGAATGTCTTTCAGCCCTATGAATATTTTCCTGATTCTGAATCTTTCCTTTCCTGTATGTGTTTGTAAGTGTGTCAGAGATGGAATAGCTTCATCATGAGTATGGATTAGAATTGTTTTGTATTTCTTCCAAGTGAGTTTGTTTCAAGGGGAAATTTTCTCACATTCTTCAAATTGGTCCTCTTCTTTCCAACTTCTGAGATATTTCCTTAGTATAGTGACTCAAAAGAGAAACAGCTAAGTTTTTTTAGTACTGTGTTTTGGAGTAAGTTCTATCAGACATCATGTAAATCTTCGTTGAAAATGTTAGGATCCCACGTTAAAGAAGACAGGACAATTTAGATATACACAATGCAGTTGTTCTCTGGGAAAGGCTGAAGACCCGGTAGTACATCCAAGGTAGGGAAGAAACAGAAGCCAGAGGAAGGTGGTCAGGTGTAGAACCTATCACTGTTGCGTCACTGTGTTAAGAACCTATCCTACCACCACTCACAGGTTTTTCTTTCATGTTTTGGAATTCCAGGCTGGTAGGTCCTCCCCTCGCCATGATCTTGGCAGCTCTAGTTCGTGCAGGAATTCTTCTAGGTGTCAGCATGCTTACCTATTTTCTAGCAGTGAAAAACACTTCCCCTATTCCACTAGTTTAGCTGCTTCTATACCATTTTGGAAACAAAAAGAGGAGCTCAACTGTGTAGACCTAGAAGACTATCCTCAACTGAAAATTTTAGCTTTCTTCAAAACTTTGCAAAATTATAAAACAAAGCACAACAGAACAAGTCAAAGAGTTATTACGCCTTATCCAATCCACTGGCCTATTTCATTAAGGAAAATCATTCTCCGAGAGATTGAATTATTTGCCCAAATTTACATAAATAGTCATTGGCAGTAAACATTTTTTTAAACTCACAAAAGTAAAATGTTTAAATCCAATGATTGTTCTCCTGCTACATTGCATAGCTTACCTAATTCACCGCATGCCTGTGCATGCCGCTGCCTTTTGCTCCTCATCTGTGGGTGCTCAAATGGAAACATTCACAATGTACACAGGCGAATGCATAAATACGTATGCACTTATTTGAGTCTGTGTATACTCTTTCATTAATGGCCTATTATATACCAATATCCTAGAATATTTTCCTCAACCATAATGAGAGAAAATGATAATACCTACTCTGTAAGGTTATTATAGAAACTATATTGTTTATTATTTGTATTATATAGATGGGGATGCTGAGACAGAGAAGGCTGGAAACCACTCTGCTGTAGAAGTGTAGGAACCTGGATTTGAACTCCAGCATCACGGCCCCAATGTCCAAACCTTCAATCACTGTACTTTGGGGTTTCCCACAAATTTACTATTATATATAAGGTTTAAGTTAAAAACAAATCCCATTCCCAGTTCACCACCCCAGACCCTCTGGCTTCTTCCAGAAAACAGTTCCCTGAAAGCATATGCCTTCTACACATTTTATCTTCACGTTCTTTTAACAACATCAGCTTGGAAATATTCCACACAAAGAGGTAAAGAGGTGGCGTCAGCATTTCAGAGATGGGGTTAAGAGGTTAAGTGTCTTGCATATTGCCTAAGAAGCTGGAGTGAAGGCCAAGAAAGCTTGGCTCAGACTGCTGAGTGGAACCAGGAGACCACACTTCTGTGCCCGTCTCAGTCATCTTCTGGTTTGGTTGGGAGTGTGGTTTGGCCATTAGTGTCGCAGGGGAAAATGACAAGCTCTGAACACACCGCTTGACTCCTGGAGCAGAATGATTATAGGCTGTCATTACCAAGAGAAAGTTCTAAAAGCCTTTTCTAAATTTAAAACTAAGAAAGAAAAAAGTCTTAGATCCTTTGTGCTTGAAAGAACCTGGATTTGTTTCATTTCAAGATACTATTCATTTTGGTGCAAGAAGATTTGATGGCAAAATTAAGAGAAATAGAGCAGAGCTATTCTTTATTTCCTTGTCCTGTCGATTGGGAGATAGTATCGTGTGGTCTGAGTTCATGAGAAAGTTCCTTACTTCTCTGCTCCTCTGTGTTTTAATCTGTAAAATGAAAATACTGATAGTCCCTACCTCATGGAACTGTTGGGAGAATTCACAATGCCAGACATACAGTAAGTGCCCTGGTTATTATTGTAGTTGTTGTTGGGGTTTTGCCAGGCAGCTAGGGAATTACCCCAAATCCTCCTGGACACACCCCACTCAAGTCATCATGGCGTATCCAACAGTAAGTCAAAGAGTGAGACGCCGGGTCTTCCTGGCCTAAGTCTCCTGAAGTGCTTAGCATTTGGCTCTTCTGTCTCTATATAGAGCCATATAGGTAGAAAATGCAGCTGCAGCATGAGGCTGCACAGAAGTCAGTGCTTCCTTTGGTGGTTCTAGAGAGACCTCTTCCAAACAAGAGCACCCAGGCAAAGTCTGGAGAAGAAATTGTCTGAGGGCTTCTCATACTGAGTCTCAATGATGATAAAAAGAGCTACCTTGAAGCAATTCAGCAGGTCTGGGAACATACTGATTCACGAGAGTAGTGATGTGGTCCAGCGTTTCTCACATATTCCTCTGGAGTACCCCTGTTAGTAGGAGAAAGTAAAAGCGCACCTCTGGGATTCTAGGGCATAGTTCGAAGTGGTTTATCAAAAAGTAAGGAAGTTCTTCAACACCCTTTCCTCTTAAAAATGCATGTACATTTATATTCTATTCCATAATGTCCAATTTTATATAAAAACCACGTTGAGTTCTTCCTCAATTTTTGGAGTACAATTTATGCCCCAGAAAATAAATAAATAAGTAAATAAATGAATGAACGAAAATAAATAAATGAATAAATAAATAAGTAAATAAATAGCGTATATTGTGTATGTATCCTGTGTCTTTGTGTATGGTACACGGTCCTATACCTAGTATGGATACTGCAGATGGAGTGGACACAATACAGACTTTGTACCAGGACCGGTGTGGGTTCCAGCCTGGGCGCCACCCAGCACGTGCACGTTACTGCTCTCCTCTGTATCTGTTTTCTCCTATGTACAACGAAGATAGGAAGGCCCACCATATGGTGTCATTGGGAGGCTTTTGTGAATGAATGCATAAAAAGTACCCAGTGGAGACCCTGGTACAGCACAGAGACTCGGGAAATGTTACTTCCCTTCCTCACCTACTATCCCTCATGTGGAAAATACATTTAAAGGATAAAAACTGCCCTGGTTGCTGTGGCTCAGTGGATTGGGTGCCAGCCTGCCAACCAAAGAGTGGCAAGTTTCATTCCCAGTCAGGGCATATGCCTGGGTTGCAGGCCAGCCCCCCATGGAGGGCACATGAGAGGCAACCACACATAGATGTTTCCCTCCCTCTTTCTCCTTCCCTTCCCCTCTCTATAAAAATAAATAAATAAAATCTTCTTTAAAGAAAGGATAAAAACTGACAGAAGAGCATTCAGAAACTTTCTTGTTTGGATGAATCCAGCAAGGGAAACTTCAGAAGTAGTCAACAGAACCAAAACATCGTAGGTAGAGTTCTTATATTCGAACCTAGACAGCCAAAACCAAGAGATTTTCTGGGACCCAACAAATGCAGCTCCACTATTGGCCAACGTTAGGAAGCTCCACGATGGAAGCACCTTGCCTTCCGTCACCTGACTTAGCCAGAGTGGGGACTTGAGCCTTAGAGTTAGCGCTGCCTCCTCATAAACTACAAGTTCAGCCTTTGCTACTCACCTTCAATAATTTTTACAAAGTTATTAAGTATTTGGGTGTAATAAAAGTGTACAAAGGGTAATGAATAGTCATTGTCCACCACAAGGCTAGTGAAACAAAGTGTCACAGGTATTGGCATGCCCTGTGTATACCCCCCTTTTTCCTCCTCAGAGATAATCACTATCCTGAGCTGGGGGTTTATCGTTTTAATAGATGGGTATTTTTATAAACCCATGACCAATATATTATATTTTTCACATTAAATTTTATAATGAATGGTCATATTATATTTTTCTGAAACTTGTTTTTTATGCTTAACATTATGTTTCTGAGACTTTTACTATATAGATACAGGCAGCTATGTTTGGTTCATTTAAACTGATGTGTACTTTTCTGTTGCATCAGGTTTTTTATTACAATCATGTTCCATCATGTCCTTAATTGTTCTCTTACTCATAGACAGTTAATTTGTCTCTAACTTTTTGCCGTTCCAAACTTTTTGCTGTTTCAGTGAATGTTCTCACACCTGTCTCCTGGGGCAGGGGATCGAAAGCAAGAATTTCTTTATGATATACAACTAGGGATTGAATTGCTAGGTCTTACAGTATATGAATATGTAACTTCACTTGGCATGATTTATTGTTCTCCAAAGGAGCTGCACCAATTTACACTCCCACCAGTGATTTGTAAGAGTTCTCAATGCCCCAAGTTCTCCTAATGTCTTGTATGATCCCTCAACTCTTCTCGAACAGACTGTGTCCAAATATGACTTGTGAGTTGAATGATCTGGTATGGACCTAGTGTACACCTACCTCCTCCCACCTGCAGCCCAATATCGTTCTAACGGGTGATAGCAAAGTCCTCTGGAGAGAACTGCAGGCTCTGCCAGCCCATAGTAAAAGGAGACCAAAACAGATCTCCTACCCTGGGGCTGTCTACTTTCAGCTTCCATCCAAGAGGGTGGGCTCCACAATCTCTGTTGCACGGGACTTGGCAGAGTGCCACTCTGTCCTATGCCCCCCAAACCCTCGTTGTGGTCAGAAGTACTGAGCTCAACTATATCCACCCGAACGTTTTAGGCACCGCCGGCACCAGGAGCGACTCAGTCCCTATTGAACTAAGAAGAGAATGAAACTGAAGGTTGTTATGGAAGGAAGTTATATATTTGGGCAACTCTGAATATACAGCCCACTTTCTACCACTCCCATCTCCTGAAAATTTGGTTCAACTGGGAAAAAAGGGTTAGTAATGTGAAATATCTTACATGGATTTGTTTCAAAAGCCAAATGGTGCCATAGGAAATGCAGGGTAAAAAACAATGCACAAACGAGTAAGCAACCAAAGCAGAGTGGCAAAAAGAGAAGTTTGGGCAAATTTGTCACATCGCCCTGATTGAACCATCACTCCCGTCCTTTATGCAGCTTAGGCTCCAGCCTTTGGGAATTAGTCGATGGGCTCCCCGTTAGTGAGTTTCAGTCACCAGTCTGCACTTGACCCTGCGTCACATCGTGAACTACTATCTGCCAAGTGTGACCTCTCCACTTCCCAGCTGACGTCCAGATTCTGTTCTGTTTCTACTCACTCTTTGTTCCCCGCCTCCCCACGCCCCCGCAAAAATCTGATGCACCATTCTGAGCTGGAAGAGAGCTGGTAGATCTTAGAGTTCCATACCTTCATTTTACATTTGGGAAATCTAAAGTTGAAATGCCTAGGAAGTGACAGAACTAGGATAAATTCCAAGTCTATCTTCCTCCAAAGTTCATGCACCTTTGAATGGCACTGAAGTCTCTCAAAGAATGAGCTTACCTTAAGACTGCAAGTGTCAGGATTGGGGGGGGGGTAATGATTGAGTCGTAGGACACTCCAAATTTTAGAGTGCTAGAAGAGAAGGAAAAACCTACACAGAAATATGAGAGAGAACAACTGATGAGGGAGTTGGAACCAATATCCTGTAATGAAAATCCTGAAAAGAAAGCATTTTAAATTGAGGGAAAAGTTAACAGTGTCTATTGCTTCAAGATGAAGCCCAAAAAGTGACCAATGTATTATCAATCGGGAGATCGCTGGGGACCTGGACAAAAGCAGTTTCGGCAGAGTTGTGTAGATAAAAGGCAGAGTAAGTGGGTTAAAAGGTGAGAAATTCCAATTTTTAAATGAGAGGTAGAGACATTTTTGGCCCATTGTGTAACAACAAGCACCCCTGAACCAGGAGAAAGAGAAACAAATCCACAAAGCCCATTATTGAGGGAACTAAGAAATAGTTAAACCATAAAAACACCATATATGAGAACAGAAAGAAGAGCGGCAAATGATGTAAGCAGTGTGGAGAAAAGTCAAATATAATCTCGCAGAAGAAGTTACTGAGGAGGTACAAGCCTTGAAGCCGTGCAGAACCCTGGGAAGCTCAAAACCTGGAACTGTCAGGTACTGTAAAAGTCAAGGAAGGGCTATGTGATGAAAACTGGAATATTGTTTAAAAGTTAATCTGAGGAAGCTATTCAACCTTCAGAAACCACACACCTCCACTACATTCTGAAAGTGACCCTTTCTGTAGCTCCATCAGAGAAAAGTCTGTTCTCCGGCAAAATTAAACAAGAATGGTTTCACAGTCAGACACCAGGCATGGGAGGTGATGGAGACATCTGCAAAGCAAATGTTGCTGCTTCCAGCATTCCCCTTGTCATTCCACAATTAACACCCAAGGAAAGAGTTTGAAAACTACTTCTCTGTAGAAATAAATATCTCAGAGAGGAAAAAAAGTTATATATGCTCATGTTTGAGCATCCTCGACAACACAGAGGATCCTCAGCAAAAGAGGCTGTTGACAAAAGCTGGTCATCCACCAGTGGGCACGCCCACCGTGATGCACGATGGGATGCAGAGCTTCTGACAAGCCATGCAGTCTTGCTCATTCACTAGGAAATATAGCCAAAGGTCACTCCATGTTTTTCAAGTACTTTTTCAAGAAGTTGTGAATAGGAGTGCAAATAAATTGGTCAATAGCTGGAGGGATCACAGAAGATTAGGGTTTTTTTTTCAGATTAGAGATACTTGAGTGTATTTATATGCCGGTAATCAGCCAGTAGTAGTTTTCTTCCTGATTTGAGACATATGTGGAGTCTCAAACATTTAGAAAAAGGCTTTATATTTTGCCTGCTGCTAGTTAGGAAGTGAAAACATTCATTTCCATGGTCAACCAGAAAGGCCCAGACAAAATAGAATTCATATGTTTCCGTGGAGCTAGCGAACACACAGGAAGCCCTGATGAACTGAATTAGAGGGAAACAAGCCCTTTAGAGCGGAGCAGAGATCTGCAGAAGCTTCCATGCTTGGGGGCGGATGCCTGGTCTCAGTAAGGGCAATTGGAAAAGTAGGTCAGCTATGGACCAAGATGCTGCAGGGAGAAGGGAATCCAGCTGGACCTTAGGCAATGTTGAGTGCCGGGGAGATGGATTATCTGAAAGAGCCCCACATGAAAAAAGAAATCTATCAGCCTGACACCTCTACTACTGCCTCTCCCACACCTCTTTTCTGCATTGTTCCAAGAAAGTAGCACTGGAGAAGTTGCTGAAAAGTAGAGAGAAATTGCATAATCTTGTGGATTCTTGCATTGCTTGGATTCTGGAGTCCTACCAGGGTAAAATCTAAACATCAAACAAAAATATATGAAGCTGCACCTAACTGCCTCCCAGCTCAAATACTAAAAAAGACCACAAAGGCAGGAAAGGGCAAAAGGCTGCGAGTTGCATTAATAAGAGGAAACATACTCTAATTAAAGCAGCTGTGGCCCAGCCCAAGATCAACCTAACTCAAGGAGGATCTAAATATCAGCCCCTCATGATAAAAAGCTTACACTCTGCAATAAGTAAACAAAACAAATCAGTATTATACCTAAGTCTCCCTGCTTTTTTCCTGCATAATGTCTGAAGTACACACTGAGAGATTATAAGACGTGGGGAAAGGCAGGGTACTGGGACCCATAATCAAGAAAACATGGCAGTGGAAGTAACACACAGATGATTTAATTATTGGAAGCAGCAGAGACTTTAAAGCAACTACTGTAAACATTTTAAAGAATTTACAGAAAAAGGTGAGTATAATGTAGGAAGACATGGGAAATAAAAAAAAAAAAACACTCAAAGAACCCAATGAAAACCATGGAACTGAAAAATACAATATCTGCAGAGAAGGGATTATTGAACTTCAAAACAAGTTAATATATGTTATCTAAACTGGAAGAGAGAAAAGGAAAAGATTGGGAGGTGTGGAGAATGAGCCAGGTCTATAATTTGTGGGTTAACATCAAGTGGTCAGATGTATGTGTAATTGGAACATCAAATATGGTATTCTACACACAGTTCCCAGAAGCTTAAAGAATCCCAAGCAGGACAAATATAATGAAAGTATCACCTAAGTGTATCACAGTCAAATTTCTGAAAACCAGAATGAAGAGAGAATCTTAAAATCAGTCAGAGGAGAAGGAGGAAAGACAGACTACAAATAGAGGAACAACAATGAATATCACTGATTTTTCATCAGAAAAGAAAACATGCAATCTGGAAGACAAAAGATTAATACCTTTAGGAAATAAAGTCAAATTAGAACTTTATATCCAGTGAAAATATCCTTAAAACTGAAGGCAAGATTAAAATATTTTCAGAGGGGGGAAAAAAACCCTTAAAAAATCATCACCAACAAATCTGCACTACAATATAATAATTATAAAGGAATTCATGCGGTAGGAAAATGATACCAGGTATAAATTAGAACTACCAAAAGGAAAGGTAACAAATGATAAGTACTTTCTTAATTTCATAAAATGACAAATAATAACACCATTATAAGGTTTATTACATACATAGAAATAAAATATATGAACACACAGGCTGAAAAGGGATTATGTAGAAGTATAATATGAAAGCTTTCTTCCATTATATGAGAAGTGTTACAGTATTAACTTATGGTAGCCTATGATAAAATAAGGATGACTATTGCAATCCATAAAGGAACTGCTAAAATGGAACCAAAGAGAGGATGTTACCTTAGATCTACAGATAGTAAAAGAGAAGAAAGGCCTGGCTGGTGTGGCTCAGTGGATTGAGGACGGCTCCTATAAACCCTAGAGTCGCTTCAATTCCCAGTCAGGGCACATGCCTGGGTTGCAGGCCAGGTCCCCAGTAGGGGGCGCATGAGAGGCAACCGCACATTGATGTTTCCCTCTCCCTCCTTTTCCCTCTCTTTGAAAATAAATAAATAAAATCTTTTAAAAAATAAAAGAAGATAAAGGGATATTATGAATAACTTTATAGAAATAAATTCAACAATTATAAAGAAAATAAATAATTATCTTTGCGTGCTACTGTATATAAATTATACCTCATTTAAAAATATATAGAAAATGATCATTGGTTCAATATATATCTTCATGTCATTAATCATGTTGGCCTATTCATGGGTAAAGCCCCAAGGAGGCTATGATTTACATACATTGTAAACAAATGATCACGGTTAGTTGTGGAATTTTGGGGATCCAAAAGGAGCAGCAAAGTGTCTTTAATTAATCTTATGTTTCTCTGTTTTGTTTCACTCCACGTTTTTGTAGTTAACGCTAGGGTCATAAGGTCATCTGGAAATGCGGATGCAGCATTAGTGGTGATAGTGATGTGTGTTTACTGTGTAAGTTGAGGCTGCAAAAGCAACAACGTAGGGCATTTGAGAAAAGGCCATTTCCACAGGAGCTCTTTTATTGGAGGCGAGATGTCAACATTGCAAAGCTGCTGTTATGTGAGGGGCGCAGGGGGTGGAAGCTGTTTTGCAGCGGGAGTATCGCTGGGACACTTGGGATAAACGCTTTTGAAGAGTTTCTTGACGTGTTTATGTGTGTTCCTCTTTTCATGTTTTCATCAGCAAATATCAAAACGTCACAACACAGCTGGAATTCCAAAAAATAATCTTCATGAAGTGTAGAAAAATTCCCAGGGCCAGTGAAAAGTCCGGCAGACACTGTCCCACTTCGCCCCACCCCCTATCCCTACAAACCAGGGCAGTGCTGGGTGCAGGGTGCGTGCTCAGTAAACAGCTGTGGAAATGAATGAATGGACTGATGAATGTGCCCTAACTGGGACCATTCATTTAACAACATATCACCCACTCTAGGCCCATAATTAAGTGCTGCAGGGGTTGCAAAAGGAACACGAGACATGTGGCCTGAGAACCCTTAACTTCTAAGTAAGAACACTGGCAGACATGTGAAACCACCAAGGAAAACAGGAGACTCTTTAATAGCAGCCTGTCTCTGTCGGATTCCCGGCCTCTCTCATTTCCCAGGAAGATAACATTTCATTTGGTAATAACCAAGTCCTCAGAGAGGTTCTTATCAACCCCTTTAACAGAGCTCTCTCCCAATTTTCTTCCATTTCTAAGGGAGCATAAAAAGATAGACCCTTATTAATAGTTTTATTGTCTCAGAATTAAAACGACCCACCACTCCCATGAAACCATCTGTTTTGTTTGCTTTGATGTTGTGAGTGCGAAGAGAAGGGGCAAGGAGCGGGGAGGTGGGGCCCTAAGTCGTTTGCTCTTTGGAGAAGAGTGGTATCCTGGAGGGTGTGATCACTGCTTGGGACTGATGAGTTTGTATCTTGCCACACACAAAGCATCAAGGATAAGGACAGTTTGCAAAACAGCCTTTGCTTATTCTGGTACAAAAAAAAAAAGAAAAAGAAAAAGAAAACTCAAGAAAATACTTGTAAAGAAAAGGAAATAGGCTTAGGGAAAACACCCCAGTTCCCAGACTTTATTTGGCAGGGAAAGAAAACAGTGAAGCCAAGGAACCTTTCCCATTCCCCAAATATGCCTTTTTAACCCTCTTTTTTAGGCTTCAGTCTTAACGCAATATTCCAATTTTAGTATCACCCATATGCCCCAGACCTCACTAGTCCATGACCTAACAGTAAGACCACATTTACTTTTTTTTCACATTTACTTTTAATGTCCAACCTCCTCCCGTTAATTGTCAGAAATTAGCTCCCTTTCCCATAGTGTTTCCCAGGCGTTCCGAAGGTTCCGTGGTGCCACTTCTGTGTGCTCAAGAGCAAACCTTGATTTCCCTATCCCAGTCTCACCTCCATGCCACCTTGTCACTGCCATTTCCCTCATGAAACTGCCAGCCTGCAGGACAAAGCTGCCTCGCCCCACCATGACAGCCATGCCACCCTCTGCCTCCTAGGGGTGGCCTTGTTGGAGGACACCATTCTCATTGTTCCCCTTCCTTCTAGCTCACAGATATGTGTCCTTTTTCATTACCAAACAACAGAGTTGAAATCAAACTATGCCTTTTGATGGGATTTATTGAAACATTGGGGTAATGTAAAGACGCACAACATAGAGAATGGTGTATAACCGCCACACGGGCACAGACCTGGTCAGTTACCGGGTCAGCTCCTGCCTGGCCTCCCTCCACGGGGCCAAGTGAAACTAATCACTGGCCAAGGTTGACCTCTTCTCAGATGATTAACAGTGGAGACGTCTGTTCCCTCCTCTCACCTCTTCAGTAAATATTTGTTGAATGTCCAGAATGGTCCGGGTACTGGAGTAGACACACAGGATACAGACACAGGAGATATAGTGGAGACCAAAACAGACATGGCCCAGATCTCAATGAGTTTAAAGTCTGGAAATAGGAAAAAAATAAAAAGCTAAACAAATAATTACATAATAAAATGTTATAAAAAGTTCCCAAGTGCTATGAAGCAAAGGTTGTGGGTTCCATGAGGAAATCTTATTGAGGGAGCTCATCTGAATTGAATGCAGTCGCAACTTACATGTTTATTGAGGAATAGACATGTAACTTGGGACTGAAGGCTGGGTGATAATTTGCCCGGGTAAGAGCTAGGCAAAGAATCTCCACAGTCCCCAGACAGCAGTCACAGCAGAGGGGAAGGGTCTGTTGGAGAAGGAGCTCAGGGAGACCAGTGGGGCTCAAGTGAAGAGAGTGGAGGCGGGGGGATGCTAGATGGGGCTGTGAGGGAGGCACCTGAAGGCCAGGGCAAGGACTGGGGGGTTATCCCCAGTGTAATTGACTGCTGCTGAAGGGCTTTGAGCAGGGGAGTGAATGGAATGTTTGACCAATATTTTAAGAACCTTCTGGCAGCCATGTGGAGGATGAATGTAAGAGGGTCAAGAAGGCGGTCAAAAGATAGCTAGTGACTCGCCCCGTGGTCTAAGCAAGAAGTGATGGGGGCTCAGACCATGGCGTTGGCAGAAGAGCTGGAGAAGTGTCAGAACTTAGAATATAGCTAACGGAATTTGATGATAGATTATGTAGGGGAGAAAGGAGAGCCAAGGTACGTCAAGGAAGCCTTCTAGTTTTTGACTTGGGCAGCTGGGCTGATATCTGGGCACTGGTAAGAAAATCAAACAATAGTCTGTACATTTCCCAAAGTCTGAATTACCTGGCCTTCCCTACTCCACCTGAGAAGCATACGTAGCCCAGGCCAGGGGCAGGCTCGGGTGAACCCCTCTTCAGTTTGTCTTTTAAATGTTCCAACAGCCCGGCGATCCAGCTTCACCCATGGCCACCCCATTACATTAGTTTTAACAAAAGGTTAGTTTTACATTAGACTTCCTCCCAAAGCAATTGCCAGAATAGAACAGTAATAAACTTCATTCTTTCATTCAAAAGAGAAACAGCCTATCACGGAGATTGAAAGCAGGACCTCTAGGTTCAAATCCCACCTCTGTCACTTAGTAGTTAAGTGGCTTTAGGAAAGTTCCTTAGCCTCTCTGTGACTCAGTTTCCTTCTCTGTGAAATGGAAATAGCAGTGTTGTCTATTAAAAAGAGCTGTTATAAGGCATAAATGAATTAATTGTGTGTGGTATATTTCAAACAGAGCTTGGCACACTTAAATATTCAGATGGTGTTAGAAATTGCTATTGCTCTCTACTAACTCAAGTGTTAACCAAAAACTTCCCACTTCTCCAGCACTGTTGTATGCTGGGAGGCTGCTTAGCAGAGTAGAAAGTCTTTCTGAGTTAGAGTTGAATTCAAGTCTCTGATTTTCTGCCTAACCTCTCTGAACCCATTGTTTCACCTGTAACATGAGGGCAATATTACCCAACGTGAGTGGTTATTGTGAAGATGAAAACAAGTCTTTGTGCAGGGCCTTGTATGTAGTGGATGCTTAATAAATGTGAGGTTCTTTCTCTACTCAAAAGAAGCTTCCCTCCCTAACTTAAATAGTGCACCTCAAACTTTTCATAGGCTTAAGTTTGTGAATAAGGTTAATGTTTTTTCAGAAATTAAACTTTCTTGCCCTCTGGGCATAGTATGGGGCCATTTAAAAGACAGGAACACATCTTACATCCCAGAGAGAATGGTCCACAAAGATTCCATTTGATCCCCAGACCATTCATGTTTCCCATTCTCAGTCGGACCCTTTCCTGATGCCATAACCCACTTCCTCTTCCTGCCCCAAGGCCACCGTGAGCAACCAGAGTAAGAAAACACAGGCACCGGCCCACAGAAAACACTCTTGGTTGTCCTGGAAAGCAGAGACTGCCTAGACTTGTTTTCAAAGCTGACTACACCGTTTCCTTTGGCACAACAGTGCGGGTGGCAGAGTTCGCTCCGGATGCCTGCCCCTCCCACCTGCGGTCCTCATGTTGGCCTTGCCCTGGCTTCTGGGTGCTTGCCTCTTTCTGGTTCACAAGAGCCATTTGCATCATGATATAAAGGTGCCCGAGTCGCCGATTGTCCCTCAGGAGCAGTCGCATTTTAAGGCCCATTTCTAATGTAGAATGCAAACTTTGTCCTGTTGATGAAATGGAAGTTGTTCGTGAGCAGATGGAGATTCCTGAAGAAGCATCCTTCCCCTCTGTCCTTGAATTCCCTCTCATCCTACATACACTATGGCTGACCCTAAATGGATAGTGTACTACAAAGACTTTCCCTCTGATAGGCTTTTTGGGGACCACTGGGGCAATATCCACTATCTATGGAGATAAGAAAAAAAGGAATGCCTATGACTATTAACAGCACATTAAAAAATGCTGTAATATGATTAATGGGGTGTTTCTGGATTTCAGAGAACAAATTCGCCAAGGCCTTGAAGAACTGCAGAAGGTCCTGCCAGGAGGAGACACTTACATGCATGAAGGATTTGAAAGGGTAACTTTAAAACAATTTTCAACTCCAAATGTAAAGTGTGATGTGCAAACATCAGCATAAGGATGGCTGACGAGATAAGGTACATGCGTTAAGGGAACTGCACAACACCCAGTGGCCAGAGAGTAAAAACAATGTCCCATAAACTTGTACGCTGATAACACTCCCCGAAAGCACTGAAGAAATCTCTGCTCCTCCCCTGACGCTGATGAAAGGTTTGCCGGCGAATGCTTGGCTGGCACTCGGGAGGGAGTCATGCCACATGGACAGACATCCTCTCCATTCCCGAGGTCGCCTTTTCTACAGGTTGCTTCAGAATTCTGAGACAGAATTTCAAAGACTTCAGTCTTCAGGAAAACAAGTCCCTGTCTATTAGATTCATATTCACATCTATGTTACTTACATGTCAGGGTGACTTTGGGTGAACATCACCCACTGATATTTGCCTGAAGCCTGGGTGGGTTACTGGAAAAAGCAGGACTGAGCCGACTGAGCCGCGGCTGCAGGTCCAGCCCAGAGCCCGCCGCCCAGGGCGGCGTTTCAGCAGCGAGCAGTGCTGTGTGTCTAATGGCTCCTTCTTGTGTTTTTCAGGCCAGCGAGCAGATTTATTATGAAAACAGTCAAGGTGAGACTATATTATCAGTTACCATTATGAATTATTTAACTCTTTTTCTGTTTGTTTCTGGAAAAGTGCCTCAGTAATTTCATGTTTTTAAAAGACATATCGGATATTGCCCATAATCCTTGGACACACACTTCGTCCCGAGGAAGGAATGCATAGAAAGGTGACACGTGCTAGGTCCGATTCTCCTATCCTGTTGACGTCAAGAAGAGTGGTATGACAGCAACTAGATCCCATTGTGGGCTACAGTCTGCAGTGCCTGTAAACAGTTCTGCATTGAATTCATTAAATTACTATATACTTGGATGGGTTAGTAAAGTTTTGGGTTTTTGTGTCAAATTTAATTTTCTTATCCTTCTCTGGTCTCCAAGCCCCTTCATTACTGTGATTGTATATATTAAGAGTAAGACACCAGTTTGGTTTAAAATTTCTTTCATTTAAATGAAAAAAAATGTGTACTTAGTAGAATGCCTGGCACATGGAACTAATATTTATTATTATTATTTTAGCTATTATTACTGTTACTATAGTGTCTTTTATAGATAGCATTTCTTTATCCGAGGCAAATCTCTTTTAAAAGATTTAATATTGCCCCGGGGATTTTCCTCGCAGGCCTTAGAGGTGTCCACTTCTGATTTCACGCCAAAGTACAATAAAGTAGGTCCAGTATCAACACCGCCACTAGTTAGTATACATCAACCACCAGCAATGTTATTAGAAGCCTAAAAATCGCTGGAAGAATTCTAGCAGGTTTCGCCAACTGCCGTAATTCAGTCAGCTTGTAAGTTACCGTGACGAGCGCTGTCTGCCCAGCTCTTCAGGGGGCGGTGCGTGCGCTCAGCTGCAGCAGGTGAGAAGGACTCCCGAACAGCCCAGGTGGCAGAGAGTGCTCAGGCCTCGGTGACCGTCACACGGGCTGTTCCTAGAAATAGGAGAAATTTGACGCACTGGAGCTACGAGCTATCAGTCCAGAAACCATTTCACCAGGTTTGGGCCAATTTTTGGCCAAAACACAGAAACAAAGCCTGCCCCCGCTCCCCCGCCCCCCGGAGTCTGTCTCCGCATTCTTCTTCATGCTGGAATTGCTGCCAGTCTCGAAAGAAAAGTTGTTGATTCTCACAGTGTTGACCGGGGGTGGCTGAGCTTATAACAGATGGACTCCTGGGGCTGAGAGAAGGTGTCCCTCCGCGCGGCAGGGTGGACTCAGTGGGTCTGTGTTGTGTTGCGCAGGATACAGGACAGCCAGCGTCATCATTGCTCTGACTGATGGGGAACTCCACGAAGATCTCTTTTTCTACTCCGAGCGGGAGGTAAGCGACAGTCTGGCCTGTGTCTGTCCAAAAAGACACGGGAAGGGCTTCTTCCTTCTGAAATGGGCTGTGATCTCTGTACTTGGCCGAAATGATCGTTGTTCTTCGTAAAAAACCCTGGATAGAGTAGTGTCTTATATGTAAAACAATAATAAAATTTATTTTATAAAGTGAACCTTCATAGAGGGACGGGGGCTGGATGGAGGCGCGCAAAGGTGGGAGGGGGATGGGGGACACTGTGACAGTGTCAACGATAAAAAATGAATCTTTGTGTCTTATACCTGGTAGATATTTTTCCCCTTTCAAACTACTTCTATGTTTTGGGGGAGGGGATAAAAATATCTACCGTGCCTTTATTAAAAGCACAATATTGATACAGCAGTTTTGAAATACTATATATCATTTTTAAGCAAAAATACTTTTTTTCTGAATTTTCCTATATATTTTCTACTAAAAACAGGAAGGGAAAGAATTTCTTAAAATATGTAAGAGCAAATCTTGGCAGAATATATTAATCATTGAGATTCTCACTCTAAGAACCAAAATTGAACATTAATTGGTGGCAAAGTAAATTGTAATCTCTCCTTCAATGTTTCTTTTTTCCTTTACTTTTTACTTTGTATTCTCATAAAATACTCCTCAAAGCAAATGAAACTTTTGAAACTCTAAATGAAACTTTTGAAACTCTAAATGAAACTTTCAGTTTGTATAAAGAGATTCAGTAAAAAAAGTTTTATTCCAAAATTAAAAAGTAGTGTATATATTTAGGAAATCCTTTCCATTCAAGTTTTAGATGTAGGAGCTATATGTATAAATGGTCCAAGGAAACCATTTAACCATGGGAATGTATTAAAGGCTTATTCAGGCCAAGTTAGAAAGAAACGCACTGAGGAAAAAGGCAGGGAGGGAGGGAGATTCAGGTCTCTTGGGGAGCAGTTAATCAGAACATTACACTTGAGAACCAAGATGGCGGCGTAGGTAGACACACTGCGCCTCCTCGCACAACCAGAACTGACAGAGAATCGAACAGCAAGGGGGACCAACACCAAGGAAACAGAAAATAATCATTCATCCAGACTGGTAGGAGGGGCGGAGACGGCACTGGGGTGGAGAGGACTCGCGTGGCTGTGGCGGGACTGAGACTGGCGGAGTGTGGGACAAATGGCGCAGGCAGTCCGAGCACTAGCAGACCCTGCGGCCCCACATCTGCGCAGATAAACCGAGAGGGCCGGACTCAGAGTGGCGGAGAGTGGGGCAGGCAGAGTGGCGGATAGCACATTGCGGCACCACATTCGCCCACAGATAAACCGGACAAACGGCGGGCAGAGAAGCAGACCGCTGCGCAACCCAGGGCTCCAGCTCGGGGAAATAAAGCCTCAAACCTCTGATTGAAAGCGCCCCTGGGGGTTGGGGCGGCAGGAGAGACTCCCAGCCTCACAGGAGAGGTTGTTGGAGAGACCCACAGGGGCCTAGAGTGTGCACAGGCCCACTTACTCGGGAACCAGCACCAGAGGGGCCCAGTTTGATTGTGGGTAGCGGAGTGAAAGACTGAAATCCGGAGGAGAGTGAAGCGGGCGCCATTGCTCCCTCTCGGCCCCGCCCCCACGTACAGCATCACAGCCCAGTGACCAGCGTTACCCCGCCCTGGTGAACACCTAAGGCTCCGCCCCTTAAAGTAACAGACGCGCCAAGACAAACAAAAAAAAAATGGCCCAAATGACAGAACACTTCAAAGCTCCAGAAAAAATACAACTAAGCGACGAAGAGATAGCCAACCTATCGGATGCACAGTTCAAAGCACTGGTTATCAATATGCTCACAGACTTGGTTGAATCTATTCGAAAAACAGATGAAAAAATGAAGCCTATGCTAAGAGAAACAAAGGAAAATGTACAGGGAACCAATAGTGATGAGAAGGAAATTGGGACTCAAATCAATGGTATGGACCAGAAGGAAGAAACAAACATTCAACCAGAAAAGAATGAAGAAACAAGAACTTGGAAAAATGAGGAGAGGCTTAGGAACCTCCAGGACACCTTGAAACGTTCCAACATCCGAATTATAGGGGTGCCAGAAGGAGAAGAGGAAGAACAAAAAATTGAAAACTTATTTGAACAAATAATGGAGAACTTCCCCGATCTGGCAAAGGAAATAGACTTCCGGGAAGTCCAGGAAGCTCAGAGAGTCCCAAAGAAACTGGACCCAAGGAGGAACACAACAAGACACATCATAATTACATTACCCAAGATTAAACGCAAGGACCTACGTCCAAGATTACTGTATCCAGCAAAGCTATCATTTAGAATGGAAGGGAGGATAAAGTGCTTCTCAGATAAGGTCAAGTTGAAGAGGCTCATCATCACCAAGCCCTTATTATATGAAATGTTAAAGGGAGTTACCTAAGAAAAAGATCAAAAATAGGAACAGTAAAAATGACAACAAACTCACAGTTATTAACGACCACACATAAAACAAAAACGAGAGCAAACTAGGCAAACAACTAGAACATGAGGGTTGTCAATAAGGGAGTGGGAGGGGGAGAGGGGAGTAAAGGTACAGAGAATAAGTAGCATAGATGATAGGTGGAAAATAGACAGGGGGAGGGTAAAAATAGTGTAGGAAATGTAGAAGCCAAAGAACTTATAAGTATGACCCATGGACATGAACTATGGGGGGGGAATGTGGGAGGGAGGGGGTTGGGCAGGATGGAGTGGAGTGGGGGGGGGGGGAAATGGGACAACTGTAATAGCATAATCAATAAATATATTAAATAAATAAATAAATAAATAAATAAATATTTATGTATTTAAAAAAAAAAAAAAAAAAAAAGAACATTACACTTACCTCAAGCTCTTGGCTAATATTTAACTTCAACTTAGATTCCTCCACAAGCAAGAAGTATGTATCCAGTCATTCATTCATTCCTTCACTCAGCGTTAACTGAGAGCTTGGCATGTGCTTTGTTGGACTTTATTGGACTTTGTTGGACACTAGGGACACAGAGGGTCAGTAAGGCACAGTTGCCGCCCTCCTGGGCCTTACCACGTAATAATGGTCAGCTTGTCGAAGCCTCTGCTGACAAAGGGCATGAGCAAATCATGTGGGTGAACACATTACTCCCCCCACAAGTAACTAAGACAAAGGATAATTCATATGGGAAACACGCAAGTAAGTGTGACAGGCACTCCCTGAGCATTTGGGAAATAATTTCTATACTCTGAAGTTAAAACTATGTAATGGGAATGCGACTGGCACATCTTGCTACCAAACAACTGTCAAATACAGTAAAAACCCTAATAAGGAAGTAACTGAATATAAAATAAATGATAGTTGTCAGATGCTTAAAATAGGGGTTAGTAGAAAAGAATTTTAGGTATGGCACATACAAACTTGGGAAAATATTTGGAGTGCCAATGCCAATAGAAAGAGGGTTTCTGAAAAAAGAAAGATAAAACTGAAGATATATAAAGAAAATGAATCTTTCCATTTTTGATAACTCTATATAAAGCCCAACTGGAGGAAAAATGTCACAGGAAAAGAAGTTGGTATAGATAAGGCTGGGGCTAGACTGTGTCTAAAGTTTGTTTTATCCTGAAAGCCTAAAGAAATATTTCTAACATGAAAGAAGAAAGATATATGTTCCTATCCCTCCTAAAACTCAGTGTTAGTCACAAGTGGGTTTGAATATTAACAGAGAGGGGGGAAAAGAACACAGTTCAAATTAATGTGCACATATTGAGTGCCTACTGTATGTCTACTATCAATTATTTATTAAGCATCTACTGTATTTACCAAGGATTTCCAATTCTTGTTTTCTGTTTTGAAACATAGAAGAACTTGGAAATCAGTTATCAAAGCCTTTCACACATGAGATATTAAAATCAAGCCAAAACCTGGATGTTATTTTTCATGTTGCCTTCTCAGTGCTTAATTGTAGAAAAGGCCATGGGTACATCTACTCAAATATAGACCGTAATCCCCATACCATTAAGCCAGTGTGTCCTCTGGCAATGAAAAGTGGCTTTATTCACAAAGGGTACTGACAGTCATGAGCATCGGCATCATTCTAAACCTTGCGCGAGGAGCTCCGCATTAAACATCTGTTTAATCCCGTGACGCTTTACAGAGCAAAGCTAAGTGTCACATCCAGGTATACCGAGTTCCAGAGGCCGTGACCTTTCCATTAGGCCATGCCACCATCACAGAGGAAGAAAAGGTGTGCCAATAAAAATTCATCAGAGAAATAGAAAAGATAAACATTTCCTCAGAATAGTAACATGACTTACATTTGCCTACAGTTTCTCTTTCCTCTCTTTGTCTTTCAAAGACCATTTCTGTGGCTTTCTCATCACTTCCCATCGGACTGATCACCCTTCACGTCTATCATGCATTACACTAGAACAGACGTTCACTGGAGTGTAAGCTCTTTGGGGACCGGGATTACCTTCTCCATTGTGGTACCTGGTACATAGCAGGTGCTCAGCAAATACCTGATCATTGCAGTTAGCCTGGCTATTCCAAAAGGGGTGTGTTTGCCGCTGCTTCTCACTCTAGTGTCTTCTCTTTCGTTGCACCAGGCTAACAGATCCCGAGACCTTGGTGCGATTGTTTACTGTGTCGGCGTGAAGGATTTCAATGAAACACAGGTATGACTATGAATTTCCTTTGTTGGGGGGCATAATGCTTGTGAATAACTCAGTACAGAGGGTGCACCAGCAACATACATACCTGCTAAGCAAACGTATGAAATGGAAGGAATGCGAAGCAGGAAGGGGGTTATTGGATGGGTAAGGGCGGTGAAGCCATTTGCTGATGCACTTGGGGGCCCTTCACACAGACCATCCAGGCAGCATCTTTGCTGGTAGATGCTAAATTGCCAAGGTGTCCAAACAGCTCTGAGTTAACTTGGAAAACTCGTTGGTTGTTTTTCCTTTTTTAATGTGATAGATCTTATTTTTTAAATTTAAATGGCAAACATCCCTTTTCTCCCATGAAACATGCAGTGCATTTTCAATACAAAAAAAGGGGCAAATAACTGGCAAGTGGACAAAAAAGTATGTATAAGTATATATAAACAAATTGTGAAAATTTCCTAACAATCCAAATGAATGTTACTCAGTGTAGTTTGTAATTTCTTTTTGTTTTAATAACACGGGACTGTGCTCATGATATGTTGTTAAGTGAATAACCTTGGATTACAGAACGCTGGACATAGTATGAGCGCACTTTTTAAATAAATATGCGTATGTGTGTAAACAGTTTTTCTATAACTAGGAAAGACTGTATGTGTGTGTATATATGTGTGTGTATATATATATATCAAATTAACAATAATAGAAATGTGATGGATGGAAGGATGGATGGAGAGATGAATACATGGATTGTGAGCAACTTTTTAAAAATGTATTCTTACAGTTCTGGGTTTTCTGGAATTTCCCAATGACTGTGTGTTACCTTTGCAATCAGTAAAAACCCTGGCCATGCTATGACTGGGGTAGTCACAGAAGTGCCAGAGATGTGGGGGTAGAAAACTCCCAGGGCATCTCTCCTTCCTCCAGTCCTCTGCTCCATAAAGCAGGAGCAGCCACACCACCTGAGGGTCTTTTCCTCGCTGAGTAGGTTGAGTCAACATAAGGGTCCCCATTCACTGCCATACCCAACACAAAAGCCTGAATTTATTTTTAAAGTGGTTCTGAGAGGAAACTTGAGTTTGTTAGGTTCAAATATAGTTGCCAACAGAAGTTTGGGTGAATGGGAGAAAAATGAGCCAATGGCCTGCCCCCAAATCCATAAATACAGGAACCCAGGCCAAATGTTCATCTAGCTGAGCAATCTTACCTCTGCTCCTAAGGAAAAAAAGCACTAAAACAAATGTAGAAGCTGGAGCCAACCCTCCAGGCTCGCTCCAGATAGCCCGCTGGTAAGCTCATTATTACTGAGGGCTTCTCAGTGAGGCCCCTGAGCCAAGTCAAAGCCTTGAGTTCCCCTGAGTCCTAAAAGTAGGTGGAGTCCCCTGAACCATTGGCTTTCCTCAGTTCTCCACATCCAAGCGTGACACATCTGTGTGTGTGTGTCTGTGTTTGTTCTCAGCTGGCCCGGATTGCGGACAGTAAGGACCATGTATTTCCTGTAAATGACGGCTTTCAGGCCCTCCAAGGCATCATCCACTCAGTGAGTAGAGCCCCTCCTTTGAGACTGGACGCTCGGGCACTTTCTGACCCTGATCTGCTATAAATACCACAGTTCCATCCTTCTGAGGCTGGTGTGTTCCTGCTTGAGAGAACATTCCTTTGTATATCTTCGTATTCGTCCTATCCCACTCCTGCCTCCTGCCTTTCACACCTGTTTCTTTTTCCTTCTCCTGTGCCAATTCTACCCGACAAGGGAAAATGAAAAAGTGAAGGGAACCCTGCTCTGGCAGCCAGCCAAACTTCAGGCAGCCCCTAGTTCTTAGGCTGGAAAGACTGTGGCTGATGGTGTACACTTGACAGACCTCAGCTTTCCCAAGCCTGACTGCATGCAAGCTGCCCTCAGAGAATTTGTAGGTTCAACCATCATCACTTGACCAGTGGGGGCACTTTCAACAAGTGGTTCTCTACTTTGGCTGCCCATTGAAGTCACCTAGAGCAGGAGTTTTTAAGATCTTCCCAGGTAATTTTAATGGAACCCCTGCTTAAGACCTATAGTCCCCAAATATCAGGGCTGCAGTGTTTCAGGGTTTGCACAATCACCAGCCCTCCTTTCCATCCCTGGTTTTTTACCACCCTTTTCCTGTCAGTGAACAGGACACTGGCGCTTCCAAGGCCTCTCTTTCCCACCTTCCATACACAGGCCAGACTCTTGGTCCTCCTGGCCTATTGGATGACGCAGGTCTGTAAAACCTCAGCCAGAGGTCAGTGCGTGTGCTGCACCTGCAGTGAAGTCCAGAGACACTGCAGCTTCTCCCTGTGAGTTCTGGGACCAGGCAGACAGCAGTGGTTTCTCCACTTGGAGCTCACCAGGCTCAAGACCGGGGGCTTAGGATGCAAATTCGGAGCTCTGAGGATCACTGTCCTCTTAAGATGTCAAGGGTAGTCTGGGCACAGAGTGTACCAGCCAGGGGCTCGGGACCTACCCAGCTCCCCCAGACTGACGCTATGAAACCTCCAACATGGATGTGCCTTCCCGCTCCCCCTCCCTCCCTCCAAGGTTTGCTAAGAACACCAGCAGAGTGGGAAGTAAGAACTTTGGAGCTGGTCAGCCCAGAGTTTAAATGCAGGCCCAGCAAGTTACCATTCATAGATCCTGAGATGAGTTATTTCACTTATTTTCTTATTTGTATAAGGGTTTAGTGATAAGACTTCTATCATAGACTTGTTTAAGGATTCAAGAGATAACACTGGTGAAAATACTTAATATCTTTCCAGACACACAAGACCGCTATGTACTCAGGGCATATGAATTATTCCCTCTCCCATGTTCCCTCACCATTGTATGAGAGACATTAATGTCAGATTCCCCCAATCCTCTAAATTTTCTTGAACATATATAGAAATCACCTGGGAATCTCGTTTATAATACTCATTCCCAGGTTATATTCTCAAGGGCTTCTTCTGTAGTCAGTATGGGATGGAGCCCAGGAATCTGCATCTTTAACATCTGTACTTTTAAATAAATGCCCCAGGTGTACTTTCAGAACGTTGGTATGTGTGACCTTAAGTTTTCAGGTTTATGACAGATAATCCCATGTCTTGTTGGGAACTCCTGTCTTACCCATGCACATGTGACAGTCATCTTTTCCAAGATGTGTTTGTTTGCCAGGAACAGAAACTCGCTCAAACTCCCTTACCCAGAAATCGGAAATAATTGACAGGATAAAGAAGCATCAGTCCCAATTATGGACCCCCATGTGAGGGGCCCCTGCTGCAAATGACTCCTGGGGTCAGTGGGGCATATTTAACAACATAGGCAACAAGAACTGCAAAACAAAACCCAAATGGTGTAAGACATGATTAACAGCAGGTCTGCGGCCTGATCGTGAAACCTTCGGAAGCTCTGAGGTGGGTGATTCTGCGCTGGAGCCTTCGTGAGAAAGTGGGGCAGACTTGAACCTTGAACCACTAAGGAGGGATGATGGGCAGCACCAGAGAAGAGATGACATGACCTCAGCCAAGAGCAAAGCATATTCCAAGGACAATAAATACACCTGTGTATCTGGTGGGAGAGTTTGGGTAGAAAAGCTGGGAGTAATGGGAGACAAGCTGAGACATTGGGTTGGAACCAGATTGACAGGAGCCCTGAAGAGGCTTTAACTTCAGCTTGGTGGGTGTAAGCACTGAAACTTTTGAATGTCTAACAAGTGATATTTAAGTAGAGAATCCGAGGGCAGTGTGTATTTAGAAGGGAGGCTGGGGAGACCCAGAGGCAGGAGCTCAGTCCTGAGGCCACTGCAGATGTCGTGCCTGCAGAGGGCTGGATTCTGAACAGGGCGTGTGCCCACCTCATTCAAGAGTGGGTCCCTCCTCAAATAATCTGAATTTTTTCTATCTGTATAAGTCACCGTTGTCCTTAAATATTTCATCCTTAGCAACTCACCCAAGATCCACTTGAGCCTGGGAGTTTATAAAGCTCTGCTTACCCCCTAATGGAAATAACTCCAAAGAAGTTTAAGCAAAAATGTCTCCCTAAATGGGAAAAATAATAATAATTTGAGACTCCAAACTTTTAGCTGAATGATAACATTCTTAGGAGCTTTTATCTGGGAGTTATGCTGGTGGTTTCGATCCTTCCAGTACTTAAAACCCGTATTTATGGTGGTTGTTAATTTGTTTGCTTGGACAGAGAAACAGGGACAAGCACAGCAGGGCTCATCTTTCTCAAGTCAGACAGAAATAATTATGGCCTAAAAGCTGGCTATTTTTAAGGAGTAGGTTCATTTCTCCTGGATACTGAAAAGAAAGCTCTCATGTTCCCCCCATCTGAAGCATCTAATGCAGCTTGTTCCCATGGATGTTGTTTTGTGGCTAATCATTTTCTCGAAATAAAGCAGGACTGGGCTTAATTATCCAAAATAAGGGTGCAGGGCGGCTTTCAATAAGCTCAAATGGTTTATAAAGTTCTCCACCCATAACGACTTTATTTTTAGGATGCAGGGGCTAATATTTATTTCAATGAGTACTCACGAAGTACTCATTGAAAACCTTTTATGGTGGACTCTGGCCATACAATTACAAGTAAAGCAGACAGACTCTGTCCTGGTGGAGTTTATCATCTCGCGGGAGGGACACATAAAAACAAGTAAATAAATGTGTATAATTAAAATTGTGATATATGGTATAAAAGAAGTAACATATCACAACACCAATATTACGAGTGAAGGGGTTGACAAAGAACACGGGCTCTTTTGGAGAGATGACCTGAAGCAGGAAATGGAGCTTTTCATTGGAAGAGCATGGATAGAATAGTCCTGGCTGAGCAGAGCCCTAGAAGGGTGCAGCACTTAACATGGAGGATGGCCGAGGATGAAGTGAAGAAGCAAGCAGAGGCTAAATCACGTGGAGCCTTGAAGGCCATGGTATTTTACTGTGGGGACAGTGGGAAACTGTAGCCAGACACAAAGTGATAGGATGATAGGAAAATCATGCTTGAAATCAAGATTCTCACGGAATCCCGAGATCGTGGCACTTTATCCATATCCCCTTTAGGTGATGAATAAATAGACACTGAGGATCAATAATAATTAGACACTTAAAGAAGAAGAAAAATCAGTATGATTTATTGAGCATCTTCTCTGCACCAACTCCTCTGCTAGGCACTTCAAAAACCCCTCTCTGAAGAAGGACTCATTATCCCCATTTTACAGGTGAGAAAACTGAGGTGCGGGAGGGTTGGAAAAACTGCCCCAAGTCTGCCTGCTCATATGGTGGAGTGGGGAATTTGAACCTGGGTCTGGCTGCAGAGATCCTGCTCTTTCTACCATACTTGGCTGCGAGTGTCTGAGGAAATGGAAAATCACCACTCAGGAAAATCACCTGGATTCATCAAGTCCCTGGATTCTCTGCTTCCTCAACCTGACTCCTGGGGTTTGGTCTTTTCACTGTTCCTCAACCCTCTCTACTTTAAGGAAGGAGTCCTCATGTGTCAGATTTGTATAATGTGTTATTTTTCCAAGTGCGCTTACCTGTTTTCCATTTCAGTTTCCCATTGGTGTGACATAGGGAAAAGGCAGAAAGAAATCAACAGCTGTAGATAACAGATTTTGGGGCCAAACATTGTCCCTTTATCCCATTTAATACCATCCCGTTTAAAAATCATAACAACGCTATGAAGGAAGTACTCTTCCCAATTTTACAGGTAACAGAACTGAAGCTCAGATAACCTACTCAAGAGCCCACAGCTGTAATGGGGAGTATGGGGTTGGAACCCAGTTCCACAACTCATTTCCTTAGGAAGGTAAAATAAAAATACCACCATTGCATTGAGTGAGTTCTCGTGTGCTAGACACCGTGGAAATCATTGCACACAGTCATCAAATTCTCATGACCATGATTTAATGTATTGTTACTCCTTTTACAGAAGCAGGTACTCTAGGCACAGAGAAATTAGCTAACTTGTCCAGGGCCACACATCGGTCGGGCTGTGTGATCCAGACTAGACCCAGGTCTGTCTCCAATGGTCATTAGGAGAATGACCACAGTGTTCTACTGAATCACGTGTCTAGGCCAGGGAGAAGCTCCGTGGCAGAGCGGGAGACACTGACAACCGAAATTGTGAAATGGCCTGATGCAGCTCGCCCAGTTCCAGTAGCAGCAGGACCAGGCCCACGTGGTGTGACCGGAGTGCACCATGGGTGGGCGGGCAGCTCTGAAAATCTCAAGCTCTGCTCAGTGGATGAATTTCCATCATGATGCGACACTGGCAGCTTGATACAGGCCGAAAGGAGCATCTTTCTCCACACTTGATCAGGACTCTGCCTCTGAGAACAGCATTCCTACTAGCTTTTGCAGAATCCAGTTGATAAAATTATAAGACAAAATTTGGTTGGTTGGAAGATTGCAGCCCTTTAAGCCAGTAAAACTATAAAGGAAGAAACTATTCCTTTGCCTTCTGTTATTGTGGCTTCTTCAGGGAATTTCCAGTGACCACAACTAGTAAGCGTAGTGCCAGCCCTCAAACGAAAATGTGAAGCAAAGGTCCAACCAGGCTCCGGGTGTTTGTTTCTTTATCAAAAGTGCAGCAGGCAGTGAAACGGGAACCTGCCTGAAAGCTGGGTTCAAATAACACTGAAATGGGTCTGCAGCTTTGAATCCCAGCACCTGGCCTGGTTACTGAGCTGCCGGCTCCTACTCCCCGCTGTCCCCTCTTCGTGTGCAATTGAGGGTGGTGCCTGGAACCAGGCACCCTGTCCATGAGGAGAAAACCCCAGGCACTGGCACCAAGCCATCTCCATCTAGGAGCATTTCCTTAGAATAAATATCTGAGCTTGCATCAGGCTTCCCATTAATGGGAGGGTAAGTCAGTGCATGTTTGATCAACATCTGCATGTTTGATTGACATCAAGTATTGAGCAAACAACTATATTTGCAAGAATTTCTTGCAAGTTTTGGCATGAACATCCTTGTTATCAAAGAAGCTAGAAGATCAGCTAAACTGAGGAGTAAATCTATTCCATGGTGTATACATATTTATTTTCTTTATGAAAACCATGTCCTGTGCTGACCTCTCCCTTCTGCTCATAGGAAGGTGAAAGAAATGCAGCCCCTAATGTGGCCCAGTTCCTAGCAAAGCTATGACAGAAGGCAAAGCCTGTCTTTACAGCCTTCCTTCCACCTACTCTTCCAAGACCCCACTAGGAGCTGCTCAGGGTTTCCCTCCAATCGCAGCTGCATCACATTCCACGGTCCTGGAAAGTGCCTGTTTTGACTGAACTAATCCTCTTTCCAGAGCTCTCAGAGGCGGAGGACCATTTCTGCAGCAGCCTCCCTTCATCTAAATTGGGCTTATTTGATTGGATGAAACCCCTTCTCCTCCTTTGCCCCATTTGAATGCTGCCTCGAGGCCCTGATCCAGTCTTCTATTCTCCATGGAGCCTGCCCTGGTTGCTCCTTCACCAGAAACTCTCCTTGCCTTGAGCTCCGCCAATGTTGGAACCATTCGCCTGACTCTTGGATCTTTGTCATGCTCTGTGCCATTCCTCTGGGTCCATTGCCAAGCTGTGTGATCACAGAAGACTGCCCCAATTGTCGTCTTTCCTATGGTGTCCAATGTCGTGCTGCGCCCACTTATTCATTGTAAAGCAGCCCAGAGGGGTGCACACCCTTCATGACCTACACTGCATGACAAGGGGCATTTGTGTGACTCTGTGTCTTATAAAATCCCCTCGGTCCTTCCCCGACCCTCTCTTCCAAGATAGTATCTCTAAGAGATGGCATTTTGGGTTCCACGCTCATTTGCAGGCCTGGAAACAGAAATAGAATCAATTGTAGTTTCTGTAATGAGCAGAAAATCTTTTTGAAAAAATTATGTGCCTCAGCAGTCATTAATTAGACTCAGACTTTGCAGTCTTTCAGGCCAGGCATTCCAACTAAGCTATTACTTCTATTTGGCTTATTAAAAAGTCCAAGTGTAATAAAAATTCCCATAGCTCGAAGAGGCTACAAAGATTGCAGAAAGCCATGCTCAGTTAATCCTCAGCATCCCCCCACCCCCGCTCCCATATCTAGGAATCTGTTAAGATCCACTGTAAAAGCAACAGTAGAATTTAGAACAAAATCTAGTGGAAATGCTGTCTGCAGGGGTCAGCTCCCAAGGAGGGCCACTGACTTCGCCAATATTCAGGTCAACAAGCTCATCTTACTAAATAAACCATGTGTTGGAGTTCACAGCTATCTGAGCTTTCCTTCTGAAAACAGGAAAGTGGTTTCGTGGAAAAAAATGAATTTCCTCAGTTTCAGAACCTCCTCTGTCCTGTGCGTCTGCTCCTTCACACCAGATTCTCCTTGACTGTGAAACCAGCCAAGCGAAGAGCAGCATTTATTTGAGTGAGCTGGCTGCCCCACTCAAGGAAGAAACTTTTGCTTTATTGTCCAAAATTCAGCAAAACCTTAAAAACCTTTCTTGCAGGTTAGAGTATTTATTTGGTGTAATGTATAAGTATACATAAAATCATGTATGAATCCCAGAAAGATGTGTGCATAATAGTAAATTTTTATTTTAAGTTCAGATTCTGTAGAAAAGACATGGATCTAGGGTGATGTCCATAGTTAACAGTAAGTGTGATTACTGGTTTAAAGTGTGGAGTGGATACAGGAGGTCCTCATTCAATGTTGTAAATGGATTCTTAGAACGGCAGCAAAATGATGTGTACCGAAACCAATTTTACCACAGGTTAATTGACATAAACAGGAGTTTTGACAGCGTCTCAGACATTATAATGAAAACGCTGAACAAAATGATGTTATTAGAAGAAGACCTGCTGTAATTTCAAAATTCACGGAGTTAGTCCTGAAGACACAGATGAGCCAGCCTATTGTGTGTCCCAAGCTTGGCCTTTTAAACTAAAATCAGTGCTCCCCAGGCCTGCCCAATGTGTGTTCTGCGATCGGCTGTAACAGGGTCTGTGGTCCTTCTGACGGAGCCCGAGTGTTGCCGCCACGCAGAGATCTCTACATTTTTGCCAAGTGGAGGCGCTGAGGCTTTGTAAAACGCAGGCCAGTCTAGATCTTAGACGTGGAGCTATGGTAACACCCACAGCACTATTGTTCTCAAAGGCATGCCCTTAAAAAATGAATGTGTTGAAATAGGCATCCCGAGAAGGTGGCCCCTAAAGATGGTGGTGTGTACTAAAAAGAAGGAGGTGTTACAAGATGCTGAACGTGGCTTTGTATTCAGAAGACCCTAAGTTCTAATTACAGGGAAGATAGAAGACCACTACGTAATATGCTACAATGCCAGTTTATGAAGCGATGCAGAAATTGTGCCATGTGTTCATTTAGTTATTCAATAAATATTTACTTAGTGCCTACTATGTGCCAGGTTAGGCATTGTGGACATAGTAGTGGGTAAAAGCAAATCTAATCCTTGCCCTCATAGAGTTTATGGAAGAATGACAATGACCAAACAATCCAAAAATAAATATATAATTGTAAACCATGACAAGTCCTCTGAAGGATGGTAATTTATACTAAAATGTGGGTGGATCCAGAAATATTTCACTACTAAAATCACCAGGACTTAGGTGGCAAAATCCACACTGGACAGAGAGAGTGAGGTAAAGGAAAACTGCTAGGTTTTGTCTTAGAGAACTAGACAGATGTAATCGGTCAACAGATAGTTAGCTGCCCACAGGCAGCCTGTGCCAAACCCCTGACATCTTACAAGCAGAACGTGCCCTGCAAGACAAGTAAGACACCAAGGAACATGCTGGGTAAGACACGCTCCGTAGGACCTGAAAGATGTGTGGAAGAATGAATTCACACACACACACACACACACACACACACACACTCTAACAGTAAATGGTCGAGTAAATAAAGATTGGTTGTTTATTTGGGAAGGAGGCAGAGCAATTAGAAAAAAAATTAGGCTTATGGCAAAGGAGGTGTTCCTAGTAACCCTATGCAAATATTTATAATCCTTTAAGGATTCTTGCAAAATCTCTGTATAAACTGAGAACTTTATGAAAAAGGACATTAGGTTTTTAGAGTCCAAAAAAATAAACTCTTATACAACCTGAACTTCCACAATGGCTTTCACTTTAAATATACGGAATAGCTCTTATTACTTGGCAAAGTTCTTTTACATTTGCTGCCTCTTGTTCTCTGCCAACAGTTTAATGAGATGTGCAAAAGTAGCTGTACCAGTAGCAGCACGTCAGATTTCTGTAGTTCTCTGTGGATTTCAAACGTGCCTTCCCATAGATCTTCTTTTCGAAATCTTTCAAAAACGCGACATGAAAATATTAGCCATCTTTATTATTTGTTTCAACAAATTGAGCACGAGGCCAGTGGTGGGTGGTGGGAGAGAAGCATATGTGAGCTGCTATCTTGGCCCAACAGGACTTGCAGTAGCAACGGTAAAAACAAAAGTAACAGTACCAGCTACATGGTTTCAGGGCTGAATATACAGGGGTGGGCAAAAGTAGGTTTACACTGGTTCATACGGAAAGTAGTACAATAATTAATGAATGGTCGTACAAGAATAAGCTGTGTCTCACATACTTACAGCTGTAAGCCTACTTCTGTATGTCAGATATTCTGCTAAGTGCTTTACGACTAAGGATGTTCTGAACACATTTCTTTTTTTTCCCCCTTTTTAAAAAAAAAATTTTATTGTTATTCAATTACAGTTGTGTGCCTTTTCTCCCCATCCCTCCACCCCACCCCAGCTGAACCCACCTCCCTCCCCCACCTCCACCCTCCCCCTTGGTTTTGTCCATGTGTCCTTTATAGTACTGAACACATTTCTTGGTGAAATTTTTCATGAAGGGCACATCCTGGCTGGTGGCCCAAAAGTTGTTAATAACCATCTATTGGCCAATCACCTCTGCTTGCTCTGTCCATAGACAAAAACCTTGTCAGATTTCCTTGAATCTCACTCTTTATCATCCAATCCAATACGAATTTTGCCACCCAAGTCCAATTGACTTTACAAATTAAATATCTCTATATTCATGTCTCTTATTTATTTTGTCAATATATAGCCCTTTCAGGTCATTGTTTTTCTTATGCCTATTTTATAGAAGATGAAACTGAGGTTCAGGATTTTAATAACTTGTCCAAGTCCGCATGACCAGTAAGGGGTGGAGTTTGGATTTGAACGTAAATCTATTCGGAGCCCAAATCTGTCTCCAGAGCCCAGGTTCTTACTAGTAACAGCTGCCATTGGTCATTGGTTGAGGACTTAGTTACCAGATTCCAGGCACTGTGCTACGGGGTTTGTCTATGTTATAATCTCACTCAGTCTTCTCAACTCCGCAGCCTTATGCATTAGGTGCTCTGCTTATCCCACTTCTACAATTGAGGAACCAGAGCGTCAGAGGCTATGCTACTTGCCCAAGGTCACACTGCCATGAGTGAGCTGTCCCAAGCAATTTGATTCCAGATTCCAAGCTGTTACTCAGTATGTTAAACTACTCCTCAAAATTGGAGTTCAGAAAAGCTAAAGGATTTGTCAAGCACTATAGGTCAGCTAAGTACAAGTCCAGGGCCAGGACCAAATCCTCACATTAGATAATATTTGAGGCACTCGGTGGTCTTAACCGGTCTCCATTATAGGCCAGCTATACTCTCGGCTCTGACATCATCCTCTGTGTGAGTCCCTTCTGCTCCATCTAGTGATTTCACTCCAGCAGTTCCACGGTGCCGGCTCCACAACTCTTCCATGCCTCCCTCTGCTCTTGTCGGGGACAGATCCTTCACCTCCCCACCTCCATCTAGTCTCCAGTCCCCAAGCTGATCTGCTGTCTGGGGAAGTTCAGACAGACGGATTACTGCACAGTCTGGGCTGCTAATAACCAAGGGAACCCCCCAAAATCCACCGAGTGCCATTGTGACTTCCTACCTTTTGAAACCAGACATTTCAAACTAATAGAAGTCCCAGACAAATCCTGCCCATCCCCCTCACTGATAAATTTTACTCTATTGGCTGCACTGCATCTCTTCCAGATGTTTTAAGTTAAGATTGGGAAAGTTGTGTTTTTACTGGATTGAAGCACAGCGCTTGGCTGACATTTTTTGGCCCTTCATAACACTCCTTAGATTTATCAGCTAATTGCAGACACTTTGAGAGAATAATACAGCGTGTGTTTATTATGACAAACCCCGCTCAGTGTGTCTCTGTGGCCAAAGATTCATGGGCGTTTCCTTTGCTGACCCCTGGTTAAGTATTAGAGTAGATTCAAAAAGATTGGTTCGAAGTCAAGAACTTACATGGGTGAAAATATTTCGTTTATGTGTTTTGGTGGAGTTGGGGATAGGGACAGAATAGGTCCAATAGCTCAATTTTTATTCTTAAACTGTTTTTGAAATCTTTTGTTGTGGATGATAGAATGATTTATTAAGGGATGCCAAATGCCCTAGTAATTTGGTTTAAAACATCAAAAAATAGCTTCGTGGTTGTTCTAATGCCACTATTTAATAAGTTTCTCCATGTGAGTGAATTCTGTTTCTTCCAATGTGGCCTGTTTGAAGACTCGCCTGAGGAAATGTTAAAGGGGGTGGTTACCTCCCTCAGTCATGGCAACCACTGCCTGAGCTGGCCCTTCAGGCAGGAAGAGCCCAGCGACAGCAAACGGTGGGGGGGGGGGGGGGAGGGTAAACAGTCATCACAATTGAATTCAGACAGTTGTCACCTCGAGTGTGAATCATTGTACATCAAGATCTTGGTAAGCCCCAATCCATCCTGGGACATGGCTGCCTACATAAGAGACCTAAAGGACTGGACCAGCCCTAGGGAAAGGGTGGAGGGAGAAGCCAGGGGGAGGGAAAGATGGATTCCCAGGATCTGTGCTTGGGGTTCCTGATCCCAAGTCAGAATGACAGTGAAGGGAACTCAGGAGCTGGTGGTGGCACCAAGTCCCCAGAGTCACCTGTGTGAGGACCACTGACTCTGATGGAGACGGGCACTGGATGTGGGAGCTCGGGGGCGCACGAGTCATTCTGTAGTTGGAACAGGTTTGGGGACCAGGGGAAACTGAGGCTGCTCCTGTGTTTGGGATGGGAGCAGAGGTGGCTGGCTAAGCCAGAGGCCGAGGAAAGAAGGCAAAAGCTGACAGAAAGACTTACATTGCTTCCTGCTGTGAGATCAGGGGGAAGCTGAAAACAAATAGCAGGATCGAAGTATGAAAATGCCTTTAATTGTGTAAGAGTGGGAAGGACTGTCAGGGAAATCTGAATTTTAGAACTGTCAAAAAACGAAATACTGCTCTTTATGACTTTCGGGTCTATAGAGTTATTTAAAATGCATGGTTGTGAGGGAACTTGTTTCGGTGACTACATTGTAACATTTTGTCATCTGCACATCAGACAAAGATTTTCTGAAGCATGTTGTTCATTTCCTTTCACAATGCTTCTCTGTGAGGACGCCCCGATTTCTCTCTGGAATGGGTAAATATTATCTCTTCTGAGAAGCCAGCTTGTTTTTTTCTACAGATTGAGAATCTCATAAATATTGTCTCTCCTCATTTGCTACTAGAAAGCTTAGAACTACACCCATGAGCCACTCCTCCAAAGGAAATAAACTCCTCACAGTGTATTTTTTCTATGATGTTCACACTCCTTATTTCAGCTTCCTTTATTTTCCCTTTAATCTATTTCCTCCCCTTTTGTAATTTATTATATCTTTTATTTGATTGTAACTCATGGTGTATGTATTACTTAAGCTCGAACAGAGTAGCATATATAGATAAATATACCAACACAAGTGTTTCCCAATGCAAACGCATGATTTTTCTTTTACGGACTTTAAGTTTTATAATTTCGCTATCAATTCCTCTAACAAATGCCCCTTTCATAAATAGAAAAATGGTTTCCTTCAGCCCTCTGAACCTTCTCAGTTTCCAAATTAAGGTCCAAATAAAGGTACTGCATTTACTGGGTAAATTGTCCTATACTTACTTCAAATGCATGGTTGAAATTTCATAATCAATATTAAATAAGAGACAGGATTTACAAGTGGAGAGAAGCTTACACCCTACTAGTTAGAAACTGCTTTGGCCAGAACAAGCCTTCTTTATTGAGTCCCTAAGCAGTTAAGGGGTTCCCCTACACACTCCACCCAACCCTACAAGACTCACATGGGGGAAGACTACATTTCCACGTGAGTGAGGCATGGAGGTCCCCCTGAAGAGTGGGCACGACAAAGCAGCCTTCAAAACCCTCTCCCGCAGCTTCTCTCCAGACTCTTCTAACGAAAAGGGAACTGAGCACAGGAATCTGAGAACCATCCTCTAGAGCGTGGGCCATCTCCATCCTTCCTCTCCGGCTTTATCTGTTCTCCCTCTTTGTTCTGCTTTTCAAGCTCTTTTTATTCCAGCTAAAGAGATATGCATTTCTACTTTCTCACCTTTGCTCATGCCATTCCCTGTCTGGAGCCCGACCTTTCCCTAACTCACTCCACTCCACCTGACAGAGTCCTACCCTCAGCACCCACCTGTTCTGTGAAGTCTTTCCCAACGTACCAGACTTCAGTGGCCTCCCCCATGAGCTTCATGGCCTTCTCTCTGCCCCTTCGCTCTGGCACCTACCACATATGACCAGCCATTGTTATTTATCTCTTCAGATGTAAGGCCTATTTCCCCAACGAGAGGTCAAAACTCCCCAAAGCTTTGTCTGGCATATCATAGATTCAATAAATATCTGCTGAAAGAACAAAGGAATGAGTAATTCTTACGGCTTTCGGGATACCCAGCAGCATCTAACACAATGTTGGATCATTGAATGTTTGACATTAACGATACTCGTAAAATACTCCCCACCCACCCACACACCCACCCACCGCAACATAATGTTTTTGAATATTCCTATCTTGGTAACTAAAAGGAAATCTTCTTTGTTTTAACAAAATAAGCTGTGCTTTGACTTTATTTCCTTTCCTTTTAGATTTTGAAGAAGTCCTGCATTGAAATTCTAGCAGCGGAACCATCCACCATATGTGCAGGAGGTAGGTTGAAACTAAGTGCTAATTGCTCTCATACAGTTAGTTTGAGATAATTCGAGCTCGAGTCACATGTTGACATGATTGGTGGGAAAGAGAGGACGGAAGGCTGGAAAGGATGAGGTTGGAAGGAGGAGTAGAAATGGCAAAGTACATTTGCTTTTAGGGGAAACAAAAGGAAAGAAGCAACATGTCAGTTGTTTGAAACTTTGAAAACGCCTGTCCAAACTCTTTTCGTGGGATTGATTGTGCGAGTATTGCAGAAATGCTGGATTCCCACACATGGCCACCAACACCTGCTGTGGACAGAAGTGGAGTCTAGCCCTGCGTGCTCACGGCAGCCCAGCAGGTACCAGACGCTCACGGTGCTTGTAGGCCACCCTTGGAAGGTTGATATATGTAATCACTTAATTGGTGTTGGCCTCTCTCCATAATTAATGTATTGATCTTAATTAATTGCTCAATCCACCAGTCCTCACAAAATAGTGTTTGGCAACTCCACTTGTCCTAGTGAAGGGCCGTTACCATCTGTCCACTATGGAGGAAGTCTCTGCTTACACTAAGAATCAGCCTTCTCCAGTATTTTCTCTAACTGATCCCAGTTGAGGGTCTTGTGATTGTTTTGTATTGTAACAGACTGCCTGAAATTTCAGCCATGCTGGCTCTTTTGTATAATTCCTATCAGGTTTCCCATCACTCTTATTTATTTAAAAAATATCATTGAGCATCTACTGAATGCCAGGCACGGTCCTGGGTGCTGGAGCTACAAACAGATAACCTCTCTCTGTGCCCGTGCTTTGGGAACTTGAGTCTGTCACTGTTGAGAGGTCACTGTTAGTACCGCCTTTCTAGTCTCCAAAACGCTAAGTTCCAGTTATTAATTTATCACAGAAAATATATTATACAATCTTATGAGCTGGAGAAGAACTTGCAGGCTTTTTCAAACACTGTTCATGTTTATGCTTTAGGACAAATTTTATTGGTGTAAATGAAGCAATTCCTTAAAGATTCCATCCAGTTTGCTGGCTGTATTTTAGAATAGCTGAAAGACTTTCAAGGAATTAGAGGCACTGAATAATATTTGCCACCAATGAAGCATTAAGTATATATGTAAACATAAAAACTTGTTAATATTTGGTGACTATTCACAAATGTGTGTACATTTCCCAAAGAAAAGCAATCAACAAAGATGATCTCCTGATTTTTAAATAAATTGCTACCTGATAAGACAGATGGCAGGGGCAGTTGCTATTGCCATGGAACGGATCCAGGAGAACCTCTTTAAGAACAAGAATTGAAAAATCTTACCTTTGCAAATTCGACAAAAGAATAGCACCACGTGACCCCAGTGCCAGAGCTTTGTAAGGGGTCCATGCAGTGAGGAGCCCCAACCAGGGCTCATTAGCTTCCAGGTAAACCCGCCTCCACAACTCTTATAGTTTTTTCATTTAAAATCATTGGAAAACAGGGGAGTTTTTCAATTGTACAATTATCCCATTCACGAGGAAAACCCAGACTTGCGGTACAGCAAGCCTTCTGGGAGTGTTCCGACCTTGTAGTGACCCAGAGTCTAAAGATAAGGAATGCACTTCAGTTAATTCCCCAGCCTGACCAAGTCCCCTCCTGTTTCGCTCCTCTTCCTAATACAGCGCATGGCACCCGACAGGTAGGCAGTCAGTGTTGACTGAACGTCTGCATTCATATATTCCTTCAGCAAACACTGCACTGATTTTTGCCCGTTTGACCCTTATTAACTCCTTTCATGTCACCTGAAGAGAGTACCATTCCTTTGAACTGTCTGATTAAAATGAAGAAAAATTAGAAATTAATAGGCAAAGACAGAAAGAACGAGGACAAAATAAAAACAACATTTCAACTCGGACAATAGAAAAGTATCTTCCTAAATAATTCTTGAATCAAAGATTAGTAAACCAAAATCTCCTTTACATACCATTGAGGTATTTGAGGCAATAAAAAAGGCCACACATATAAAATGAATATGGCACAGAAATATCAGGGTCCACAAGAACTAATCCTAGGAAATTCATTGATTTTAATATATTTCTTATTAAATGGAACAGAAAATAAAAAAGATATTTCTAAAAGCTACGGAAAATACAAGAAAAATATTAAAATGCATTCATAAATTTAAACAAGTTAAAGCAATTTAATTGAAATTTTTTCCAAGAGCTGTTTCTTTGGTAGAATCAGTAAGATAGACATATCTCTGGCAAATCCAATCCAAGGAACCTTACTTTAGATAATTTTTAAATCTCTGGCTTAGGCACAATATGCCATATTTTAAAACAAACAATTGTCGCCTGTGTCAGAGTCAACTACCCAGTTCTATCTCTATTTCTCATGAAGAGGAAGTTAATACGGGACACAGTGACGGGAGCTAACCATAGGTTTTGAAGAGCCAAGTTCTCATCTTTCTTGAATTAGAATCAAAATAGCTAAAACATGCTGATCTGAGAATAACTTTACTAAGAAGGAAATGAAACTTCCAAAAGAAATCCTTGCACCAATTCTTCCATGGATTTCTCTCAGGGCCTATTGCTGGTCATTCTCTGGAAGCCTGGCTTCCGTGCAGCCCTGGAGCCTCTGTTACTGTCCGTGACTGTGAACTCCTGTCGGGTAGACCTACGCATCCCCGCTCTGGGATCTTCTTTAGGCTACTGCCAGGACTCAGGGATTTACACCAAAGTGCTTTGAAAAGCACAAACTGTTGTACAAAACCAGGTGATATTATATGATCAGCGTCATCTCAATGAGGATTAAAGGCTAATGTGAGAATCTTAATGTTGATGGCATTATACCTACATGAGAAAAACATGCCTGTATGTGTCTCTACGGAAAAAAAAATGGGGAGAATATTGATGGAGTTCAGAGCGCCTGCAAAATGATTAATTATTCGTGTGCTAGAAGAGAAAGTGAACAACGAACTAATAGATTGTTTATATTTCCAAGTATAATGGGGAGACTAAGACCTAGACAGATCTGTGGGAAAAAAAAAGGTAGAATTTGCTTTCATCAAAAGCCTTATCTCTCAGTCGCCTTTCCTCACTCTCACTCAGGGAGTAAAAACTCCCCTTCCTGCCCTGGCTGGTGTGGCTCAGTGGATTGAACACCAGCCTGAGAACCAAAGGGTTGCTGGTTCGATTCCCAGTCAGGGCACATGTCTGGGTTGCAGGCCAGGTATCCAGTTCAGGGCACCCGAGAGGCAACTGCACATTGATGTTTCTCTCCCTCTCTTTCTCCCTCCCTTCTTCTCTGTCTAAAAATAAATAAATCAAATCTTTTTTTAAAAAACCCACTAATGTTAAAAAAAAAAAAAACCTCTGGCCTCCAGAGCAGCTGCTGTGGAGCCCCACCAGGCCTGTCTGCTCAGGACACTCTAGCTGACCATTGCATTCCTCCAAGACAGTGATGTCAGCTGGCTTTCACCAACCACTCAGCAACAGCCAGCCTTGGTTCTGACGGCACACTGAGCTCTGAGAGAGGCAGAGAGATGATGCCCTGGGTGGACAACAACACTGGGATCCAACACAGATCTTTATATGCTGAGCTGCAAATAATAGGGTAAAATTTAATGGGGCATATATAAAATGGCCTTGGGTTCAAATAGCCAGTTTCACTTAGAGGCAGATTTAGGGAAACCTGACTTAGTTAATATGGGGGGAAAGAAGAAACAAGGAGAATCATAGCTATCATGATATCTGACAGGTTTGCTTCTGACAAAAATAAAAGCTGATGTAGTCTTTGGGCGATTCAGTAGCCATGCAGTGCCCAGATCAGGAGAGCTAATTCCACGTCCTGGTGCTCTGGGCTCAGACCATGGTTCCAAGTCCCATATTTGAAGAATGGCACTGACAAAGGCATGTCCATAGGAGAGGAGGTGATCTGGAGACCCCTGCTAGAGGCTTTAAACTGGCAGCCTACAAACCCTGACTGGTCTGCACATATGCTCTTTTTGATCCACACTGTATTTTTTTTTAAGAAACTTAAATTTATTGCTAACATTTAAAAATCTGATTTTATCTAAAATATCTGTTTTGAAAAATCAGATCTAATCACGCTGGACGTGTATTTATTACAAGATAATTATTAGAGATTGAACAACCTTAAAAGGAGCATATACTCTTTTCTGTTCACCATAACCCCCACCACTCCCTATTGTCACCTAATACTCAGGCCAAGCTTATGGTTGTCATTTGGCATGGTGCTTCTGTCATTGGATTTACAGTCCCTGTTCTAAAACATGTAGCAAGTCACCTGCTGTGTGGAGAGCTTTTATAGCACCTTTTAAACTTTACCTGCATTTAAATAATTCTGCTTCCCTTCCAATACAGACTCTTTTTAAAAGTTCCTAATTAAATATTTTTGTACATTAGTCTCTGTATAATTAGGAGAATTGACCCATTATTGGACTGGCCCTGCCTAGATTAGCTCCTCTCTAGGAAATGCACCCTTTTGCCTAAGCCAGTTTTCCCCGGGCCCCACTTAGTTGGCCATAAACTTGAACAGTGCACAGTGTGCTATGTGAGCAAGTAGTTCAGGAAGGAACTAATTGGAATTAAGTGTGCAACCTGCCAACTGCTCCACATTTGAAGCTTTTGTACTCCGGAAGTGGAAGGAGGTTATAATTAGCTCCTCACATTGTCATTTCAGAAGCAGTTGTATTATTCCTGCTGTGTCCGTTTCCCGCTGTTTGTAATAAAACTGGGTGAGGTAGCAGAAAAGGAAGGGAGTTTTAGGCTTCATGTTTACCATTTGGAAATTAGACGCTTAAAAACAGACACATTTAAGCAACAACAAATAGTGGTTTCATTTCTTTCCCTTTTCACTGTTTTTCAAAGCACTCACGCCCAGCCCTTAGGCACCTCTCTTGTTTAACTCTCTTCTCTGTCTTCCTTTTCATTTAAAGAGATTTGTCTTTGGAGGAGGGATTCTCATTCACTGTTGGTGAGAATGTAAAATGACAAAATCACTTTGAAAAACAGTTTAGACACTTTTTAAAAAAATCAAACACATACCTACCATGTGACGTAGCCATTCTAGCCCTAGGTATTTACCCAAGGGAAAAGGAAATCTGTATCCAGACAAATACTTGCATACAATGTCTATAACAGCTCTATTTCAATAGCCAAAACGATAAACAACCGAAATGTTCATCAACAGGTAAATGGATAGACAAATTTTGGTTTATCCAAATAATGAACAATATATAGCAATAAATAGGAATACATTGTGCATAACATCAAAATAACTGTGGATAAGCCATAAAATAATTGTGCTAAGTAAAAGAAGTTAGACAAAAAGTTACTAACTATGTGAGTTCATTTACACAAAATTCTAGAAAATGCAAACAAATTGGTAATAGAGACCTGATCAGTGGTTGCGTGGGAGTGGTGTTGGGAGGGGCAGGTGGGAGATTACAAAGGGCACATTACAAATGGCAGCCTTCAAGGGTAATGGATGTGGTCATTATTTCGATTGTGCTATTGTCCCATGATTACATACATATGTCAAAACTTCTCAAGTTATATACTTGATATGCAAGTTATTGTATGTCAATTTTACCCCAGTAAAGATGTTATAAATAAATGACTATAAAATTTTAAAAGTTCTAGAAAAATTTAAGCATTGGAAAGCACTTAATGTACATTAGTCACCATATTATATTTTATGTTTCATTAAACATATATTAAGATATCAAATTCAAACTTATTCATAAGATGAAATATCACTAACAATAATTTTGCAGGCAAGTCTTGGGAGGCAGAAAAAATGGAGATTATAGAGATGTCTCATTTTCAGATACAATGATGATATTGTTTATTGAAGTCATTTCAAAATTATGGGTTCCACATTTCAAAAAAATAAAAGGAAAAGATACAAAAGAGGGAACAGAATGGAATAAGTTTATCAAACTATTCACTGATCTTAATTTTTCTCTTTTTTTAATTGAGCTAAAATTCACATACCATAAAATTCACCGTTGAAAAAGAAAAAAAAAAGAGCAAAAAAGAGAAAGGACTCATGGACATGGACGGGGTGGGTGGAGGTAGAAGAGGGTATAGAGGGGTAAATGGTAACAGAAAAAATACAATAAAAATGTTATTTTTTCTGTTAAATATATTTCATTGATTGTGCTATTACAGTTGTCCCATTTTCCTCCCTTTATTACCCTCCACCCTACCCCCCTGTCCTACCAGCAACCCCCTGCCCTTAGTTCATGTCCGTGGGCCGTACATAAAGTTTTTTGGCTTCTACATTTCCAATACTATTCTTAGCCTCCCCCTGTCTATTTTGTAGCTACCAGTTATGCTTCTTATTCCCTATATGTTTTCCCTATGTGGTCTCCATTTCTGTGATTCTGTTCTTGTTCTATTTGTTTGCATAGTTTTTGTTTTTGTTTTAGGTTCAGTTGTTGACAGTTGTGAGTTTGTTGTCATTTTACTGTTCATAGTTTTGATCATCTTCTTTTTCTTAGATAAGTCCCTTTAACATTTCATATAATAAGGGCTTGGTGATGATGAACTCCTTTAACTTGACCTTATCTGGGAAGCACTTTATCTGCCCTTCCATTCTAAATGATAGCTTTGCTGGATAGAGCAATCTTGGATGTAGGTCCTTGCCTTTCATGACTTTGAATACTTCTTTCCAGCCCCTTCTTGCCTGCAAGGTTTCTTTTGAAAAATCAGCTGACAGTCTTAAGGGAATTCCTTTGTAGGTAACTATCTCCTTTTCTCTTGCTGTTTTTAAGATTCTCTCCTTCTCCTGAATCTTGAGTAATTTAATTATGATGTGCCTTGGTGTGTGCTTCCTTGGGTCCTACATTTTGGGGACTCTCTGAGCTTCCTGGACTTCCTGGAAGTCTATTTCCTTTGCCAGATTGGGGAAGTTCTCCTTTATTATGTTTTCAAATAAGTTTTCAATGTCTTGCTCTTCCTCTTCTTCTTCTGGCACCTCTATGATTTGGATGTTGGAATACTTAAAGATGTCCCAGAGTTTCTTAGCCTCTCCTCATTTTTTTGAATTCTTATTTCTTCATTCTGTTCCGTTTGAATGTTTATTTTCTTCCTTCTGCTCCAAGTCATTGATTCGAGTCCCGGTTTCCTTCCCATCACTGTTGGTTCCCTGTGCATTATCCTTTACTTCACTTTTCATAGCCTTCACTTCTTCCTCTATTTTGCAACCATATTCAGCCATTTCTGTGAGCATCCTAATTACCAGTATTTTGAACTGTGCATCTGATAGGTTGGCTATCTCTTTGTCACTTAGTTGTATTTTTTCTAGAGCTTTGATCTGTTCTTTCATTTGGGCCATATTTTTTTTTTGTCTTGGTGAGCCTTTTACGTAGTAAGGGGTGGAGCCTTAGGTATTCACAGGGCAGGGAAACCCAAGTCACTTCGTTGTGGCACTTATGTGGGGGGGAGGGACGGTCACAGAGGGAATAGTGCTGCTTGCTTAGCTCTGGGCCAGCTTTCAGTCACTTCCCCCACTACCCACAAGCAAATTGGGCCCTTCTCATGCTGATTCCCAGGTGGGTGGGTTTGTGTACATTCTAGGACCCTGTGGGCCTCTCATACGAGCTCTCCTGAAAGGCTGGGAGTTTTCCCACTACCGCAACCCCCACAGAGGTTTTGAGGCTTTATTTCCCCACACTAGAACCCTGGGTTGTGTGGTCTGTCTTGCTCCCCAGTTGTTCCTTCTGGTTTATCCACATGCAAATGTGGGACCACCTACTCTGCCAGCCACCACCCATCTTGGTTCTCCAGCTGCCACCTTGCCTTGAGGCCTCTCCACCCTTGCTGCTTGCCTCTGCCCCTCCTACCAGTCTGGATGAATGTTTCTTCTTTAACTCATTGGCTGTCGGACTTCCTAATCTAATATAGTTAGATTTTCCGTCAGTTCTGGTTGTTTTTGTTTTTAAATTTGTTGTTGTCCTTCTTTTGGTTGTGCAAAGAGGCACAGTGCATCTACCTATGCCTCCATCTTGGCCGGAAGTCAAAAATGTTTAATGAAGGGGAGAAAAGCACAATTCAGTGGTTTTTAATATATTCACAAAGGTGTACAACCATAACCACTGTCTAATTCCCAGATATTTTCCTCACTCCAAAAAGAAACCCATAATAGTCATCTCTTATTTCCCACTACCTCCAGCCCTGGCAATAGCCAGTCTATTTTTTGTCTCTGAATTTGTCAATCTGGAGTTTTGATATGAATGAAATAATACTATATGTGGCCTTTTCTGTCTGACTTCTTCCACTTAGCATAATGTTTTCAAGATTTGTCCATGCCTTAACGTGTGTCAGATCTTTATGGGTGAATAATATTCCTTTGTAATAATACCATAGTCATCAGTTGATGGATTTCCATTTTTCGCTGTTATGAATAATGCTACTATGAACATACACGTACAAGTTCTCACGTAGACCTACATTTTTAATTCTCTTGATATATACCTAGGAATGGAATTTCTGGACACAAGATAATTCTACTTAACTTTCTGAGGAACTACCAAACTATTTTATAAAGCACATACCCCGCAGTGTATGAAGATTCTTATTTCTTCACCAACACTTGTTATTGTCCATCTCTTTTATTATAGCCATTCTAGTGAGTATAGTGTGATATTGCACTGTGGTTTTGATTTGCACATCCCTAACAACTAATGATGTTGGACATTTTTTCATTCATTGACCTTATTAATCCCAGGAAATAGACAGGATTAGACCTGACCAGCACCTGAATAAATGACCACCTAGTCATTCACCTTTATTCACTTTCTAAGCCAAAGTGTCATTTATTTATTCATTCAGTGAGCTTATACTGGGACTGACTCAGCCCTGAGTTACACACAGTCAAACTTCTGAGGAAGCAGAAATGATGGCCTCTGCCATCAGGAAGCTTAAGTTATAATTGAGAATAAGAGTGACAAAAGAATCAAAATGAACATCTGTCTTAAAGATACTGTACCTTAAAAAATATGTACCTTAAAAGATCGAAGACCGTTTTCTAGTAAAAATTGTTTCCTAAAGCCCTGCAAGCCCGAGGCTCTTCTTAAGAGCTGTGATCCAATGTGCACACTGCCTAAAAACACTTCGCTGTACATATTTTGAAGGGCAGGTTCAGGGCTTTGTGGATAAAAGGAGTTAAATCGCTATGTCCTGGTTCTGGATTGTCCTGGTTCTCACTTGCTGGCACATTCATTCGACAGGGTTTTGTTACATAACTTGTATGTGTGAGGAGCTGACATTCTGGTCGGGCTGCTGAGTCAGAAGTTTGGGCTCTTCTGGAAACCACATGTGCGCGGTAATACAGAATCTGCCCCCACCTCCTTCCTTCTGTGTTTCCCGCAGCATCACTGCCTCCATCTTCTTTGCAGGCCGGGGGGGGTTAAAGAGTTGGGTTTCCACCATGGACACGTCATGGATTCCTGCTGTCTTTCTTCCTAAACAACTTGAGGTCGGGCCAAACAGACATGTGGGCAGCCTCTTTTACAGAGGACTCAGCAGCTGAACTGGTAATGCTAGAACATGTTGTTAGGGAAGAGACCTCGGCATGCAGCTTGCATTTCCAGTCTTCTCTCTGTCTGCTGATCTGGGAGGAAACAAGAGAAGTAGGCACAGAAGTGAGGCAGAAAACATTTTCACTCAACAAAAGCGTTCAATGGCAGATTTCTGGAAGCCTAGCATTCAAACTAAAACCAGAAATAGGTTTCTGTAGGTTTATTTTGAGCAAATAAAATACAAAAAGAATCTTCCACAGTGTTGTTGAACCAAGGGCATCATCAGTCACATGCCAGGCAGACCTCTGAAGAAAGAAAACTGTTAAGTCCGTCCTTGTAAACTTAGCAGTTGCATACATGCACCAACATGCACATATAAAAACTTAATATTCATAGGACGTGTGGTCCTGAAACCATGTGCCCATGATCTTGGTTAATACAGTTTAATACTAAGGCAGTGAACACTTGGTACAAGTCCCAGTGTTTGCTGCTTACTAATTACATGACCTTGGGCAAGTCACTTAAAATGTCAGACTCTCAAGTTCCTTATTGTTATGGTTCGTTATACTTGTAAAAAGCATTCTGTTCGAATTTGTACTCTTTGTGGCACATGCAACTCTGGGTTCTTTTACTTTGGTGGTTTCTTGCTTTCCATTTAGTCCAGCTCCCCTTTTCTACCAAATGGGCAAGCCTGCCTAAAATAAAAATAAAGTAGGCTTAAAAAAAATCACAGCATCAGTCTCTAAATTAGTCATATGTCACAAGACAATGGGGATCCATTTTAGCCTAACAGTAAACAGCATAGTGGCTGAGTTCTGAGGGCCTGGAGTTTGATGCCCAACAGGCCCGGATTCCAATCTGAGTCTGACAGCTACTAGCTGTGGACAGATCACGTAACCTCACCAACCTCAGTGTTCTCCTTTGTACCTCCCTGGGCTGTGAGGAGGTTAAAATGACGTCAGACACGTACAAAGCTGAGCACAGGGCCTGGCACATAATGAGGGAGCAACTAACATCAGTTACGATTCTCTTGGCAAACATGATCTCCCAATCAGTTTTCTGGGGATTAAGGTAACATACCTTCATGACACTTTTTTAAAGTTTGGAAGAGTTCCCATAAGGTAGTCTTCTAATTCCATTCTTCCTCCAACAAAAATCTCTACGTGGATAGCAATTTTCAGTTTAAGATCTACTTTCACAAGTATCTCATTTTTTCCTGTGACTTTTAGTCGATTTTTTCTTTTTTAATATGCCATGCAGCATTACCCCAGAACCCTGATTTTTATACACACAAAATGACAAAAATAAGAGAAAATGGAACATTGACTGTTAGCTACCATCAAACTTAAGCCAATATTCCTAAACATTTAACTAACTAATTAACAGGGGCTAGTGTTTTCCCTTGCTAAGACTATTGTAAAAGGATCATTATTTTTACTTTATAAGGATTTTATTACCATGAAGTGATTCCACGTGCACTATGCCAATGTGAAATTAATATGCAGGGCCACAGACCTGTGATATGTATTCCCTGTTCTATTCAGAGAGAAGTGAGTACTAACTACAGCAAGGGGCCAACATCAATTCAAACAGGTAATGTTTGACAACTGGTCACCGATGAGCAAGACTGATGTTTTGCTAACTACAATCCCTGCTATATAACACAAGGTATTAGTACTGTGTGCCCAGTGGAGACAAGAGGGCCAAAGCAATATCAAACAATTCTCTGCCTAGAGGAATATTTCTCTAGTGGTGGAAGAAAAGACAAAAGAACAGCACTGGACGGTACATAATCACGTGCTACCATGTGCAGGACAGACTGTCAATGCCTATGCCCTAAGGCAGTGGTTTTCAAAAAATGTTAGGCACCTTGAGCCCCAACGAAATCCTCTAGGGGCATCCAATATGTAAAAGAGACATGAGAGTATTTGAGTTGATTGAAGAAATGGAGAACCCTTCCGTCTCCTGTGGTCCTCAGCTGCAGACATCACAGTTTTTTAAATTACAGGGACTTGATAGATTTGAATGACAGAGAAGGGGAGGAAAGCATTGCAGGTAGAAGGAACAGCAAGAGCAAAGTAAAAAGGTAGGGATTCAAAGTAAGAAGTCGCCCTTGTGGACACCTAGTAAGTAAGTGATAAAAGACATTCATGTGGTCACATTTGGGTTCCAACCCAAACTAATTTTCAAATGTTTTAAGCCTGGCAAAATAGTTAACAAGCACCCTAAATCAAGGAAGATGGGAAACCCAGGGTTAATGACCTGCAGTCAAATAATGTGTCTTGTCGTTACTCTTCATTTCAGAATCATTTCAAGTAGTCGTGCGAGGGAATGGCTTTCGACATGCTCGCAACGTGGACAGGGTCCTCTGCAGCTTCAAGATCAACGAGTCGGTCACGCTCAGTAAGTCCTTGCAGAGTTTGTGGGTTTCTTCTTCCTGCTCAGGGAAGGGAAGGCCCAGTCCCATCTTCTGACAAGGCCACCCACAGGAAACTGTACACAGAAGGGTCTTCTGTGCTGGAAGGGCCTCCAGCAAGGGCATAGCAAGCCCCTACCGTGCCCTGGTCTTCATCAGGAAAGGTGGCGGGGTACTTGCTTCCCAGGCCACTGTGTGTACAGAGTTACTCCCTCTTGGGTGGCAGTGCCAGTGATCGCAGGTGAGGGGATGCAAAGCTTGACATTCCTTAACAAAGTATTATGGACTCGCAAGCACAAGAGGGAAAAATAGACAGCCTAAACTTATTAATTCTGAGTAAACCAAAAGCCAAACTGTAAGGCTTCCATGTGTAGATGCTGGAATCTTTTTCAGCCTGGATGATTCTTGCTTTGACTTGCCAAGAAATTCATCATGGTGAATATCTGACATGAAATACAGGAATATGAAAGTAAAACTAAGGGCATTTCATGCAAAAAATGAATTATCACAACATTGGCACTTTCACAAGACATTTGTAGCAGGCAAGTTCTTAATTTAAAGACGTGTGATTCATGCAGCTGTCCGGGAGACATGGTGAGGCTGACTGGAGGACAGATGTCCGGGAAGCCGGGTTATTCTTTGCACCTGGTGTCCGTCACACAGATAATTATTGATTCCGTATCTGCAGTGATAAACAGCAGTAATGTATTGCATTTTCTACACTGCTCTGTCCTCTTAAATGCTTCACATCTTTTTGCCATAACCGCCCTGGGAGGGAGAAAGAGAACAGAGGACCAGGAGGACACTCACCTTGACTGACCAGCCCCTCACACTACCTCTGCCCTGCTGATAGCCTTGTGGAGTAGGTACTAGCCTGTTTCTCAAAAGGAAGAATTGAAGGATATGTCTTTTTTTCCTCCTTCTCATTTTAAAACGCACTTGAATATTTAAACAGAAATATGCAATGGCTTCCTTACAAACATCTGGAATTCCTGGCCCTGGAATAATTCCAAGGATTTGAAGCATTCTTAATGTTTCAAATAGCTTTCTTAATACTTGGAAATACTCAGATGTCTCCAAAAAGTATTTGCTATTCGAAAACGTTTTGAAAGATCCGTGAGTAGTCGCAGTGTGAAAGTTGGATGTGCACCTCTACAGAGTTCTTCCTTTTTTCCTCCTTTCCTTGGTGATGTCGCTTAAGCCCACCTGCCTTCTCTCCTTAACCAAAATCTCTAACCCAAGATCAGAAACTCCTGAGGGTTAAGCTCAAAGATATCAACACCTTTCAGCTTCCCAGAGGAGCAAGCATTCAGACCAACCCCTGTCTGAAGATCAGTGGAAATGAGGTGTGGTGTTGCCATTGCTTAGAAGGTTCCAGAAGTGCTGCATTAGGTTAACAGTTCAAGAAATGCAAATTAATGACGGATTTGTACAGTGATATTTGAAAGCCCATTTTCCAATTTCTCCATGAAATTTTATTTCTTAGGGAACCAGCTCATCTTCTTTCTTCCTCCTTCTTCCTTTCCTAGTATATACTTAAAAACACCTGCACACTGTCCACCTCATTTATATTTAAAAAAGCAAAGGAAGTTGGGATAGGTGTCTGGCTTAAAGCACAAACCGAATGGTGTTCTGGCGCAGTGCTGCCAGCTTGGAGAAGAGGAAGGCAGCGATCAGCCATGCTGTAGGCTGTAAGCAACACTCCTGAACTCAAATCTATGCTTATTAAAAATAACTAAGGGGAAATATCGGCATTTGGGGGGAAAAAAACTTGTACTTTATTTATTAATTTGCCTATTCATTTCCATTCAGTAAATAATATGGACAAGAAATTATGGAGGATAGGCCAAGGTAAATAAATTTTTAAATATAACACATTCAAATCTATATTTTTCTATCAACCTTATGAATATAATGTCTCTGTTATCACTATAAAATAAAATAAATTTATATTCCTTCACCTTTTCCGTTCTCTTTTCCCATCTCTACATCTCATTTTAAAAATGTTATCTGTTTTCATCGTTATAGTATATATTTCCTCTTTCAAGGTTTTTTCCTAAATGCTGCCTTATGTTTTGTTATTATTTTCGGAAAAACACTAATTAAAAGCCCAATAATGAAGCTAAGGCTGTTATGGCTCTCCAACCTGTTCAAACATGAAAACTTGATACAGGCCTCAGAGTCCTCAACAAATGCTACAGTAGCAGATTATATGAAGCAAAACTGTTAAACATAAAAGAACAAATTGAAAATTAATATTTATAGTGGGGGGTGTTAACATGATTTTCTGAGTCTTTGAATGGATAATTAAAAAATGAAATATATGTATACCTTTTTAAATGACTATGAACATCTTTACACATTATTATACTAAGACACAAATAAAATGCCAATGTATTAATGCTAAAATTCAAAATTATTTAGTATATTCTTAGGTGATAAATATAACAAGAAAATAAAAAGCATATGTTAATACCTAATTCTCCCCACTTGCCTTTTCTTAAAATAAAATCAATGAATCAATAGCTTAGAAATCTAAAACAATTTCTGAACTTGTGGTTGATATATTAAGTCTAGAAATTCTGGGTAAAATATTATAAAGATATTATACCGCCCAAAACGTGCCCGTGACCATCCCGATCCCTGTGGCCCTGGCAGAGGCAGTGAACATGGAGCCCAACCTACAGCGTTCCTGCAGTCAGTGACCCCTCTGAGATGGGCTGTCAGTCACAGATGGCAAGCAACAGGAAGACTGATGAACGAAACAGGGGAACACCAAGAAAAGAGGACTGGAGAATAATTTGCAAGAGAATGTACAATAAAAACATTTGAAGTGTGTGAAGAGATCAAACATACCAAAAGAAAAGAGCATTCAACACATGCAGATTTGCAGAAGAACCTAATGTAAATTCTAGAATTGAAAAAGTTTATTCACTGGAATACAACGTAACGGTTGAATTAAGCAATGTGATTAGACACAGATGAAGATGAAATACGTGAACTGGAAGAGACATGAAGAAATCCTGTCCCCAATCAAGGGATCAGACCCAGATTTTTTTCACCCAAGTTTTACTAGACTTGCAGGGACAGATGGCCAGTCCCTGGTGTGGGTCCAGGCATTTTAGCCATGAGCATCTTCGTCATAAGCACCCTCGGCACAGCATTCCCACTGCGGACGTCTGTGGTGCACGGCAGTTCGATGTACATCCGGCAGACTCAGTGTGCTTACGCTGGTTGTCACTTTCATTTGTTCACTGGCGAAGTTCTTGCAGTCACTTCCCTTTTTATATTATGTATAAACCTTAGCCCTCCTACTGGTCTATCCAGTGACAAGTAGACATAGTGGTTTTAAAACAGCGAACAATAATAACCACTATGAAGCCAAATTGCATAGTATACTAGAAAATCATCACATAGTTTTCCAGTCCTTTGATGAGCGGTGCCGTCTCTCCCGCCCACCAAAATCTAAGGTTTGCCAAGCTATGGCAAATATAAAAGAGGCAGCTACTGATCCACAGCCTTCGAGAGCATTAACAACCAATTCTTTCGTTGGAAACTCATACCTCTTTTAATGAAGTAAAACATTGCAGCAAGAAAAGAAAAACCGCTGTGCCAGACAAGAAGATGAGACAAGAAAAAAGTGTGATATTGTGAACGAAAGACTTTGAAGACAATGTATTTTTATTTTTTGCAATAAAGTCATTTTGATTTTGCTATTTTTCATTTTCATTATGTATTTTAGGATCTCCCTTTTTAATTTTTCATTATTTTATCTTTTATGGTGAAATTGCTGGAAGTCAATTAATGTTTACAGCAAAGGCATTACAGCACCCATGCTCCTGGTGAAGACACCAGACTCCGGGCCCTGGGACCACACCACCCAGGAGAGAGTCCTAGCTCTGTCTTAAAGCTGGGCGACCACAGCATGGTACTGAACAGTCCCGTGCCTCGGCTTCTCCATCTGTAAAATGAGTACGACAGTAATAGAACCTCTGCTGTGAGTTGCTCTGAGGTTTAATGTGGGAAGTGAGCACAGAACAGGACCTGACACACGGTAACCGTCAGTCAGTGCTGGCTGCTGGTATTGATTTATTGTTATTATTATCACTATTATTTAATGGAGCAGGAACTGAGTATTATAAAGCCATTAATTGTCATCAAATTAATATTTAGTTTCAATACAATCCAGTGGGTCTTTTTAAGTTAACAGAATAATTCTAAAGTTTATATGGAAGAATAAACATTTGAGAATAGCCAAGAAAAATGTGGAAACTTGACCTAGCTGATTTTCAGATGTATAAAAGAGTCCTAGCCAATTTTCAGATGTATAAAAAGTAATTGAAACAATGGATGGCTGGTGCCACAAAAGGCAAACTGAACATTAGAACAGGAAAAGCAAAGGCCATAAACAGAGCCAAACACTGGTTAGTTTAGCATAAAAGAAAGTAACCTTTCTAATGGGGGTGGGGGGAGTGTATTATTAAAAAAATGGTGTTGAGAAAACTGGCTAACCACTTGGAAAAACAGTTAAGTTTATTTTTATCTCACACCTTAAATCTAAACAAATTCCAGATGAAGAATTTAAGTGTGAATATGAAACTATAAAAGTTATAGAAGGAAACAAAAATATTTACATAACACTGCAGGGAGATACCATAAAGGAAAATTTGTTACTTTGAGTACATATTTTTAAATTTTCCTGTTACCCTCTCCGCAAGATCTAAAGGGAAACAGAACGCCGCCAAAATTATTTATGAGACGTGTAACAAAGGGCCAATAGCCTTCATGCGTAGACAGCTCTTAAAAATCAATAAAACAAAGTGACCACATCAATGGGTAAAAGATACGAAAAGGAAATTTGCAAGAAAAATAATGGTCAATAAGCATATATAAAATGCTATTGTAACCAAGGAAAGGCAAACTGAAATAATCTATCAAACTAACAAAAATTAACAAAAATGTGATGTCCAGTACAGGCAAATGTAGGGGAACAAGTGTTTTTATTCATCGTTAGTGAGAGGCCATTAAATCTTTTGGAAGTCAATTCTTAAAATGAGTCTGCTTTTATACAATTCTGTTTTCATATATCTCTGACTCAGAATTTCAATTTCAACTTCATCCAAAGGAAATAATTGGGAATGTTTACAAAGACTTGGCTACTCGGTGTTCATCATAATATTGCTTATGATAGCAAAAGGAGAGGAGAGCAGAAGGGAGGAAGAAGGAGGAAGGAAGAAGGGAGGGAGGGAGGGAGGAAGAAAGGAAGGAAGGAACTAAAACATCTAAAGGGTAACAACAAATGTTTAACAATAGGTAATTTGTTATATAAATTATGCTTTATTCCTAAACAATTAAATAATATGGGAAAGAAGAATAATTACTGATGTGGGAAAATGTTAATGAGGTAGCTATGTGTGTTAAAATAAGTTACAAAAGAGACACCCATCAAAATGTTAATAGTAGTTACCTCTGAATGAGACCACACTCAATTTTTACTTTCTTCCTTCTATCTGTATTTTCTAAGATTCCTAAAATCGCATACCCTTGTGTAATAAGAAAAAACCCTACAACAGTTATTTAAAATTTAATTTTAAAATTGTCGTTAATTATTCAGTACTAGCATACGTCTTAAGTGAGCAGATGGCTGGTTCTCCAATGACCAAGCTGAAATCACTCCTGGCCAAGAAAACCTCTTGGAAACCTTCACACAAACTTTATTTATTCTGGCGGCACTTTTCCTGCTCCGGTATTCAGTACATTGTGCCAAGTAAAGATCCACTTTCAATTGGAAATCCATTTGTGGAGAGATTAGAATACTAAAGAGGAGACACTGGGTATGAGCTGAGAAATGATCCATCTTAATGAACAGTAAATTTTACACAGTGGGCCTTTTACTAATGCAATAATGGAAAACATACTGGACTCTCCTCGTGTTGTGTGGAGAGATTCGAGGTACAACCATAAACAAAAGAAACTGGTTTTTAACAAACTCGCTAAAATTCAATCTATAAGCCATGTGAGATATCAGTTTCCTGGGTTTCCAGATACACTTCTTTTCTGATGCAAAATTTCATTTCCCAGCTTGATCTCCAACTGCATTCCCTAGACGTGGGCTCTGGTTTACTTTGTGTTCCCTCTCAAAGGGTGAAACTTTGCCCCCTTTGAAGGTAGTTTTCCAACCGAGCATTAGTCATGAAGGCAGTTCTAAGAGTTCCAAAGAAGGGCTCAGCTTCCCAGGGGGACGAGACAGCCCTCTCTAAATGGAGAAGTCCCTGTGTGTTTGTTTTTTAAAACCTGCCCAATTATCCAGAAACTATACTTTGTCTTAGAAAACATGTGGGCCCAGGCTGCTGTGGGCACCCTAAGGAGATCATTGAAGTGCACGGAGGGAGGCAGAGGGAAGGAGAATGTAAAACTCCCAACAAAAGCCTGTTGTTTCCTTTCTCACTGGTTAGAGTGTAGCATCTATTGGTCAAAGATACTTAGTGCAATTTGGAGACATCCCTGGGAGTCTGATGTCATATGAAGGCAGTGGATGGAATGTCACTTTGTGCAATTCAGAATGAAGAGACACTGGGAGCATCTCATCTTGTGGTTCTTACTTGGACCTCACAACAGAATTACAGGGGAGCTTCATCCCAGTGATAGCAGCCACTGATTGAGGAGCACCTACCCTGTGCCCTCCCCCACTATCTCATTCCAACCTCACAGCAGCCCATTGAAGGAGGAGTTGCTTGTATCCCCGTTTCACTGACAAGGGAACTGAAAATCAGAAAGATGAGGTGCCCAAGGTCACCCAGATGGCCAGAGGTAGAACCGTTTGGACCCCAGGTGGTCTATTCCTGAGGCTTTTGGCCTCTTCTCTACACTGCTTCCAAAACATAGATACCTACCGATTCTTGGGTCCCCTGACCCTGAGTACCCATGTCACTGTGAGCTCTGGGCCCCTACCAGGCCCCTTATTTTGCAGACAGAAACTTCAGCTCACAAAGACTTAGCTACTTGCCCAAGGTCACAGAGCACATTAGAGTAGATACTCAAGAAAAAGGCCCTGAACCAGGGAAGGAAGAGCCCCAGCCCACACTGACTTTGTGTCAGTGCAAGCAGCTGGCTGTGTGATCACAGGTGGGGCTCCTCTTTGGAGTGGTCCCTCTTTCTTCAACTTCAGGAGCTTCCCATGTATCTGGGGGTTCTCCCCTTTGCCTCTCCTTGCAGACGGAGATCTGGCTTTGCCCAGTCATTTCTGAAGTGACTCCAGACGAGACTTCGTTAGTTCATGTTCACATCTTTGGGGTCCAGACAAAACTATAGATAATTGGAAATTTATTGCAGTCTTGCTCGGTCAGGCAAAAGCCCCAATGATCTGGGAAGGAGTAGGGATAAAAGAGGAATTGTCATCAGAGGTAATTAGGTAGTGAAGATCTTCATTTGGGGGCAAAAGAGCTTCTCCCAGGGGGGCGAGTTTCCATCATCCAAAGTTAGCTGCAGCAGCACCTGGTAGAGTCACTCTCGACGGTGCCCCTGCTCTATCAAGCATGCGGTTGCCTCCAAACAAAACTGGTGAGCCCCATGAGGACTCTGGCAAGCAATGTGCTTGTTTGAGGCATGGCTGGGGAGAGCTTTGCTTGTGAACTTCCCTGAAACTTCTTTTTCCCCAGCCCTGCTGCCCTGATAGGGAAAGCTGAATGCCCCTCTACTTCTGCACCACATAGCTGGACTTTCGCAGGCCATTCCTTTCCTCATGTAATAATGCTTCTTTATCACTTCAATAGGTTGGTGGTGGAGAAAGTGATTAACACAGAGATGGGCCAGACTTGTGGGAACTCCAGCCGATACAGGCTAATAATCTATGCCCCCTTATAACTGACGTTCTTTAAGTATTTGCTCAACATTCATTTAGAAGGAAGGTTGGGTGCTGCTGAGAAGAAAAAGGGTGCTACCTGTGGTTTTCTCCTCAGTGCAATTCAGCTCTGGCCCCTAACATGCATACGACGACAACTTTGTGACATCCACAGACACACTGATACTCAAGTGTGTGCGTGGGGTCTCCATCCCATCTCTGCTCTTAGTTCCTATGTGGGTTTGTGTTCTTTAAGACCAGTCAGCGTTTGCCTAGTTCATGGCCATGATTGTGTGGAAGGTTTTAGTCATTTTTGTAGACTTGCCCCTCAGTCCCAATTCCAAAGGTAAAATCCTTCCAAACCTAATTGTGCACAGCTGCAAGAATTTGTGTGTCAGGAGACGAATACCTTGTGCATGAATCCTGATCGTCTTCAACCAAGTAAAAACAAAGCTTTAAAAAATATATTTATCCTTAGTAAATTACAGCTGTCTTGAGTGCACCACTTATTCTGACCTCAAGCTTACAAAATTTTTAAAGGTTGATGTTTTGCTCAGAAGATAATTTGTAAGTTTTATAAATGTCAACAGTCAAGAATTTCTTGGTGCAGATTTGTTGAGATGATAAAACGTTTTTGCAAGAGCCCTGAACCCCATTACCTTCGTTTAGTTCCCTTGTCATACTTAGAACTGCCCTTATTAACTTCAGATAGAGGTGAAGTCCAAATGCCATGGCATTTTGTGTAATATGATTCCAATATGTAAAAAATAATAATATGCATGGAAAAAATATGGGTAGTGTACTCCAAAGCATTAACAATGTTTATTGCTGGAAATTGGGATTGCCAAGGATTTCATTTCTTTTTGTATACTTCTTGGTACTCCTCAGACTCCTCACACTAAACATGTATTACTTGTATAATTAATAAAAATAACAGAAACTATGAGAAGCCAAATTACTTGTACCAAGGACCAGTCCTAAAAGCTGGTGTGCCCAGAACCACAGGGGTCACACCTTGTGTGGGACTGGGGAATGAGTAAACCCCAAAAAGATAATCCAAAGTCTGGCAGGGCTGCTGGATCTCGTCCCTGCGCCCCTCTGGGAACGGACTCATGGCCCCCTACCTTTTCCTTTCTCTCCTGGGGCCACGAAGTAATCTTGATCCTCCTGTACACAGGGACTAACACAACCCACTTCGTTTTCCTCCAAGAGTGCGCTCAGTGAGTCCTATATTGCTGTTTGTAGGTGAGGTGGTCTGACTGTACAGCCTTCCCACCTATAGCATCTCAGAACCTCAGCAGCTGTCGAAGCCCCTCTTCTGGAGCGCTCTGTTTCAGTTCAGAAGCCCCACCCAGCGGAGTGGCTCAGGTGCTGCACCACCTATCTAGGCAAACCTGGACCCACTGAGACTCACGTGGAGGAATTTACCAAGAAACACTGTTCCTTACTCCAACCAGGGGTCTTCCAATGGCTCTCGAGCTATTATGCTGTCTCTCTTCTCTACCCATCATCCTATAACTCGACTGAACTTTCCTGAAAGTTCTACTGGTATCATGCCAGTTGTGAGCCACCCTAATATTTATAGGATCCTCTACAATGGGCCAAAAAAATGACAGAAAGCCACAATAGACACTATACCAAGATTTCTAACCTCAGCACTCGACGTTTTGGGCCAGATAACTCTTTGTTGAGGGGAAGGGGACACCCTGCACATTGAAGGATATTTAACACAATCCCTGGTGTCCGTGCACTAAATGCCAATAGCATCCTCCCCCAGTTTGACAACCAAAACTGTCTCAGACACTGCCGGCTGTCCCCTGAGGAATAAAATCACCCTCATTCGAGAACCACTGCACCATATACATGTGCACAGATCTTTTTTTGGATAGATGACTTTCCTCTTATCACACCTATGCCATTTAGCCCTGAAACAACCCAGTTGATAAGGTGCAAGACTTACTCCGTTTGCACACACAGTCACATCTTGTGTTTTCACACAAGATGTGTGCTTCAGACAAAGAGCCAAGTGGTACCCCACTTTAGTAGTAACAGTTGACATATGTCAGGTGCTCATTAAGTGTTGAGCATTTGGTCATATCACCTCATTAAAATTTACAACCACCTATGAAATTAGTATGATTCCCACCCTACAGGTGAGAACTCTGGGTTATGGACAGGGCCACATAGCCAGTGGGTGCAGAGCCCTGATGGAACCCAGGCTCTTAACGTACTCATTGTTCTTCGTCCTTCTCCAGCCTGCCTCAGAGAACAAGAAGGGAAACCAAAAGACGTATCCCTGATACCTACGACAAACTGGAACTGGTGGAATACTTAGGTATAGGCCAGGAAACTTAGCTGGAATCTGTTTGTCAAGCCCATCACTTAATCTCATAGTCACTAACCAGTGAGGGCTCCTGATGAAACTGTGCAACACCTCCCAGCCAGGGAAGGGGTCGGTAGGTGTGGGTCCTATCGAAGGAGAGGGATGGCAGCCAGCTTGGTTCTGCCATGTCATAGGCATCCCTCTGGCTTCAGCTGGGCACGAGAGGACGGACATTACAGTGGATATGCTATGTTCTAAGCATTGTTCCCAACTTGGCCCCACCCACCTGCCCAGCATTGCCATCTCTTCCCGTTCTGTTTTGACTTGTTCCTCATTGCTCTGAACTCAGAACCACTCCATAGCCTTTCCAAGTAGAAGTCACTCTTTCTACTTTCAAAATCTCTGCTTTGTCTCCTGATGTAGAGTTTAACGTCTTCTAACGAAAACACCCACAGCCTTATTATCTCACCATCTATGAAAACCTTCCAGCCCAGGGCCTGACACATAGTACATGCCCAACAAATGGTAGTTTCTTTCTACTCTAAGCAGTGCGTCCCATTTTGCTTTACAGTAAAACCCTCACGTTTGTGAATTGTCATTGCAGGAGCCCCAGTAGGGAAACCACCACCTCTTTTCTGGCTGGGGCTCCAGAAAGCTCAACCCAGAAACTTTGAATTGCACCCACCTGCAGTCTTGCTGAATAACATTATATTTCAGAGTCTTGTACAGTATTTGAAAATCTTAACGTTTTTGTAAAGCTGGCTACTTTCGAAGTCAGTGAAAAGGTAGAAACATCCAGCCTAACCCTAGACGGTCTGTTCTCATTCAGAGACACATTCCCAAACCAGCTGATAATTTGGTGCTGAACAGTTATCCTTGGCTCAGGGATGCCGTGTAAATGCTCCCTCAACCCAGGGGAGATGGGCAGAAAAAAAAGGGTGAGCTCATTTAGTCCCTAACCTCCACTATTTTGTTCACAGTAGGAATGTAAACTCTATTTTGGAGCTTACATCAGCTTTTGGAGGGTTTTAACAAGCTCCCCCAGATAAAACTAAAGGGTTATTTTTCTTTTCCTTTTGGTCAGAAATAAATATTTATGTCAAGAAAAGATTGCCAAGACTTGGAAAGTATTTGAATTATTTAATCAGCCCTATAAAAGATTCACTGTGATTGGTGTTTGAACTGGCTAATGAATTTTAATCCTGGTTTTATCCCAAATCCATTAGACAGTTACCAACTACACTGAAGAATTCTGGGAACTTCTTTACTAGTCTGAAAACAATGACATTGATCCAAGGTCAAAACCTGGGAATGTGCACATTTGACTGCATGGTTCTGGAACGTGGGTTCATTATAGCAGATCAGGGCCTGAACCTCCTCACAGGACTTTTCAACCCTGGTCCCCTCTCATGGGAGACACGCCTCCTACTCATAGCCCACTCTGCCCTTGGAGACTCTTGGACATTTGCCTCCAAAGTGGCCAGGTTTAAATAGACTCAGCTCTAGGGTGCTTCAGGCTACATCATAAAACAAGCTGTGACATTATGACAAAACGAAACGCGAACTAGTTTACATTGTGTCTGTAAAAACAACAACAACAACAACAACAACAGCTACCTGGGTTGACCTTGGGCAAGTCGTTTCAACAAAACCTGGGTTTGAATTTGAGCTCTGACTCAGTTTACTAACCTCTCAGAAACTGAGTTTCCCCGATTGTAAATAATAGAAAAGAATGAGACCATGGATATATGGTGTTAGACAAAATCTCCATAGATGTAGGTGATATAGATGCAGATATGGGTTCAGATAGAGACACAATGTGTGGTTACAGATGTGCCTGTGTAGGGTGTGTATATATGTACGTACACACATTCACTAAAGCTTAATATTTTCCTAGGGGTTCGTAACACCTAGGAAAAGATAGAACTAGTTGATAGAACAAGTAATCAAGTAATTAGAGATTTTGAGAAATTTAATCTTTAATTCCCTTGATTTTAAAGCACACGTTCACATGGACTATTTTAAAGGTGTGGATGGTTGTGTAATAACATGGAATAAGACTGACTGAATGCTCGTTACGTGCCAAGTAAGGTGGTCTGCACTTTCATGCACTCGTACCTGCTCCCCACACAACCGTGCGCAATGATGTCATATGACAGCTTACAGATGAAGAGCTTGTCCCCAGTCCCTCACTAGTCAAAAGACCTGGGATTTGAACCTGCATCTGCTTGACTCTGAAGTCTACCCTGCCCCATTCTGAGCTTTCTGTACTCATTCTCAGGGATGCCTAGCTCTCAAACTTAGGGTGCTTGTTAGTTTGGCATAATGACATTCGTTGTTCCCCCAAATCCTTATTTAAATCAAGCTCTGTTTGGTTATCAGACTCTTGTAGACAAATGCTTTAGATTAACCTATTGTGATTATGCACTAAATTCTGAATATCTTTGGTAAAAAGGCAAAGAAACCTATATTTACACAGCATCTAAAAATTCCCTTGACTTCTGGCTTCAAACTCCTGCCCCTCCCTAATTTTCTCCCAATTGCACACAAGCCAAGTGGCTGGTCTTAGCTCCTGGTCCCCGTCCCCCCGCCCACTCAGTGCTAACGCACAGTGAAATGGCTGCCATGTGGACAGAGAAGCTCAGGCCTCAGTCGTCCTCCGAGTGGACTGTGGCCCCATAAACATCACAACACCACTGGCATTGGCAGAAGTAGCAGTGAGGTTGGCCTGGCACCTGAACCAAACGTGGCCCAGCCGAGAAGGAAGGCTTTGTGCCCTGTTTCCCAAGTGGACGTTCCAGGAAGGAGTCAGATGATCTGCATTATGGAAACCAAATGGCCCTCCTTTGTTTAGAGAGAGAGGGAAAAAAGTCACTCATTTTTGTGGTAAAGCGAAGACAGGCTCCAAACCAAACAATCCCTCTCTGAGCAGAAAATGCCAGCTCCCCAGAGCGGGCCCGCAGCCCCAGAGGCTGATAAACCGATGGAAGGCCGAGTCAAGCCTGTCCTACAGCCTCGGCAGAGTCCTCGGGCCTCCCAGCCAGATTTTCCTCTGCTTTGCTCCAGAAACATTTAGACTCCCAGGCAAGAAAGGAGCGTAAAAAGGGGGAGAAAGAGAAATGTCTACTTGACTAGGCCAATTTCGTCCTTGCCTTACTTTCCGGTTGGGGTGGAGGGATGGGAGGGCAGCTGTGCAGAGAAAGCCCGGGAAGTGAGCCTGGGCACACACACAGCACGTGGGCATGCTGGGCCCTCGAGTGTCCCTGGCATGTCACGGCAGCGCACTGACTCGGAGGGAACTCCTCAGTGTGACCCAGCTCTTCCTACAGAATGCAGCCGGGAGTCACGAGGCCTGCTGTGGCCGCTCTGTGGCTGCTCCATGGCTCTGTGGGCAGGCTCCACGTGCAGCGATCTGCACTCCCAGGTATCACTAGAGCATGTAAAGTAGGATGAGCCATGGCCCAAAGAAAATAAATTTAGGTTCTAGTAAGCCATGCCTGTCCCAATTTTGGTTTATTCTCTTAATACAAACCTTTCTTAGGATGGAGAATTTAGTTCTGGTCGTGGCTTTGCCTCTGACTTGCTGTGCTACCATGGGTCACTGTTGCCTCGCTCTGAGCCTGTATTTTTCATCTGGAAAATGAGCCCGATTAACCCTGTTTTAGTTCACAAGGTCGTTGTGAGAAGGAGATAAAGCAGGTCTCTCACCAAGAGATGGCAACCGGACTGCCTGGATAGGGACCCAAGCTCCCCTCTGTAACATTGGGCAAGTTTCTTCATCTCTCTATGTCTGGTCCTTGCCTTTAACATGAAGGGAAATAATATTCTTCCGCTAGCACTCTAGAGGGTTAAATTTGGTTATGTGAGGTATGCGAAGCACTTAGAGAGCACCAACACACAGCCTGCCCCGGGGGGTATCACTGTCAGTATTGTTATCACAGATGAGAAAATATCTTGAAAATAATAAGTCAGTTCAGGCATTGGGTGACCCACCACTGTCATCCTAAGAGTCATCATTTTGCTCACTACACCCTCACTCTTCCGGCAACATCCCATACCTGCCGATGCTAATTCCAAATTTGAGGGGAACCTCCAATAGCTTCCTGCTGCTTTTAGAAAAAAATCCCCCAAACCCCGCCATGGCCTACAAGGCCTTGGTCACGTCTGGTCCTGCTGGCTTTTCTAGCCTCAGGCTGAGCCATTGTCTTACTCAAATTCAATAGCCTTGTTGGCCTTCTTTCAGTTCCCCGAAGATCTGGACTCCTTCCTGCCCCCAGCAAGGTTTTTCTCCAAAAACCTGCAACATTCTTTTCGTAGCAATTAGACCTATTCCCAAATCCCTCAGTCTTAACTCAAATAACTTAGACCAAACTTCTTCTTATACTGATCTTTTCAAATCCTACCTATGTCCTACCCTGGAACGTACTTTGGGTTTGCTCTGCCTTTACTCATGCCATTCCTCCCACCAGAAATGCCTCTTTCCCATCTCTTGCCAGAAGCACAGCCCAAGTTTGGTGTTCTCTGTGACCTCACAACATCACCCACCTAAGGGGAGTTCTCTGTCTTCCTAAGCCAAGTGCTTTTTTGGCTTAGTCGCTTCTTGTGTTGTCAGCGAACTTTTTCCTTGAATATGGCTTTCCTCTCAGGTTAGACTTGGACCTGAGGCTCCATGAGGACCAGTCCAATATTTTCTTGTTTCTCCTCAGTTACATCTGGTCTATGGTAAGAACTTAGTCTCTATTTGCTCACTGGTTGGCTCAGCTGGACACACAAAGTCAGGGACTAGTATTCAGGCAGGAGACCTTGAGTTCATTCTAGTGAATTTTCCAGCTCAAGACAAGTCTCTATTTCAGAGACTTACTGCTTTTCTAGTGCCCTGCAGGACTTGGCTGGTGGTCTGTAGAAGTCACTGAATTTGAAGTTATACATTTGCCTTGCTCCTCTTAATCCAGTGACTTCCTTTTTACAGATGAGAAGCCCTTTGCCGTGGAAGATACTTATTTGCTTTGTCCAGCACCAATCTTAAAAGAAGTTGGCATGTAAGTTTCCACCAGCAGCTGAACCTGGGGGAGGAGGTAGAGGAAACAAAGAGAAAAGAAAGAAGCATTTCTCTTCATTATCATAATGGGGTCTTTCTCTAGACTCCTCCAAGGAATGATGATAAACAATACTTACAGTGAGTCAGGCACCAGAATATTTTCCAAAGGGTATCTCACTTCACCCTCCCAAGTTCCTGACAAGCAAGATACTCGCATCTTCCCAGCTCTACAGATGTGAAATCTGTGGCCCAGAGAATTTAAGCAGTTTGCCCAAGGTCACACAGCAGTAAAATGGAAGAGTTTTGGCTCAAACCAAGGTCTGTCTTGCTTAATCACAGCTACATTCCCAGAAAGCTCTCACACTTCCTAAAGCACTCTCACACGCATTACCTTGCCCCATCATCGTAATTGCCCTGCTGGGGGATTATCGCCCCCCTAGAGATAAGGAAGTTCAGAAAGGCTAAGTAGGTCCAAAGACGGTTCAAGGCCCAGAGTCAGACCATCAGAGGCTACGCTCAGTGCTGCCTCCTCTGCGCCTCCACAGAGCACACAGTACTCACCCAGACGGCAGGAGGTTCCTGGAACTAACTTACGGGGGAAATGTCATGATGGTGTGATCATAATAAGTGCTAGTAAATGTGATTTTAAAAAATAGTCACCAGAAAGAAAGAGAGAGAGAATGGGCACCCTGAGCTGGAAAAGAAATATGTGGGGAACCAGAGAAGCAATATTTGTGAGAGAGGACAAACTAGCCTCTCGTTAAACATGTCTATAACAGGCTAAAGACACAATAGTGGCTTTAAGGAAAAAATGCTAATCTGGTTCATCTGACTTCTGCTTACAATCATTTGTTCAAATTGTGAGCCTCCAACTCTGGTTGCCTAACATCAGCCTGTGGTTCCACTGATTCCAATAACTACCCCTGTCCCCATCCTGCAAAATGCAAGCGAAATGCAAGCTCACGTTTCAGTGAGTCTCATAGATGGGAGGAGGCAAATTAGAAGGCAAATTAGTTCATCTATTACTGCACGCCTGTGAGTTTGCTGGATAGTAACAAAGCCACCCCCACCAGAATCAGATCGCTGAGAATCCAGATAATGACAACAGAGCATTAAGTTTATAGCTTGATCAGTTTAGTCTCACTAATTTGGACCATTTTAAAAGAATCCATCTTACTACAGTGTGGAAGCAGGCTTTGCCCAGTCAGCGCAATTTGCTGCAGTGTGGGAAGGCCTGGATGCACTGCCTTGACATGCCAGCCGAGAATATCCTGGCATCTCCCTGGAATGTTAGAGGTGGTGGGGCCCTAGAAACCATGCTCCACATTTTGCAAAGGAGACAGCTCAGGCCTCCAGGGTATGGGACTACAGTCTCAAGGGTAATTATGAGGAGAGCCTGCAGGCACCAAGTGTCCAGCTCTTGGCCCCAGGCACACCATGCTGAGTATCTCTGGTTCCTTTGTCTTTGCAGGAAAGCTGCACTCCAGGTCAGCATGAACGATGGCCTGTCTTTCATCTCCAGTTCTGTCATTATCACCACCACGCACTGTGTAAGTCATCACCTTTCCTTTTACCAAAGGCTTCCTTGTCATTCCCATCTCCCTGGGAAGTTGTCTGCTTTGCATTCTGTTCACCGAGCTTTCATCCCAACCCTGCTAGGCCAGCTGTGGGCTGGGTGAGGGGTGTGCTGCACCCCGGAGTATATCAGGAATGCCTGTGTTTGGCTTCTCCAGGTGCCCCATTTCTGTGACCATGGGTGAGACCGGAACCCACTGGCATGACCAGATGTCAAGGCGGGCCAGTGTCTGTGCAGCAGTGAGGGGGATGGCCACATGGAGTTTAGGAGAAAATGCAGAGAAAGAAATTGGACAGCGTATGCAGAAGGCTTGTCTGAGGAAGTTTTTCTCTAAAGGGGAGCAGGAAAATGGGCAGTAACTGAAGAAAGATGTGTGAAGAGTATAAAGAAAGTCTTTTATTCAGAATGGGAGAGCTTGCAGCTCGTTTATGTGGTTGTGGAAACAACCCAGGAGAAAATGGAAAACTGATGAAGCAGGGAGTGGGGAAGGGGCCCTATGCCACAGGGATAGGGAGGAAGCAGCAGGGACTGTGTCCTCCCCTGCCAGCTCCTCAGATGCCCCTTCTCTGCATCCTGCTGTCAGGGAGTTTTCGTTTCTGGCTACACACAAAATCACCTGGAGAGCTTTTAAAAAATATTGATGTCTTGGCCTCATGCCAGACCAATTGAAACAGCCTGTGGGTTGGGCCCTAGATTGGTGGTTCCAAGGCTGTGGTTGGACACACTTCGGCCTGTGTGGCTGCTCCCTCCCACTGTCATTGTCTCCCGAGTTCTCCCGTGGGAGGGCAGTCAGGGCTTGGTTAGCTCGTGCACAGACCTCAGCGCCTGACACGGGCATTTCCAAACGAATCTTTGTCTGAATATTCAGATTCTGCAGCCAAATGCACTTTTTCCTTTAGATCATTCTAGAGACTTATGTGTTTGACCTGGTGGTCAGCTTGGGCAGATGCTATGATAAATTCCTTTCCAGCCTTTGAAGGACATTTTTTTGGAACCCCTCAGTAATTGGGGTTTGTGTCCTTAACACCATCACAGGTGGAGGAGAGGGAGCAGGCAGCACTGAAGCCAGGCAAGATAAATGAGCAGGCAGCCAGGCCTCCTGACACACAACCTCCCTCCCAACGCCTGCCTCTCCACTCCCCCCCCCCATTTTTCTTCCCGTATTTGGACCAAACAGTTTTCTTGAAAGCAGTGTAAGCTGGTGCGATGGGAACAGGCTACAGAAAAGTTTTGCTTGACCAAAGAGAGTAGGGTTATCACAAAGGAGTGTCTGAGAAATGTCTGTGTCTCAGGAATCTGTCAGTGGAGCATCAAATCTGGAGACAAATATGTAAACTCTCTGCACAAGCAGTGAAATTTCTTCAAATGTACCCTGCCTGAGTCTTTTAGAAATTGATCCTTTTGGAACCTGCCAACCTGCAGGAAATGATTAAAATACCCCAAATCTAACAACTTCGTTCCAGATTCCTCCCTCCTCTGAATGATCCAACAATTTGGGCCTGTATTTCTCATTTTGTCTGATCATACCAGAGAAAGAGCCATGACCTTGAGGCCACAAGGGCAGGGAGATGAGAAGGGGGAAATACCTCGGAACCAAACCTGTGCTATGGCAGAAACAGCACTACAAATTTAAGTCCTGGGCCTCTAAGCCAAAGAAAGGGTGTCCTCACTAATGTAACACCAAATGAAAAGAACGTCCAGTAAATTCCCTGCGTACCTTCCCTCACTCACTGGAGTGAGTGTACCTGTCTACTCACTCCAGCCTGCACTTACACCATCCACCTTCATCTGAGTGCCTGTCGCCAAGTTTTCTGTTCGACGGGCGCTTTGATCAACACCACCTCATAACATCTCCTGCGTTATTCCCCTTTTTATTTGAGAATGCTGTATGTCTACAACAAAGTTAGAGCCACCCTAAAGTTTGAGATCCAGATCCATTCATTCATTTACTCAACAGATACTCATTGATCATGCACAGTGTGCTGGGCACTACCCTGGCTGCTTGGGATACATCAGAGAATTCAACAGACAGAAATCTGTCCAGTGGGGAGGGGGAAGGAAAAGAAGATAGATAATAAACAAGAAACATAGTAAATGAATTATATATTATGTTAAAATATAATATATTCCATTTAAAAATGGAGCAGAATAAGAGGATTTGGTACTTCTTGAGTGAGTGTAATGTAAATAGAGATATATTGAGGAGATGGTATTTGAGTTCAGAGCTTGAAGTTGACTGGGAGGCTACAAGGGGAAAAACATACCAAACAGAGAGCCCTAGTGCTTAGACCCCAAGACCAGACACCTGGTGTGTTTAAGGAAGAACAAGACGGACGGTCAGTCACTGGGAGAGAGCGAGTGAGGGGAGCAGTGGCAGTAAGGTAAAGGGATAGAGAGTGGAGGGTCTTGTGGGAACTTTGGCTTTTGCACAGAAGCACAACATGATCAGATTTGTATTTGAAAGATCACTCTGGCTGCTGGGCCAGCCTGTGGAAAGACGCAGGGAAACCCTAGTTAGGAGGCTTATGGCAATATTTTAGGCCAGAGATGATGGCAGCTTGACCCAAGAGGGAGCAATGGAGAGGAAGGAAGTGGTCAGCATCAGGAATAATTTGAAGACAAAGCTAATGGATTTCCCAAAACATTGAATGTAGGGCTTGAGGATAGAGGAATCAAGAAGGGTCCCACGATGAATTTTACCAAGCATTCAAAGAAGAGCTAACCCCTCTCCTTCTCAACCTATTCCAGAAAATTCAAGAAGAGAGAAGACTTCCAAGCTCATTTTATGAGGCCAACATTATCCTAATTCCAAAACCAGATACAGACACTACAAAAAAAAGAAAATTATAAGCCAATATTTCTAAGGAACATAGATACTAAAATCCTGAACAAAATATTAGCAAACCAGATCCAACAATACATTAAAAATATCGTACACCACAATCAAGTACAATTGATTCCATAGTTGCATGGTTGGTACAATATCTTCAAATCAATAAATGTGATACACCACCTAAACAAAATGAAGAATAAAAATTCAAGTTCATATCAATAGATATAGAAAAGGCATTTGATAAAAATCCAGCACCTACTTATGATAAAAACTCTCCACAAAGTGGGAATAGAGGTACCACACCTCAACATAATAAAGACCATGTATAACAAAAACTAAAAAATATTTCCCTTAAGAACAGAAAAAAGACAGGAATATCCACTTTCACTGTTTTTTTTTTTTAAGATTTTATTTACTTTTAGAGAGAGGGGAAGGGAGGGAGAAAGAACGGAGAGAAACATCAATGTTTAAGAGATATATTGATCAGTTGCCTCTCACATGCCCTCAACTGGGGACCTGGCCTGCAACCCAGGTACGTGATGTGCCCTGACTGGGAATCAAATCAGCGACCCTTTGGTTCACAAGCTGGCTGGCACTCAATCCACTGAGCCACATCAGCCACAGCTGCTTTCAACCACTCTTATTCAACATAGTACTGGAAGTTCTGGTTACAGCAACCAGACAAAAGAAGAAATGAAAGGCATCCAAATAGGAAAAGAGGAAGTAAAACTCACATTATTCACAGATGACATGATACCGTATATAAAAAAACCCTAAAGACTCCACCAAAAAACTACTGGAAGTGATGAGTGAATTCAGTAAAGTAGCAGGATACAAAATTAATATTCAGAAATTTGTGGCAGTTTTATACACCAATAGCAAACTATCAGAAAGAGAAATTAAGAAAACAATCCATTTACTATTGCAACAAAACACCTAAGGTACCTAGGAATAAATTTAACCAATGAGGTAAAAGCCTATACTTGGAAAATTAAAGGATACTGAAGGAAGAAATTGAAGATACAAATAAGTGGAAGCATATACCATGTTCATGGATAAGAATAATTAACATCATTAAAATGTCCATACTACCCAAAGCAATTTATAGAGTCAATGCAATTCCTATTAAAATACCAATGGCATATTTCATGGATCTAGAAGAAATATTTCAGAAATTTATATGGAACTACAAAAGACTTCAAGTAGCCTCAACAGTCTTGAAAAAGAAGAACAAAGTTGGAGGTATCACACTACCTGATACCAAATTATACTACAATGCCCTAGTAATCAAAACGGCATGGTACCGGCATAAGAACAAGCATATAGATAATGGAACAGAATAGAGAGACCAGAAATAAACCCATGCCTTTATGGTCAATTAATATTTGCCAAAGGAGGCAAAAACATACAATGGAGTAAAGACAGTCTCTTCATAAATAGTGTTTGGAAAATTGGACAGATATATACAAAATAATGAAACCAGACCACTAACTGACACCATATACAAGTATAAACTCAAAATGCTTTAAAGACTTATATGTAAATTGCAAAAACATAAAAATCTTAGAAGAAAACATAGGCCATAAAATCTTGGACATTTCTTATAGCAATATTTTTTTCTGATACATCTCCCTGGACAAGGGAAACAAAGAAAAAAATAAACAAATGGGACTACATCAAACTAAAAAGTTTTGCACAGCGAAGGAAACCATCAACAATGTGAAAAGACAGTGCTTTGAATGGGAGGACATTTTCACCAATGATACATCTGATTAGGGATTAATATCCAAAATTTATAAGGAACTCAGACAACTCAACACACAAATAAATAAATAAATAAATAAATAAGCAAACACACAATTGAATTAAAAAATAGGTAAAGGATTTTAATAGACAGTTCTCCAAAGAGGACATACAGATGGCCAATAGACATATACAAAGATGCTCAATGTCACTAATCATCAGAGAAATGCAAATTAAAACCACAATGATATATTACCTTACATCTGAGAGAATGGCTATCACCAATAAATGAACAAGCAACAAGTGTTAGCAATAATGTGGAGAAAAGGGAACATTTGTGCATTGTTGGTGGGAACGCAGACTGGTACAGCCAGTATGGAGTTACCTCAAAAAATTTAAAAATAGAACTGCCTTTGGACCCAGCAATTCCACTTCTGGGAATTTATCCTAAGAAACCAAAAACAGTAATTTGAAAGAGTATGTGCCCGCTACATCATTGCAATATTATTTACAGCAGCCAAGATCTGGAAACAGTACAAGTGCCCATCAGTAGATGAGTGGATATAAAAGCTGTGGTACATTTACACAATGGAACACTACTCAGCCATAGAAAAAAATAAAATAAAATAAAATAAAAAGAAAGAAAGAAATCTGCCCTGGCTGGTGTAGCTCAGTGGATTAAGCGTGGGCTGCAAACCAAAGGGTCACCAGTTTGATTCCCAGTTAGGGCACATGCCTGGGTTACGGGCCAGGTCCCCAGTAGGGGGCACATGAGAGGCAACCACATATTGATATTTCTCTCCCTCTCTCTCTCTTTCCCTTCCCTTCTCTCTAAAGTAAATAAATAAAATCTTTTTTAAAAAAAGAAGGAAATACACCTTTCGTGACAACATGGATAGACCTGGAGAGCATTATGCTAAATGAAATAAGCCAGTCAGAGAAAGACAAATACTATATGATCTCACTTATATGTAGAATCTAATGAACAAAATAATTTAACAAAATAGAAACAGAAGCATTGATACATTGAACAGACTGACAGCTGTCAGAGGGGGTGAAAAGGTGAGGGGATTAAACAAATATATACTAGAGGAGACCCAAAAAACAATTTATTTATAAAAAAGTGTGGATTCTGGTTTATTTTTTTAAATTGTACAACAAACAAGTGTTGGCAAGGATGTGGAGAAAGGGGAAAACTTTTGCACTGTTGGGGCGAATGCAGATTGGTGCAGCCACTGTGGAAAGCAGTATGGAGATACCTCAAAAAATTAAAAATGGATCTGCCTTTTGACCCAGTGATCCCACTTCTGGGAATATATCCAAAGGAACCCAAAACAGTAATTCGAAAGAACATAAGTACCCTTATGTTCATTGCAGCATTATTTACAATTGCCAAGATATGGAAGCAGCCCAAGTGTCCATCAATAGATGAGTGGATAAAACAACTATGGGTCATTTACACAATTGAATATTATTCGTCTATAAAAAAGAAGAAACATAAAAAAAGAAGAAGTGATTCCACTTCTGGCAATGTATCTGAAGAAACCCAAAACAGTAATTTGAAAGAACATAAGGACCCCTATGTTCATTGGACCTGTAGGACATTGTGCTAAGTGAAATAAGCCAGTCAGAGAAAAACAAATACAACATGATTTCACTCATTTGTGGAATGTAATGAACAAACTGAACTAACAAGCAAAATAGAGAGAGACTCATAGATAGAGAGCAGGATGACAGCTCTGGGGGACAGTTTAGGGGATAGAGGGATAAAGCAAAAAGCTAAAAGGACTCATGGACCTGACCAACAATGTGGTGATTGCGAGAGGAGGGGGAAATGAAGGGGCTAAAAGGCAATAGGAAAAATACAATTTAAAAAGTGCAATGAAGCCAGTCAAATTAATTTTCTCATCTAAAATTTTTTCTTTTCAACATGTAATGAAAATAAATATTTTTTAAAATTCTATTATTATTCTTTCATGTTTTAACTTCAGTCACCTTCAAAGCATTTTCCATTTGATGCAATACACCTATCAAGGTGTTTTTTTTCCACTGCTCAGAACAGTTTTTGAACTCATTGATTTTGATGACTTTTAGTATTTCTGCCATTTTTTGGTTTCACCTCTTCTACAATAGCAAAACATTTCCTTTTGATGACTTTTATCATGCCAGGAAACAAACAAACAAAAAATATCACTGGGGCAAGATCAGGTGAATAGGGAGGGTGGGGTATGGAGCTGATGCTGTTTTGGTCAAAAACTGCTGAACATTCAGCACATTGTGGGCAGGTGCACTCGTAAATCACCCATCATGAAATAGGCAAACACATTGAAAGTGTCTTCAAAAAAAATTCACTGAAGCAGGATGCAGCCTCTCACAACAACGCCAGCTGATACACGGATACAGATGGATTCCTAGAACAATCACCTATGAGGGAAGCCTGTACTACAAGGAGCCTACCCTCCAGAAGATAATTCTGGTTTCTTGGGGAGATATTTATAGATATATATAGACATATAGATGTATATACACATACACACACACAGACAGTAGTGTGGTGATAACCAGAGGGAAAGGAGTGTGGGGGCAGGTGGAAGAGGATAAAGAAAGGATAACTGGGGACAGAAAAAGGCTTTACTTTGGCGATGGGCACACAATGCAGTATGCAAATGATGTTTTCTTGAGTTGTACACTTGAAACCTATGTGATTTTGTGAACCAATGTCACACGGATAAACTCAATTAAAAACAATTAATTAAATTTTTTAAAAAGAATGACCCCAAGGGTTTTGGCCTCAGTAACCAAAAGAATGGAGTTGCCCTCAGCTGACAAGAGGAAGATTGAAGAAAATTTGGGGTTGAGGGGAAGAATCAGATCAGTTTTGCTGTAGACAAGTTGTGTGGCCTCAACCAAGTTATGTAGCCCCTTTGTGGCTCAATTTTCTAATCTATAAAATCTGAATAATAGGTCTTTACATTTCTTAGCACTGTTCTGAATACGAAATAAAATTTGTGTAAAGTGCTTGGCAGAAGACCTGGCAGGTAGTAAGCACTCCCTAAATATTAGCCGTTATTATAGTAGAAGCTTAGTCAAAATTACTGAATGAGTTGGAGACTCTTCCCAGTTAGCTCCTCATTTCAGAGTCCTATTGGAACAAAGAGACTCTTCTGAGACAAGATATATCCTTAGGAGTACATGTTTGTCACTCAGCCAAGCCCAGGTGACTAAAGCGAACAGACTCAATGTCCAAATTCATCCAAAGGGACTTACATTCAAGCATAAAACTCCAATACCCAAAAGGCCCTACACAGAAGCACAACTTGAAACGAATGAAGCTATCGCTGAGCAAAATAGAGAAGCAAGCTGTGTGGTCATCCAGAATATGAAGTAAGGTCTTGGACTTGTGTTTCTTTCTTGGGCAGCAGGTGGTTTGAAGGACAAGGTTTTTAGATCAAATAAAAAGATCCCCTGGGTCTGAGTAAAGGGTTAGTCTTGTTGATGCCAGTTGCAGCCTGCCCAGTTCCATCAACTGGAACCGAAGATAATTTGAAATATGTAGTCCAGCCTTTTCTTTCCTCGCTTCATTTGGTGCCCATTTGGACAACCGTGTCACAGTTTTCAAGATTCACAATGAATAACCATTGCCCCTGCCAGGAGCAGAGATTCCATGAGGTTTTACAGGAAAAAGATTTTTCCATCCAAGAGCTAAAAGGTTCCTATACAAATGGTAAACTTTGCTGAGCTCCATGACTATAGAAAATGGTCACACAGCCAAAGTCCTCTCCTACCAGCATATTTACATGCATCCCATCTCCGTAGACTTCACTGGCTTCCCTGTTATCCGCAGTCTCTAGTAATAGGTGAGAAAAATTACTAAGATGGTGCCATTTTAAGGGAAATATCAAAAAGAAGTTTGTCCTTTTGAGAACAAAGCAAGTACATTTAGTGCTTTAAAGAATTTTTCATGAAAGGTTGTCTTCTTTTAACTGTTTTCTTATTGATTGATTTTTTTTTTTTTTTTGTGCGGGGGTATAGTGGAAAGGAGGGGAGGGGAGAAAGAGAGAGAGAGAGAGATTAATTTGTTGTTTCATTCACTGGTTGCTTCTTGTGTGTGCCCTGACCGGGGAGTGAACTGCAGCTTTGGCACACCAGGACAGCACTCTAACCAACTCTGCTACCAGGCTGTGGCCAACAGTTGTCTTCTTTTAGATAAATACCTTAAAATTCTGTAATTTCCCACCCAAAGTGTACAAAAATCAGAGAGTCACTCAACAAGGGCTTCTCAAACACCTACGACATCTCCAGTGCTCTACTTACATTTTATAAGTCATATCCATAAGGAGCTTAAAATCCTGTTGGAGAAGAGAGTCAAACAATCATATAAAAAAAGCATAAAATAAAGAATAAGATTGTGCGAACCAGGTGTAGATGCTATAGGACTTCAGGGAGCGGAAGGAGGAGTGAATCCAGAAAGAATCACAAGATAAAACCCAAGTGGTGATCTGGAAAATGACAGTCACAGGTGAGGAAGTGGGCAGAGGCTCTCTGTGAAGAGAAACAAACCTGAGCAAGGACGGGATATGTTCATGAGTGGAGTTTGGTCATGGTCCCTTTCTTTCTTTTTTTTTTTCTTTTCCTCTCATTTGGTATCAATTTCTGGTGCCTTCTAATTTCGGGCCATTTTTCAGGTTGGCAACCACCCTGCTAGGATGTACACATCACACTCTTGATCACCTACCCGCCGCCCCCCGGGTGTGTAGCAGTGAGGCCCAGCTGATGCTCCTCCCTATTAACTGTGGTCAGGATTTGATTTGTATTGGTTTCCAGGTTGGAGAATCATCATCTTTGAAGAGAGGAAAGAGATCTAAAGTTAGACAAAAGGAGCTAAAATCAACAGTAAATCAATGGGGAACCTTCTCTTTTTCTTCCTAATTTATATGAGAAACAGCCTGGCTACAAACAGTAACAGGGTCCAGTAAATTTGAGTGGACCCATGTCAAGTCACTATTCAGAGAAATTCTTTATTTCTTAAAAAAATCCTCACCCAAGGACATGTTTTTATTGATTTCAGAAAGAGAGGAAAGGGTGGAGGGCGGGGACAGAGAGAAAGAAACATCAATGTGAGAAAGTAACATCAATCAGTTGCCTTCCATACGCACCCCGACCAGGAATTGAACCTGCAACCTTTGGGTGTGTGGGTTGATGCTCTAAACAATTGAGCTACCCGGCCAGAGCTCAGAGAAAATTTTTTTGAATGAAAATAAAAATGCAGCAAACTCAGCCTTGAGGCACCAAAACAAGAATTGCCCTATAATTATAGCATAATGGAGGAATTAAGAAAATAAGATATTGAGTCAAAAATCCTAAGTTCAAATCCTAGCCCCTCCACTGTTCAGGGTGATCTTGGGTGAGTTAACCTGAGCCTGTCTCAGAGCCTTGTCTTGAGTGGCCATTATAAAGATTAAAGGTAAAATATACGAGGGGCTTGCGACACATGGTAGTCTGTCAAAGAATGACAGCCCTTCACTAGTCTATTGCCATTCTCTTTTCTTGCTGTGTAAAAATCTAATGGCCTGTCTCATTAAAAGATTTGCTGTTTATGTTCTGTAGATTATAAATAGGCAATGATCCCCTGATTAAGAAGTATGCATCCATGACAAGTTTAGGAACAGATTGGGGGAAACTTGGAAGATGTTGCCTGCCAGGAAACCATCACCACTAAAGTGGGTATGGCATTAAACCAAAGGGGACTAGGTGGCAGTTTCCTCACTATATTTTCAATTACAGTTGAAGTTCAATATTATATTAGTTTCAAGTGTACAGCATAGTGGTTAGACATCTACATAACTTACCAAGTGATTTCCCCTGGTAAGTCTAGAACCTATCTTGCACTATACATAGTTATTCCAGTATTATTGGCTATACTGACTCTATTCCCTCTGTTTAACTTTACATCCCCATGACTGCTTTGTAACTACCAGTTTGTACTTGGGTTAATCCCTTCATGTTTTTTTTAAATCCTCACGCAAGGATATTTTTTATTTATTTCAAAGAGAGAGGAAGAGGGAGAGAGAGAGAGAGACATTGAACCCAAAACCTAGGTATATGCCCGACCAGGGATTGAACCCACAACCTTTTGGTGCACAGAATGATTCTCCAATGTACTGAGCCACCCAGCCAAGGCAATCCCTTCACCTTTTTCATCCAGCCCCCCAACCCACGTCCCTCTTCACTATTTTGAAGAAAGGTTTTCTCAGTAAATGAATCAAGAGTAACATAAGGAGAATATTTAGACTATTTAAAGAATGAATTACAACAAGTGTGTATTAAAGTTGATGCATTATTAGCTCAGAGAAAATTCCCATTATTATTTAAAATAATCTCTCAGGCCAAGCACGTTTGTGGGCATTTTATCAGAGGTACCATTTCAGGCAGATGAGAGCTCAGCCTCAGAGAGAATTTCGCTGCAGACTGGACCCTCCAGGGTCCCCTGGAGGAGCCATGACTCATTGTGGTTTTGGAGTATGATGTGATTTCTGTGAGGATGAACATGGGGCCAACTTGTTTCCCAAGGATTGTCAAATCATTTTGTCCTTCAGATTTTTATTAATTTACACTGTTCTTTTCTTGAACTAGTCATATTTTTCTATAGATATGAGAGAGGATGGAGGAGAGCGAGAGAAAGAACGAAACAATGCACAGGAAAGAACCCCACACACACTACAAAGAATTGCCCAGTCCAAAATGTCAATAGTACCATGGCTGAGAAACCCCAAAATATCAGAATTTGGGGGGTAGGGAGCCCAGGATTCAGCAGTTTAGTAAGTTTACCTAGTAAATCTTAAATATCTTGGTCTCTTATCGTTCCGCTTCCCTGTCACTAATTGCCCTCCAATTTTCTTTTAATGACTAAAATCTACTTAAGAAAAATTACTTGCTCTCTCGATTCACTCCCAATTCCATTCATTGAAGAATCCCAAGATTTTAAAATCAGAAACCTCTCTTTTTTATTTTCCTTCTTTTGGACCATATTTTCTTCTATAAAAATAGAAATTTGCCTGAAAGAATAATTTTGGCCCATATGAACAGTCTAGGGACCTTCCCTTTTTGTGTTGCCAGACAAAGACTGCACAGCTCTCTCTCCGAAGGCCCCATTTCCACAGTCCAAGTTGTCCTTTCTCTCTCTCCTCTCACACTAAGTCCTGTTGAGCTACACACTAGTTGCTCATTGTTTCAGGAAGAGAGACCCCAATTACCATCTGTATTGCTCTTAATACGTCATGGTTCCTAATATCTTACAAGAAAGCGGGCTTCCAGCTGCCATGCAGAGGTAGGTTATGAGTTTGGAGACTTGGAGTAAAGAAAGCACAGACACAGGAGAGATCTGTTGCCTCTCGTGTACAGTGTAGCCCATATGCTTCTTGAGGGAAAACAAAGGCAGTGTCGTGTTCACCGCTGCAACCCACACCTGGCTCAATGCCTGTGCATAGTAGTTAGCACATAGCAGGTGACTGAGTGAATGAATGAATAGACTTAATCAAGGGTCATATGGAGGTGATGACACCTGCTGGTAGGAGAAGGAAGCCAGAATGAAGTAGGATTAGAACACATTAAGCTGGTTGGAAAATAGGCTTCCAAAGAGGATGGCCAATAATCCAATATGCGCATCCAAGGGGCATGGGGAGCTTGAGCGTGATTTAAGAGGAAAAAAATCTGCTGCTACCCGGGAAATTGCACTCAGTGATCCCAGGCAGGGCAGTAGTCAAAGACTCTTCAGAGCAGTACCAGCTCCACTCAGAGCAGACCCTTGTCAGGGATGCAGACCTGGAGAAGGTGGACTGGAAATAGCCCACTGAACTTGATCGAGGTTGAGGACAGGTCCCTTGTTTATGAGGGTCTGCAGCACATGGCTGGATACCCGACAGAACCACAGAAACTCATACAGCATCTGAGTCACTCATTTTCCTAATTCCGAGGAACACAAAGACATACCATATTTTGCCATGTATAATGCGCACTTTTGTGTGCAAATGTTTTAAATTCTTTTATTTATGCTATGCTTATGTGCTAAAAGGGTAATTCTAGAAAGCAAGAATGGTATCCGTATGCAAAATAATACCCTGGAATACTTAATCGGCTTTGTTTCTAAATTTAAATAAACAAATAGTTGAATTAAAAAATTAAAAGGAAAGATTTTTTCCCCTGAAAGTTTGGGCCAAAAATGTGGGTGCTCATTGTACACAGCAAAATATGGTAATACATGGGAAACAAACAAGTACTTTAAGGATCTGTGATGTCACGTGATAAGTGCTTTAGCAGAGAAGCGAGCAATGCCTAGCCCAGTTATGCCATGATGTGGAGAGTCTGGGCATGCGAAGAAGGACTCATAGAAGAAATGATAAGTGAACTGGGTCACGAAAAAAGAATCAGGATTTCTGAATCAGGAATCAGAAAAGGGTGTGGCCTGGGTAAAGGCATGTTTGGGGCCAGTTTGGCTGTAATTGGTTGAGTTGGGCAATAGTAGAGAAGGTCAGAGACAAAACAATTGGGACCAGTTGGAAAAGCCCTCTTTATCTGCCATATTTTGAAATTTCTTTAGTATTTAATTTAAACATTATACATAATGAGACTTTGATGTTAGCTTCTGATCTCTCCTCATTCAGGAAATAAACAATCTTTTGTCTTAAAAAAAAAAGAATCTAATTAACTACAGAAAGGCTGTGACCCTGGCTGGGTAGCTCAGTTGTTTAGAGCATCTTCCCAATATGCCAAGGTTGCAGGTTCCCCCATCAAGGTACATACAGGAATCAACCAATGAGTGCATGACTGGGGGGAACAGCAAATTGATGTTTCCCACTCTCTCTCCCCTCCCTCCTTCCTCTCTCTCAAATCAGTAAATTTTTTGAAGAAGAAAAGAAAAGGTTTGACTTGGGGAATATCGGCATGGCCTGAGCTCACCCTGGAATACCAGAAAACTAGGCTATGGAAGTTCCACTAATGTGGCCAGCCAAGACTGAAGGTGCATGAATTGCCTTGGTCAAGGCTGGCTCAGGAAGGGGTGTTCTGGAACCCAGAGATGGAGGCTCCAGTGACTGTGACCAAGAGAGGCTGCAAAGGAGGGCAGGGACCGTGTCGCGGAACTGTATGCAGATTTCTGTCCTAGGCAACTTCCTGGGTCTGTTTTGTAAATCAGTTCAATTTTGTTACTAATTGTTTTGAAATAACAAGAAAATACAAATCCAGCCCAGTTTTTTAGTCATAAGGCTATTTAGGTAAACAGGAGAGTTGGCCAGGCTGCCCTTGCCAAAATTTCTTGAATTTCACCAGCCCGATAGGGAACGAATCCAGTAGCCTGTGTTGAGTGGCAATCTCGCCTTCCAACATAATAAAAAATTACTGCATGCTCTTCAGAAAAAGTAGAAATCAAAGGAGATGTTTTTCTTCTGTTTCCTTTCCAAGGTCAGCAAAACAGTCCATCAGTCAAAATAGGTAGTTATCTTTGGGATGGATAATTCATACCAGCAGGTATAAGCATGTGGGCCTCTTCATTAGGGAAAGAAGTACAGGGAGGAGGTTGCTGGTAGTGAATGGGGCCGCAGAACAGGACCAACATATATTAAAATAGTACCGTGGGCAAAGTGGTAGGACCACAAAGAACAGCCAGTCCTAGGCCTCCAAAATCCTACAGCATAGTTTCCAAGGCAAGATATATGCTCCAAGAGGTAAATATTCGTATACACTCTGGGGTATAAAAGGCAAATATCAGAGGCACCCAGAAATTCCCCATCTCTTCCAAAGATTCCTGAGCCTCCCTCCACACAGGCCTTTGGATAAGTAAATTAACACAAACAGGGCATACTGGATCCGTTAAGGGGACTGTCCTCTTCATGGATCCAGTGGATTACTTCCCAGTTACCCAAGAAGGTGTTCGCCTTCCTGCAAAGGGGAGCTGGATTAGTCATTTTAGACATTCGGGAATAACACGTAGGCAGCTCATGATTTGCTCAGCCCGAAAAGTCTTCCACAACAAGACCCTCCCTGAACTGGTTTGCAATTCTAAGACCCCTGGAGAAGACAAGTCATTTCCCAACAACCAATCAAGGAGAGAAGGATCAGGGTCCACACCTAACTTTCCCCTCTAGATTTCTTCACCCTAACTGTATCCCACTTCCCATCCAAGGTGCTCCCACACCCACCTGCCCGTCCCTTCACACAGCCTGGAGGAATAAGGGGAGACTGGATTGGAGGGGAGATAGGAGGCTCACCTTGCAGAGGATATGAATGAGAGAAGATGGAGTTTGGACGATGGGAAGCCATGCAAAGGAAGCACAAAACAAAATTTTAGGGAGATAAAACTAGCACTTGTATGTTCCAAGTATATTAACAAAATAGCATTAATTTTACTACGGATTTATATATGTGGTCATTGGGAAGGGGAATAGGCTCTGGTGTACTTTTACATTATTTGGGCTGAAGGGAATTTTGTACCGAAAGTGACCAATCCAAAACCCTGAGGCTGCAAGTGACTCACTAATGTTTCATCTCAGCCTTGGAAGAAGGATGGCCTCTATTGTTGCTATAATTATAGGTGATATGTCCTTTGAAAGATGTAGGTTAGCAAAACACAGAGGAAAGGCTTAGTTGGAGAAGAAAAGTGGGAACAAACATGAGCTTTGGGATCAGATCAATGTGGCTAAAATCCTGGTCTTTAGACAGCTGGCACAGGGCATGGTACATAGTAGCTATTCGGCGTGTGAGTCTCCATGCACCAACGTTGTGGGCTCTGTGAGAATCAGTACAGTGATGTGCTTTCCAGAGAGACTGACTTCTGGTTGATTTAACGGAGGTATGGTGTCTAAGACTAAAGAAGTCATGGAAGCTCTCACCTTAGTGAAGGTAAAATATCCACTCAAGTGTACAAAGAACACGTCAGGGAGAGCCTAGAGAAACTGAATATATGAAACATAATACCCAATGTGGTAGAGTATATAGAATAATCTATAGATTTGGGACTCTTCAGCCTGTAGACATGAAGAAAGACTTGATGTCCATTTTTAATATTTGAAAAGCTGTCCTGAAACAGGTACATCTGCTTTTACTGTGTAGATCCAAGGAGTAGAATAAGCTGATAGACACAGTTTTGGCTCAGTTTTTAAAAAGTCTTTCTAATTGGCTGCTTCGGGAGGGAGGGAGTTCCCTGGTGTGGCTACATTCAAGCACAGGCAGCTTGACAACTTGGCAGGATTATGTAAATGCCATTCATGCATCAGATACGCAGTTGGACTAGAAAAGCTTTCAGACTCCTTCCAGTGCAGAAAGGCTGTAATTCTAGAACTAAAAGTGTGCTAGTGAAGGAGTAAGGTAAACATGATCAGTCCTATAGAGTATAACAAATGAGTTTGGCTTTGATATTTTGAAAATAAATATGAGAGTCTTTTGTTGGTGACACTGGAGATGACTTCTCTTAGTGAGATTCAGATTGGCCAACCTCCACCTAATACAAATGAGATGATATTTCAGACCTGAGGGGCTTAAAACTCCTCTCGCGAACAATTTGTTGTCAAGTGATCTCAAAACACACCCTTCCATTTACAAATAATTGTTATACACAAATCATTCCCACCTATTTATTAGCTAGTTTCAGTAGAGCCGTACAAATTCAAGGTCTTTCTACAATATCCTGGTGTTTTTTATTATTATTATTTTAATAAGATGACCTGTGGTTTCTTGTACTATCATTAGAAAGAGCAGAAGACCACAGGAATATCAAAATGCAAAACTCAGCTCTCAAATGTTATTTATGAAGTGAAATATAAATAGCTTGCCAACATCTCTATTTTGATAACCCTTGTATGCATAAAAATATCTTTTCAAATATGTTTGGGAGGATTTGTGCTGATTTGTTTTTCTTGGATGTTTGAGCAATAGACTTTCAATATTTTTATCTCTAAATATTTTAAAGAATGTTTGCCCTAAGTTTGAAATTTCCTTGTTTTGAGAGTAAATGAGAAAAAAATGGATTTTTCTGAATCTATGCCTTAGAAAACTCTGTGATAAGCACATAGTGAGATGGTATATATTTATTTTTAGAAATAAAAATTAAATCCAAATAACCCGTAACCAAGATAAATGTCTTAGACTACATTCAGTTGTCAAAAAACACAGATTAACAGATTGTGTTTTTTAAAAAAAAAACACTATATGCTATTTACAATAAAACATACACTCAAAAATATAACGACATAGAAAGGTTGAATATAAAAATATGATAAAAGTTGTATCAGGCAAATATGAAAATAAAACTAGTACAGCTATATTAATATTAGATAAAATATACTTTACGGCAAAACAAAACCATTGTTGGTATAAAGAGGTTCACTACCTAACGTTAAAAGGAACAGTTAACCTAGATGAGGTTATATGTCTTCACTTGAGGACATATGCTCAGCATACATGAAGCAAAATTGACAAGACTGTAAGGAGAAATCGATGAACCTACCATCACAGGAGGAGATTTAAGTACAGTTTTCTCAGTAATTAACAGATCAAGCAGCCAAAAGAATTAATAAAATAAATGATTTGATTAATGTAATTACATATGACCTAGTGGCCACACAATAAGGCTACAGCAAACTGTTCTAGGTAGGGTCCAAAAATTTTTGGTTGAATGAAATGGGGGTTATGCAATTATAAGGTTAACGAAATAACATTGTTTCATAAATTCTAAGGCACACTTTTTTCACATTTTAACATCTCTGAATTGGGATGTTTCAGATAATCAATAATGTATCATAATTTAATTGGCAGTGTTTTTCATAACGGCTTATAAAAAATGAGGCATCCTACAATGAATGCATCTTAAATCCAGTGCCCTGTACTGGATCTTTCCCATTGCCCTGTACTGTACCAAAAGTAAAGATAATGAAATGTATGCTGAACATCACTTATCAGTCACTTCCTCTCTACATCCCACCCCCAACCACAGTAGAAAATAAGAACCTGGCCTATCTTCTTTGGAGAGTGGGGGACAGGTCAAGGGCCAGAGCTGATCACCAATCACATTACAGCTGGTCTTACTGTCTATAGGAAGCCTTCATTTAGAGAGAATACCTATTTCTTCTCAAGCACACTTTGAACATTTATAAAAAGCCATCTGCGGATCGTAAATGAAGTCTCAACAGATTTCAAAAAATTGATATCATATGGACCATATTCTGTGACCAAAAAAGTCCATTAAAAAAGTAATAGCTAATCAATTTTGCAAATCTCATGTGTTTTGAAATTTTAGACACACAGCTAAATCTTTTTCTAAGTCAAAGTAACATAATGGAAATTGGGGAAATACTGAAAACTAGTTACTTAGAAAGATGCCACATAAAACTTGTGCAATGCAGCTACAGTGGTTCTGAGAGGGAAATTTGTAGTCTTAAGTGTTTATATTAAAAAAGAAGAAAAGTTTTAAGTCAATTAACCAAGCGTAGAACTCAAGGTGATAGAGAAGAACTAAAGAGTAAATCCCTCCAAAAAATAAGACAAAAATAATAAAGTAAGAACAGAACAGCCCTGGCTGGTGTGGCTCAGCAGACTGAGTGCCAGCCTTCGAACCAAAGGGTCACCAGTTCGATTTCCAATCAGGGCACATGCCTGGGTTGTGGGCCAGGTCCCCATCTGGGGGCATACTAGAGGCAACCACACATCGATGTTTCTCTCCCTTTCTTCCACCTGTTCTACCCCTCTCTCTAAAAATAAATAACTAAAATCTCAAACAAAACAATAAAAAACAAGATAGATACAGAAAACTATTAGTTGGAGGGAGAAGTGCTGAGAAAGAGAAATAATGTATTTAAAGGACTGTGTTATCACTGGTCAGTTCTGGATAGGAGGAGGGACCGACTCATTGTTATCACAGGTTCGGGCAGGCTGGAGTGAGATCATTAACTCAAGGAACCAAGAAAGCATGTGCAAATTGAGCGCATTACTCACCTCCTCCTAGGTCTTTCTTCCTATGGAAACCTTTTCACACAAAATGGATGTTATGAAATATTGTACAATGTTTACATTTTACTTTCTGGCATTGTTATCATGAACTAAAATTGCCAAATTATTATGAAACTGTCGGTTTCTGAGGCTGTTTCTAGAATGGTCTTCTGATCTGATCACTATGTTATTTAAGTTTATGGTTCTGCTTTTCCTGGCCTCTCACTTCTTGGTCTTAAACATGTCTTCCATTCGAGATTGCCCTCCACTCCTCTAACTTGACAGTTTAACTTCTGGACGTCCAGATACTAGACAATCAGACTTACATAATTTGTATTTAAAATAAGAATTCTTGTTTCTGAATGAGAACTTGAGAGAGTGTATATTTCTCAAGTACACAACCTTTAGTGAATGACCAGTGTATTTGCTGATGCCTGCTCCTGGGTTTTGGGGGCTGTTTCATACAGCTTAATCTTTTGGGGTGAGCGTTCTAGATCAGCAAATTCCGTTGGCAGAGGAACGATTGTAGGAAGAAGTGCGCAGTTTGCACAACTTAAAGAGGATCCAAAAAATGTATGTGTAGGGAGAGACAGAGAGAGAGAGAGAGAGACAAGGAGAAATGAACAGTTCAGGAAATAGGACCATAAAGCAGAGAGCCTGAGAGGATCTCTTTCTGCCAACTCTAAAATAATTGCCAACTCTTTAAATGGTAAAAAGTTGGCAAAAATCAGTGGGCGAAGCTATCACAGAGTTGGAGGTGACAACAGCCTGCCCCGGATCACATTGTCCTGGTTAGTACTTTATAGTCACATTGCACCAAATCACAACCTGCCCCAGGGTCCTTACGTGTTTCTTATAATCAGGGCGTTATTTTGGCACTGATATAATTTGTATTGTTTGCATTCCCAAAAAGAAGGCAAACTCTTCCCTCTACTTCTAGAGAATGACGAAGTCACATAAAGGTATATGAACGTTTCTCCTTTTGCAAAGCAACCAGCTTCTCATCTATTCATTAGCACACCAAAGAAATTCAAAGGTCAGTAATTTAATTTATATCTTCTCAAAAGAGGACTCAGTGCCACAGGCAATGCGTAACTAGCATTCTTTCGCTGTTGCTGTGATTGCTAAAACAGATGTTGGTTTAGTCAGTGCCCAAAACAGTGGGCTTCACGTTTTGTTCACTTAAAAAAAAAATAGAAGGCACTTGCAGAAGTGACAACTAAAATATTTCTGGGTTTCTTTTACACACAGCCCAGCATCAGGAAAACCGCTTCCTTTGTAGGCCAAGGAAGTCTGAAAGGTGCAACTAAGACAATTTTATATTCCCTGCGTGGCTGAGATTCACAGTCTTAGCAAAGGTATCTCTAAAGCTTGCGATTGTATGTAAAAGGTGCAAATTCAGCCAAAGTAAATATCTAACAAATGTTGCATGATAGAGTCCAGCCTGGTAGCCTCAGTTGACCCTGACCAGCTGGACTGAAAATCTGTGAATGTACTGAGCCTTAATAGATTAAAATGCTTGCTGATAATCAAACATTTTTATTTCATATTTCCTCACTCCAAATAAAATTATATTCATTCCTACCTCAGTGCCTTTGATCATATTTCACTTTCCTTCTGGAATGCCCTCTGATCTCCACCTACCCAGATTTCCCCGTGGCTGCAAGGCCTGCCAAGTGCTGCCTGGATCTGTCCCAGGATGCCTCACTGACCTTGGCAAGCCTCCTGAACTCCCTGCGCTCTGAGCTCAAGCGCTGTGGTTTGTAGCATCACTGCGAGTTTAACTACACAGAACCTGGGCTGTGCCTACACGAGCCCTGTGAGTCAGCCCTGACTTTCCCACTGGACTGTGATAACATCTTCCAGGACTGGTGGATGACTTTTTCATTTTTCTGTCTCCTACTGATAAACATGTGTTAGAAACACAATAGAAAGTGATTTGTTGGTTTCCTGATACCCCGTTATGCAGTTTAGAGACATTGTTTTAAGGAATCAATCATCATGGTAATCTCTGGTAGCATCTGTCTCCAGGAGGCACCACCCACATCATAGGCATGGTTTCCACCATCCTGAGTTCACAATCTAAAGCAACAGCCAACAGTGTGCAGTAGGTATGCTTACTTACCGGTGATAGGTAGTAATGATGCTGACTAACAGGTGAAGGATGACCAAGAAGACCAATTGAGCGTATACATTAAATAAATAACCACATGGAAGGCAAGTAGGCAAATCCCTGTATCTAATGGAACAAAAAATGAAAACAAGAAATTAGCCCTTCTCTTATAGTGTCACAGTATTTGAAATTACTAACTTTTTAAAAAATCCTATTTCAACAGCCCACTCATAGGAACTAAGGCATTCCGACTCTAATGAAGTACATCTATTCTGCATTATTCTCTAAAAACTGGTTTTGATTAACAAGCTTTACATATTTTATAGCAAGAAAAGAAAGTACCGAGTGAATCCAAGATTTACTTATTACCTCTCTCACCATTAGTAGTGCCACGAAATGTCTGTAGCAGGCCAGGGTGACAACAGGACCAAGATGATGCTGGAGCCCTGACTGGTGTGGCTCAGGTGGTTGGGCAATGGCTTGCAAAACTAAAGGTTGCTGGTTCGATTCTTGGTCAGGGCACATGTCTGGGTTGCAGGCTTGGTCCCCAGTTGGAGTGCCTATGAGAGGCAACTCATTGATGTTTCTCTCTCACATCGATGTTTCTCTCCCTCTCTTTCTCCCTCCCTTCCCCTCTCTCTAAAAATAAATAAATAAAATCTTTTTAAAAACTGATGCTAGAAAACCTTGATGTAGGGGACCTCAAAGCTTGCATTTGTAGGAGTGTGGCATCAGTCTTCCCCTTAATACATACTATCGATGGTGTATCTAAGTTCTGCTGGTATTATTCATATAAAGCAAAAGTAATAAGATTTATAGTGAACTAGAATTCATATCCAAATGACTGCTACTGCTTCAAAATATTTACCTTGGAAGATCATATCCTTTCTCCAGCAACACTGCCACTATTGCAACTCTCTTCTGAACTCCTGCTCTGAAATTGCCATAACTTTGAAGGCACAGTATTTGAATATCATCGTTAGGGCAATGGGAGAACATCCTCAATATCTGATTTCAAAGCAACCCCAAAAGTTGTAGGTATGATGAATGGTGGGTTATCAATCTGGGAAGCTCCTTGGTGGAAAACAAGCATGAATAAGAAGGTGCAAGATTTTCTCTTTGGGGTTTATAAAATGATTTCAAAAACAGTTCAAAGGGAGGTGTTGCAGAATGCTTTGAGCAACTCCACAGTGAGGTAGGCTACATCACTGTAGAGTTTCCAGCCGCCAAAGCCACCGGCTTGGAATTAGATTCATTTGGATGTGGGAGTTCTGCCTCGTGCACTGCGTGGACAGCCTCGTTACTTTAGCCATGCTTTTCGAAACGAGTGCCACAAGGGTATGGGTAACGCTCACCTAATACTTTTTCTATGCAGCCTACTTTATGGGTTAAGAAATCTAGTATCTATCAACTTTATCCCCATTTCTCTCCCAGATTACCTATCAGGTAGCAAGAATGAACCATAACGTTTGATTATGTTTCATTCTTATTAATGTTTGATAAACTTTAACAAGGGATATTATTACATTTAGCATTGGAAAACCCACTTGGTTTTCCCTTTGCTTAACACTGGGATGGCACTCTGAGGGTCTGTGACTTCCCAAATATGTAACCTTGGACCACCCATCAACACCATAGCTCCAATCAGAGTTAGCATGGTGTTCACAAGAATCAAATTCATTTGCCTAGGCCAAGCCTTGGCACATTGCCAGGAACATGGCCCGGCAGGGGAAGCAAGGGGAGAATGGAAAGGGAAGTCACATTTACTGATGGATGGCCATGTGCCAGGATCTCCGCACATACTTTATCTCGTATAAGTATCAAATCAATCCTGGAAGTAGAAATATCTCAATTCCATATACATAGAGGAAAAGAAGGTTAAGAGAGGTTGGGTAACTTATCCAAAGTCCACATATTAGTAAGTGGAAAAATTAAGATTTAGCTCTTTTCCTGACTCCGAAGCCCAAGCTCTTTGTAGTGAGGGCGGTGAGCTATTTCTACTGATGGAGCCATGGAGGGGGCGGTGAGCAGCCTGGGGCGACATTGGCTTCAGCGCCATTTCTGCCTCTCACTGGCTGTAGAAGGTGTTAGCCTGCTAAGTTCTCACTTCCTTCAATGTAATAAGTAAGTTGAGTGACTATTAACTCTTTCTACATTGGAAACACTTTACTACAGGGGTGTCCAACCTGCAGCTTGCGGGCCTCATGCGTCCCAGGATGGCTATGAATGTGGCCCAACACAAAATCATAAATATACTTAAAATGTTATGAGATACTATGTGTCGCTATGTATTTAATGTGTTGTCCAAGACAACTATTCTTCTTCCAGTGTGCCCAAAGATGCCAAAAGGTTGAGCATCCCTGCTACATCTCAAAGTTATAGAGATGAGTGAAGTCAGATCTATGTCCTCTAGGGGCTTACAGTTCAGTGAGATAGACAAGCACGTAATAACATAATTTCTACAATACAAGCAGAGGCTAAGATAGAGACATGATATAAAATGGAGCGCAGACTTGGAGTTCAGTTTACTTGTCTGTGTTTCACACTCAACCACAAGGTCTGTGACTACAGAGGCCTTGTCCATTTTTAGCATCAGTGCTGGTCGGGGACCTTGCCCATAGTAGTTTTCAATAAATATGTAAGATATGAATGAATCAGGAGGTGCCTAATCTAACACTTGAAAGATGAGAAACAGTTAACCGAGTAACGAAAGGAAGAAAGAGTGTTTCAGGGAGAAGAATACGAGAACGGCAAGGCGTGTGCTGGGAACTGCATGCAGTTCAGTTCTGTAAAAGCACAAAGTGTAAGGAAGGAGGTGCTGGGAGAGGAGGTTGGAGAAAAATGAGAGGCTGGTTGTGAAGGATGTTGTGCGGCCTAAGGACTCTTGTACCTACCTAGCATTCTATACTTGCATTCTGGGGATTCGATGAACCCCCACAAAATTGTTATCAAAGTTTGTGAGCTTGTGTGCAAATGTTAATGTGTACTTCCTGAGGAAGAGGCTTATCCCACTCATTAAATTCTCAAATGTGAAGAACTCCTACAGACAATAAAGAGCTGTTAGCGAGTTCATGGGTGGGCAGAGCTATGCGACTGACATTTCAGATGATGACTCTAGATTTACAGAGGATGGAAGTCAGGGTAGCAAGAATGGAGGTGGAGAAACCAGTGAAGAGATAACTGCAACTGTTCAGGAGAGAAATCATAAGATTCTACACCTAATCAGTGGTGTCAGAGATGGAGCAGATTCATGGTGCACATAGGAATTCGAAGCAGATGTACTGAGGGAGGGTATGGCATCAGGGAGGGGAGAGGGAGTGAGAGAAAACTGAGATTGACTCCCAGGTTTCCAACTTGGGTTGCTAAGTAGGACCACTGAATGATGGAAGGAGAACCAGCAGGTTTGATGGGGGAAATGAGGAGCTCAGTGTGAATTCTTGAGTTTGAGGCATCCGTAAGACTCATCGGACAGTTGAGTGACCCTGACTCTGCCCTGAAGCCTGATGAGAGATTTAGGCTGGAGATAAAGATTTAAGTCATCAGTATCTAGATGAGAGTTTAAACTACGAAAGGAAATGAAAGCCCATGGAAAGTTTTAGAAGGAAAATACAAGATATACCAAGAGTGTGTCCATGACTTGTAAACAGTGTAAATTACTAAATGCCCCTTAGCTGTACACTTAAAAATGGTTCAAATGGCAAATTTTATGTGTGCATGTATGCATATTTTTACCATAATTTTTTAAAGTGGGGGAAAAATAGGTAAACACTTCAGGCAAAATAAAAAGTATATACTTTTATTTAAAAAAAAAAAGAAAAAGGGTCCATGGAGCATGTCAACATTTTAAGGACTGCATACAAGGAGAAGCCGTGAGGAAGGGGGGCAGGAATGATCAGAGACAGGAGGAAGGAGGCTCAGGAGAGAAGTGTCACAGATGCCAGGGGCACAGAATTCCAATAAAATACAGGGTGGGGTGGGGTGGGCAGAGGAGTTAGAATCGCCAAGGCTACTTCCAGAAATAACAGTCAGAATATATGAGCTCTGGGAGAGAGGGAGAATTTTGGTCTCTGGACTTGCCCATCCAGAACTCAGCAGCAATGAAATGACTTAAATTTCATCTTTCAAAATAAAACTTGCCCATGCTCTGCCAGTTTTGTCTGGGCAGGAAGCAGAGCTCAGACCAGCTGCTGAGGATGGTGCTAAATTCCACTTCAGTGCACTGGAATGTGACGCCTCCCAAGTGCCAGCCTCTGCCCTGGGAGGGAGGAAGGCAGCCTGGAGCAGAGGGAGGCATGGCGGAGCCCTCCAGCCTCCCTCTGCCCGGGGCTGACACTCTCCCATTGACTGCTCACAGAGTCTCCCATCGGCGCAGGACAAGCCGCCTTATCTCTGCATAGTTCCCTCTCACCAGGATGGCTTCTTTGGTACTTAGACCAAGCAGGTTGCTATGACATTACAAGGTCAAGGAGCTGCTTCTGGCTGAAGGATCTCTTTTCCTCAAGGACTTTTCAACAGTGCTCCAAAGACAACCTCATTCAACACCAGAGAGAGGGGCAGGCACAGGAGGGACCACTGAGGAAGCGCGCACGGTGGCAAACCCACCGGGCGTCATCGGCCACCATTCACTAACCGAATCAGGAAAACAGCATTGCCTAACTTTTGGACGCTCTAGTGGATCATCAGCTAATTTCCTGTCAAGTTTGTGGCAGTGTGGCTAATATTCCTTCAACGTGGCAGAATAAACCTGCTAATTCATTCTTTCATGTTAAATGTTTAAGATAATTTAATCACGTGAAAGAATCGGAGTACCTTCAGGAATTCAGCATTAATACTTGATCTGCCAGACCGAGCACGGAACTGCAGCAAACCCACCGCCCAGCAGTGAGGGCTGCCGCAGACTTTGTTCGTAATTTGTGTGTGCTCTTGTTGTCCACAGGTGATTTTACAATTACCAGGCCCCATCCTGGGTTACGTTCAAGTAAGAGATATTGGGGGGTCACTGTAGTAGGGGGCAGTAAAGCATGTGACAAATAGAAGTGAGATCCCAAAAATGGTAGATGAAAGCCTCAATAGTGACTTTTTTGTTGTGGGCTGGAGACTATGGCTGAGTGTGGAGCTAGTGAGCTGGAAACTGAAGCTCAGAGTTAAACAGGTTCACCGGCCTCGTCGTGGGCATGGGGCCTGTCGGGAAAACTTACAACAGGGGCAGAGTTGCCAGGAAGCTGATGAAGCTTAAGCTTCAGGGGTCCCCACTAGAAAGGGACCCTCCTAGATTCTTCTAAGGCCCTGGGGGGGAGCCCTTGTTATTTGCATTTGTATTTTTCTGTTTTTTCTTAAACAGGCTGCCCCAAAATTGTATAAGCATCAGGCCCCCCTGAAAATACTCCTCCTGCATGAAAGGGGAGAGGACAGCCCTGCTCCCTGCGGGCAGCATGCTCCCGGGGAGAAAGGGGAGAGCAGATCCCGGCGTGCTGGGCTGACTCCATCCTCATTTACTGCACGAGTAAAGGGGAAGAGGAAGTCCTGACTTCCAACTGCAGACACTTCCATGGCTCCATAGTGGCCCCCCGCCTGGCATCAGGGAGACCTTCACTCCAGACTTGAGATGGAGCATTTCACAACGCTTCTTTAAGTTGAGCTTCCCCCAGTCTCCCACTAATTCCTCTCCATTCTGTAATCCTCCCTTGACCATGGCAACCCACAAACCAAACCAAAAGCAGCAGCTGCGCTTGATGCTGCACTGTCCAGAGGCCTGCCTCTGTCCTATCCCACCTCAGGCAGGCCCGGGCAAGATCCCTCCCCGCACCCCTGCCACAAACCATGTGTCAGATACTCAGAATTACCTAGAAACCTACCAAGTAAGGCATGCTTTCATTTCCCAAGTTTCCAAATCCAGATCCTTGAACACAATGCCTCCTTGTGTTAAAAGACATGCTCTCATTTGGTGAACTGGGAACAGCGGCATTAAAGAAAATCATGATGCGGAGACCGGCCTTTCAAGCCAGCCAGATAGCCTCGATGGAAGGTCATCCTACCAGCAAACGCCTCGGATGGGCAGAGCTGGGGGGTCCTGCCCTCATGGTGAATGTCCCACGTCTGCTCTGTGAGAGCACATTATACTGCAGCATTTGATGGGGGGCGGGGGCGATACCTAAAACCCTTCATTGAAGAAAACAGAGGAGCCCCACCCCCAACTGGAAGAAGCACCACCTCAGGCTGCTGGCTTTACCATGACCTTCCTGCAGCTCCAGCAGCACACCCCAGAGTCCCCCACCTCTTTCCAAAAACAAAAATTTTTTTTAATTAAAGGACCATGTTGATTTTTTAAACTTTGTTTTTTCCTGTGATATTCAGCCTGTTGGGAAAGCAACAGTGGTAGGAATCCACCTTCGGCTATTTATGTTCGGCTTCTTGTCTCTTCGGAAATCTTTTCTGAAGGTTTGTGGTCAGTTGCAGGCAGAGCCCGCCAGCCCTGCGGGTGTCAGACCGAGAATTTGCTGGGCCAGTCAGCTTCTGTTCTCGCGTTGTGTCCTGAAATCAAGTCCCTGCAGGTCCCCACTTCAAGCTATTTCTTCTGCAAAAAGGGACAACAGTCCCTCCAAGTCTGCTTTAACGAGGCTCATTTAATTAAACGAGGAAAAGCATGGACAGCACTCTGCATAGTCCCAGGAATGTGCATAGCACACAGGAAGAGTCAGCTAGTGTTGGTAAAGTCAGTACCGACCACATCCGCAAGAATGCAAGAGTTCTGGAAGGAGTGACCCTGTGAGGTGTCATCCTGAAAGAACGGGGCAGAACTGCAGCAGCCCTTCACCTGGGCCACTGACCCCCAATCTCCCCCTCCTCTGGTCCATGTTCGACAGCTGCTTCCCAGGAAACAAGTCCCTTTACAGTGTCCTGGGTCACACCCATCAGGGATGCCCCTGGGCTCAGAGAGAGGCCATGCTGCCCAGCTTGGCTCTCACAGCATCTCGCAGTGGGGAGCCCACCTCCCTCTCACCCCCATGCCCTGCACTTTCTGTTTGCCTTTCTGTGCAGGAATGCCACCCCCTTCTTGGCCCTGCAGTAGAGCTCCAGTGTGTCACTTCCTCTCTGAAGTCCTAGTTCCCAGGCACTTGGTTCTTAGCACTTGATAAGTGCACTAGTCTGCTGGTTAAATGGAGCTGTGGGACCAGACTGTTCCACTTTCGATTCTGGTTGCTCCCTGTGACCTCAGGAAAGTTTCTTCACCTGTCCTTGTCTCGCTATTTTTACCTTAAGATTGAAAAAATATTATCATTAAATTCATAAGGTTGTTAATGAGAATTAAATGAACTAATATATGGAAATCATGTTAGTACATAGAAAGAACAGTCCCTGACACTTGGTGGGAGCTCAATAAATATTAACTGTGCTAATAATAATTATTATTATCATCATTATCATTATTATGATTCCACCAGAACATAAGCTCTGTAAGCATAGAGACTGTCTATTTTGCTCACTGCCTGGTACATAAGAGGTGCTGAATAACACACAGCCCCTTGCCCGTGGGTGCTCACACATCTGCACCAACAAACCGTGAGCATCTTGGTTCTGTCTAATCAACCCTGAACCCCAGAGTTCTGCTCAGTGGGCACAGAGCAGGTCCTCAGTAAACGTTTGCTGAATGAATACATGAACAAACCTCTGAGGTTGTGCGTGCACGTTACCGCCTAGTAAAATGTTAGCGTCAGGTCTAAGTTCACCAAAAATTTGTGCCCTTTGTTTGATGCTGCTCTTCTGCACTGCGTGTATAATGGTGGCTAGAAGGTCTTGAATACCAGGCAGTGCATTTGGGGGCTTTCTTGTGGAAGAATGAGCTGTCTCTAGAACAGGAGAAAGTTCTCCCAGAAGCTCCTGTCCCTGGGCACTTCCATTCCCCCAGTGCCCCTTGCTGCATCTGTCCCTTCCTGAGTCCCATATATCCTCCTCCGATATGACCAAAGAGAACTGTGGCTCATAAGGGGCAGACCAAGCCTGGGTGGAGAAAGGCCAAAGGTATCTTTGTCCAAAACCAAGATATCTTCTCCCAGCACAGAACCTCCTTTCTCCCCTTGTGGGCCAGGTCCTTCACCCTCCCCACTTCACAGGAAACCTTCTCCTTCTTCCAGAAGGAAATTTAAATATTTCCCCACAATACATCAACTTTTCTGCTTCTCTGTCTTAAGTGAAATGTAAAATCAGTCCTGACTGTTGTGGCTCAGTGGATTGAGTGCTGGCCTGAGAACCAAAGGGTCACCGGTTTGATTCCCAGTCAGAGCACATGCCTGGGTTGTGGGCCAGGTCCCCAGTAGGGAGCAAGCAAGAGGCAACCACACATTGATGTTTCTCTTTCTCTCTTTCTCCCTCCCTTCCCCTCTCTCTAAAAAAATAAATAAAATCTTCTTAAAAAATAAAGTGAAATGTGAAATCAGGAAAGAAGAGATTATATATAATGTAAATAAATATAGTCTGTACTCTTCGCTTAATTGTTACACAATACTAAAAGACCACTGTTTTATAAGTCTCTCAGTAACCATTTATTCCAAGTGCAAACAAATTTATGATCTGAAACACCAGCCATGAAATACCTGACTTCCCCACAGAAGTCATGGGGAAATAGAGGAAGGGTGAGTTCAATGTTTAGACATGATACTTTTCATACCAACTTTCCAGCCATGGCTGCTTCCATTTTACGGCTCATTTTATGCCCACACGGGTGCATGAGGCGGGTGAGGTTTAGCGTCTCCATTGCATGGGCGTGGAATGGAGAGACTGACATATCAAGAGGGTTGTCCTTAACTAACAAGTTTGGAAAACACGCGTGACTTCTTTGTGTCATCACTGAGAGCCTCGCTCTCTGCTGTAGCTCATGCATAGATGTTGTGGGTCCAGGAGCATCCTGTCTACCATGGCCAAGTCCATCCGCTGGCCCCGTGCTCTCTCCCCACCCACTGCCCGGCCCTGCACCTGCACTTGTAAGATTGCAGCTCCCTCAGGGGCAGTCTGGCATTCTCAAGCCTTGGCTTACTGGGAGCCAGGGTCTTTAGTTCCCTGGCTTTTTGATCAAAGAAAGACAAAGGGCTGCCTTTAAGCAGCTCTCAGTCGCCCTTGCTGTGGGCGCGATCAGAGTGGCAGTGAGACCCGTCCCAGCTCCTCCGTTAACCAGCTGCGTTGCCCTGCACAGGCCACCCAACCTCCGTCCTGCGTGAGTGGGGGCAGAGGGGCAGTGTTGCGAATCTGATGGTGCTGTGGATGGTCTCCCCTGAAGACACATGCACCAAAAATCACGGGTGTCATTTCAGGAGGGTCACAACCTTCTGTCCCTTTGAGCCCATTTGGGCACCCCAGTGGTCCGCAGGCCCTGGGTGAGAACCCCTGGGTGCAGTGACCTCTGACACCAAAGGGAGGAGCCCAGGTGAGGGTTTATAGTGCAACTTCCATAGTTTATTTCCTTATTATGATATGTTTTAAAAACATATGGATTTTTAAAAAGAAGAAAAATGTCATAAACATATTACCAGCAAAACCACTGTTAACATTTTAGTAAATATCCCTGTCTTTCTTTCTCTCCCATTCTCAACATAGATGCACATAAACCCACTAATTACATCAGAGATGTTTTCGTATGTCATTTAGATATTATTTGAAAGCAAAATATAACCAAAGACACTGAAATTGAGAACAGGCTAACAGTGACCAGAGGGGCGAGGGGAGGGAATTTCAGGGGAAAAGGATGAAGGGTTTGTAGAACAATTATAAAGGACACATGGACAATAACGGAGGGGGGAGTGTGGAAATGGGAGGGAGGTGGGGAGGGATGGGGGTTGGGCTGGGGTAGGGGGGAGGCAGAAAACTACTTGAACAACAATAAAATTTTAAAATATCTTTTAAAAAAGGTATTATTTGAAAGCATAATGCCTGCGTGGTAATTGACTGCGCGGTAGTTCTAGAATGCATTATTCAGCCATTCCTTAATTGTTACACATTTAGGTTTTCCCTTTATTGTTATTATCTGTGCAAACATACGTGATTATTTTCTTGGGTTAAAAGTGAAATTGCCAGCCTTAATACCTATAGCAAGCCCCTTGCCACCTCTTCTCCCGAAAGTTGTATCCATTTCCACTCCCAGTAGCCAGGTGGGGGCAAGGGGTAGAGGAGATTTAAATCTGCTTCTTGAACCAGGAACCCCAGAATACCAACACCGAGGAGGGTCTCTGCTTGCTAAAAGTTAACAACCGTCGCAAGCCACAGCGATCATGTCTGTTTTCAGGGCTGGCCTAGGCACTTTTGGAAGTGGATGTAATTTGCCTTGGGTGCCTGCCTCACACCCGGGCCTTCACAGAGCCACCTGATCTGACTGCAGCATTGACACAGCCTCCACACCCTCCCCTCTCAGGTTCAGCAGCGGCTGCTCCACCCTCCACTCCCTGCCCTCCGTCTTCCCTTGATCGCTTCCTATCAGCAGCTCTAGACTTTCCATTCACAGCCTCAGGAATCGGTTGCAAGAACCTAAGTGAATGGGTTCTGGGTAGCATTGCCCTGAGTAGCATTGCCCTGAGGCCGGCCCAGGTGGTGGCAGATCCAGGATGTGGGAGGCTATCATTGGGCAGAGGGTGATGGTCCAGAGGCAGATGGATGGAGGTAGGCCACCTGGGTGCCCAGGTGTGTGGGCAGCCATCTGCTCCATTTCTTATAGAGTTGGCCCTTCAGAATGTTATAATATCCCTCAGCTCCCTCAGGGAGCAGGACCTCACTGAAAGAATGAATCTACTTCTCATAAGAATTGGCTGTATAGAGTGGGTTGCTCAGAATGATGGGCAGAGTTCCAACCATTTGCTTGACCAATTGTGCCTTTCTCTGGGCCTTAAATCTGCATATTGGTGATGGGAGGGGGAGACCGCAGGTGTTGCCATGCCCCACCCCGAGCCCACAGGCGTTGCACACGGGGCCTGCCCGGTGACTGACCACTCTTTCTCTTGGCCCTGCAGTCCGATGGCTCCATCCTGGCAATCGCCCTGCTGATCCTCTTCCTGCTCCTGGCCCTGGCTCTCCTCTGGTGGTTCTGGCCCCTCTGCTGCACCGTGGTAAGTGCCCGAAGCTCCTCCTTGTTAGTCAGGCCTTGGGCCACTCAAAGCAAAGGATGACACAAAGTTGACAGGACCAGGAGTAGGATAGGGTGACAAAAAACTGTGTAAAGCATGAGGGAAAATCTTGTATTGTATATACACTGCACACAAAACTGGCGTGCACTGACCGTGCTCAGGGAGCCAGGAGGCACGAGGAGTCAGCATGGGTTAGGGAAGTGGGGTTGCCAATGACACAGCCTTTAGGTAGGGCGCTGAGGGGGCTGCTGTGATGCCGGCGCTTACGAAGGATGCACAGAAGACTGTAAGTGATGGTTCCTACTGGACATGTAATGAATATATACGCGTGTGTATGCATCGTGCCCATGCGTGTGCACACACCACACACACTTAAGTTGTCCCGGCTGATACTCGCCCGAGGCCACCTGGTCTTAGCAAGCAGTCAGCCCATCTAAAAGAACGAACGCCTCAGGGTTCTTTATTTTTAGCAATGAAGAGTGGCACCTACCTTTATTTCATTACCTTTAGCTAACATTTACAGGAAGCGCTTTGGCTACAAGATCCATAAAAACCTGCCTCCTCCTCATCCTTCTCATCTGGAGCCACCTCATAGCTCTGAACAGTGTCTCCATGAATAGCTTAGGGCCTGGAATAAGCCGCCATCACCTGCCATGCCCAAATGATATGTGCCTGTTTATCAGTTTCTATTCCCTAGGCTAAAAAACAGCCCAAAGAAAGGAATAGCCAAATGAAGAAGAAAACAGTAGCTCCCACATGTCCAGCTGTAGCAAGTGTCAGCCCTTATGCAATGTCAGAGCATGTGCAGTAAAGCCCACCTGAGCTGGAAGTGAGTGCTGCCATGGCGTCTTCCATTTCTTGTATCATAGTTCTTCTGGGGGAGGGCCCTGTGTGGGGGAGCAGAGAGGGGGCATTGACGGTGAGCCTCTCTGGCCAAGAGCTTGTCACATGTTATCTCTGAAACTCCGGCACTCAGCACACAGTGCAAGGGGACTCACATCTGTATGTAGAACTGAGCTGAACGGAGACCATAAACTCAGAGTGCTAGATGGGAAAAGGAGGGGGAAGCGGCTTTGAGTGACATTTTAAAGAAGTGGTAAATGAAGGAGATGAGAAACTCAACCAGAAGGTGCATCCGTGGGGCAGAAACTCCTGGAAAGAAAGAGGCTCCTCCATCCATAGAAGGCTTTGGGCGTGGAGGGAATAGGTGGACTTACAGTGGACAAGAACGTGTGTGTGCAGGGAGGGATCTGGGACAGGTGTGAGTCTTGGGTCAGTTAGCGCAATCCAGGCTGGACTGATTTCACCAAGATTTTAAACTGATTCTTCCCATAACAGCCCCAAGGGTTAAATGTTGTTTTAAATGCTTGAAGCTGCACAGCCATTTTAGTTTGAGGGAGAAACGGGCACGTTTTCAAGTCTGGAATTTGGGGGAGAAAAAAATCCCTGCAGTAGGCTCTCAAAGAAGGGGGTGGCCAAGGTTGGTGACGCTGGCAGCAGGCTCTGGCTGTAGCAGGCATCACTCTTGTTCACCTAGTCCCTTTTAACTGTCTTACAAACAGTTACCTCGGGGTAAGGACAACTAGAAACAGTAAAACAGGCACGCAGGCTGTATGGTCTTGGGCAAGTTACTTAACCTCTCTGTGCCCTAGTTTCCTCGTTCGTACAGCGAAGACAACAAGAGCACCGACCTCGTAGATAGATGGTGAAGAGTGTGTGTGTGTATATACATAAAATAAGTATATAAATATATGTAACTTAGAAACAGCACCTTGCACATAGGAAATGCTGTGTGTTATTGATATTTAAAAGTATTTGCTACAATAGGAATATGTTACTATGCTAGCAGCATTTAATTTACATTGGTGGGAAATCTCCTTTTTTCCAGTCTTATTGAGATGTAATTGACATATAACATTGTGTAAGTTAAGATGTACAGTATATATTGCAAAATGATCGCCACCATAAGTTTAGTTAGCTAACATCTATCACCTGACAGTTACAAATTTTTTCCTTCTGATGAAAACCTTTAAGATCTACTTCAGCGACTGTCAAATAAACAGCACAGTATTATTATCTAAACTCGCCATGTTGTACATTACATCCCCAGAACTTACTTATAACTGGGAGTTTCCATATTTTGATCATCTTTACCCAGTTTCCCCACCTTCCCTCGCCCTGCCCCAGCAACCACAAATCTTATCTGTTTCTATGACTTCCTTCTTTTTTTTTAAGATTCCACATGTAAGTAAGATCATACAGTATTTGTCTGTGTTTCTTTCTCTGACTTATTTCGCCTAACATAATGCCCTCGGGGTCTGTCCATTACGTCGCAAATGGCAAGGTTTCTTTCACGTTTATGGCTTAAGTAGTATCACATTGCTTACCTGTGTCATATCTAATGGTGTTACACGGTCTCTATATAATGTTATATAGAGATCACATTTTCTTTAGCCATTCATCTCTCCAACACTTAGGTTGTTTTCCTGTCTTGGCTGATGCTGCAGTGAACATGTAGGTGTGGGAGTCTCTTCAGGATAGTGATTTTATTTTCTTTGGATAAATACCCAGAGGAGGAATTGCTGGGTCATGTGGTAGTTCTATTTTTAATTTTATGAGCAACCTCTATACTGTTTTCCACAGTGGCTACATGAATCTGCGTTCCCATCAACAGCGCACAAGGGTTCCCTTTCTTCCACAGCCTCGCCAACATTTGTTATCTTTCGTCTTTGCGATGAGGTGATAGCTCATCATGGTTTTTATTTGCAGGGAAATGTCTCTTAATTAATGTCATCCAAGGCCAAACAATTTTGCAATATTCAAAATATTTTTCAATGAATGTATCTGGTTAAGTCCATGTTGCTTTGGAAAGCAGCCAGAATGTCTTAATGTGGTCTGATTTTATAAGTCCTGAAGGATTTCTTTACAAGGAAAGACCCTGGAGATTAATTTTCCTGCTTACGATGTCTATAAAAACTGTCCTCACCCTCATTCTGAAAGCTGGCCAGATTTCTGATGCTCAGCGTACCCCCAGACCTAATTTATCACTCACTCCCTTGATGAGTAACGATGCTCTGAAGGGGACCGGATAAAGTCCTGTGTTTCTAGAGGGAGTATGCAGGAAAGAGGCCAAACGTCGCCTCCCACCCTCGCCCCCTCCCCCACCCACAAGGATCCTGGTTCAGAGATGCAGGAAGTTTCTCTCTCCCAAATGAAGCACCCCTCACCACAATTTTGGGACCAGCAGTGGGTGTCCTTGCAAGTGATGGCCCTGAAACCTTCCTCTGTCACTCTCCGCACCCTGCTCCCCGTGTGAGAGATGCCCCATGACCTGGTCCCAAAGCTTCCTATAGGCAATGGGAACTAGCCAGAGAGCAGAAAGGGCCTGCAAAATGTGGGGTCCATGATGTGTGTCTCTGCTGTGTCCCTTCCTTCCCTATCTGCAAAGTTCTCTCCAGGAGTAATATTTCAAAATGTTTCACAACTGGGAGCCCAGTTGCAAGGCTCCCAACCCCAATCCCAACTGAGCCAAACGTTAACCACTTAATTGCTGGATGGAGGGATGGTGTTGTTCCATGAAGTTCTGGATAGTGAGCCAGTACTCAGGTCCCTATTTACTAATCATAAAGAGCATTTTTAAATGTAACAGACCAGGCATAGTGGTTACTGCCAGGCCTGCCTTGTGTGTCAGCATCCTCTGGCTTCTTCCTGTTCCTGTCTGGAAGAAGAAATCTGATGGTGAGAGTGGGTGCTGCTACCCATTGCCATTCCTAAGGGACCCACTGCCATCTGGGCTCTTCCAGCTAGATGGAACCTGGGCTAAGCTATTGCCTGAAAATGGAGTATAACCTGTCATATGACTGATGGAGAGAGAGAGAGAGAGAGGGAGGGAGAGAGAGAGAATGGTCAGATCCTGGTTCAAAACCTTTCAGTGCTTCCCACCTTGGCCCTTGGTGTCCTGAAGTAAACCTTTGGCTCTGGGACTTCTGCATTTACTCATGGGCACAAAAGCACCCACACTGAAAGGGAGGGAGACATTATACTATGCCCGCTGGGCTTATTTGCATTTTCAAAAAGGGAATTCAAGGGGGTCAATATTTTACCTAAGTAAATAAAGTCCTGCCTCAGCTCCACAAGGGGCCTTGCCAGAGCCTTCGAAGCCATGCCACGGCCACTTCATCTCTCCACTCCTAAGTTTGGTCCAGTATTACTGAAATCTCTAAGTTGAACTTTAAAGTGAGGAAGACTAGAAAATCCGAATGAGAAGAGGATCATGAAAACAGAGGTGGAATGTATTACAAATGTAAATGTGTGAATGGCTGGAATGTGTAGAGAGAAAAAAGTCCACAGTGAATCAGCGATGTCAGAGCACTAAGCTGCTGTAGAAAATTCAGGCAGCGCTGCGGGTACACCAGGTACACCGTGGTCCCGGACAGGAGCCGGTGCCCTGACGTGAGCAGGCAGCCCAGCCAGGCTGCTTGCCTTTCTGTGCACAGGCCATCACATCAGCCTACGTTTCGGCAGGTGGGAAGACACTGATAGATTCTGATCAGCAATGGGGACTGGCTCCGCCAAATCAAAATCTGGGGGACAGAATAAATGCCTGCACGGTCTCTAAATCTACTGGATACTCTCATGAACACCCTCAATTGCCTAACTCCCACCTCACTTGCCCTGGCCACCCTACACCTAGATCCAGCAGTTCGCATGCAGTCTTCTCTCCTGCTCCCAAGATGCTGATCACTTCAGAAGCGAATTGCCCCAGCATGCTGACGGAGCCACCGCACACTTATGAGGCCTTCTTCATGCCTAGCAAATCATCCTCACAGAGCCTCAGATTCCACCCCCACAGGATCTCTCCCAAACCTCGCCCCTCTCCTGGACATCCTTGTCCTACCTCTGGCCATTTTACTCTCAGTAGACAAACTGCTCTTCTGTCTCAGAGAAAAAGCAGGAGCTGTCCTGTGACAAACCCTTTTGCTTCAAGTAACGCACACCCTTGTGTCCTCTTCCGACATCCCTTCTCCTCAGAAGCAGCTCCCCGTCTCCCTCTCTTTCCACCCTGTTCTTCTCTTTGCCCCCTCTCACTTCAGCTGTGCCTACAGTATCTTTCCTGTCCACTGCCTTCCTCTCCTCTGCCTACAAAAGTATGCCAGCCTCCAGCCTTTCAAAATGGCTCATACTGTACTTCTCCTTCAAGCCACTCTCTTCTCTCTCCCTTCCTTTCATCTGCAAACCTTTTTGCAGACACTCCACAATTGCTCCCACTCACTTCAGCCCGCTGCCCCTGGACCCCCAACTCCAGGATTTCTCCAGTCCATCTCTTGCAAGCCTGAATGCCCTGGGCAGGGGTCTCTGCTCATTTATCATTCTGCGATAGCCCTTTCCGCTGTAGGCACAACCGACCCCTCTCCCCTTTCACTCTGCCTCTACTGGCTTCTGTGGGCTTTTGCCCTACGTCTCTGCCCAGGATTTCCTGTATCCTTCATGGGCTCTTCTTCCTCTGCTATCTCTTGCTCTCCAGGATCGTCTGCAGCCTTCTCTGCATGTTGTCTCTGGTCTATATCCCCAACTCCCATGGCTTCAACCACAACGAATACACTGATGGCTACTTAACATGTCTGCCATGGCTGGTCTTGGCTCCAGAGGAACAGACCCATAGGATAGGGATCCAGTGGACATCTCGAATGCAGGCATTCCACCCTCAACATGTCCCCAGCTAAACAGTTCATGTTATCCCCCCAACTTTTCGTCGTCAACGGATGTGTCACCATCCTCTGAGCTGCCCAAACAGAGACTGCAGAGTGACTGCGGATGCCTCCTTCTGTCCCTCCTTGTCGCGTCTCACTTCAAAGTTGTCTGTAGTGACTCCTCTTCTCTCACACTCTCTTATCTGTCACATCCATTTACAACCTCCACCCTAGCACAAGCACAATACCTGGCACCCAACAGTCACTTAATGAACAGTTGTGGAACGAAGGAATTAATGTCATTGTCTTAGGCTAGGAATCTGCATTTCCCACTGAACTATTGCAGTACCATTCTAACTGCTCTATTAGTCTCTCTCACCCTCACTAAACAGATTTTTTTAAAGTAATCTCAGGTCATGGTCCTATTCACTTCACCACCCAAAATTCTCTTGACTATTCAATGTCTCTAAAATAGACTTCAAATTCCTTGACATCGCATGTAGACCTGTCCCAACCTGGCCACAACCTACTTCTGTGGCTTCACCTCTTAGCTTCTCCTCTCTCCCTAGTACTCCTTGCCTGCTTCCTTCATCACACTGATTATGCTGTTGTGATAATTGTTTGTGTGTAATCTTCCCCTGGAGACATAAACTGTTCACAGCCAGAGCTGTAGTTCCCCAAAGCATAACAGAGTGCCTGTTAGTAAATCTCAAAGTTGGTTGAGCAGCTAAATGGATGGAGGGTCATCTCCAGGCATAGTCTCATCTTTGGGGCTCTTGAGTGCACCAGGTACTTATTTACCACCATCTCCATGCCTATGTCGTATCCTCTTGCTGAAATGGTTTCATCTTCTTTGTCTACTCTGTCAACAGTTCCTCTGTCTTCAAAGTCCAGTTCACTGATCACTCCATCTCATTAGTTTCCAGCCCACTTTTCCCCACCTGAAGAGAATGAGCCACAACCTCACTTGGTTTCATTAGTACTTTTTTTTGCACAACTATTAGATAATTTTCTTACTATCACAAGTATTTATTCATAAGTACGTTTCTTTCACTGTACTATGAACTCCTCCAGGGAAGGAGAAACAAGTCTGAGAAACTAATCCCAAATAGGAGTACAGTGCCCAGTACGTGATTTGTATGTTTCCAAACTAAAAAACTAAATTATCTTTGGGGGAAGGGAATGGATACAGAAGGAACCCACAAACCAATGGAACTGAATTACATTAGTTTCATGGGTGTTTGTATTACTATTATGTTTTATACCTTACATATGTGTTACGTGTAATGTTTATGTATCAAATATCATATAACAAAATACGTTTATATCAGTTTCATAAATAAAATTCTAGAACTGTGCCCATTTTGTAGGAGGTCAGCGGTATAACAGGAGCCCGGAGTATAAAGATCTTGCTATGTTTTGCAAGATGAAAAAGTTCCAGAGATTGCATAACAGTGTGAGTTCGGTACCAAAACTACTGGAACGTGTGCTTAAAAATGACTGAGATGATACATTTTATGTCACGTGTTTTTTACCACAATTAAAAGGACAAAGGGGGAAAGGAGAAAAGATGGGACAACTGTAATGGCATAATCAATAAAATATATTTTTTAAAAATAAAATAAAAGGAAAAGAAAAGATCCTGCAATGAAGTTGCAATTCTCTGCAATCCAATTAATTGAACCATGCTGAGTCGAATCAGATCGTGGTGTTTCTGTTCAAATAATGGCAACTGTTTGTATTCAGTTTGTTAGGGCAGGATGATGTGTGTGGATTCACAGTTTCTCCCTATTCTCTTTTGTTTCTTTTGTGATGAGCTTGTGGGTCTCTTATGAACAGTTACTTTTTAAAGAAGTTATGTGAAGATCGTGCTTAACTCACTACTGAGTTTTAAGGATAGTGCAACAAACAAGTCCCTTGACCACGGTTAATGACAAACTGCAAAGGGCAAAAATTAATGAAGAAGTTGATATGCCATAAATTGAAATAAAAATAGTCTTCAGATAATGCTCTCCACATACAACATTTTACTTGCAGGGCTAGACAACCAAGCCTACTTTAATCACCAAAGGGAGTGACTGACATTTTGAGTAACAGAAACCTGACGAGTACAAGCAGCTCCGTAGCTTAGCCCCATCCTGCCTTCTGGAGCCCTTCCCGGCCTCCACCCATTCCCCTACGAACACGCCTCACTCTGCAGCTCCTGGGATTATTTTTCCAACCTAACGCACCGAGCTCTGCCTCGGCCCGCCCTCCCCGCTGGAGCTCTGCAGCACACGCCCCCACACACCCCTCCTGCTGTCACTTTCACATTGCCCTGTGGCCCTCCTCCTCCTTCCTGCCCGTTGGCCTCACTGCATACCTTCTGACCCACCCACCACATCCTCCTGGCTGCCGGGTGAACCCCATAGAAGGGGCGACTATCGTTAAAGACAAATGGGTTCCCACTGAGTTCTTCCTCTATAAGTTCAAGGTGGATCCTTTTAACCTTAATTTCCTCATGTGAAAACTTACAAAATGGGGATCATAATGTCTCTAAGGTTGCTCCTTTATATCTTTACCTTTTGAAAGTGAGTCTACCCTTCCCCTTCAAGATTCCCTGGTCCGTGGTTCTCAAACCCAGTTGCGTGTCAGCACCACAGGAGGGTTATATGACACAAGTAATCAGGGCAGCATTTACAGACTACGTCCACAGAACGGAAGGAGCTACAAGATGTGAACAGGTAGACTTCTGAGCAACGGGTATTTAGACAATACGTTTGGAAGACGCCGTTAAACTCGGTCTCCACTGCAGAACTTCCCACAGCCTACAGCGAGGTAATTTGCATTGCGAATCTTTCAACTTGTTTGGACCCTGGAACCCACCCTTGGCCTATCCCTGGCCCCATGCATCGACATACTAACATCTGAAAGATAGTAGTATTCTGCCAAAAGCCGTTTAGAAAACATAACCCTAGAAGATGTCGAAGCAGCTGATTCCTCAGTTCCGAGGTGCAACCTCTTTCTTGCCCTCCTTGAAGGCTGTGTCATTGCCAAGGAGCTTGACCGTGCTGTGAATGTGCCCAACACACCCCAGTCCTCGTGTGCCCGGCTCGATCCCACAGGCACTGCCGGTGCCGGCACCACCTTGCCTGTAACCCAGGCAGACCAGATGCCCCTCCTCCAAGCCTCGGGGAATCTGAATCCATGGACTTTTTCACTGTCTCAGAGTTTTACAGTGACTCTGAAATATCATCTAATGGAGAACATGCATATCTATTCTTTGAAGTTACTGTGTATGGACTTGAATTTTAGATCTGCAGCCTACCAGTTTTGTGCTATTAGTTCTCCATTTCCTCTATTAAGTGGAATGGTATTACTTGCTTCATAGGGTTATATCAGGGGTTTGGTTAACTGTGGCCCTTGGGCCAAATCCGACCTACTACTCGCTTTTGTAAATAACGTTTTATTGGAACACGGTCACAAAAAAATAAGTTACCATGTAAATCTCTTAGGCTTTATCAACTAATGTGAAAATTCCTGCCATTACCCTCACATTAGTTACTGGTGAATTTGGGCTTTTAAATAGTCCCAATCTTAAGGAAGATGAGCTGAGAGGCCAAAAATCGTTTAAAGTTTGAGTTCCAAACGCCAAAAACAAAACACACACGAAAAAAACCACCAGTGAGCTTATTTCTTTGAAAATGCCTTGTGCTACATTCTAGACCAGCACCCTTGGCATTAGCCTTTGATAAACTTTTACATTGTCAAGTCACTGAATTCCAGCAGTACTTGGGCAGCATTAACCTACTCTAATAAGCTATGAAGTTCTATTGTATTTATACAATCTGTATAGTAGTAAGATTCATTTATCTGTCATCAGCTAGCATCTCATGCATTGTAGGCATCTTCCACAACCAGTTGCCTCTTTTCCCTTGGTTTCTTGATTTTAATTAGAAGTATACTTATTATAAGGACTAGGAAACAGAATGGAAGTCTAGAATGTACAAGCGTGAGAGCAAGCAACCCCTTCCATCTGAGACATGAAAGCTCTCTTTAGATGGCTTTTGAGATCTCTGCTGGCCTTCCCTCGGCACATAGTTCCGTTCTGATGGCCCTTCCTCCCACAGAACCTATGAGATCAGGGTGGCAGCAGAGAAGTTAGTGTTAAAAGATCAGCCTAGAAGTCCTAGGATGTGCAGTGTTTTGAATCAAAAGCTCCAAATATCTTTAACTAACCCCTCTAACCGTGCAAGAGGTCATCATTTGTAAAAAATCAATTACTCTTAACCTGTGATACAGTGGGCTGCATAACAAAACAAAAACAAAAACATCCTGGAAAAAATATAATAAAAATTGTTTTAAATGTATAATCAGGCTCACAAGAAAATAGGGGACATTTCCAAGGCCAAAATAGAGATGGATCTGGAAATCTGATGGTTAGCCAACCTTAAAGCAATGGTGGGGTCCTAGGGAGAGATTTTTCTGATCTTAATAACCTAGGCATTTAGTCTAATAGTCTTACAAGGGTCAAAAAAGTTTGGGCGTTGGAATTGAGCCTTCTGCCTAAAACTGGGACCTTGAAAGTGAAAAGATGGACTATGAGTTTGGTGTGTGTGTATGTGTCCTTAAGAATTCAGAACCATAACCTCTCAGTTTTAGAGTTCAACTATATACTACTTGGGGTTCTATAAATTACAAGCTGAGAAGGTCATAGTTTGGAAGTGTTTAGGAATCTGCAGAAGGAAACTTGAATCCTCTCTGGCAAATTTGCCCCTCAACCCAGACTTCATAAGATTCCCATAGGTAAATGCAAACTGCACATGAGCTCATAATCCAAAATTACCAAAAACCCAAGGAATATTATCCTTTAGCCTCCGTGGGGTTTTACCACGCATGGAAAGCACAAAAGACTAGCAGTCAGATGAGGAAGTCAGGCCCTGCCAACGGTGTCTCCTTTTCTGTCTCCAAAGATAACAACAGTTGTTAAGTAGCAGATACACCAAAACCTCTCTAAATACCATCATTTCTCCTATAAAACAGAGATATTTTTAGATTGCATATGGAATTTCAGCTCCATGAAAAAATAACCATACTAATAGGGGAAAGAGGCTCAGAGCAGAACATTCAAAACTGTGCAACCTTGTAAAACAGCACACTTTTGAAAATTAAGAATAAACTAAAAAATTCCACCATTTTTTCCATCTTAAATTTTTAATTAAAATAATGCTACAGTAAATACAACACTTTTCCCTGACTTGTAAAAAATAAACACATGAAGTTTCCTGGTGGGCATGCGTATGATGTAGCGCTGTGGCTTTGAGTTATGGAGACTCGACGGAAGGGAGGACGTTCTTAGATCTCAGTGTCACGACAACAGAGGTGAAGTCTGTGACTCATCGTCTTGTTATTCCTCTGCCCCGGCCTAAAATAGAAATCCAGCTTTTGTTGTTTCGCCAAGTTTCTCTTTTCATAACAAAAAAAGCTATTTGCGTGGTTCCAAATAACACCAAATGCCTTGGAAATACCATTCTGCTGTTGTCAGCAGTATAGCCCGTACTTTAACCCATGGCACCTGGTTTTGACCCCCTTTAAAGCAGACAGTAGCTCCACAAGATCACTGACCTTTCTTTTGACTCTTTGCTGTGATCTCTGATGAAGCCCAGTGTGGGTTCACTTACTCCCATTTCTCTCACCGCTTCACAAGCTTCTCCTCCACAAGCTTAAGGCTTTCCTCCTTCATTCAGTCTCTGGATTCTATAACCAGGATACACACTTGTGCTGAGGATGCTGTATTAAATGCTTTCATGAGAAAAGTACACAGCTCAGGTATGCGACGTACAAGAAGAGATCAAAAACCTGAAATTATCTCCTGGAGGGCAGGCCCTTGATAGTACAGGCTTCCCCCGCTAGAAGAGTGTTCCAGGAACCCAACTGTGTTAGGGTACCAGCTGGCATTGTTGTGAGAGGCTGTGTTAGGCTTCCATGAATTTTTTTTTGAAGACTTACCTCGTTTGCCCATTTCATGAAGGGTGATTTACGAGTGCACCTAGCTACACCAAGCTGAGTGTTCAGCAGTTTTTGACCACAAACAGCATCACCCCTGTGCCCCACCCTCCCTATTCACCTGATCTCAACCCAAGCAACTTTTTTCTGTTTCCCTGGAAGAAAAAGTTTGCTAAAAGCAACATTTTGCTGATGTGGATGAGATGAAACAAACAACAGCAGAAGCACTAAAAGGCATCAAAATTGAAGAGTTAAAAAACTGTTTTGAGCAGTGGAAAAAGGGTCTCAATAGGTGGATTGCACCAAATGGAGAGGACTTTGGAGGTGACTGAAGTTTAAACATCTAAGAATAAGTATACGTTTCTTTATAAATAAATCCGGTTTGGGGAGTTCCCCCTCATATATTTGCACTGCATGAGGGTAAGCGGAAGAGAGGAAGCAGATAAGGGTGTATGTGTTTCGTTTAACCCTCCCAGTCACTGTTGGTGGCTGGGCAGCATCCTCACACTCACCTGGGATCACTCAGTGGCACCAAATATAATCACCTCACACTTTAAAATGGTTCATGTTACATTACGTGAATTTTACCACAGCCAAAAAACTGAAGTACATATATTACTTGTTCCTTTACCTCATTAAAAATCATAGTTTGAGCTAATATGATTTCACAATGTAGTGATTTTATTACCCTGTTTATGTACCACAGGTGAACAAGGTAACATTATATGCTGTATTGTAACACAAAAGAGATTGTTTGTACTGTTTTCAAATTATCAGGAAGCACTTTTGGAAATTTAGTTTAGGACACCGGCTGGCAAATGGATTCTTGAACCACAGGGCAAGTGAATTTACTCGGAGGCGGGGGTTAGGGGATAGAATAGGGTAGAGATCGTGTCAGCCAAGTGCCGTGACTAACCATGAGTCCACCCGTGACCCTAATGAGGTCCCCATGATGCATCCAAGTGTCATAGCGCACGCTTCGCAGCTGGGACTGTGAGCATGCTAATTACTAAAGAAACATTTCTGTGGAAGTGCTTATTTGAGAGGCAAGAAAGTTTAGAATAATTAGAAATGCTCTCCACCTTTGCCTTTCTGAGAATGCATACAGGTTCATTCTGGAAACGGTGGCTGAGTAACAAGCACTGACTATGCGTCAGGAAATGAGAGCTGACCAGGTATGCCTGTGTCTTCTAGAGGCTTAGAGTCTGGTGCCGGGGCAGAGATGCAAATGGAGTTCAGTGGGTGAACTGCCAATGGTACCGACAGTGAAAGATAAGATCTGAGCCCCTCATTCCCGGGGCACCGTCCACTTGGGACTGTTTCAGGGCTGGATGTGGAATCCAGGCCAGCTCTGTACACAGATGGACACAAACACTTGCAAGCAAGAGAATGCCTGCAAACATCGCTGAGATAGTTCTGTCTTCCCAACATGGGGCCTGTGAGCAATGTAGACCCCATAGCTCCTGCCAGTACAGCAGGGACACCATAAGTTTTAGACTGAAACATTTCAAAGCTAGTGTCTCTAATCATCCGTAAGCAACCCTTAACAGGGCACTCCTAGGAACGTCTGACTTGAAGCAAAACATTCCCCGCGTATGTAGTTGAGGCATAGCATTGTTAGAAGTCAGCTAATTCATAGTTCTCAAAGTGCGGTCCATGGATAAGCAGGGTGAGTGTTATTTAGGATCTTGTTAGAAATGCAAAAAGCCCGCTCCAGACCTACTAATGGGAAACTCAGGAGTGCGGCCTGGAAATCTGTGTTTTAAAAAGCCCTCCATGCAACTCTGATACTCTAGACAGTTTAAAACTATGGAACTAATTCAAATTAGAAGACAAGAGCCTTTCTTTGTATAGACTGGTTATCTTAAGCTGATCTCTTGAACTTTGCCTGGACAATAGAATTGGCTGTGTTGCAAAGTACCTTTATTGCAAGAGAATCACACCTTTGGCATGGAGGAGCTTACAGGAGATGCCCCTTACCCAGCTCAGGCAAATATGGCACAGACAGTGAATACAATTTAAGAAGAAAGAGCCTCCAAAAAAAGTCCTCTGTTTTGTTCCACTTCTCATGCCATAACATGAGCATCTGTCCAAAATGAGCTCCTGCAGCTTAGCCTACATTCAACGGCTGTCACAGAGTGAAGAGATGGGAGCGATAAGAGGAGAAATGTGAAGCTGTGATGATGGAGACAGAGCAGGGGAAATAGCCAGGCCCGGTGCCTGCCACTCCCTCATGCAGCATGTCGCCGGGACTCACGACTGTAAACGGAGCATCTAGTGAGCCAGTGTGGCTACACCTGGGAGGAGGGAGAGGTGCCCGTGTTACAAACTGGGGAGACTGCACTCTGCATCCCACCACACAGGACTATGGAGCAGAGTTAGCAAGAACAAACCAGGTGACAAGGGTCCAAACACGCAAACCAGGAGCTGAACTTGGATACCACCGGAGACACAGAAACAAGCAAAATAAACTCCCCAGGTGCTTTATTTCACCTTAATATTTTATAAAAATAAATTTTAAGAAAGAACTTTATGGAGACCTGAATAGTTGAACTTGACTGGGAAAACCAGAGTAAAGTCCCCAGGGGTCAAACAGGACCGGGGCACATGTAACCTTTCTCCTGCATTCATGCCATGCTAACTGTACCTGCACATCTCCCATCAGAACCGTGTCCAACAACCAGGCTGGAGGTGCACCTAAAAAGTTGACTTTGTTTTGACTTACACTTGCCAGTAAGATTTCAACTGAATAAGATTCTACCTGATCTTTTTCTGGCTTTCTTTCCTTGGCCCATATAATAGTCTTTGTCCAATCTGGCCCCATCTCGTCTCCTTAAACAAAAATGGATAAAATCAGAGCTGAAATCACTGATAACCGGGGAGAGGAGACAGATTTCCCAGTCCATAGCAGAGACAGTTTCAAGAAATTCTCAGGTAGCAATGAAACACCAATGAAAGTTCCATATTCCACCTCATTTTTTTTACCCCCTTTTTCCTCACCAGTCCAACCATCAATGCCAAAGGGACTCCAGGGCAGCTACTCCAAGAAAGCAAATGGTCACTTTCTGCCCATCCAAAATATCTAACCTAAAAATGACACTAAGTGAAGAGGTAATGCAGGCCTCAAGAAGAGAAATATGAAAAATGTCCCCAGATTTATCCCCAGAACTGCCATGTGGTTCTACCATGTTGTGCTTATAAATATGTTTGTTGAAGAATTTTCCTTTTAAATATTTTATTAAGCATCTCTTCAAGTTTACCCATCTTTTATTTATTCCTTCTAATGAAGAAGGAGATGACAAGCCCATCCACAACCAAGAAGAAGCTCCGGGAACCTTCCAAGAAGGGAACAGGCCAGGCCAGACCAAGCCTAAGCTTGGTAGTGCTCAGTGATTCTAGTTTGTGTTCTTGTTGGAAATACTTTCCAGTCACAGTAGCTGGAAGCAAAGAATTATGCATTTACTCTTTTAATTACAATTAAAAGTGCTGCAAAAAACACTGGATTCCCTGAGGCCCCGCAAATGGGACCTTGCCTGTCCCGTGAGGTCACAGGAGACTTCCCAGGGGAGGGTATTTACTGGTGATCTACCAAATAAAAAGGTGTTAACGGGGTGTGTACAGATGTGCAGATAAAGCAGGAAGAGATAGCAAGCATTTAGGCAGAAAACACTACAAGTGAGAAACAGCAGGGCAGGTGGAAGGAACAAGAAGATAACCCAGAGGCTGAAGTGCAAAGTGAGGGGGAGTGGAGAGGTGAGGTGGACAGGTGGTGGGGCCCCATCATGCAGGCCTGTGGGGGTGGGGGCAGTTGGCATTAGAGTAGCCATGGGCCACTCTGCACCCAGCAAAGCTACACTGGTGCTGTGGGCTCAAGAGGAATGCAGGCTGCTGCCCACATGCTCTTCCAGGCAACGTGGGCTCTGGCCCTCCCAGGGTGGGGGCAGAGAGGTGGGGGCTTAAGTGGAGAGGACTGATACATCTCTGTGCCTAGGTCACTTCTTTGGGTGGTCCATGTGCTGGTCTTGGCAGAAGGATTTGGCTCACTTGCAGACAGCCCATCCAGCTTCAGGGCTTGGAACAATCATCTCATGACTTCAACTTAGTCTGTCTAGATCACACTTTGAAACACTCTCCTGCTGTCCTGTGGGCGAGTTCCTCTTTGCTCCCAGTGGAACACTGGTGATGGGAGAGGGAGGGCTTGACGCGTCGTGAAGACTTCTTCCTCCTTCCTGCTGAATGTAGCTAGACAGCCAACCAATAAGGCCAGATTGGCAGTGCCTAAATTCTATTTACCTGAACATGGTGGCATTTCTCCAGAAGTTAAGGTGCCCAGTTTACAAGGTGTCATCATGAAGTCTGGATTATAAATTAGTCCACCTTTGATTAATACTAAGTTGTGTATTTTGGCATTGTCTTTTGGTTTCCCCTTGGGACATTGCTGGATGAGAATTCAATAAATACCCAGTGAGGTACCTTGAATGGCAACCCACAGATGGGTTGGTGGGCCACTTGGTGCTGCCCTTCCTTGCTAATGTCATGTGCCCACACATATGTGCTGAAGCATACTGCTGACCCCCCCATAGCCCCTGGCCACTGTCTGAACACCAGCCTCCTGTCTCATTTGCTTATGAAGCTCTGGCCTCTAGGCTGCTCCATCTGGAAATGACTGTACACAGTTATTTAGTATATACAGGGGTTTCACTGAAGCCTTTGTGAAAGATGGAATAAAGACAAGGCACAGAGACTGCAAGAAAGGGAAGGGAGAATAACAGTAATTGTATGCGCCATCAATTGAACACCCACTGTACACTGTACACCGGATGTTTTCCAAACATTATTGCTCATCACGACTCAATTCTGCGAGGTTAGTGTTATTGTTCCTATTTAACAGATGAGGACAGTGGGACTCAGGGAGGTTCAAGGACGTGTCAAACCCTCACGGTAAGAAGAAGGCAAGCCTGGGGTTCCCTTGGCAACTCCACTGCACTGCTGCCATGCAGTGAGGGAGGAAGCTGGTAGCCCTGTGAAGACAAAAGATCAGCTGCTCTGCACTGAACCTCCACATACCCGGGGTCCTTACCCTGCACACTGCCCACAGCACCCTTGTCATCATCTATCTGTTCCCAAATATCCTGCTCCCTGTCACCCACCTCCCTAACCACACCCAAAGAAAAGAGACACATTCTAGATCCTTGTCCCCATTCCCTCACCTCTTCCTCCCTTTCCCCGGCATTTCCTGTTTTTAAATCATCACTGCCTCTGGGGTGATGGGAAATCAACATTGGGCAGTAATGGCCCTCCCCAGAGATTGCTGTGACAAATTCGTAGCCAGAGTTGAGTGGGTGAGCGAAATCAAGCTTTCAAGCTTTCCAAAGACCTTCAGCCAGTTTCCCAGAATGGCCAGGAAGTGAGGCAGATGAAATGATAGTTTAAGACCCCTGGAGGTCTTAACCTCTGCCTCTTAATTAATTGAATACTGCCCATTTAGAAGACTGGAGTCTCAATCCCCTGGTTGGTGTTAATAGAGCCTCAAGTCAGTAGCCTGTCTCTACGTACACAGATGACATTACAGATAATGGAAACATGGATGATAAGAGTGGGGATCAGAGCCCAGTGAGATCCCAGAATAACATTAAGTCAAAGGAGATATGTGCCTAATAGGGAAGCGCTTGATGCCTAGTATGCAGTCTGCTCTGCAGCCAGGAGAGCTCTCCAACTAGAAGATTAAGGAACTGGTCCTGTGGGCAACGCCTGAGCACCTGTGCACAAGTGGTCCACACCAGCCCTGATGCTAAGACATGCAAAGCTACCGAATGAGCTTTGTATTTGCCAGAATCCCCCCTAAGGAAAAGCACTGTATGTAGGTGATCCCAAATTCCAATAATACGCTTGGGATGAGAGGAGGGAGCCAGTAAAGGACACGGTAGAGTCACAGTTCATATTGGCCACACTGCTTGTAAACAACTAAATCTAATTAACCACAAGGGCTTTCCTTTTATGAATGTGGTGTGCAAGGTGGGGCCAAGAGTGAGGAGAGGCTGCTTACTGCCACCCAGCTGTCCTTCCTCCCTGCCCTTCTCCCGTGTGTCACTCTTCCTCTTCCTGGTAGGAAGGGGCTGGGTCCCCATTGTTGCCTGTCCAGAGTGTCCGCGATTGCAGAATACTGTCCTCCAATATCGTTATGCAAATCTTTGACCCCTTAAAGTTCAGGGCCCTGAAAAAATCCCTGGCTACCCCTTCTTTGCTGCCCGTTGTTGGGAATCAGTCTGCCTGACCATCACACCCTACACCCTCCATTGACAGTGTCCGCTTGGACCCAGCGACAGTTAACAGAACCGCCAACAGCTTGAGTGTGATCCATACGTGACTCATCTTTGCTGCACCATCTTAACCTCTGTCGTGTACAATTGTTTGGTAAACATGTAGCTGTTTGGATGGATGGATGGATGGTTTCATGTGTGAATGACTGGATGAATAAATGAGTGACTAAATTTGCAAGATAGCTACCTGTGGTAAGAGATGAAACTGTTACCTGTGAAACACTTTTTTCTTTATACAAAACTACCACAGACATGGTTGAGAATGGGACCCTCTGCTTGGACCCTATAGTATTTATGGACACACTACCAAGGCACCTGTTGAGAGCAGGCCTCTTGGAAAGTAGATGGCTGGAGATTTCCACTGACTTGTTCTTTTTTTCTTTGCAGATTATCAAAGAGATCCCTCCGCCCCCTGCTGAGGAAAGTGAGGTGAGTGACCAGAGCAGGGTGTAGCCACGTGGACAGGGTGGTGGAGTGGGGTGGAGGGCTGCATGGGCTGGCCTGAGGCTCAGGCCCCTGCAAAGCAGAGCTAAGTCAGGCCCAGGCTCCCAGTGCATATGAAGCAGCAAGGAGGGTGGTCTTTGGCTCTTTCCTAACCAAAGATGAACAGGAACTTAACTACATTGGCAGTCACAGACAGATGGTTTTGGAAGGTTTTCTCTTTGCAAAGATAAAATGTGAGATGCAAACATAAACTTTTTTATCAATACAATTATTTGGAGCTCCAGGGTACTGATTTTTCCTCTAAAAGAGACACTTTAGGGATCCCTTATCCCTGCAGAGGCTTTTGCTTTATGTGTGTAAATCAGGGGAAATCAGTGATTCTGTGAACAGCCTGCTGAAGTATGCCATTGACCTTTAATTTAAAACAATGTTACCTAAAGATTTGCCAGGCAGTAATGAAAATATATTGGAAGGGTATATACTAATATCCTGTCTTTGCTCTCAAATCCTCATCATTTAAAGGAAGAAAAATATCCTAGACTCCACCATAAATTGGCCCGTAAGCAGTTTGCCTGCAGCAGAATAGAGGCATTAAAGGCTGATGGCGAGAAGGAGCACCAGGGGGCAGGAGTGCCTGACCAGTGGCTTTCCTGCTTCTGTGATCCATCCTGGGAGAGCTGGCCTCCCTGGATGCAACACTCGCCAATTTAGAGCCAGGGTACAGGTCTGAAAACCGATTGGGACCAAAAGCTGTATTGATGAGATTTCTAGTTCATTGTTCTCGATCCTTAAAGCCTGTTGTGTACAAACCAAGTACCGCCCCCTTGCCATTCCTCTTCCCAATGCCTTTATCAAGTTTCCTACATACAGAAAGAATAATGATTAAATTTTAAATTCCATGTGGCTTTTATATCCTCAACCATATGCATGGAAGCCAAGGGATTTAATAGCTGCCATCAATTAAAGCACATCTTGTTGGAATGCTAACTTTCTGCCCAGAAATCAGGGAAGGAAATTACATTCTGTGCAAAGCAGAGGGAGGGAAAAAAAGCCCTCTTTACATCCATGAAAGCCTTTTCCTAGTCCTTCAAAGGGGAGGAGAACCATGGGCATTTCCACAGGTTCCGTTTTGGCCATGTTCCCGTCACGTGCAGCTGTCTCTTATACTTCCAAAGGAAAAGTAGGTCAAGAAACTCTCTTGATGAGGTTGGTCTGTCGGCCCTAAAGGGAGGGTTCTCTTCCCTCGTTATGTTCAATTGGAGGAGTCATTGCCCATTCTTCTGGTGCTGGCTCTGCCTTTGCCTTTGGAAGGTGATGTGGCAGCTTCTGTGGCCAAAGTGTGCCAGGGGACTTAGGTACAAGATGGTGGCGTATGCTTTACCCCAGATCCCAGCATCTGGAACAGGACTCCACACACACATAAGCATGTGTAGAGTGAACTATTACACTCAACAACACGATTTTGGAGAGGAGGGAAAAAAGCTCAAACCAGAAAAATACCAAGAAAGAATAGCTGAAAGCAAGAGAAGTAGTTCAGTTTTTCCAGTTTCATCTAATATTCGTAGAAAAGTTTCACCTGCAGAAGGCAGACCTGGTTTCTGAAACAGAATGACAACCTCAGGATACTTAAGGTTTAAAGGGTTGCGTTAGACCTAAACCAGCTTCCGAGCTGGCTGGGCGGGCTGCGGGCGGTGCTGATTGCTTTAGCATGTGCCTTGGCCCCAAGAGTCCCTTGGCCCTGGAAGTTAAGCAGCCCTAATCTCCTTCCTAATGTGTTTTGGCAGAAAAAAAATAAAGAAATCCCACAGAAACAGATAATATAACTTAGCCCATACAGAGTATTTTATAGTATAAAGTTATATTGTATGAATTATACAATGCCCTGAAAATCACAGTCTGAATCCAGACAACCTTCTTCACTGCAGCTCCCTGTGTTCAGATCCCACCGGTTTTTCAAGCACAGCTCATGTGCTACAAGCCACACTGTAATTCCTTCCATCAGAACTAATTTCTCATTTTTCTCTTCTCTGCACTCCCAGGGTGGTTTTTTTCAACTGACTCTTCCTTCTGCGTCAAACCTTAAGACCATTAGCTACTTAAAGATCAAGATCTATGTCTAATTAATCTTTGATTTATCCCCAAAGAGCTTAAAATGTTGTCTAACACTCAATTAATATCTGAAGTCAAACACTGTCTGTCATCCATATATGGGAACAACTTAAATATCAGTTATCCCAACTTTCATCACATCTATTAGCATTGTATCCCAAGGGAAGAACATCTACTATTTAAATAACTAAACTCCAAGAATGAACACAACTTTATAATGTGCTCACAGTGACCTTCTTTCATAGGAATACCAACATACAAAATATAAAAAGTTAAGACTTTTTGAGATTCCATGCAACCCACAGTGATACTCCTGTATAAATGGAAGGCAGAGAAAAATTACTTGAAATTTCAGATCTCAACAAAAGCGAGGAAGCTCAGTTTTAACAACTCAGAGGGGCATTTCTTCTCTGATTGGCAGCAGAATGAGGATTCCTCACTGAGTCCCTAATTATTCCAAATAATTGTCAGTTTATGGGAGAATCTCCATCTAACAGTGGAGCACTTCAGCGGATGGTATAGTTCTACGTAGAATCGCCTTCCGTGGATTTCCTGGCCCTGTTTGAGAGGGAGAGGGGTGCGTACTGAAGGCACTAACACTGGATGGGCACCCGGTTAACAGTAAGCACCTGCCTTGGGATGATGAACTTATTTCCAGGTTTATTATCATGCTTATTGATCCTAACAACTTCTTTGAGGCAAGAATTTTTAGATGGGAATTACTGAGTGAAGGAAAACTTATTCAGCTAGGACCAAGCAGCAAGCAGCCCTGGTAACCCTTACAGCTGTGTCTACCCAGATAGGCAGAGTAGCCTCCCACTCTGGAGGGGAGCAGGGCCAAGCTACACCAGTGGACATCAACTGCACACCAGTGCACACTGACACACGTCTGTGCACCCCAAACGGAAGTCCAGAACAGGCCCAGAAATCAGCATTCAATATTTTAATAGTCAAAAAAGAAAAAAAAAACATTGCTTCTTTAAAATGTACACTATCCTTTATTGAAGAATGCCGCAAAATTCTTGCACATTGTTAATCCTTGTGGGTATGTGAACAGTTAAGATGGTTCCATGGCACGTTATGCAGCTCAGAACAGGGAAATCTTGGCTCATTTGGAATTGTTGTCTTTACAAACAGAAGTGTTGCCGGATCTTTCAGTTCACTCCTAGGAATTAATCTCCAAGACTAACTGAGGGCGACTTCCCTGGCTCATCCCCAGAGACGTCAGATGAGATAGACTGCCAGTTCCACTTTAGGTTCAGCCCTTCAGAATCTCCTGAGCCTGCGAGTTCTGTGGCCTTTGTCCTTTACTTGCTTCATGTCATCACCCTCACAAAACTTACTTCTCCACACATGTAAACGATCTTGTTGACAGCTGCATCCCCTTCATTTTTCTCAAAATATAACACTATGCTGGCAAACAGGGGGCTCAGTACTGTTACCTGTGTAAGTGACTGAAGGATGGGCTATCAGGGCTTAGCATAAGGATTTAAGATGCGTTCCAGTTCAATGGAATTTTAAATGAATTCAAAGGCTGATTTAAAACTATTTCCTTGGGCTCGATTCTCTTTCAGTTACATTCTCCTTTCCACAGATAGTCCCTCTGGCCCCTGTAGTGGATGGGGGGTGAGAGCCTGTTTGGGTCAAGCTGGCCACCTGGATATCAGAGAAGCAGGAATGTTAAAGCACTTGTAGACTGAATCTAAGAGGGACACCACATGCACAACTCCAGGGGGAGCTGTTCACATCAAGTCCGTGGTGTTGTCCAGGGCACAGTCTATAGGGAGGAATAAAGCAGCCCTGGGGCCAGAGAGCTCACCCTTCTACTCACTGGTTTGCTTAATCACTAACTAAAAGTTAAATATTTGTTGAGTGAGGGAAGGTCACTACAGAGAGCTATAAGGAACACAAGAAGGGAGCATCGAATTCTCCGGGGAGTCAGGGAGATCTTCACAGAATAGGTTACATTCGAGCCACATCTTAAAAGATGGGTAGAAGAGGTGGAGGACCAGTGTTACAAGCATACAGAGCTGTGAATGTTGACGCATGGAGCTGTTCAAAAACCTGACGTGATTGGAAAGATGGAAAAGTTCAGTGTCTGAGGGAAGCACGGGACTAACCCAGTCTGGGGCTAACCAAATATGTGCATCGGACTTCCTAGTCCACAGCCATTTCTTTCTAGAGCAGAACTGTGACTGAGGACAAGCAGGTCAGAATGGGTCTCTACCATCTGAGTAATGTGCTGCCACTTGTGTGACCCAAACATCAACCAACTGGACGTCTGGGGCTCCCACATCCTTTAAGATGTAAACATTAACTTCCCCTGCTGGGAAACCAGCACCCCTCCCTAATCTCTGCGGTTTCTCCAGGCACCACTAACTCCTCCTTGCCTCTCCTGTAATACCCCCTCTTCTTCATTCACTAGATACTACCTAACAAGCCCAATTGCTACACTCCCCCAAAGGCACCAGTGGCACAAGGCCATTCACACAGGGACTTTTACAGAAGGTTTAAAAGTACATGGTTATCACACAGTGCAGCTGATGAATAGCTTCTGACAGAATATTAAACAGCCTCTTCTTTAGCATCCCCGCCATCCCCACGTCTGAGAGGTTCTGACAGCCATCCCCTCAGGTGGGCCTTGGCAGTTTCTCAGTTCCACTGTTTTTTTGCTGGTCTTCTGCTGACTGCCCACAAACCTCTGATTCCTATACTTTGCTCACACAGATCAAGTCATTTCACCCAGTCTGTCCTCCCATATCCATAGAAGATTTCTGTATTGGTGGTTTTCCCCTCCCTGCTACATCTTTGAAGGGCAGTGTGAGGGGAACTTGCCAAAGGCCCTTGAACTTAATTAGATGTAGACATTCAGTTCGCTTTGCTGCTGATTTTCTTAGTGGAATTGCTGGAGACTGTGACTTTACTCCCTCAATTTTTGGCCAAAGACACATCAAAGATTCCCTTCTCTCTTGTCCGAAGGTTGCAAAACCCTCCCGTGTCTAGAATGTGTAAACAGAGCCATGGTAACTGCAGGGAAATTCTGACTCTCTCGTTGGTCAAACCTGGGCCTTCGTGTTGTCTTTTGCTGCTGTTATTTGAGTTTGGCAGGCAAGCTCCGGTCAGGGGATTAAACGTCAGGCTTGGTGGATCAGGAGCATGTGGAGCTGATTTAAGTTTTGGCATTTCCTGTAGTGGGAACACCAGCCCCTGCGCTTGTGCAGGAGGCTGGCCCTGCCTCCTTACTTGGGCACTGCCCCAAAATAGAGGCAGCATCGAGTCCTGGGCGAGAAGAGAGGAGATAAGAGGACGGGTAGCTAAGGGTGCAGGTGTGCCTGGGACAAGGCATCAAGAGACCAGAACGTCAACTCCATTGGTCTCCTCACTTCTCTTAATGCGACTGTCCTCTTCTGGGCGGTGGAAAGGCTCAATTAGATGGTCTCCACCGTTTGTCGTCCTGTCATTTAAAAAATTAGGAGACTCATCAAACCAGTTCATTTCCCTATTGAAAAGCAGCTTTATTCTTGGAGTCTCGAACGCTCTTGGTGCTGCTATATGTGGTTTGGATGATGTAATTTTAGTTATCTCCTTTGGAACATGGCACTAGGCCGGGCTGTTTGAAGCCACACTTCATAGATGACACACGGACAGCCACACCCGCCCCCAGCGGCGAACTCTAACCTCGGTGCCAGGCTCCTCAGGTTCGCAGTTTGACATCGCAAGCCTTCTGAGAGTGATAAGGCAAAATGCTGTGATTATTTATTATTTAGTGGGTTTTTTAGTGTTACTATTATTATTTAGTGTTTTTGTTTTTATTTTATTACTTTGTAATGTTTTATAGTCATAAATCTTTTAAAATCTTTAAACAAGGAGTGAGAAGTAGAGAACTAGCATTTATTTGACCCTTCAAATGACTGGAAAAGCAAAATGCAAAGGGACAAAACCCAGAACTGCCAACTCTGAGAGACAGCCACACGAGATAAGCTTAGATAGGTTAAGTGACTTGCCCAAGGCCCCGGTAGCCCTGGGATTTTGCCCAGCCGTCTACTGTTGTCCATGTTGCCAGAGTGGCCACATACGTACAGCAATGTCGCTTTGCTTCCTTCATGTCCACAATCTCTCTACAGGAGGAAGATGATGACGGTCTGCCTAAGAAAAAGTGGCCTACAGTAGATGCCTCTTACTATGGCGGGCGAGGGGTTGGAGGCATCAAAAGGATGGAGGTAAGAGAACAGCTTAATGTACAGTAGTCCCCTTAACTGTGGTTTCGTTTTCCACAGTTTCAGTTACCTGTGGTCAACAGTGCTCCAAAAATATTAAATGGAAAATTCCAGAAGTAAACAATTCATAAGTTTTAAGCTACACATCATTGAGTAGCATAATGAAATCTCGATCTGTCCTGCTCCATCCCTCCTGGGACGTGAATCACCACCCTTTTATCCAGCCTATCCGCACGGTATACGCTCCCCGTGGGTTAGTCACTTAGTAGCCGACCGGGTTATCTGGACATCTGGCGAGGCATTGCAGTGCTGTGTTCAAGTAACCTGTTTTACCATATATGCCAAAGAGAAGCCATAAAATGTTTCCTTTTAGTGAAAAGGTGAAAATTCCCTACTTACTAAGCCGAGGAAAACAATCATATGTTGAGGATGCTAAGATCTATAATGAGAATGAATCTCCTAGCTGTGAAATTGTGAACAAGGACAAAGAAATTCATGCTAGTTTGCTGAGCGACAGAGAGAGACCACATTCACATAGCTTTTATAATAGTTTATTGCTATAATTGTTGTATTTTATTTTTAGTTATCATTGTTAATCTCACTGTACCTACTTTATAAATTAAACTACCATAGGTATGTGTGTAAAGGAAAAAGATAGTATATGCAAGGTTTGGTACTATTCGTAGTTTCAGGCATCCACCGGGAGTCTTGGAACATAGCCCCATGGGTAAGGGAGGACTGTTGTACTCATATCTGTGTGCTGCCTACTCGGTGATGGAAAACCCAAGCAAACTGATGAAAACTCACACTTGCGATCTGGTGGGGATGTGAATGGTGCGGCATCAGATGGAGAAATGGCAGATACACCCTTTTAACTGTGCACCCCATATCTTGCCCATCATGAATAAGAGCAGGCCACTCAAAACTCCCCAGTGGTTTCTTCTTTCAACTGGAGTAAAATCCAAAGTTCTCACCTGGGCCTACAAAACTTTTGCACCTGCTCTCCTCACTGCCTAAACAATTCCACCCGTAAATATCCATCCACCCCTCCCCCTTTCCCTTTTTCCCCACCTCCCTTTTCCCAGGCCCTCAGAGCCCAAAGGAGGAGGACTGGGGAGCACCTGCATCGCATATCACACATGTATTTGTGACCCCCATTCTCTGGGGACATCATATTTTATTTGTCATTTTGGTTTTTTGTATGTGGCTTAACTTAGGTTCGTTGGGGAGAAAAGGGCTCCACAGAAGAAGGTGCTAAGTTGGAAAAGGCAAAGAATGCAAGAGTCAAGATGCCAGAGCAAGAGTACGAATTCCCTGAGCCTCGAAACCTCAACAACAACATGCGTCGGCCCTCGTCCCCCCGGAAGTGGTACTCTCCGATCAAGGTGTGTCTCTTTCTCCTCAAAACTCCACCCTCACTCCTGATAAAACACTTACATAGTAAGAGTCAGACTCCTTGACACGATGAAATAACAAACCAAATTCCAGATTATGGCAAAGGAACAAATTTCTTAAATCATGGAATTAAAAGCATAGGTACTTACTTTTTCTCAATTGTTGCATTATTAAGCCTAGGTTGAGAACTAGGCTTTTTAAAATCATCATGGCACAGTAGTGGAATGAGAGTGGACTTGGGTAGTGACCCCAGAGGATCTTTATAAATTTCTACAACATTTCATTGGTAGGCAATTCCATTAACAATGGAGTCCCCTTAACACCTAATCTCTAGTCCTCTTGCCGTAACATAAGCCCGTTCCCTTCCTGCCAATGCATCAGAACACAGCGGTGGGTTGTGTTGGTGTGGTTGTAGGACTCACTCTCTCTCACTGTGAGCCAAAGCCCTTTTTTCTTCACCATCTCTCTTCCCCCACAGCTCTAGACCTGAAAATCTCTTTAGCTTATCAGAGAGTTTAGACCATAAGAGGCAGTTCAAGACCTCTTTTCTCTTACTCGGAGTACAAATGCCTTTGAATATATGTGATTCACTCAATACATTTGCTCTTCAGGTTTGCCCATTAGCATATGCACTATGCCACTTGTGAAAGAACATGAGAAAATCATAGCTCAGAAGACTCTGAGAGAATCTGTCCCCACTCCCTCATTTCATGTAAGAGAAAACTGAGATAAGCAGTCCTTGTCCTCCCGAGGTCCAGAGTCCAAGACCCGAACTCTGGTCTACAGCCTCTAGTTCTGTGCTCTGAAGAGAACTGGACCAAGTCCAAGGCCTCCAGTGAAAGACTTAATATATGAGCCAGCTGTCATCACAGACACACACACACAACCCCCCGCACACACGTGAACATGTATCCTTACTCCTCTCCCAATGACAGCAAAAATAATACTCATTATTCTCTGAGTTATTTGTTCATTTTAGAACGGCCTTTCTCCTACGAAATCAAAAGAAATAACCTTCTTAAACAGTGGAGTGAAACTTTATTGGTAGTTGTCTCTTCCCTGCCAAGCCAGCTCATGCCTGCACTAATTGCAATGTATTTTCATTTTGGTTTGCCATGTTTAAAGCAGCGAAATTCTTTTTTAAGATAAAAGCCCTGAGGCAATGGGTTGAACTCTGGGAAGATGTAGGCAAAATATAGTGTGCTTGGCTCACAGCTGTTTGCTTGCGATCATTTTCTAATGCGGAGCATGCAGTGGCGTGCATGCGTGCACAGACAGGAAGGAGCCAGAGAGAATCTCAGAGATGAAGAAGAAAGGGATTTTTCCGTGATGTCGTTTGCAGCCATCTGTACATTGTGACTAACACAACATATTTGGTTATAGCCAGATTTTCATTTCTGTAATCTTGGACGTTGAAAGAACATGAATTCTGTTTGAAGAATCTAATCTGTGCTTGAAAGCACATTAGTCCTCTGTTAACTGGTGGTTTAGAACTGAGTTTTATGAAATAAGTAGGGATATGGAGAACTGGGTTTAGAAATCTAAAATTGTTCCCAACACCCACTTGGATTGGTATCAATTCATCAAGTGTTTGTTGGGAACCTGAGCATGCAGAGGTTGCAAAGCTGGCTGAATATCAGGAGCACCTGGGAGAGCTTTAAAACTACAGATTCCCAGGCCTAATGTCTCAAACCTAATGACTTAGAGTCCTCTAAAAAGCTTTCACAGGTACACCACCCATCACAACTTGCTCACTTATTTTCATTAAGTGAAATTCCTTTTCCCTCCCTCATGCCTCCTTTTCAAATTTGCCATCTAAACTCCCCAAGTGATGCCCTTCTGTTGCCCCAGTTACCACTCCCTCCTCAGCCACTGCTCTTGAGCCTCCTTCACTGTCATTGTGTTAAATCACTGGTTCTCACTGGCCCCTGGACCAGCAGCATCAGCACCCCCCCCCCCGGAAGTGTTAGAAATGCACATTCTCAGGTCCCAACCCAGATCTACTGAATCAACAACATTGGGGATGGATCCTAGTAATCCGGGTTTCAACAAACTCTGTTAAGAAATTGTCACTGAAGCTCCCAGCCAGCCTTCCGTGGGAGGTTTCTTGAGAGCAGGAAGTGTAGTACCTGGCAAAGAGTGCACAATCAAACCTTGTTCATTTGTCAGGAGGTTCAGCAAGGAGACCCACATTAGATGTCACAGTCCATTTTCCACAAACACAACTTCAGGATTAATGCCAAGTGGCTGAGGATCTCAGTCTCAAGGAATCACCCAAACAGCCAGGTGGGAAAGTCCTGTGATATTGGTGGACTCACTAAGCACCTCAGCAGGACTCCCTCGTTAGGAGTTAGGACATGAGAAAGTGTGAATGCCCCTCCTGCTGGTGGAGCAGCTCATGCCAATGCTTGCTCAGTTCACACTGCTAAGTAAGAGATGTACAATCGCCCTGGTGTATTGCCCATGTTTATGAATCTTCTTTCCACCAGATTTGACCCCCTGGAAGGCACCGATTATGCTTAACTCATCTCTGAACTGCCAATAAACAGCACTGTACCTGGCACAGAGTAGAGACTCCACCATCAGTTGTTAAAGAGCTGAAGCATAGGATGGAATTGTGAAACCATTCCCTGAGCATCACGCTGGTTAGACTATCTCCCGTGACCCCTAGTCCAAGGATAGTGACATTCTTCTTCCCACCTCTATAAGGAAAGCAGAGAAAGAGAGGTCATCTCATGTGTATCTGGGCCTAGTGGGGCAAGGGGAGGGCTGGAATAAGAAGGCTTGAAAATAAAAACACAGAAAGGAATTCAAAAGTCAAAATGTATACGGTTTGTCCAGAAGAAGGGCAGACTTGCTGCCAGAAATTCAGTGTCAGCACGATGCGTGCTCAGAGGTGAGCCTCATTCTAGCCACAGTGCCTACGGACATCGCTGGGTCTTGGGCAAAGCATGTAGCCTCAGGTAGTATCATAAACTCTGCTTCCCTTTCCTGAACCGTCTCACTGGATTTGCCATGACCCTGGCAGGAAAGAGAAGCCAAGCTCAAAGGGTTAAACTTACATAGGTGTGAAAAAACTAACATAGGTGTGGGCAGGGCTAAAGGAACCCGCAGCAATGGTGAGGCACCCGGGGACAAGCATGCAACAGTGGGAGCTGCTACAGCCCCAGGCCTGAGGGCAAGGAAGACAGATGGTGTCACTGGAGCCAGTGCCTTAGAGATGAAGCCATCCAATGGCAACTGTGGCCCTAAAGAGGGAGTCGGCAGTCTAAATCGGGCCTGCCACCTGTTTTTATGTGGTCCACAAGCTAAGAATGGTTTTCATATTTTTTAATGGCTATGTAAGTACCTACAGAACATAACATCCTGCGTTTGCCTATTGACCTTCAAAGCCTAAAATATTTACTCTCTGGCCCTTCACAGAAAATGTTTGCAGAACCCTGCCTTAGAAGAATGCAGCTGCCGTTGGAGGCAGGGAGTCAAAGAAGGAGTAGAAGGAATAAATACCCCAACCTCCTCCTGATCTTGCCCTCTCATCTCCTTCCGGTGCCACCTATTGGCTAAACCAAAGAGAAACCAGATGACGCTGTCTGAGGAGGTCAGGCTTCCAAGGCACAGAGCCAGGAAGACAAACAGAGAGCAGATGTGGGCAGGCAGCTCATGCAGACAACCCAGTCTACTCACTGCCCTTCCTGTAAACAGGGAGAGCAGCCCTCCCAGTGCAAAACTTTCGGGGGTATGGGGAAGACTCCTATTTCCCCCAGTGAAAGTGGTCAGAAGCATATACAGCTTTTAACATATTACATGTAACTCACTTTTTTCATGCATTTCATGAAATAGATTTGAGAAGCAAGTGAGCACATTTGCTAAGCAAACCCAATGAGAACTCATCAAGAGAAGGAGTCCACAGTGGGCTTCTCTCCACCGTCCCCCAGTCTAATTTAAGGCACTGACCACACTTCACCGTTTCCTCATTCCAGGCTCATGACTGTTTGGCCTGAATTTTTCTTTGCTTGGTTTTTACCCCCTGGATTGACAGCACCCCATGTTTCTCATTAAATTGGGACTGACCATTTTAGACAAGTTAAGTAATGCCCAGATATATGGCCCCCAGATAGATTAAAACCAGGACTGTTTTCAGGTTCTCTGGAAGGCTTGCAGCCTTCAGAGAAACATTTTTTCTCCTTTTCCAGTAGCCCTTCCACATGACTGGAAATGACAGAAATGACAGCTGAAGGACAAAAGCCAGACCCCGGTGGGCCAGGCAGACTGGTTATCCTCTGCAGGAGCCAGATCAGCCTTGGCTTGTTGCAGGGCCTGGGATCGGGCGGCCTTCTGTTCATTTTCTGTCTGGCCCACCTGTTGTCCTTGGCTTAACCCCCTTGACCTTGTAATCAAGCAGCTTTCAGTCATGAAACTGTACTGGACGTAGCTCAGCACATACAACCGAAGCTTTAAATGTTGTCAGATGTACTGTTGATGCTGAACAGACACAAAGACCAACAAGAAAAAAAAAAAGCAAACAAATCACCATGTGAGTGTGTGCGTGTGTGTAGGAAAAGTCTGCAACTTTACGTATTAATTATTTCAATTGAAGGGAAGCATGAAGCCCAATATTTACCATCTGTTTCAAGGTGTAAAAATTCCAGTGTTAGTGTACAATGGCCCTGTATGTTGAACTACCCTCAGTTCTCATTCTCTGACTGACCTCCGCCTAGTTAAGGCAGACAAACCAGAAGGGAAGACACAGTGGCCACTCGCCAAAATCTAGAAATAAATAAAAGGGAAAGAAACACCCAGCCACAAACACCATGTGACACGGTGCTTTGAATGGTGGTGGCACAAACCTTCCTGACGCAATCTTACTATTTAGGAAGAAACAAAAGCTAGAGTTTACACAGAACTTCCAGTTTGTCTGGCTTTGTGGAATAGAAGTTACTGGTTATTGGCGGAGACTGAGGTACATTGGGAGCCTAGAATTGGTAAATTTCTCATTTTATAGTCAAAATTCGTCAACTTCAAATGAAAGAAAGCAATTTTTATTTTTTATTTTTTTTAAATCTTAATTACCAAGTCTTTTTTAAAGATTTTATTTATTTATTTTTAGAGAGAGGCAAAGAAAGGCAGAGGGAGAGAAACATCAATGTGTGGATGCCTCTCATGTGCCCCCATCTGAGAACCTGGCCCACAACCCAGGCATGTGCCCTGACTGGGAATTGAACTGGCAACCCTTCAGTTTGCAGGCCAGTACTCAATCCACTGAGCTACACCAGCCAGGACAAGAAAGCAATTTTTAAATGTCAGCTAATTCAGTCAGGGTCAACAGGTGGTTAGGGAAATATTTTCGCTCCTGAAGCAGGTGGGCATTTCTCCTGGGGAGTGAGGACCAGCATCTTGAAATGCATCCTGTGCAGACATCTTCCTGCGCATGGTGGACACCAATTCTGAGCTAAGTAGTGGTTGGAAGAACCCCATGAGGCTCTTCTGGCCCCAAAGGGATGCTATTCATAAGCACATTAGCTACTGTCTTGAAATGACAAGCTTCTACCTACATTGCAACAATCTACTCTTCAAGAGCCTTTGATATGCATTTCCCTTTGACTTCAGAGAGTTATAAACATATTCTAAAGCTCACATTGGCTCCTGCATAAAAAGCTCCCTGGTGTAAGCATAGAAAGAGGTACAGAATATGTAGATTACCCAGACTGTTTTCTATGCCACGGAGTGGAGACTTCAGGTTCATTTGTAGGACAGTCAGACCTCAGAACACTGAGGCTATAACTAGAACCAGCTAGTCTCACCTTGGCCAGGAGAATCCAGCAACAGCGATTCACCTAGATGAAGCACTCGCCTGGATAAAGCATGCACAAGTCAGGAGCAGATCCAGGGCTTTCCATGTGCTTGCTCCTTTATTTCTCACAGCAAGCCTCAAAAGTAGAAACTAATGCTACTCCCATTTACAAATGGAGAGACCAAAGCACAGAGAGGTTCAGTAACTTGCCCAGATTCACACTGACGCTAAGATGTTTCTTGCTTTATTTTATTAACTGCAATGCATTCATTTAGCCTAGCAACGAAATCTGGTGTTAATCAAGTAGAGAAAGGACAGGGAACCTACAGGAAACTGTTTATAGAGTGAGTGACAAGGTAAGGCCCTGGGCCAAGGCAGCACCCACGGAGCCAGTGGGACAGGAGTGGACAGGAAGAGGCGACTGGAGAACTGTCACAACAAGGATGTCCACGAGGCGTGGTGGGATTTGGAGGTGCGGAGGTGGTGGAGGCTGGTCCAGCTTGCCCATCTGGATGGATGGCGGTGCCATGAACCAAGGCAGGGTATACAGAAGGAGGAGCAGGTTTGGAGAAAGGTAGCTCAACTTGTGATGTTTGGTTTTCAATACCTGTGATATATCTACATCACAACTGAGATTTAGTAGGTCATTGGATACCCAGATCCAGAGTTTAAGAGTAGACTAAGCTAAAGATAGAATTTGTGAGGCATCAGCAGAAAAGGGAACGTTCAACCCATGAGACTAGATGAGAGTGCTGAGAGTGAGCTCTCAGCCTGGGGGGTGAGACCAGAAGAGGGCCCAGGGCAGTACCTCTGTGGCAACTGTAGGCAGAGGGGAGGAGCAGGCAGAGGCCGAGGGCACAAAAGCCAAAGAACGGTGTGCAGAAGGGAGAGGCCCAGCACATCAGATCTCTCAGAAGAATCAAGTAAAATGAGGCACACAGGTGGCCGAGGCATTTGGCTCTCAGAATGCCATGGGTGGCCTCCAGTGGAGTGTCAGAGCCACCAAACACTGCCAGAGAAGCCAAATCATGCCATGCTGAAAAAGAGGACATGTGACTTGAGGGATAAGAGGAAATAAGGTTGGAAGGGCACAGAAGAGAGGATGGGGAGCTACATGCTAATAAAGTTCAAATTGTTGGGCTCTTATACTCTGCGTCACATTCTTTTCCATCTGTCTACAGAGACGCACACCTGATCATCTGAATGACTTTACCAGGATCATAGATAACATTTAATGAATACTTTCTATGAGACCAGCTCCTAATGTCAGTATCTAATCGTGAGACTTACACCAAGTCTTTAGGGACCGGTAGAGCCAAAATACAAACTCGGGCAGTCTGCATTCAGTCATATTGTGATTAGATATTACACTATGATCTGTTCACACAAAGAACAACATCATTCACGACCCATTTTCCTGGCGTTATACATCTAGGTGGCTTCTGCTCTTTTGCTCTGCATGTGGCTTTAAATTTCTGCTGAGTTAATTAATGTGTTTCCACAGTGGCGTCTCATTGCTCCTTAATTGTCAAGGAGTGACTAGCACTCAGAATACTGTGGGTGGGCTGATTTACAAAACCCAATACTGTTAGTCCCCCCCAAAAAAGGGAAAGAAAAGGAAAAAGAGGCATTCTTTCCGGAAATCCACCTGGTTATATGCTGAAAAATAAATGCTTATCCCAAAGAACCTTAAAGGAAAACATGTAACTGATGATTGAAACGGGGTGAATGCAGAAAACCATGCTAAACACAGCACTCTAAAGTCATTTCAAAATATTTTTAGAGGCTTTCATAAATACTTTGCCAAAAAAGATGAGAAACACCACACTTAGCAAGACAAAATTTAACCCCAAGTCCCTGAGAATAGTTGATGAAGGTTCAAGAGCATATTTTTTTGCATCAGAATATAACCCACTACAAATTAATTTCAGAATACAAAGTCTTTGAGATGATATTCTTTTTATTTTTAAGATTTTATTTATTTATTCTTAGAGAGGGGGGAGGGAGGGAGAAAGAGAGGGAGAGAAACATCAATGTGTGGTTGCCTCATGCACACCCCCTACTGGGAACCTGGCCCACAACCCAGGCATGTGCCCTGACTGGGAATCAAACCGGTGACCCTTGGTTTGAAGGCCAGCGTTCAATCCACTGAGTTACACCAGCCAGGGCTTGAGATAATATTCTTAAATTAACATTACTACTGTGAAAGCTTTGCATCAAGGAACTTGAACTCTCTAGACACCCCTGGCCTTGCCAGCACTATCCTGCAAAGACTCTTCCAGACCAGTGTTCTCCAACACACCTGCCTGAGACCCCAGTGGGAAATACATCTTGGCCCAGTATATGCCTATGTGTGTCCGTGTGTGTGCACACACACACTCATCGTACACATACCCACGCACATGTAACTGAAGCATATCTTTCACAGAATCAACACTTATCCTCACCATGTGCAATTAACTCTAATCTTTTCTTTTCTATCTTATTTCATTTCTTAAAAATTCCATTCCTAACACACAAAGTTGTTTCACGAGTGCTTAAAAAGTTGCAATCTACAGTTGAGAAACTCTGTCCTAAAAGATCTAAATTCAAGTGCTCCAGACACAAGAATTGCACGAGGAAGAATCTGCCATCGGTATAGTGGGAAGTATATGAGCTTTAAAATTAGACGGCCGTGGGGTCCAATCACACCTCTCCAGTGAACAAGCTGTGTGCCTTTGGGCAAGTTAGTTGATCTCTCTGACCCTCCATTTCCTCTCCGTAAACCTTTGGGACTGCTGGGAGAATGAAATGAGAAGACACCTGTAAAAACACCTAACCCAGCACTTAGTAGCACTAAATCCATTCATTCGTCCAACAGATCTTTACTGAGCTTTAGATGTTGACTTAAGGGCTGGGCAGAACCAATGACACCTCTGCTTTCCTAGGGCTGGTATTCCAATGGGCAAATAAACATAGACTGTGTCAGGGAATGATAAGGGCTGTGCTCGTTTCTTATTGCTGCTGCAACAAATTACCATAAACCTAGTGACTTAAACAACGCAAATGTATATCTTACAGTTCTGGAGGCAGAAACCTAACATGGGTCTCATTGAATTAAAATCAAGGTGAGGCCAGGGCCGCATCATTTTTTTGGAGGCTTTAGAAGAAAATTCACCTCCTTGCTTTTTGCATATTCTAGAGGCAGCCACATTCACTGGCTATAGCCCCTCCCATCTCCAAAGCTTGCAACAGTCGGTTGAGTCCTTGTCACTTGAATCACTCTGACTTTGCTTCTGGGGGCACATCTCCTTCTCTGACTCTGACACTCCCGCTCCCTCTGTCAAGGACCCATGTGGTTAGACCGAGTCCACTCGGGTAACCCAGAGTAACCTCTTCATCTCGCAATCCTTAAATTAATCACATCTACAAAGTTCTTTTTGCCGTGGAATGTAACATACTCACAGGTCCCGGAAAATGGGATGTCATCTTTGAAGGAAGAAGGAGGGATGTTTCCGCCTACCACAAGAGCGATGACAAAAAGTAGGGCCAAGTAAAGGGGACTTCTGCCTGTTGATGGAATCACCAACCAGGGGTAATACCAAGAACAAAGCCGAATAAATGTCCTTTTTTTTCATTTAGTATTTGCAATGGCAGAAACCAGCCTTCTCTCAGCATGTCTAGACTACTAGAATGGCCAGAGGCATGAGACAGCCTTCATCGTATACTGGGAAGGCACTTTTCTCAGATACAGTCAGTTACCTGCAACTCCAGAGAAGTTGTGAATTGGATAATCTGTGATTTTTGGTAATACGTCCTTCAATCTTTGGGTTCCTGGGCAAGTTGCAGCTGCAGAGTGAGCCTAGGGCACAGCCAGGTATCCGCACCCAGGGGCCTTTCATTGGTCTTGCCCACTAGGTACTTCTGTTCAGTAATTTTCCTGAATCTGTCTTCATTGATTTCATTTGCAAACTCTGGGCACGAAGTTGAAGACAGACAATGGAAGTTGAAAAGATATACTTGTGTTAGGATATGCCCAGAAATGCGGCAAGGACAAAAGCCCATGGCACAAACTAACATCTCGGTGTTCGTGAACTTGGGGCTGCACTGAAGCATCAGGGTCCTCTGTTCAGGGTCTCTTCTGAAATTAGGGACGAGAGAGTCACTTACCCAGTCACAACCACATGGCTGGTGCTGCGTTGTTCACACGATCACAGAAGCATGGAAATCCCTACAGGTCTGTGCTGGCCACAGGTAATCTTGGTGCATTTTTTTTTATTTCAGGGAAAACTCGATGCCTTGTGGGTCCTGCTAAGGAAAGGATATGACCGCGTGTCCGTGATGCGTCCACAGCCGGGAGACACGGTAGGATTCAGTAATGGTGTCTGTCCCCCACACAGTCATTTTCTGCCTCCCTGTCTCTGTGGAGCTAGAGTAACTCCAAGTGAGCAAATCCAGCTATTATGTCATGCAGTGACAAATAAGATACTAGCCTTCAAAATCCTGTGTTTTGCAGAACATTGAGTTTTGACTTGCTTTTCTGAAAAGAATTCTGACAGAAATAGGCTGGGTTTGGCTTCCTAGTACCTGAACTTAATGTATAGGTATGGTGAGCAAATAAAGACGGGCTGGTTCTGACTTCGGGCTGCCCCAGGAGACAGGTGCGCTGCTCCCCGCCACACCAGACAGTGGTGACAAACAGCATGCCAGAGCCACACGACGGGGCAAGGAAACAGGGGCCACAGAAAACTCCCATCATCTTCCATCAGATGTTGGGCCCAAAGAGTCCAAAATTACAGGAGGACCTTCTACCCTGGTAAGATTTGCCTCAAAACTGTCGGGGCCAAGCTTGGAGCATCTCCAAAAAAGAGGACTTAGAAAGGGAGGAGCCAGCAGAGACCTGAGAAGCCATCTGTCCATGTTTTCATTTTATAAATGAGGAAAATGAGGAGCTGAATCGCTTGTCATATTCAGATAGTATCAACACTGGAAGCAACCTCAGTTCTGCTGAAGTCACATCATTGCTATGTCTTCTTGTAAGAACAAGTCTCTCTTCCATACATTTAACAGAGCAAAGCTTGAAACCAAGTTCTCCCTCAACTATCAGCAACCTTCACCTTCCATCTGCTTCTCAAGGAATCAATCAGGCACATTCACCCAAAAGCAGAATGAAGGTGTCTAATTTAGAACTCCCTTCAAATCAGGTGGAGTTGGGCGTGAACCTCACTCCCTTCCTGGCTGGAAGTTCACTCTAGGCAAGTCACTTAACCTCTCTGAACTTGATCTTTATAAAGCAGATGATAATAACTACTTCATAGTGTGACCAGTTGGAGAAGGTAATGTCACAAAGCGTTTGGCCAACTTTGAACACATAGCCACGCTCAATCCATGGCAGGCATTTGTCTTGTGCTTTTCTATTATCTGTGGAGGATTGATGCAAAAATCCAAACCACACTGCAACCAGTGTGCACCGAATATGCCCGTATCTTAGCTGTACCCATTCTTCAACACGACACAGCTAATAAAACAGGAAAGCAGAGCCTGTCAGGCAGGCCCCTCTTCTCCACACCCGGTGACAATGGAAGGTTTGCGGCTGAGGGGATTTGGTCATTTTTTGTGCAAGCGACTGCCCAATTAGCTGTTCCTGATCTAGGTTGTGGCAGGGACAGCAGGCAAGTATGACATGTAACAAACCAGGTCATAGAAATGCTGGGCCACAGAGGCCCGTATGACATATGGGATTTGTATTTCGTCTATGAAGGTCAACAAGAACACATCGCTATAGCAAATTTTAAAGTACGAACTCTACAGTTAAGAGAAATGAGCCTATGCCATATACTTTATACCCAGGGCGGTATTTGGCCTTATAAGTTATATATCTGGTTTCTGTGGAAAATTAAATTTTCTTTTGCATGTATGAGATTCATCTAACAGATTAAGGAAAAAGAAAACCTAGTAAGATACCCCAGTCAGGGTCAACAGTACTATTTTTTGTAACGGAATATTCTAGACCAGTATATAAGACCATTTCAGAGCAACTGAAAAACATTTCCACCAAATCTGTTAACATTTCATTCTCCACTGACCAGTTTGGCTGAAACAAATTCATAAACTAGGTCAACCTGAGAAGTAGGAGGGGTTTGGAAAGAGGAGGGGTAGAAAGAAATATTATTGTACATAAGATACCAGAACCAACTGGGGGCAAAAGGCTGGTCGAATAAATCCAGCAACAATGAAATGCAAACACAGAATTTCCTCTAATAAATAACATCTAAATTGAATCTCTCATTTACTACCTCTGAAAATGTTCTGTGTGCTTTTGAGAAACACAATACCACCTTGAATTTTCATTCTCCAATCACAAATGATAACAGGCTTGAAGTCCAGGAGATCTTAGACTTAGGACACAGTTGACTCAGGTCTGTCACAAATTATGGTTGTCACCTACATTCAAAAGGGCTGTCTTTATAAAATTCTAAGACACATGGGAGAAATAGACGCAGGGAATTGTGTCCATGTAGTCATGACGACGGCCACAAAAATCTTGTTGCACACACAGAGTTACACAAGAAAGGTAACAGATCAGCTAGGAACAAGAATTCAGAGCTGCCTTGTGGCAGTTCAGAAGAGAATTCCAGGGAAGGGAGGACTACACCGTGTCTTTGTCTATATGGTTATTCTGTTTTGTTTTGCATTACCGTAAGAGACTTTCAACAACCTACTTACACGGTGATGACTCTTAAGAATTCCTCAGCACTGATTTATGGGGCTGACCACATTTTCCATAAACTCAAAATGACTACATCCAGGCATGTCCTCATGAACATGAGTCATAGGTTCTGGATTTTTTGAAAAAAAAAAAAACAACAAAAACAAAAACAAAAATCACCTAATTACATTCTCAGTTGATTCTGAATTCTTTCAAATGCACATAGACCTGGCAATTCTTCCTTCTCAGTTCCTGTCTGCCTCCTCCTCCCCCCAGTTAACCCACTCCGACCCTACAGATTCAGATTCAGTCTCACCAACAGCGCTTTTGAGGCTGCCGAAAGGGCTGAGCACCAGCAGGCCCCACTGCAGAGCAGGTGGTTGGGGGAGGCCTGAGCCCACAGCCACACCCTTCCCTGGGAGGGGTGTCCACCTCCTCAGGGCCGTCTAAGCCCCAGGTCAGGGAGAACATGAGTGGGACAACAGCAGGAGACCTGAGTGCTTTCTGTCTGCCACCACTCATCTCTCTCCTTCTGCCTGGGGTGGGCTCACAGTCCTGTTTTTCCTTAGAGCCCACCAGGAAGTCCTGAGCCAACATAAACTCGAAGGTGCCAGAAGAAACCACTTAAGTAGCAAACTGGCAACACATCTGATCCTAAAATTCAAAGAATTCACTAAATATATGGTATCCTTTGCTTAAACCCTTCTCCCACATGTATGCTTCCACTGCAGCCTCTGCTCTGCTCTTTCTAAAACACAAATCTCAATATGCCATTCCAAGGCTCAGATTTGCAAAGACGAGGAAAAAACACAGAATCCTCAGCTTGATTTAGAAAGGCCTCCCTCTCCATTCCATCCGCAGCTCACCTCAGGCTCTCTCGTCACTGCATTTGGGCCCGGACCGCCTGGAATTGCTCACCATTCCCTGAGCAGGCCAGAAGCGTTTGAGTCTCTGTGCCCTTTCATATTCTAGTTTCTCTGCTGGAAATGCCTTTTCTCTGCCTGGTAAACCATCGCCACGGCAAGGTCGTCCGTTGTCCCCTGCCAGCACAGAGTTGCCGTCCATAGCCATGCTGTGCCGGGGACACTGCCCCAGCAGCCCGCATTCAGACACCAGGAAAGTATGGAGACCAGGACCTGTGTCCCATGAGCGTTTTCCAGGATGGTCCCCGAGACTTCCTGCACACCTGGGACACTCTGAGTGCAGAAGATTGGCTCAGCTTTCAAGGACAAATGTGGAAGGGATTCAGAATTTCCATCTGAGAAAGTCTTAAAGGCACCCTCAGTGCTTTTTAACTCGGTCTCATGTCTCAGTCATCACGTTATGTGTTCCATCTTGTAAAGTTTTTTAAAAATCACTTAACCATATTCAAGGAATAATCTTTCCACATCACCACATATCTTGGTATAATATCATCTTAATGACCATGTCATATTCTATTGTCTACCTATGACAAAATATTTCTGCCTGTGTTCTCCTTTTGGACGTTTATTTCTAAATGTTTATTGTTATAAATGAAGCTTACATCCATATCCTCATTATCAAATCACTGTGCACGTTCACGTATGTTTCCTTAGAATAAATGTCCAAAACATAGCAGCACGCAAAACCGTGAAGCTTTGACACACACCGCCGAACTGCCCTCTGACACAGTGTGTGGGGTGGCCTTTGTGTCTGCATCTATAGAAGCCCACCTCCCCAGGTGGTCACCAATATTATTAAATTTAGCTATTTGATAGGTGCTAACCACCTAATTTTATGGAGTGGAACAATTTTTTAAAGGTTTATTTTCTCCTCTATCAATTTCATACACATGCCCTTGACCCATTTTTAAATTTTAGAGTTGATTTTATATGTCCATGTGCTTAACCATCTTTGTGTGTTAATGTTTAGAGAGCCTGTTATGTGTCCAACGTTGCACTGTGTACTAAGTATACAGTCCTTACCTTTGGAAACTTAAAGTCTAATGTTATGTATAGAGTCAGAGTTTTTCCCAGTCTGTCATTTACCTTTTAGCTTTAGCTGGGGAAAGTGCCTTTGGGAGCTATCAGCCATTTGTTACATGAAACCAGAAGTCCTGGGGCATTACCTGAATCTCTGTCAAGTATGGAGTGTGACTTGGATTTACTCTGGGTCATCCCAAAGGACAGATCTAGAGCCACAGGTAGAAGTCACAGTGAAGCAGATTTCATCTTAAAGAACTGAAGGACAAGAGTTTCAACAACAGAATGAGCTGCCCCAGACACGACTGAGCTCCTTGTTACCCAACAGGGATGAAACCAGTTAAACCACGTGGCCAGGACATCGTAGAGGATTCCTAGAGCAGTTCAGTGGATCTCAAACTTGAGCACAGGATAGACTAGAACGTTCGTTAAAACACAGATTGCTGCACCTCCCTCTCAGAGTTTCTGATTCAGTGGCTTTGGGTGGGGCCTGGGAACTAACATTTCTAACTCGCTCCCTGGGGATGTGATGCTGCTGCTCTGGGGACCCCACTTTGGGAACCAGAGAGGTGAGTGAAACTAGATGGTTTCGAGGTTCCTCTAAACCTGAGAGCTGTGGATTCCAGGTCAACATTTCTATACCTGTTTGACCACCGATCCAACAGTTTCCCATATTTCTCTGTAGAACACCTATTGACACAATTGGGGGTTAACCAGCTTAGTTTACATCTAAATATTAAGGCCCAATCAGTCTCAAAGAAATCCTTCCCAACTGCAGAGAATTCCGTTCCTGGATTACTGATTTCAGACACAGAGATGTAAGGGAACTTCACGCCCCATGGAACTGCATGGAATCCAGTGGTTTCCAACCTGGGGAGCTTTAAAACATGGATGCCAAGGCCCCACGCCAAAGGTTTGATCTAATTTGTCTGGGGTGACGTCTGGCAGTGGGGTTCTAAAACCTCCCAGGTGATTCTAATGGGCAGCTGGGTTGAGAATCAGTGATCTGGTCCAATTCCTCGTTTTTTATCCAGAGCGGCATCTCCTCTTCCCTTCTGGAAACAGTTCGAAGACAACTCCCCATAATCTTCAGAAACCCTGTGCCTGTCTCATAGGCATGAGGGAGATGGACGATTACAATATGCATGAACTTCCAAGTCCCTTTCCTGTCAAGAAGGTGGTTAAACACAGCTTCTGGCTGCTGTACTATTACTACTCCTTGGGTAAGAGGATGGGAAAAAGAACACAGAATTGTGCCTCATATGTCCTTTTGGATGTAATTCAGTCAATATATCAACCAGTCCAAACCCTCTCTGATCATTTTTACCCCAATTCAAACCCCACCTCCCATCGCCAGCTCTGGGGAAAGCCACTGGGGTTGGCTGTCTTCTTTGTTTTCAGCTGCTTCCTTTCTCCCAGATCTGGCATCCGGAGGCTGGTACATTCCATCGCTATCAGCACAAACAAAATGCTGAGGCACACTGAGCTTGTTTTGCAAGGCTGGGCCTCCTAAAATCAGAGGAGACCCAGGAAACACACACATAAATGTACATAAACAACGTTTGAAACTCATCTGAAGCACGGAGGTTGTGAAATCCTCTCCCACAGCTCTAGCCCCAGGGCTGCTGTTGTGCAGCTGTTACCAATAAGGGAGCTTCCAGTCACATGAGTACCAAGTCTTCCTACTGTTGCAGAAGTGAGAATGATCTGGGGCAAGTTACCTCCAGGGGGAGAGGGCGTCCTCAGCTCGGTCCTTCGAAAGCAGACGAGCCTCCTGTCACATAAGCAGACTCAGGAAAAGTGCCCTGTGTTTCTCTCTCTTCTCTCCCTCTTTCACATTCCCTGTATTATCCCCTTCTACCTCCCTTTCACCCTGGCTGCCTTTCCTCAGTCTTTCACCAAACATCCATTGTGTTCTAAGAGCCCGACACTGGACCAGGCACCAGGGACACCAATTAGAAGAGGACTTCATTTTGGATTCTAGAGTTCAATCTATGACCTGGAAAAGGAGAGAGGGTCTAGCATTGTACTAATTGCGCATGGTTATAGAAACACAAACCCTTTAAGTCAGGGTGGGGAAAGAAAAAGGGGAACACGAAGGAAACTTAGGAGGAACAGCCAGAGCAAGGGAAGATGTGACAGGAGAGTTTGGAGTGGTGGAAACTGAGAGGATGATACATCACGGAGGAGAGAGGGGTCAACAGTGATGGAAAATTTAGACGCAAACTGACACCAGTCCTCTAATTAGACTAGTAGTTAGAAGGTCATGGTAACCTTGGTGACCGAGGTTCAGGGGAGTGATGGGGGCAGGAGAGAAGCTTGACAGAAAATAGGAGGTGATGGCACTGAAAAAAGGCTCCTTGGTGTATGAAAATGGGGACTTGAGCATGATTAAGTGCTCATGATGGAGGCCCAGGAGAGGAAGAGGTGGGGGAGAAGTGCTCATTGACGGAGAGCAGGAGGCCTGAGGAGAAGGGCTAAGAGGACCTAGAGAGCAGGAAGTGCCACTCTTTCTTAGTGACGTGGGTGGGCTGTCAGGTATGGGTGCAGGAGGGAGGGCAGGAAGCTGAGGAACCTATTTCAAAGCTTCTGTGATGAGGATAGTGGAGTGGAGCAGATATGGGGCAGCTGCTAAGGAGAGAGGATGAGGAGGAAACCAGCCACACCTCCAGAATCCCATGGCTCCTCTCTGCCAGCATTTTCTTTAGTTTTAGGTGGGTGTCTCCGTTTCATGCAAGAAATGTGGGAAATTCAGGATGCAATATTACAAGTAATTCACTTGACAATTCTACCTCCAAGAGAACCCCTATCAGGTCCCTTGACTGTGTTGCTGTAGATTTATTTCTCAGTGGCAGAGTGGAAATAATGACCTTCTCTACCCATGACATTCCTGCCTGGATATCGGCAATTTTAAAGCAGACGTGTGTGTGTGTGTGTGTGTGTGTGTATGTGTGTGTGTGTGAAGAAATGAATATTTGCATTTGAACTGCGTGTCAGTAAAACGACACATCCCCCTGACCTCAGTACCAGCCGTCAAATTTCTAACAACACCCACACAGCTTGGTGAAAATTGATCATTTGTGTATCCAGAATGCACAAAATTGGCTGCCATTCCATAGGAAATTCCTCTGGGTCCTAGTTGTTATCATCATTTCCTTTTCACAGAGAAACCTGTGTTTGAAACTCCGGGCTTCTGTTTCCCTCTGAATGTGCATCACTGCGTCTCTAGTAAACTCCTCTGTTCTGACCACACTGATGAAAGTAAACAGAGCAAATCCAAGCACAGGACGTGTTCACTCCTTTCGCTAAGTACATTCATTACCAGGCAGTGGTCGCTGAGGTGCTGGGAAAGGCTCTGGAAAAGACAGACAAGCATAAGACGAGGTCCCGACATCAAAGAACTGGACTACTGGTTGAGGAGACAGAATGGATGGTGGTCAAGGTAGCTCCCCGAGCAGAGCAAAAGAGAGCGGAAGGAAAGGAGAGCAATAGAGAAAAAACAGCCCGAGTTGACAGGAGGCCCCCTCAGGTACTGGTAGGACTTGAATTGGGCTTTGGAGGAAAGTTGGGATTTGGTTGAGTAGACAGAACGTAGAAGGGCCAAGGGAGCAGGTCTCCTGAATCAGGATGCAGTCCCTAAGTGCCTGTAGCCAACCTGCAGAGCAACGAGGAGACCTCTCAGGCTGCAGTGGAGGGAGTCAGAAGTGCCCCATAAGGCTGGAAGGTGAACATGGGTGAGAGTTCGCCACCTTGATGGTTGGAATAAAAGGTTGGGACTTGTTGATAATTCTACAACCATTGTGAGCTAATCCTCATCTAGGACAAATGTTACAGTGCCAAATTATATAGCATGTTAAGAAATTTAATACAACACAAAGTTTCTCAAAAGTCTTGCAAAGCTCTGGTCTGACTAGATATTAATAGAGTTTTTAGTTGTTTTAAATTCATGTATAAAATGTGGCCACAAACGTCGTGCAGAACAGCTAGATTAAAGCATCCTGCCAAAGGTCAGAAACAGTGCATCTAAGGCGTTGGTAACTAGTCAGTCAGCTATTGCAATAGTCCACGCACAGATCATTAGGCTGGAATTTAAATGGCGATGTAGGGCATGGTAAGACATAGATGAAGGTGGCACTATCTCCATGCAGCATGACGTGGAGAAAGGGAGCACTTGTCTTAGCATCAGAGGACCCACGTTAAGTCCCAGTTAAAGTTAAATCCCTGCCTGTGACTTTAGTTCCTGTTAACCAGCCTCACTGAGCTTTAACTTCCTCATGACAGAAGTGATCTCATAGTCCCTACTTCCTTAGGTGTTGTCAGTATGAAATAAAATGACAATCCTGTAAGTAATTCAAACAGATGGGGTTCTTTGTCTTCCCCTCTTTCCCCAGAACAGTGCAACTGACTTCACAGAAGTTTGGTTACATCTCAACACGCATGAAAAACTTTTCAGAATTAGTCTCACGTTTAAATGAGTGATGACTAAAAGAATCAAGTTATCTACAGATCGAAGTCTTCATGTGAAAATCAATCTTGCACAATAGACAATAAGCTTTATATTGACTTTTTACATTGAGGAAACATAGAACTTCAAAATTTCTATCATATCTGACACCACATTGGAAGTCCCCAACAACTCTGAAGAGAAAGTCCAATTTGCTGGCCACTGACTCCTGACCCTTTGTAAACTTTTGTAAGAGTAGGTCATTTTTTAAAAAGGTGGGGAAAAGCAAATTATAGGAAATGTTCCTAGAGGGTGTGATTTATTTTGGCATCACACCTTCCTTGGATGTTTGAATTCCCGGCAGGATTTATTCAGTTCTCACCCTTGGAAATCTTTCCTCCACTGTCTCATTGGAGAGGGAGATGAGTACTTAGCATTCTTGGCTTTCTTTCCTGAATTTGAAAAATAAAAAGTTCAAGGCACACTCTGTCCACAGCAAAAGCTAAGCTGTATGCAAACGCTGCCAAGTTAACTTGCTTCAGAGAAGCCAGATCTAGAGTTGACGATGCAAAATATACCATCTTGAGATTTTTTTCTTGCACCAACTTTTTTCTCCTCAGTAGGAGGTCTCTGAATAAATAAATATGGGAGCAGCTGATGTGGTTGAGGGCTCTCCCTCTCTTTCTCTCTTCCAATCGTCTAAGCTACCTTTTCCCACCTGCCTACACTTGCACACACTCATCATCATCATCATCATCACCACCACCACCATCATCATTTTATAGCTTCTTTTAGGACTTTCACCTTACAATGCCTCATCTCCCAAACAGCTGCAGCAGCAGAAGGTCAAGTCCTGGTATCATGCTGCAAACAGCAAACAGGGGAGCTACACAGAGGCTGAATGAGACAGGGCTGGGTAATAAAGACACCCCTGTTCAAATTTTCTGACCTCATTTTTTCCTTCCAAACAGAATCAGGATTGAGAGAGGTAGGGCTTGGTTCTAGGGTCAAAATTTCACCCAAGTGCATAACATTTTAGGAAGTTTGCTGCTTGTTCAAACATGATGTCTACGTCTGGCCCATGTCTGCAGTGAGCCTGTTCCTGCAGCTGAGGGCATTGGGAAAGGTCATCTCCAGGGACAGTCTATGACTCTGCGATAGCCCTCAATTGAGAATCATCTCTCCCCAGGCTGGCAGGAAGTTCTGTTTAGGCCTGCAAGAGTTCTGTTGAGTCATAGATAGCAAAATCTGACCTGGGAGATAGGCTTCCAGAATTCACAGTGTGGAGAAGAGCCAGCCTGCTACAGACTGGCCATCCGTACCCAAATCCATCCCACCTCAACCTGACCCTCAGTATCAGGAATGGATTGGGAATTACCCATAATCCCAGTCCCTTCATTTCTGAGGTAAGAAAATTGAGGTCCGGAAAGGAGATGGAGAAATTTGTAGAACTTCCTGGTACATTTTCTCTTTTGCTCCCCATCACCACCTTATACCCTTTTCGCATATTGGGAAGATGAGGCTCAAATAATAAAGTCCCTGCTCCATTCAAGCTCACGAAGGGAATTAGTGGAAATGGCAGGACCAGAACCCACAACCCTACAATGCCTGTCTTGAGTCCTGACTCCAGGCCAGGAGAACAGGGTGGGAATTGTGACTGGGCTTGATCTCTGCTGGAGAAGTTAGGACAATGCCCAACTTTGGAAGGCGGAGCTAGTCCCTGCCACCCAACCACCTCCATTTCTATCCCTACCTCCTTGCACATCTCAACACCTTCACATTTTTATACCCTGCCCAAGACAACATCTCCACTGGTGCCATCCCACTGTAGCCTGGCTTCTTGCACAGTGCGTTGTGTTCTCAAACTACCTCATGTGTTTTTTTTTATCTCCCTGATTCCACCTTTTCCTGCCTTCCCCTTAACTGCCAACACTTCATCTAGGATAGGGTACACCCTCTCTTTCAAAAAACAGGTCTCGAGCTCCTACTATCAGGCACCGAGCTAGGCAGGCAGTGGAGGGGGTTAGCAAGAATGAGGCAAGATCCCTTCCCTTGTGGGCACGCGCACTAGAGCACTCAGAAAAACACTAAATTGCAACTCGATGTGATGAGTGGTATGGGGGAGTAGTGTGGGGTTCCATGGGAGCATACAGCAAGATTTAACGCAGACTAGGGGATCAGGGAAGACTTCCAGAAAGAAGAGACCATTTGGCTGAGACCTAAAGGATGAGCTCTCGTGGTGAAGTGAGGGAAAGGCCTTCTGGTTGGAAGGAATCATAGGTATGAAGGCCCAGGTGGGAGAGGAAGTGCAGGAGGAGGCCCAGGCTGACAGCAGAGAGAGGGAGGAGATAGCTTCCACACCCCACCTTCCGGCTCTGCCCTCTCCAACCTGTACTCTGCTCGCATCCTTCATCCTTCCTGTACTCTGCTGAAGTCCAACTTCCTCCTGGGCCCTCCCCTAGTCCCTGCTTACTGTCCAGCCCTTCCTTTTTCCTTATAGCTACTGCCACCAAGTTTAGCACCACTTTAATTTAAAGTCAGCACTGACTTTCCCTCCCTGAATAAGCTGTAAGTGGCTTGAGGAAAGGGATCGGAGTTCATACTTTTTTACTTTCACTTACAGAACTGAAGACATGGCTTAATTTGTTTCCTTGTTCCAGGGATTATTACTTTTGCTGCAACCCCTTGGTGGTCACAGCTGCTTGTGAACTTTTACAATATAATGTTCCCATCATAGACAACCGCATGTTGGTAGCAGACAAAAATGTCTCAATAAACCTTCTGCCTTTTAATAAAGAGAGTTCTCAAAGTCTTCTAGGGGCCTCTCTAGGTAAAATAAGGCTGATTCAGGGTTATTAAAGCAGTAACCTCTTATTACAATTGCTCTTTATATTTTTTATCTTTGCCATTTATTAACTTCAACAATTTAAAATGTGTTTAAAAGTAGAAAGCTTAATAGAAAAACAACGCTCTAAGACTTTACTAGTTTCACTTTACAAATTCATCCTTATGATGACTGTTTAATATTTTAGTGTTTTAACATCTTTTCTTTCTGGCTAATACCATCAAGAGCAAAGCGCTCCAAGTCCACAGAGACGGCCGAGTTAGCTTTGCGCGCTCGCTCCTAGCCTTCTGCACCTCCTTGCACTCCTCTGTCTCCTCCAACATCTGGAGTGGGTTGCCCTGGTGCCTGGTGCGGCCCTGGCAGCGGGCACCCAGGCACTGGCCCCACTGTGACATAGCTACTTTTCAAGGACTCAGGCTCTGCCTTGAATACAAGTTCCAAAAGGGAGTAAATTTTGTGTAAGCTTTTCCATAGTCTCTACTGCTCACTAAAGGTCATTTGTACTGGGAAAGTCTTAAATGTCACAGCCTGGAAAACTGTACATCATTACAGACATCCACTCCCCTTAGTGGTGTAACTAATAAAAGTGGGCCCACTGGAAAGTCCACTGTGGAATCGTCCCTATGGCTCTATAAGACAGACGGTGTTCCCCTTCTTTGTCCTTCTGGCAAGGGAAGTCGTTTTGACCAAGTAAGGCTGGGTTCCTTAGGCACAGAGGTAGACAGAATAGAAAGGAGAATGAAGACAGCGAGCATTTTTCCCTTTGGTGGTGGAAGCAAGCTTACCGGAGTTCATGAGGCCGTTCTGTCAAGGCCCTACCACACCTGTAAGCCTACAAGATGCTGAGTGGTCCTTCAGATGTGGCCGTGGCAATGTGTGCTTTTGTACACAGTAAGCACCTCCCCAAACCAGGAGTAAGTGCACGAGAACTCCACATAGCCCATGGACCCCATTGCACCCCATCAGCTGCACTAGCTTGTTCTTCCCTAGACCCCCTGCTGGGGCCTGAAGTTGCAAATATGCTTCCTAATGGGTCAAAACAGAGTATCCTGACAAAAACTGGACCTGACAAATAACTGACATCAAGCCAGCAACCCTCATGCCTACGTCCCACGCTAGACCACTCCTAAGCAATATGGATGGACACTTCCAGAAGATTTCACCTGCCCATGTAAAAACTCCAGTTTCATCCATCAGCCCCACTGTGCCTTCAGATTGCTGTAGACACTAACGCTGGAATGGATGTTCTGCGCTCGAGCGTCACGCCAGCCAGGCTCTGATGCCTGCCCTTTATAAAACTCACCCCATCCACACTCCACACGTCCCAGACTAGGTAATGTATTTACGTGTCAAAGGAGAACAGTAATTATGGGGTAAATTTACTCTGTAATAATGTTCCCACTCTCCATTGGTGAGCTATTCAGTCCCATTCCATTTTCAAGGTTGATTTTTTTTTTAATGGCAACAATTCGATCATTGAAATTTTCTAGCTTCATAAGCCGTGGAACAAACTGCCTCTCCCTGAAGGAATGCAGCTTCTCATAAATCTTCCCCAGAAACAGCAAGATAAGAGAAGAGGGTCCCACCCCCGTTCTTACTTTCTCCTCACGTTGCCCAATCACAACATCATGATTTGATTTTAAATGAGTAATCTTCCTATCACTTCCAGAAAATAGACAGACAGTAGATAGAAGATAGATACACAGTTTCAAATAGTTTTGCATGTCTTTAAAAGTCTGAGATCAGGAGATAAAAGTATTTTCATGACAGATATTTAAATTAAAGTCCTAAAAGAATTTTCATTTAGTTCTTAGAGGCCAATAAAAGAGTGGACCAGAGCTTTCCTCCCTGTGTAGAATAACAAACACCAGGCAGGGTAGTAGGATTACAGAGGGAGTCACATTTTTAAAAGTCACTTGTTGCCTCCCCTTTCTACCCCCACAACTAACAAAAGACGACATGTCTAGATCTTGAACACCTCAAAAGTCAAGTCTACGCTTTCCAACAGGGCAGCCACTACCTACGTGGGAGTCTTGAGCACTTGCAAAGTGGCTGCTTAGAAACGGCTCCTGCTGTAAGTGTAACGAACATACACGTGGGTTTTCAAAAATGTGGTATGAAAAAAAACTGTGAAATATTTCTTTAGTAATTTTTATACTAGCTACATGTTGAAGTGATAATATTCGGGATATATTTGGTTAAATTAGGTACATGATTAAACAACATCATTTCACTGGTTTCTTTCCACATCTACAAATGTGGCTGCTAGAAAACTGAAAGTCACCCAGGTGGTCGTTTTTCTGTGGGACCGCGCTGGTCTAGAGGACTAGCCTGGAAGTCACTTGTGAGAAGGCGGACAACATCATTCCATTCGGGCCCTGAGTCCTCCAGCCATTTGTATTTCATGGATTTCCAGAAATTACGGGTCTCTGCCTGCCCTTTCTGGTTTTCTGCTGGATCAGCTATGACTTTGCCTTTCTGGGTCAGTTTCTATCATACACTTTGTGTTCTTAGTTAGAAGTCTTGCATGCTAGAGGTGGTTATTAAAAGTTAGGGAATGGATGCCAATTATAGTATAAACTCAAGGGCCAAGTTCAAGGCCAAGTTATCTTCTTGAATCAGCATCAGCTTCCTTGCTGATTTACTGCCTTTCTAATCCTGCTGACACTGTTGTTTTCTTCACCTACGTACACAATGTGCCTCCAGAAGAGAAAAAAAAAACATAATTTTTGGGCATCCAAAAAATTGCGCTAATCCGACAATCAGAAAAGAAATATTGCAAGATGGGACCCTCCACTCTGCGTGGTGTGTTTACCGATTCCCACCCGGGGTACTGATGGCGCCTTTTCCTGAACACACACAGTTCCTGTCATCAGCACACAGTTTACCGGTGACTACTAAGCATCCTTCTTGCCTCCAAGATGACAATCTTCAAGGCACTAAGTCAGAGACAGAGGACTTGGCCTAGTTTTTCAGTGTCTGTTTCCCCAAATCCATTAAGCTCCCAGAATTTATGCGAGGTGGGGAAGGGGGGAGTTCCTTTCATAAAGGATTGCAGGAACTGAGTACAGTTAGTCCACCAAGGAGCTGTGCCACCTTTACTCATGGACCTAGTCACTTTCAGAAATCCCAAATCAATCAGAATAGCCCAACATTTAATAGTTAATTTATTGTTTTCTAAGCCTCTAGGAAGGTCAAATGACTCTTGTTGACTCAGCTAACTTGTAAACAATTCAAGAGAGGAGGAAGCAGAGGGAAGAGCCAGCCCATAAATGTAACTTGCTTGGTTGACTCAAGCAGATTTCAAAATTCTATTAAATTTGATCGTATTGCTCAACATCTTTTGGGTTGCAATCTAGTAACACAAATCGATTAATGGTCTACTGTCCACTTTGTTATGGCCCTTAATCTTTTCCAAGTGTCCAATGATTCTAGCCTCCATCCCTTTCCCCTTCTCCCCACGTTAGGAAGATCATCATGCTGAATCATATTTTTTTTAAGGAGAAAATATTGTGATTTGAAAAATAGGACATTTTTATCAGAGTTTCTGATATTATAACATAAGAGCTGTAGTGAAAGAACAGGCGGTTGAAATCAATTGCTAAGTACCTACTGTGTGCACTAGCCTTGGGCTGGTGTTGAAGTGTTAGCTGGCATTTCAAGCTGTGTTATTGATTGGGAGCTGCCTCAAGACTGAAACATAATGTTTGCCGCCAGAGTTCTAGAAATCACAACATCTAAACCATGCTCAGGGTCCCTACGGTACCAGTGTCTGGTGAGAAGCAGAAAGGCAAGCCAAAGGAAAATAGGAAGTTAAGAATTTGGATTGAGTCCATAAGCAATTTAAAATATACAAGCCTGCATTTTGAGATAGTGAAATCCTTAGCACCATATTGGAAGTATTTGCAGAATATTTCAGAAAACAATACAAGGTAAATGAAATTCTTGTTTTAAGTGGACTTAAAGAATAGGAGTACATTGCAGACTTTAGAATTTATGGATTGGTAAATAAAAGAGAATTCGAGGGGGGACCAAAAAATGGAATTATATTCTGGAGGATGGGCCCCTTGTAGTACAGGCTTTCTCTGCTAGGTTAGTGTTCTAGGAACCCATCCATATCAGTTTACCAGCTGGTGGTGTTGTGAGAGGCTGTGTTTGGCTTCAGTGAATTTTTTTTTTTTTTAAGACTCAACACATTTGCCCATTTCAAAGTGGTGATTTACAAGCCCGCCTGCCCACACGGTGCTCAGTGTTCAGCAGTTTTTGACCAAAAACATCATGACCCCCGTTCCCCACCCTCCCTATTCACCTAATCTCTCCCCAGACAACTTTTTCTTGGTTTTTCTGGATAAAAACATCCTCAAAGGGAAACAGTTTGCCAATGTGGAAGAAGTGAAACAAAAAACAGCAGAAGCACTAAAAAGCATCAAAACTGATGAGTTCAAAAACCGTTTCGAGCAGTGGAAAAAAGTCTTGATAGGGGTATTGCATCAATGGAGAGGGCTTTGCAGGTGACTGACATTTACACGTGTGAGAATCAATACACATTTTTATCAATGAAATCAGGGTTCTGGGGGGTCCCCTTCATAAATGATTAAAGGAATGAATTTTTTAAAGAGCAAGTATGTTAGGGCTTTATTTTTATTTTTTTAGCTCATAAGCATGTAAAGAAGTCTCTCTACTAGTTCCCTCCACTGTCATCACAGGAAAGGAAGGGTTTGGTGGATTTAAACCTTTATTCTAAGTTTTGGTACATTTACTGGATTATCTATCTTTGAAAAATTCCTGGAAAACATATATTATCCCCATTTTACCAAAATAAAGGTCACTCACTTGACTTGAGCCACAATAATAACTAGTATTTGCCAAAAATCTTATAATTTGCAATTATTTTTTACTGTATTTCCTCCAATAGCCCTTCGATGTAGGTGTTCTCATTCCCATTTTACAAATAAGAAAGTTCTCTTTTCAGAGGACTCGAGAGCTTAGGCTTCACTGCTGATAAGTGGAAAAACTCATATTTATCCTTTCAAGACATGTATTTGTGGTGCTCAGCCCTGGCGGACCAGGAGGCCCTGGTTCTTTCATGAGTTTGCACTATCAGCTTCCCAGCGCCCGAGTGTTAAGTGCTATCCCAAGAATCATAATAGGCTGGTGGGGTGGACAGAGAACGCATGACTAGCCTATATGGTCAGAAACCCCTTCTTTGGAGAGGTTGACATTGAAGGTGAGATCTGAATGACAAGAAAGAACTGGCCACATCAAGACTGAAGGACAAACAACTAGTAGTGCAAACCCCACCAGGGTGGATAGAGCTTGTCATAGCGGAGAGAGTCAAAGGCCAGCACCGGGCAAGCAAAGCAGAGATGGGAGGGTGGTGAGGCCAGAGAGACAGGCAGGGGCCACGGCAGGCAGGGCTTTCACCCAGGGAATGGGTTTTACTCTCAGTGAAACATGAAGGTTTCGTGGAGTTGGGGGTTAGAGGAGAGATGTGATCTAATTCATATTCTACAAGGACTGGCCTTGATGAGGTGGGAAGAATCAATTGTAGGGAGGCCGGAGTGGAAGCCAGGAGACAGTGAGGTGGGTGTTGCAACAGTCCTGGGTGCGAGGGAGTGGTGGTGGCTGAGGAGCACAGAGCAGAAATGGTGAGGAGTGGATGGGTTCTGGGAGGATTATGGAGATACAGCTCTTGAGACCTGCTGATGGAGGCCTTTGCCCTCTTTAACCTGATTGTCTCTCCAGCCCCATCCACCTCCGCACCCCTGGCAGTGTCCTTCCCAGCACACTCTGCCCTGGGAAGTCCAATCTGCATTCACCCCAGCTGGCTTCTCCATAAGCCCGAAGGCAGAATGAAACTCCGGCAGATGTCCACTGTGTGTCACCCCGTTGTTTTGCTTTGTTAATTCATTGCTGTGCCTGGCTGTTAGCCTCTCGATTGTTCGTGCTGACCTTTAGAAATAGATCCATGACGAATAAGGAGCCTCTAGCCTTGCTACACTCCAGAATCGTTGCAGTGGAAATAAAAGTGAAATTACCATTTTCTTTCTACCTCATTTTGGGGCCGGCAGGAAGACGAATTGGTTGCACATTCATTTGCCGTGAAAAGCGGAAGAATGTAATGTCCCATATGTGCACGTAATGTACCGCACTCAGGCACAGCCAGGGGCAGGCACTGCTGAGCAGGGGACAAAGAGGACCAGGAAGGAAGACTGTACTGAAGAGCAGACAAGGTGTGTCATCAAGGGCTTGTTTGCTGCTGACAGTAAGGTGAAGAGAAAGATCATGGGGGGAGGGGGCAAGCCCGAGGCCAGGGTTGGTCAGAAAAGTCTGCAGAGAGGAGGCCTGACTTAAGCTTTTCCTTAGAGGATGAACAAAGGCTTTGGTTAAACAAAGAAACGGAGGGAGGATAGAAGATCCAAAAGGGTTTGCCAGTCAGCAGAAGTTTACATGTGTACGTGTTTGGATATACAGCTCCTTCTCCACCCAGTGAAAACACTTTCCTGGCCTGTGCATGGAGCCCCTGTCAATACCCAAGGGCAATAAATGCTCTCACTGCTCAGGAATGAGAACTCGCCCTGCTTCACCTACCAACACAGCCAGTCTCTTCCCAGGAAAATGGGGGATCAGCTGCGGAGCAGGTGTTTGGCCCGTCTGCACACAGGCTCCACACCCACCTCTCAGACAAGAGGGAGTTTTCACTCCTTCAGAGCAGTGAACTGTGTCCCCCTCTGAATCCTCCCCTGGCCCCCACTGCCTGCCCACACAAGGTGTGTTTTGCAGAACACTTATTCCACAGCTGTTCATAAGCATCACAAGTTCAGAAAATACCACGCTTGACAATGTTGAACAGGTATTTTGTCTCTCTCTGGGGCTTCAAAGATGCTTTAATAAGCTGATGGACCTTTGGAAAAAGGGGGACATACTATACAGCATTTCCCACACTTGCAAATGACTCATCTGCTTTTATAGAGCATCATTTGGTACTAATGTGCTCTGAAAGGCACTGTGGGAAATGCTGGGCTAAGCAGGATTTCTCCCACCACACTGCAGTCAGACCCTGCCTGGCTCTCCTTGAGTCCCGCGCAAAGCAGCCTGCCCTTGGAGGCACTGTTTCAGTCAGTGTACCTTTCCTCTCCTCTCGCTGTAATTGAACCTGAGTCCTATCTTCTCTGGAAGCTTTGGAGATGCTCTGCCTCGAACCATCATCGCATGCTTCTTGTCCCACTCACTTAGAATTTCACAGCTGCTTTCTACCCCTTTCTGTCCCAAATGTCTCGCATATGGTAGGTATTAAAGAAGAGGAGAGGCAGGAAGGAGATAAAGGAAGAGAGCACAAGGAAAGAGGCAGGGGAGGAGGGTGGGAAGAAGGAGGGAAAGGAGAAGAGAGAGAGAGTATGGAGGTGACAAAGGGAAAGAATTCCCCAGGATCTGAGACATGGTACTTGGCTTGAATGGAGGTGAGCAGCAAAGCCCAGGGAAAGTGCCTTGACTTCCTTGTGGAAGACGATGCATGAGGCTCTCCTTAGATGACCCACTGGGGTAAGCCAGGGGCCAGCCCCCTTTGCCGAAGGCCGGCGCCCATTTGTGGGTCATCGGGTCTCACCGGAGGTGCTGTATCTGAGAACGGACACCCACTGCGACCCCTTAACCTCGGCTTGTTTAGTAACAATAGTAAGTACCATCATAATTACACTAAGAAAAAGCATAGGTATCCATTTCTTTGCTGTTTTTGTAGTACAAAACAAATAACAAAGTACTGATTAAATAACCCTAAACTACTGCTGTAAGAGGCCTCCCACTAAAGTTGGAGGACCTTCCTTTTACACAGGAGGGGCCTACAACCCACAGGACAGCTTGAGCTGGGGCTGAAACCTCAAATTCCTGGTAGCCCCGCTTATTCTCTGGCCAGACTGTTTTAAGCTCGCCTCTCATGGCTAGGCAGCCTGCGAGCTCTTTATCAGCCAAATGGCCCCCTGCCTGAGACGCAGACACAGGAGACATCCCCACGTCTGCGTCATGCTGCCAGCTCGCACAAAAACCGCCACGCTGTTTGACAGACCTGTTTCCCTGAACGGACCAGGGTGGTTTTCTGTTTCCTTGTACATTTAAAAAATGCCAAACAAAGTGACATGTGTTGTCAACAAGGTTAATTAAACACACATCTTCCAAAAGAGCTCATCCTTTGTCAAATGTCAGTCCACTTCCGCTGACTCGGTCACCTTCTGCCAAGGCCAGTGGCCCTGCCGGAGTGCCCCCTGGAGAAGCTCGTCCTGTGGAGCACAGCTCAGCAGGTTCACAGACTCCATTCCTGACACTCCGTTAAATGCCCAGATGTATTTCTTTCACGCTTGTGCATAAATTCCATTGCAGACTGCAGGGCAACGCCTAAACCGGTCTCTCGAATGTGGTTCATAGAAAGAGCCTCAATTCCAAGAGGCCTGGGTTCCCGTCATCTCCTCTGACTTTTACAAGTTTCAAACGGATGACGACACCCCAGATGGCAGCAGCCATGGGACGTGGGCAGGCACACTGAGCATTGATCGTGATGGGCCCACGTCGGGCGTGGGGGAGAGGTTGGCCCGCTCCTCTGGTCCCTCCACCAGCCCCAGAGGACCCATGGCCAGGCAGGGGGCTCAGCCCGGACAGGAGTGGGGCCAGAGTGACAGCCGTCCCCACACTAAGTCCCAGCCAGCCCAGTAGGAGAAAAGCAGCTGAATGTGGGCTAGGAACTCAGTATCTGTAATAGCCGAGTCCAGGGCAGCATTTCCGAGGTCTGTGAGGAGAAGAGAAAATGACACTGGAGTTCCCTGCTCAGAGAGACCAGTTTCTCTCCTTCTGGGCTCTGGTACCTAGTATGTGGCACAAGATGACTTGTGACATAATCAAAATAAACCTTTGGTTTGAATTTCCCTCCAACCCTTATAAACTCTTATTCATTGAGAGAGATTTTTCTCCTGCCACTAGGTATAAACTGGTCAGGCCCCATAAATGTTCAGCCCACTCTTGGGTTATACACAGATTCCCCATCAAAATCACACTTAAAATTCAGTAGTTAGGAAGTCCCATGTAAGACATGATTTAAAACCTCAAACATGATCCAGTTAAATATTCCATCCTCTTGGAGCTGGGCTGGACCCAGTGAAAAGAAGGGGTGTCACTGTCTCTCCTCTGTTCCTCCACTTAGCTCTTCTCCATCCCCCCCCCCCACTTCCATACATTAGCCTATTTCTTACGCCTCCTTTGCAGGGACCAGTGAACAGAGGTAGGAGAAACAGTAGGTCCTCTTTGAGCCGGGACCATTGCTCTGGCTTTATGCTCTGTGGGCCCGGCATGGGTTTAATGCTGACTCTTTTTTCCCCCTGGGGTGTTCTTTGGAGCTTCCTTCTGGATCCTCTCTCCTGCCATTTCCTCAGCATGGCTGATGTCTCCTTATTCCCAATATTTGTGGCTGTTTCCACAACCTCCAGGCCTAGCATTCACCTGTAGCTTCTTACTGCTGAAGTCTCTCTGCCCCAACAGATGGCCTTGGACAGGATCCCACTGGACCTCCTTCTAGAGGGCTCCATCTGCTCCACAGGAGACACACGTGTCCAGGCCTACCTATCACAGCTGCCCCAGTCCCACTGTGGGCTTGTGGGTTTGAGTGCCCTGACCAGGGATCGAACCCACAACGTTTTGGTGTATGGAATGATGCCCCAACCAGCTGGACCACTCCATCAGAGCTAAAACTCCCATTTTAACATTCATTGCACACACCTCAGATTTTTAATTAGCGCTCATTTAAATATAAACTCTGGAGGCATGAACTTCACCTGGCTTATTCACTGCTACATCCCAGCATACGATAGGCACTCAATGAAAAATTGTTGAATTAGTGAATTAATTTTTAAGCAAAGTAGCCATCTCTCCCCAAACTCTAAGCTTTATGAGAGTTGGAACTGAGATTACTTTTACTCAATATTTTACCCCCAGTGTCTAGTGGAGTCCTGGCCTATTGTAGGTGCTTTAAAAAGTGATTCTGAATGAACTAATGAACCTGAGCAAAAGGCCAGGTTTCTCTAGGCAGGATCACGAAGGCTCCACTGGCCCACAACATCTCTCCCTCCATTCCTAAAATTCTCCACTTGGCCACACTGCTGAAAACTCTACCAGTCGGGGATCTTCTCTCTCACTTTGAGTCTTCTTTAACAATGCAGTCATCTGCACTAGTAAATTGAAGCTGTCAGTCATTTATACTCAAGAAGGCAGTTTGACACAAGGAACTTACAGGAAGGCTAGTTGTTGGGGACCCAAGAGGTGTGAGGAGGGAGCACTCAGAAGAAAGAGATAGTGGGCCTACAAGTGCCGACACTGTTGGAGATTTGCCAGCAGACTGAGCACACCAAGAGGTGGAGGGGAAGGGGGAAGTACTGCCAGTGTTGTGCGGAGCTTACCCAGCACTCCCACCTCCACACAATTTTTAAGAACCACTTAATTTTTAGAGCAAGAAGGACTCTCAGATATCATCAGAGTCTGCAGTTTTCAAACAATTTTGAGCTAAAAAGACAACTCCTTCTTTAAGTGAAATCTTCCCAGAAACCCAATGTGAAAAACAGGTAGTGAAACTGACCTGGTTCTGGATGGGCAGCGCCCAGGAGGCCACACACACACACACACACACACACACACACACACACACACACGTTCCGCACAGTGGTCTCTGAGCCCCACCCCACAGAACCCCAAGTGCTCATGAACCACTGTGTGTCCAAACACAAGGAGAGACTCATGGCCAGCCTCAACCATCAGCGCGTCTGATGTCTGGGCTCGAGAGGTCAAAAGAAAATGGACGGCACTAGACCCTTCTCTCCCTCCCTCTATCAAAGATCAGACCTCGTTCCCTCCACTTCCCAGACTCCTCATCTATTCTGTAAATGTTTGCTAAATCAAAGAAAGAGCCCTTTCATGGGGCCACTAAAGACTTCCCATGAGTTTAATATGACCAACAAATATTTACTGAGTGCTTGCTATACCCTTGACCCTGTGTTTGGCACTCAGAACAAATAACCATTGTCATTGCTCCATTAATCAACACTCCGCATGCTGTTCAGCCTTCTTTGAACCATCTGAACCACCCAAATTGCAACTGAACACCCGACTCACTTTTCCATCTTTTCTCTAAGTGAGCATGAGATACTGTGTGAGAAATGATTTGCTGAAATGCAGATAAACTCCATCTGTCAGCCCCCATCTATGAATCTAGTAAGATTTGGAAAAAAATGAGGTTTGGCACAGTTCATTCCCTACAAACCTTTGCTCACAAGGGTGACCACTGTTTCCTGTCTTTGGAACTTATAAGCCATCTGTTTAATAATCTGTTCAAGCTTCCTGCCAAGGACTGACGTCCACCGCGCCAGTCAGCAGTTCCCACCAAAAGTGCTGAGGGCCTCGGGGCCTCCTGCCCTGTGCTGGCCAGCATTCAGGTCTCAGAAGTGGCTCCTTCATCTCTAACCTCTCTAGGTTTTGTCTAAAAGGATGGGCCACTGGCATGTTGCGAGGACACAATGTGAAGTGTAGATAGATCAATTTAAGTGTAATTATTTCTGTATCGGCAACACCAATTCAGGGCTCAGGATTGCTTTGCTGTGAGTGTAAAAACAGAGACTCCACACTGAAGCACAGCTAGGTCTGAAACTCAGCTCTACCGTGCACTGTGTAATCTTGGTGAATTACCCTCTCTGACCTGCACAGTGAGGTCATGGGAAGGTTGTGAGGATTCAACGCAATATTGTACGTGAACTGCTCAGCACAGTGTCTGACACATGTCATCATTATTGTTATTAAAAGAAAATGGCTTTATTGATCAACTACTGCGGGTCAGGAGTAGGGACAGGGCAAGGAACGGAACTGGCCCAGTGGGAGGGCCTGTGCGAGGGACATACTTACAGGCTCACAATGTACTTATTTGTCTAAGCATTGGGAGATATACAGAAAAGGCCCTCTTTCCTATAAAGCTTGGATTCGTATGGAGAAGAAATCATGAGAAAATGTCTGGCCCCTTTTAGTCACTTGTTTTGCGAATTTGCCGTCCTCAGGTCAGACGGAGTCCTAGAGGACTGACTCCAGGCCAGTTCCTGGAGCCACTTTGCAGAGGCTCACACAGGCGATCGCATGGGCTAGTTCTTCCGGGTGACTTCTAACCCTCCGAAGAATTCCATAGGAGGGACTCCGTCTCTCTAAGCACTCTGAAGGAGACAAAGAGGAACCGGGTGGGAGGCCCCTCAAAAGAACCCTGTCAACCCAGGAGGCAAAGGTTATTCGTGCCTCTGCTCCCGGGCCTCGTGGGAAGATTGCAGAAAAGGCATCCCACGACTTGGTTGACTAAAGTTAAGCTGACAGGATTCAGCCACAGTGCATTGCAGAAGCCCCAGGTCAATTTCTAAAGCTAATTTACTTTAAAAGTACTTAAGCTGAAAGCAATAGTAATAAATGACAACTGGAATTTTTAACACTTATTTTCAGCTCTGGAAAAAATAAGGGCATCAGTTGTCCTTTTATATTTTCCTACTAAGGTTAAGTCAATAGGAAGATTTCAGTGTTTGTCCGTCTAAAAATCATCAATTCAGTGTGCCATAGTCATGGATTCAAACTGCTTAGAAGATTCGGGATAATTTAGCCCTCCCCACTGGATGACAGGAGAGTGAGGAGGGTAGGTTTCGATCCTCCAAGAGGGGAATGGTGCCTGCCAGGGTGCCTTTTCACAAAGCGCCTACTCCAGTCTGTCTGGGGGAGCCTGAGGCTCTTCTAGGAGGGGTAGTACTTCCGGCCTTGACTTTGACCAACTTTCGTCAGGAGTCAGAAATCATAGCGGAAACAAAACCACAACACCCAGGCACCCAGCTCCAGAAGGTGAAACCCAGTAGACAGCATCTGGCCACTGTTACTTTCAACATTAATAAAAGGCTAACAAAAAACCAAAGGCCTATTAAATAACCTAGCCCCACCTAGACTCACCACTCACTTGGGGTGGGGGCCCTGAGGCCGAAGGAATATAAATGGGTCCAAAGGCTGGAGAGACGTTGGTCTGAAAGGCCCAGGGCCAATTAAAACAAGCCAGGAGCACATGCCCGGGTTGCGGGCCAGGTCCTCAGTCAGGGCATGTCCAAGAGGCAACTGATAGATGTTTCTCACGTCCATGCTTCTCTCCTTCTCTTTCTCCCTCCCTTCCCCTCTTTCTATAAATAAATAAATAAAATCTTTTTTAAATAAACAAGCCAAGAGCCTTAATAGCTACTTTATTTTGACATCAGAAGACTCCTTCTTAGTTCTGCTAAAGGCTATAATGTACAGATTTTTTTTTAATTTCATGGGCTTAATAATGCTTGAAAGAATTAAAGCAATAAGACCAGAACTTCTTCAGCCAACATGAACAGGCTCCCTTTCCCAAAGCCAGCCTCTTATTGGGAAGAAGTCCCCAGATTCCTTATCAGGGTCCCGGTGGCCCTATTGTTGGATTGGGGCTTGGTCAGAGCATGCACAAGCACAGCGGGCTGTAGGCCCCTGCTGTGACTACAGCACTTCTCTGTGCACCTGCGTCCCCAGCCTAGCTACCAGAAATTCTTCAAAAGGAGAAACGTTCATCTCTTTGCTCTAATTAACCTAATGAACCTAATTAACATCCCAATATCGTGTGCGTGCATGCACACACACACTCCATTGATGAAAATTAGGGTATTGGCCTCCCTTAACCAACTGGCTAAAGTAGATCTTGTGCTTTCATTGAATCACCATATTTCTATCTCTAATAATTGTATTCTTTACCCAAGACACGCACTATGCTACGTGCTTAACAAATTCATTATCTTCATGTATCACAAAACTTTCTGATTATAACTACTTTCAGAGTATGTTCAAAGATGACAGATTCCCTTGGTAAGCCTGATGCAGTACGTCTGGGGTGGGTTTTCAGTGTCCGTGTTTTTCACAAGGAGCCTGGGTGATGCTTAGGATCAGGTCGCTGCACTGGGAGGCATCCGGGTTTGCCCACAGCCTTCTCAGGCTGAGGTGCTCCCAGTTTCCCAGCGGGTGTGATCTCATCACCCACCGCAGAGCAGAAGGGAGTTGGCTGGTCACCTGAGGGAGGGCGCTGAGCTCCCCGTGGGGCCTGAGAATCCATTCGAATTCCTTGCGCAGCCACACAGCTGTGTCAGGTCGACCAGACAGTCTGAAACCCCAGATCCTTTTCACCCAGACTGTGGCTGGGCCAGGGATCCCATGTGCCAGAATTGATTTTCTCTACTTAAGTGCTAGACCTGGCTTTTAATCCAAAATACTGTCTTACTTAATTTAGCCTATTGTTCCAGCTTGTCCAGGTCTCTCTAACATCCTGATTCCATTCTCCCGTGCCTTGGGCATCCTTCCCAGCCAGGAGTCATCAGCACACGTGCTGAAAAGTGCCCGTGTTCCCTGTTCATCTGAGGCAGCAGCTGCCCCAGACCAGCAGCTCTGAACTTGGCCACAGCCTCCTCCACCACCAGGCAGTTCCCTGCCCTGTTAGGATGAGCTCTTCCAGAAGCGTCTCTATGCTTTCTGTGTATTTTTTAAAAAGCTTATAGCTATTGAAAACCAAAGCCTGTAAGGAATTTTTTTATTAGAGAGAAACTCTCTCTGTTCTGAGGACAGTGCCTTTTTGCATTTGTGAAATTCTCAGAGTTAGAGCCTGATGTGATTTAAAGAAACGGGAAGTTGATATTTATATCATTGGTGGTTCCACCTACTGAACAGGCAAAAATATTTAACAGAAATATCCACATAGGAAACCAAGACAGTCTCATGGCTGCGGAGAGACCTTGGAGCTGTGCCCTAGCCTTCCGCCTTGTGGCTCAGTCTTCCAGCCATATAAGGGAGTGATGATTCCTGCTGCCTCCTCCACGCAGAGCTACTGAGGGGACCCACAGACAACGCTGTGCTGTGTTTGAGTTTCCAGAGGAAATCAAACAGTTGCAGTTGACTATCATTCTCTAAAACTAGGTTTTCTCGCCCACCACATATTCCCACTAGTGCCTGGAATGACGAGAAATGCTTCAATGTTGGTAAATAGACAATTAACTGAGAGTTTTCCCATGTGTGGTTGATGGCGCCACAAGTCATGTCTTTGAAACCTCTGGGTCTGTGACACGAGGAAAATCAGTTTGTGTTTATCACAGGAAAGGCCTCTGTTCTAGACAATCATTATAAGTTAGAGTAATTGCTCTTACAGCAGGTGTGTGTATCTCCTTCTTGCAAAACAACTTCTCAGAACATATATTCCATGTCTTAGCTTCAGGTGAATGTACTTCTTAGAAGGGATTTGTGGAGCACGTGGTTGGCTGTCCGCTGGCGGATGGTAAGGACAGGGCCCACAGTCATCTCACTGAGCAGAGGTTGTTGGGGGCTGACCCTAACTAACCATGAAACTAGAGGATGGAGCACTTGACCCCTGGAGGTCCCTGTGCTCCAATGATGCCTCTGCCCGGTATCAAGTTTGTCTTGTGACTCCTAAAGAGATTATCGTTACCTCAAACCCAAAGGGCGATTTTATGTGGTATGTCGCATATGAATCATCATACTAAGATGAAGGTCCATTAAGTAAAGCATCACCTACAGAACAGAGAAGATGGATGGAATGCCCCAGGAAAGATCTGAGCAATATTAATTTCCACATCGAGAAGTGGAAACATATGGGAAGGTTTTTTTTTTCTTTTTTGCAATAGTGTGGGGTTTTTAAACAACACTATGCATTAATAGGAGCTGCTTGTTAACCAGGAGCTACAGAGACCCTCCAATTACAGAGAACTGGAACCCAGGGACACTCTTCCCCAAACTAGTCGTGTCCCCCAAGACCTCCTTAAAGACATCTTTCAAAAAGTACCTACATAATTGTATGCACCTAAAATGCAGTAAAATCTCATGTGCACTATTAGAGTTTGGGGGTTTTATTAACCCTTGTATCAAAATGAGTGACTGTTTCTTTTAACTTTTCTGGATAAAGCTCCATCTTGTCCTTGTGTCATAATTCAGCCTTTAAAGTGAGTGAGAATAAGAAGGGGACCTGACAGTAAAGAGAAAGATATGCTGAGGGGTCTCAGTTCTCCTCATGGGCAGCTCATCAAAGAGCGATGACCGGTGAGTCCATTAAATTTTGCCTGGGCTGCTTTCCCCTCTAGGGAAAAAGTCTCTGGTTCCCATTGTTTCACCCGAGAATAGGGTATCCATTAAAGTGTAAAATGATGAAATGTGGAAATAAATAAATAGGTCCCAAATATTAACAGTGGTCATGTTGGGATAGTGAGCCTCATGGTTTTTTCCTCTATTTTTCCATAAAAGTTTTTAATGCCCTTAATTGCTTGAATTTAATGAAAGAAGCAGTAATTTAAGACAAAGAGAGAAGGGAGCAGATGAGAGCTTTACAGGATGAGTGTAGAACTGGATCTATGATGTCTAAGCTCGACTCCCTGGTGGGGAGAAGAATGTTCCAGCCCTTTGCGTCAAAGTCCTGCTGAGGGGGTGTGAGTGGGTGGCCACACTGGGACACAGTGGTTCTCTGCCGTGGCCACCTCTGCTCACCTTACATCCAGCACCACCTTCACTTCCGAGGCCCCCGTCTCCCAGACACTCATTGGCGAGGCCACCGTCATTATAAATCACTCTCCAGTCTTCTGCTCATTTATTTATCTAGTGATCCCCCAAGGTTTTGAACTCAGAGCTTTGGTATGACATTCAGTCTTCATTTTTGTTTGTTTTTTTGTTACCCAATGACAGAGTATGATGAGGTAACATTTTCTGGCAGTCTGGCCCAAGATTTGAACCCTTAAAAGTGAAAAATCTTGAGAGCTTAAAAAACCAGCGTTCAGTAGTCTTTCAGTGGTCTAAGTGAACAGTGATGTTTTCCTGGTGTTAATTCCAGAGTGACACTACCACCATTGTCCACACTGCAAAATTATAATGAGTCATTCTCCATAACAGTAGTCATGAACTCTAGTGATAAAAAAAAAAAGAAAGAAAGAAAAGAAAAGAAAAGAAAACTGCCTTTTCCCCCAGAGACTACTTGGTGAGCTAAATAGCAGAACAACAGCAGGCCAGAGGGCGTGGGGAGTGACCCAGAATCACTGAACGCGAAGAAGGGGCTGGAGAGTGAAATGTGCTGGAGGAGGAGGCGCCTTACCTGGGTTTCCTTAGACTAAAGCAGCACAGGACGAGGGACCCGGCACCGACATACCAAGATAAACTTTTCAAAGGATTCTCCTCACTTACTAGGAGGCAGTGTTCTGAGGGGCTGAGGCTCTGACATTTGTGGTCGATAAACCAATTACACCTGGCCCAGAACCTTCTCTGAGGTTTATTTTGCATAAACTATACTTTTATAATCTCTTTCTAAAATTGCTCCTTTTTGAACTCTTTAAAGAGTTCAAAAAAGAGCCCCTTCACTCTTGCCACATCCCACACTTTCGCTCTCTCCCAGTGCAGAGCAGCTCTGAGCAGCCACAGGTCATCTCAATTCTGCAGGCCGCGGCGGCCCGCGCCGATGGGACGATGCCCGGCAGCTGAGGTCGCTTCAGGGGTGCACAAAGAGGGAGAAAAGTTGGACAAGGGTGACGCAGTGGTCAACAACTTGGACACTGACAGGCCAGCGGCAGTGCCATGGCTTACCCAGCCGGCTCCTCTCCCTAGATGACATCAGAAGCAACCCCCAGAGCACGCCCCCCCCCATGTAGTGTCTGTGACTCTTCCGTGGGCACCTGAAGGTGTCCCTTTCTAACTTCCCTACACTTTCCCTTCCCATTGTTTTCTATCTTTGATCTGTAAGCTTTCCCTCCAACTAATTCACTAACCTGGAGAGACAAAAGTTCCGAGTTTTCTCACATGATGAACTGCAAGGAGAGCTGTGGCTGGAAGACGAGCACTCTACGTGAGCAACACAACTGAAGCCGCTCTCCTTTAGCTCCAATCGGGCTGACTCAGACTCGGAGGTCATCGCTGAAACTCCACTCAAACAAGGGCCAGCACTTAGGAAACATCATCACCAAATGACCACCAAAATATGTTTCAATTTTCTAGGAGGTTTGCCTAGGGCAGGGGTGTCGAACTCATTTTTACCGGGGGCCACATCAGCCTTGCAGTTGCCTTCAAAGGGCCGAATGTGATTTTAGGACTGTATAAATCTAAGTACTCCTGAACAGTTAAGCGAGAGCTCGGCGCTGCCGTCAGGTAGAAACAAGGTGCTGGGCCGGATAAAACCAGGTGGAGGGCCGGATTCAGCCCGTGGGCCTTGCGTTTGCCACCTGTGGCCTAGGGTGAAAACAATTATTATTTTCATTGACTGTTGGATCCGTATAGTCAGAGTAATCAAAGGGAGGTGTTAAAAGAAAGAGTATCTGAAAATTAGGCAAGAACATGCTTAGGGAAACAAATATGAATTTCCTAAAGGAGGAAATGGCTTAAAATTACATTATTACAGATAATTTCTGTAATCTTAAATGTAGATGTATTCCCAATTTTAGTTAAACATTGGGCTACTGCAGGTGAACAAAAACCAAGCCTCCACCCTTCCCCTTTGAGTTATAAACTCTGGTGTATAAACTGTTTGTATCTCCACCGGGTCCTGCCAGTAGCCGGGTTTGATGCCATAACAATATGGCCAGAGCCCCCACCTCTGGAGTAGCATTTAAGGCAATAAAAAAACAACCACTGTGTCAATAGCCTTTGAAAGGTGATGTCTATCAATGCAAATTCTAGATTGTCTCTGGCATGAGCAAGTCAAAACAACAAGTAGGATCTTCTTCTTCAAGATGTATGAACTTTGGGGATTTTCCATTCATTCCTGTAGAAGACACCGCCCTCTGGGTCAGGTTGTGTATGATGACTTTGTCAGAAGCTTAAAGAAGTAATGATTACAAGACTGACAACTTCCTTGAAAGCAGCAGGTTGAATCACCATTGGTCTTTATTGACTGAAGGTTGTGTCACTACACTTTGAAAATGGGCTGAGGTCATCTCAGAGTAAGTGGCCTGTGACCGAGGCTGCAGCTCCTCCCGTAATGGCTCCGCTCATGTGAAGAAGGAACGGCTGGGTCCCTTTGCTGCTCTTCACTTTAGCTTCACCACCTGTCCCCTCCCTGTTCCTCTCTCTCCGGTCCCCAGACCCCCACCTAGGCCAGTAAATGTCCTACTTCAAAGTTTCAGAGAATGGCCTTGCATTCCGTTCTTCCAGGAAGCGCCTACCAAGCCCCACCGTCAGCTCGGGCGCCCTCTTCACACGGACATGAAGGACTGCCCGACGACTTGGCACAGTCCTGCATAGCCATCCTCACACATATGCTTCTCTTGGTTCCGATCCCGCTTTTCTTTCCCAAAACATGTAAATCTGATATCTTGAAATTGTCATTTTCCTCTGAAAATGATGCAAGAAGCAGAGGAGTTCAACCCTACTCCCTTTTATGAAAGTATTCTTAAAATAGTAAAACCCTGTGACTAGTCCACATTATACCATGTGACTGACATATGAAAGAAATCTTCTTGTAAATTAAACCATCCGTCTGGGGTTCCTTGCTCACATTTGGGAAGGGAAGCCCTGGGTCAAAATATGCACGGAGGTGTCTTTGGTGCTACCTTGCCCCCGTTCCTGCCGACCTCCCAGCCCAGGTGGGTGGGCACCTGTGCTCACATCCTTCCTCTTTAGTGCTCCACACACTTTTATGCTTTTGCTTTCCCAACTCCCACCAAAATCTGACCTCTGTCTCCCTTTCTCCAGACTACCACCACCCCAAACTGAACAATCCTGAGTGCCCTTTCCCTCTCCTCAAAAGCCTAGATAATTACACTGAGAAACCCATGCATTGCTGTGTGCCAATGTCTAGAGACTTTCCCTCCTGGGTAACATTTTGGCATTTGAAGAGGGATCTCTGTGAGATGCCCACAGAGGACTCTGTTATGTTGAGAACATCAGACCTGGTGGTAGGCTGGGCATGCCTGCAGTGTTAGCGGGTAGGAAGACGGTATCTCATGGCAAAGTAGGTTTGGACTTCCACTCTGCTCACCCCAGAGGTATTAACATCATGAACAGGAAAGACGCAAAGAAGGAGCTGGGATGGAGGAGAGCTGGGCTGAGAAGGAAGAACAGAGTTCGCAGAGACTGAGGATGCACACTCCCCAGCTCCCTCTCCAACTTCGCAACGTGATCCTTCAACCCCTCCCACCCGCTTATTGACTGAATTAAGTGTCTGATGCTCTTCCAGAAGTGTGTTTTAGACCAAGTGACATGACAAAGTCCCTGCCCTCAAAGAAAGAAGGCTGACAAACATGGAAGGACCAGGTGGAAACTGTGATGGCCAGAAAGAGGACAAAAACTATTGCTACTTCTATTGGGCTTCTTCCGTACTCATTATTACACCGCTTCACAGCAGAGGCTCCCAGACAAAAACAGAGCGAGCTGCTCAGAAGTGCGGCGCATCACCACGCTGCCCTGCCACCGCATTCCTCTGCCTCGGTCCTGCCACATCTCTCAGCCTCAAGAATCCTCTTCCTCCGTGAACTGGGAGGGGGTCGGCGGCTGTGGCACCAGAAGGGGGAGTGGGCCAAACCACTAGCACCCTCCCCACCCACTGCAGGGTCTTCAGACAAAGAACAAAGATCGCTCTTTCTGAGCAGGAGTTCACCTTCTTTTCCCCTGGGCTGTCTGGATTCACATGGTTTACTTGGGTTCTCTGGCTGAATCCACTCCAGCGTTTCTTCTCTGTGACCAGGACCCAGGGCCCAGCTGGGAGGGGCCCCTGTGGGCACCCCCCAACACCCCATGGCCTCTAATGCCCGCAAGCTGGAGAAATACTAAGGGACACGTTCAAAGACAGCAGAATTGAGGAAAAAGCACATCAGCTTTAAAGTCAGACCAAACTAGGTTTGAATCCTGACCCTGCCATTTACTATTTGTGTAGCCCTGGAGAAGGGACTTAGCCTTTAAGAGCCGCCAGTCCTTCATCTTTGTAACGGGGACAGTAATACCTACTTTACAAGGTTGTGGTGAGGTTTTAGAATGACATGTACTGCTTAGATAAATCACGGCTATTATAGTTATAATGAAGACCACCAATGCCAATAGGTGGGTTTTTAAGCTTATTCACAGGACACAGATAGGGTCATAATGTTTACAGGGCTCAGTGTGCTGTTCGCCAAATGTTTCACCATCTTCCTAGAAAGCAGGGTCCGCTTCTTTCTTCCTTCATTATGCAAATACTTTGGCAGCCCTTCTGTGTGCCAGCTCTGGGTGATGGAGAGAACACAGAGCTTGTTATATAGTGACAAACAGACTGTTACACAAATAATTAATGACAGTATTTGATAAGGAAAAGGGCAGGAAACCATGACAGAGATTAGCAGATGAGCCTGAAATTGGGTATGAGCAGAGAAAACCTCTCCAAGTGACTCTGAGCTGAGACATGAGGCATTAATAGAATTTAGCCAAGCAAGCCTGGGGAGAAAGCCTGCTCCAGGCAGAATACGTGCACAGGCCAGGAAGTAGAGATGACCTGCAGGGCTGGCAGGTGGGGAGAAAGGGGAGCTCAGCAGGAGGGGAGGCTGATCATGCAGGGCCATGCTGGTCACGTCGGTATTTGGGACTTCAGTGGTGTGCCGTGGAAGCTGGGGCAGGGGTCTGGGATGTGGTGTGATCCTGTGATGTCCAGGCTCATGTGGCTGCTTTGTGGGTATATTGGAAAAGGACCACTAGGTTTCAGGGACTGAGTAGGAGGCAGGAGACAATGGCAGATTGCACTACCTGTTGAAAGAGGATCTTTGCCCTTTGCTCATGCTCAGGGAGGACCAGAGCCCCTTAGAAAACCTGCCTTCCTCATGCTCCTTAGAGGTAAAGGACTTGGTGTTGCACAAAAGGCAGCATCTTAGACGCGTTCACATCCCTACCTCTTTCTGGGTCAGCAAAGCCAATTAGGAGGTGAAAGCTCTCCGTGCGTTGTCCTGTTTCCTGCGGTCCAGGCAGCCCCCAGCCCCAGGCTCTCGGTCCTTCCAAATCAGGTGAGCAGAAAGAGGCTTTTTTCCAAATAGTGACTTAGATTCCCAAACTGCCCTTACCAAGCCAGCAACTAGAGTTCTTTGTACGGTCAGTTGTCTCTAGGTATCTGCAGGGGGTGGTTCCAGGCCTCCAAGCAGATCCAACATCCAAGGATGCTCAAATCCCTTACGTAACAAGGTGTAATATTTGTATAAAGCCTACACACATTTCCCTGTATACCTAAAATCAACTACCAAATACCATGTAAAGGCTGTATAACTGATATTATACTGTATGATGTAGGGAACCAGGACAAAGTAAGTCTGTGCGTATTTAGCGTGGACACAACCATCGCAGGCCTAACTACACAGTGCACGTCAGCAGTGACGAAGCTTCTTTTCCTCATATTTTCAGTCCGCAGTTGGTTGAATATGCAGATGTGGGACTAGAGATACAGGGGCCGACTGTACAGCCTTACTGAGTTCAATTTAAACTGTAGTAGGGGGAGAGGGACCACAAGGCAAATCAATTAAAAGCCTGATTGTCCGTTTTCCGGAGGCAGCCTACCTCCTGTCAGGTAAATGTGAGCAGGTGCTCCAGACTGCTCCCCACCCCATTCCACAGAGCCTGGTAAGAGGCCCATCCGTTGGGGGAGGTTGTGGAGTAAGTCAAGAAGCCGAGGGAGACAAAGGTCAAGGTCATTCCAAGGTCTCATCAATCCATAAAAATAGGAGGGTCTGGGAGCCCAGTGTTCAGGAAGTAAAAAATGCTGAAAGCCAGGGGCAGCAACGTGACCAGTGGGAGGGGCCGGGAGGGATTCCGCAGTCAGACGCCCATGCGGGCTCCTGGGGGCACTTAGTGCCTCCCAGTGAGGGCGACCAGGCGGACCACTGAAACAGAAATGAGGCGGGCAACGCCACTTATATGGTCTTTCCGAGTGGACGTCTCTACTGAATCTACTTTGACTGAACAAATAAAATTCATTGGTCATTAGCAACATCCTTTATTTATAATTAGAGGGCTGAAATCCCCCAAAAGTTTTGCTGTATTTTATATCCCACCTCTTTCCATAAGGTGTACTTTTTCTTCCTCTTAAAGATTCTCTTGCGTTCTCCCTAAATATCAGCATAACAAATAATTTCTTCCCAGGTCCTACAGAACATGCTCGGCCTAGCCTGGAGAGAATTATCCCAAATATTTAATTAGTGCAGCCTGAACCAGTGAGATGTTTCCATGCCATGGAAGTGAGGCCCTTGGATCCCGAGTCATATTTGCATTTCAGATCCAACTCTACATGGTCTCGTAATTAGGAAGAGTACTGGGCCCCATGGAGGTCTGAAACCAATTTTGAGGTTGGATAACTTAAATTAATGTGTTTTACTCCTAAATGAGTCCCAGACTTTAAGTGCTATAAATTTTCCATTTCTACATCTGGCTGATCGCAAGTATCAGCCATGATCTTTCAGAGCTTTAATTACTTTCCTGTCTTCCCTTGGCTTCAATCTGTGAGGCACTCTGGCAGGATCATCGCGACCTTTACCTGAAAAGCAGGAGAGTCCAGGAAATTTTAGGAGGCTCCTTGGAGCTGGCTGCGTAAACTGGGAGCGGGCAGCCAAGTGCACAAAGTGGAAAAGGCGTCCCCAAGCCCAGCCTGCCCCCAGGAGAGCACCATGGCAGCCTGCCCAGCACCCCAAGTGCCCAGTACTGGGGCAGCACCTTCCAGATAAACACTGTCTTCAGAAGGTTCCCTTTAGAGGGTTGTATTATTTAGCTTAGGGGTTCAGGTAATTCAGCAAAATCTGAAAATAATACAGTCTTAAACAGGATAGAACTCTTTTCTCACATGTAACCCTCTGGGGATAAGCCACCCAGGGTCAGTATTGTGGCTCCAAGCTGTCAAGGGTCCAGGCTCCTTCTGTCTTGTTTCTCCATCACCCCTGGAGTGTGGCTGTCATCTGAACAGCCCAAGAAAGGAAAAGGGGAGAGGGTGCCCCCTCCTTTTAAGGCCCAACCTAGAGTTTGTAGACATCATGTCTGCTCCCATCCACCTGGTCAGAATATAGGTTATACACATCTCAGTGTAGAGGAAGCCACACTAGGTCATGTACCATACAAGGTCAGGCCTTTCAGCATCTCCTGTTGCCTCTTGAACTGCCTTATGCAAGGGAGGCTGGGAAATGTAGTCATTACTGGATGGTCATGTGCCCAATGGAACTCAAGGGTTACTGCTGAAAAATGGATATGGGAGACAGTTAGCCATCTCTGATACAGAATTTATTTGTGTCCTTGGAAAGAAAGCACTTGTTAAGGAATAAACCTTCATAGTAGGGATTTGTCACATAGAAAGCCCGGAGAAGGGTTGAAACGGAGAGACACACAAGACAAGCAAGTTTTGATTGGAAGAAAGAAGAGAGATATTCGGGGCCCTTTTCTGGGAAGGGCAGCTGGAAGGCACTGAAATTCTGAAGGAGGGGAAAAAAAGACATGGAAAGCTGGAAGGGAACAGTGGGAACGAGGAAGTATCGGGACCCAAATTCTCAGCTACATAGCATTTCTGGTGGCCAGCTCTATCTCTTCTCTCAAGAAGGAATCTGCCTGATCCCTTCTGCCCTAGATTCATTGCAACCTAAAAGCACATGTTGCTCAAAAGAAAGCATTTAGCATTAAACAGAGCTAGATTTACATCTCTTCTCTAGCAGGTACTTGCAGAGAGACCCTGGGCAGATCACTTAGTCTTTCTGAGCAAGTTTCTACATTTTTGAATCAAGGTAATAATTACCAACAGTGCTATTAGGACAAAATCGGGTGATGTATGTAAAACACCTAGTACCCAGCCTGGCTCAGTGATGGTAGATGTAATTAGCACGGAACTTCACCTGGTGTCAAGCAGCCAGTTGCTCAAACAGGGAGCTTAGACGTTATGACAGGTCAGGGGTTGGGAAATAGTGTGTGCGTGAGGTGCTGAGAACTTAAAGGACACACACCCATTTAGGGTGTCACTCACTGGCAACAATGTGGTAATCACAAAAACAAAATTGCTTTTTCACAATTAATATTCCCTTCACTTGAGGAAAAGTACTTTTACAGCTACAGGCACAAGAAAAGAACTCATCCTAAAGATCGGAATTCTCACTTTGAGCAAAAGAAAACACCAAACTGCCCTCCATGAACCTGCACATATGGAGCAGGGTGAGGCTTGAGCTGACGAGTAATGTCATGATTTTACATTTTCACATTCAAGCTAAACAGTGCTCTTGGCCAACAAGTCTCAGATTATCGTCTAGTACCAACTTTTTTTAGGGCAAGTACCAATCACAACGACAACAATAAATAGAAAGACTGTACTAATGGTAGTTCTCAGTAGTTAGACGCATTTAACTGGGAACATGGACTAGGGCAGCGGAGATCCTCTCAAGATTGTCCGCTGAGGGGGCAGAGAGGGAGAGAAGGCGGGCTCTGAATAAAACCGTCGCGGGTCAGACTCTCACTCGCTCCGCATGACCATGCCAAGGTGCTTTCTCTCCTCTTAGAAAAGTATATTAAAGCAACTTCATTACTGAAACCCATCCAAAATGTCAATTAAAACCAGGCTGTTTGGAGAAGTCCTCACTGCCTCACTTAGCAGGGCCTGTGGAGTATACATTGAACTTGACACCACCAAGAAAGACAGGCTGGCCAGTGCCAATGGCCGCATTTTAGAAAAGCCAAGTTAAGAAACAGTATTTAAGGTATGCTACGCCCGCTCAGACCATTCGGCACCATCTGCTTCCTCTTGAACCAACAAATGTTTTCAGCTGGTCTCACCGCTGGAGAGCACTGCCCATGTCATCTCAGCAGGCACCGTTGTCTCGCTCCCTTGCAAGGTCCGAGTTTTTCGAGCCAGTCCCCACGGACAGCACGTAGGCCTCCTGACCGCTTTTCCTGGATCTCCTTTTCCCAATCCTACTTTGTCTTTTTTAATATGTGTCAGAACTAGACAGGTACAGACCTAACATGCCATGGTTTTATATAATGACAAGACTGAAAGGGGGGATTTAAGCATCAGGTAGGGACATTTCATCTGTAAAACAATTTCATTATGTCACCGTGTTTGTTTGGGTCTTAGCTGGCTGCAAGAGTATATTGATCTTCCTCAGGGGAATCAGAATAAGGTCTTCCCTATGTGGCCTTACTGATGCGTTCACTTGTGTGATAAGTGATTCATTGTAACTTTAGGCATCGGTTGGACATGGGCACTCGGCGCTCTTTCATGCAGGGTACACAGAGTTTATTCATCCCCACTTAGGTGGCAAGACTGCTTTTCCTGCCTGTGTTTCCCCCCTGTCAGGGTACTTATTAAAGCACGTTTAAGGACTGTCAGGTCGGAATGGCAATTCAAGCTCATGTGTTTCGTCTGACTGCAGAAGCAGAGGAGACTGTAACCTTGACCTGGCAGCATGGCAGTAGGGGGCTGGATGTCTCAGGTCAGCTCACACAAGGAACTTGCACAAGTGTGTAAATAGACAAAACCCTTTCAATCTGGCAACATGTTCCCATTCCTCTCCCACTTCAGCCTTTTCTCGTCAATAGTAGCCTACATTTCATAATGAATAGCACAGGGCAGTAGCAAGAGAACAGAAAGGGAAATATGTGTTGGTTATCTTTAGGGTTACATCTTTCTCTCATCCAGTGACCTTACCTTTCTCCAAGGGGCCTTTGGAGTCCAGCAATGTGAAGTCTGAGCCAGTCGGGCAATGAATAGAGCACAGAGATGGATCCTTATCGACACCTCAGGAAGGGTGCCAAGTTCAGGGTCCAAATAAAAGAGAAACCCACAGTAACTCCTATACTCAGCTCCACAAACCAGGAATGACCCTACTTGACAAAGAGATGAGTTGCCACTTGTTTTAGTATTGTTCTGTAACAATACAGGGCTGAAAACAACAATTTGCTACTCTGTCTCACAGTTCTGTGGGTTGACCGGGGCTGGCTGGGGTATCTCATGAAGTTGCATTCAGAGAGTGGCTAGAGCTGGAGTCATCGGAAGACTGACTGGGCTGGAGGCCTGAGAGGGCTTCTTCACCCAAGATGCTCTCTGTCCTCAGGCTCCTCCACGTGGCCTCTCCTTACAGTGAAGTGGCCTGGGCATCTCACATGGAGGTCAGGGCACCAGAATCAGGAAGCAGAAACTTCCAGGACCTTAATGTCAGACTCAAAACTAACACAGCATCACCTCCACCATATTCCATGATTCAGAACTATCACAAGCCCACCCAGGTTCAAGGCAGTGGAGGAACAGATGCCTCCTCACCGTGGGGGAGGGGCCCATGCATGCGGGAAGGAAGGAATTGATGGCAGCCATCTCTCAGACAAGCTACCACCAAACAAGAAGAGAGAATTGTTTGGAACAGAAGAAATTCTCTCTGCCCAGACCGCTGAGAAAGGCCCCGCCCTACTGCTCTTGGGTGGCCCACTTGCTAAAGCAGCAAAGTCAAATTTGAGCAAATATTGTTATTTAAACTATTGGAGCGGGGGTTAATAATCCCATACCACCCTTAGACTTCAATAGATGATGCAGTTGAAAAAAAATAAATAAAAGATATAGAGGCATCAACTAATTTAATACAAATGATTTGCAGATATTTAACAGTGTACCCATAAAATATAAAAATTAATATTATTACTAAAATGTATAAAATTGACTATAACGTGGGCAACAAAGAAAACCTGAAAAAAGCAAGTACTTTTAGCCACCAGTCGGTCAATGCTTCTCTCACACATCAGTGTTTCTCTCCTTTCTCTCTTTCTCCCTCCTTTCCCCTCTCTCTAAAAGTAAATAAAATATTTTAAAAGTATTTTACATGCCACATATTCCCACCACAAATAAATAAATAAATAAATAAATAAATAAATAAAGCTGGAAGTTCGCAATAAGGGATTATACTTTTTTAAAAAAGCACTTTGGAGTTTTAAAACATGCTCATAAATTACTCAAGTCTAAGAGGAAATCAAAACTACAATTACTGGGATTCTAGAGAAGGGATCATTGGAATGCCACATAAAAACTTACGGGATTTGGAAAAAACTATAGCCTTACATATTTTTATTCTTAAATAAGAAAAATGAAAACAAATGAGCTAAGCATTTAGTTAAAATTTAGAAAAGAATATAAAGCAAATCTACAGAACACAGAAACAGAGAATCTATGAGTACAAGAACAAATTAATGGAAACAAAGCAAAATGAGTAGAACTGAAAAATAACTTTCGGAAAATTTTCTTTGGAAATACCAATGTCATTGAAAAAATGTTGAGAGTCAAAAAATGTCAGAACATGTAAATATGAGTAATATTCACCTAATATGAATAACAAAAGAGGTATCACCACAAATAAGTTTACTTAACTGTAAGAGTTTCCTGTGTACTATGTACACAGCTGGGCAAATGCTTTAAAACATCTTGATGAAATGAATGATTTTGTAAGAAAGGATAAATTACGGAAATGGGCTCAGGAAAAGGCACAAAACCCGAATACGTCAATACCTGTGACAGAAACTTTTAGAGTTGTCCAAGATCTGCACTCTAGAAAAACAAGATGTTCGGAAAGATTTTGAGAGAAATTTCTATGCTTTTGATAAACAAATAATTTTATGCTATTTCATAAACATAGAACATCAAAGATAAAAATCTTTACAAATTCTTTTGTGACATTAACATAAGTTTGGTGACAACACAGTAAACAACAAAAGAAAGGGGCCAATCTCACATGTGAAATGGGATGTAAAAACCCTAAATCAAAGACTAACAGTTGATTCCAGGGCTTTTCAGCAGTTTGTTTTAGAAAGGCTGCGATAACTGGAAGTTCGATGAGCTCAGTCCCCAATGAGGAATTTAATAACTTCGTTTGGTGGTGTCAGGTGATAGAAGATCATGCAGCCACTGAAAATAATACTGAAAATGTCAGGGGAGAAATGGTTGCAGCATATTATTGAAAAAAAGTCTACAGGACGAGTCCATTTCTGTAAATACGTACGCCAGTGTGTGCGCGTGTGTGCGAGAGAGAAAGAGCAGCCTGAGAGGATAGGCACGAACTATTAACTCTCTGAGTGTTCCCATTTAAAATTCTAATCTTCTTTTCTTCCTTCTTTTGTGTGTGTTCCAAATCTTTTACAAAGAAAAGGTAGAATTTTGTGTTTAGATGGAAAACGTGAATCTTATTGTTAAGTGAGTCTTACCTCAGTAGTAATTCTTAACAAACCCTATGTTTCCATGGGTCCCACTAAAGATGCACCATTTTTACTTCTGCCCTTGCCTTTTCCCAGTTTCCTCTTGGTACCAAATATTCGTGCTTTCATCTCACCCTCAGTCTGGCATCCGAGGAAGTTATTAGGCAGAGTGCGCGGCACGGGTGTCAGCAAAACGCATCAAGTAACTGAAAGAATGAATTGACCTTGGCCCCTTTTCCATGAGCAGCACATAAAAGGCAGACTAATACATGAAATGTATAAACAGGGCAAGTTCAAAGTGGAGAAAAAGGAATCAAGAAGGGTCCTGGCCTCATCACTCACAACACACTCTTCTCTTTGCCCTCAGCTCAGGCTTTAGGGAAGAGGAAAAAACAAGACAGGTGTCTCTGTGCTGCTTTGTCCCTGTTACAGAACTGGGCCTGTGAATGAAAACTGTTAAATGAAAAGCCACACTGTGGTGGCTTCATTTCAAATGATGAACCAAAGCCAAAGTATAGGGAAGGAAAGGGGTGGGGTGGCAGAAAGAAATGCAAGGGGAGCAGGGGCCGAGAACTTGGATATTTTCCCTTAGAAGGTGGGGAGGCACTGAAGAGTTTAAGCAGGAAAACAACGTTGAATGTGTATCTATGTGCATGTATATGTACATATATCATGTGTAAACATATGGAATTTTATGTATACAGGCATATGTACATCTTTATATACACCTCTATATATACATGTGCATACATAGATATGTATGTGCGTACACACTTTTATTTATATGTGTGTGTATATATAAATTTTACATGGCAACCAAAACATCACTGGAAAAGAGAAAGGCTGAAGGCAGGAAGACTGGTTCGCTTAGTGGCCCAAGTTACAGAAGATGAGCCATAGTGGGGGGGGAGGTGAGTGGGTGTGAAGGATCTTTAAGGGACAGAATCAGAACTCTGCTTCTCCCCGACTAAGGCAGAAGATGGACACCCCCCAGTTCCCACTTACATCCCCTCTACGCCTGGGATCAGCCCTAACTGGCTGATTGCCTGTAGACTCAGTCATAACCCCGAACTCCCAGAAGAGAGAATCTAAGTGGCCTGACTCAGGGTAGGTGTCACAGAGCTCAGACATGATTGATTGAGGGATCACTCAGCCGCTGTCCCTCTCCTCCTGTGGACATATTCCTCACGAGGACGGAGGCTGCTTTTGGTCGCTCAACATTGTCAGCAGCACCTCAGAAGGTGTCCGGGTCATACTTGGCACTCAAAAACCACTTGTCAAAAGCATGAACGCACAAAGCACTTAACAAATGAAGAGAATCGTGGGATAGAACGCACTGTGAAGTCCCCCCGTCCAGCCCTCCATCCATTCAGCACTCCTGTGTCTCATTTATCACTAGAGTACCACCTTCAGCAGAATTACATCAATTGCCTTCAGCACGCCAATGGGCTTTTGTGGTCTAGCCTGAGACCAACCCCCATTTACAAGAGTGACTTAAGTTAGAAATTATGCTCCTAATTCTAAACAAATGACTTAAAACAAACTTTGGAAACTCAATCCATTTGTAACTTGAGAAATACCTACAGCTCTCCAAACAAGACAATTAATGAGAGAACTAGGCCAGAGAGAAAAGGTATTTGTCAGAAGAAACTTGGCATACATGTTATACTTTTTCCATCTGATTATTTTCGTATTCTTCCTGTGCAATCCAACTTCCCTAAGTGACCTCTGTTCATAGGAAATTATTCTGTTCAATCTGTGGGAACGTGGCATAGTTTTAACCATTGCCAAAGACTAGCTCCCTCTCCACTGATCATGCCTGATACCTAGACAGATGTTTTATAACACTCAGCACACATGAGCTCATCACTGGCAAGACATTCGCACCCAATCGGCCCACAGTTCTTCTCACACCCCCTGTGGTCGCACAAACTCAGATCCAGAATGCACAGGCAAGCTTGCGTCTCTACCACGGTAACAAAGAGCAGAAGATGGAGAGGCCAACTATGAAATTCAATTTATTAGTATTTCATAAATTTGATAACTAACTGGAAAACATGGAATACAAAGAGTTAGCCAAACTAAGGAGTATAAAGAGTTGTGCAAACCGACTGCCCCAAAAGAATTCAGATTAAAGTATTCAAGTAAAGGGCTCCAAAACAACTCGAATTTTGATCGAATCATAAAATATTAGGGCTGCAAGGCCCTTGGATGTCATCCAGCCACCACAATTCTGTTTTACAAATGAAGAAGCTGAGGCCAGTAAAGAGAAGGAGACTTACTCAAGGTTCCACAGGGAGTACGTGAGGCACAGAACTAGAGGCAGAGCTCTGCCTCCCGGCCTGACCGGCAGGGCAGCCCCAGCCCCACACCTGCCGTTCCCCATCTCTGTTCTCCTTGGACCGCCGGTGTCTGTGGTTCAAAACTGCGGCAAAGCCAGAACCTGGGTCAACAAGATCTGTCATCTCAACTGCACCATGATTATTTCAGAGTGTCACCTCCAATTTAGGTGAAGTGTTTTGCTGAAGGATAGTTTGCTTTGATAAATCAATCAAAAGTAATAAAAAAAAAACTATTTTTGAAGGTGACATGATAACATGTCTAGTGTGGAAATCGGGGGAGTGCACGATATGCTTCCTACCCCACCCCCAAGAGGCTCTATGTCCGAAGTGACCACGAGGGGGTGAGCAAGGAGACCTGACCTCACAGCCGCTGAGCTCATGGACCTCTGACCCTCTGGGAACCTAAACTTGCAGGGAAAATCTGAGCTTTCGCCAAAGGCCCCCACTGCCTCGAAAACCCTCGGGGAGAGGAGCAGTATTTGCTGAGCTCTAAGTGAAACTTGAACCTAGTGCTGCTTTAAAGATCAGGAAGAGAAGACCCGGAAGCTGCCTCAGAAATACTCACCAGCTGGGGAGCAACGTTGATTCTGAGAAGAGTGCCAGCTGGCGGAGTGCATCCATCCATTGAACAAATTCCTGTGGAGGGCTGAGGATGGGCCGGCCTGGACACCCTGCGATAAATAAAGGAGCAAGAGGTGAATTGAAAGATGTAAGCCAGGACCAAAACACAAAAGGGCTGATATGCCATCAGAGAGGTTTGGATTTTATTCTAAAGATGATGATGCGGAGCCATTGAAGAACTTTGAACTGGGCAGTGAATTGACCAGATTTCTTCTGGAAACATCACTGGACAGCCAGGTCAAGAGCTGAGGGATTGTGGCCAAGTGTTACACTCCGTGAGGCCATCTATAAGTGCTTCGAGAAATCATTTGTACTTTTAGTCTATCTTCAGGATAATACAGTGAAAAAAGAATTAGTACCTACAACAAGCAGAGCTGGTTTTCATCCAACTTCCACCATCCACTGGCTGTGTAATCTTGGGCACATTATTTAAATAAAGCTAAGCCCTCAGTCTTTTTTCTGTACAGTGAAGACAGTAATACTCAGCTCATAGGGCTTTGATAATAAAGAAGATGTTGTGCCTGGACATTCCTAATACTCTTCCCAACACCATTAGGTTCCATCAGATAAGTTCCATCAGATGGCACTTTCCAGCCGAGGAGGAACGCCACCTCGCCTCCTGCCAAGCTCCCACTTAGCAGGAGATATTGTTGCATTTTCTCCTTAGAATTTATCTAGAGCATTTTGTTGCTAATGTGTGAAAATAATTGGCATTCATTCTTCAGAAATGAGCGAGCTGGGGTAAACTGAGGTCAAAGCCAAAACTTAGATCTGAATCAAACCACTGAAAAACAATCCTGCAAAGAATTAAACTGGGTTACAAAGACCAGGGTCGGAACTGAGAGCTCCCATCGTCCTAGCAACATTTTAAGCAAACACTGGTGCAGATTCACTGGCATACGGGACACTGAGAACATCTGGCCTTTCTATTATCCTCTCACAAGCAAAAAATGATGTCGTGTAAACTGATCTTTAGGCCAATTATGTGGTCTAAGTGTTACCATGTTTGTGTTGGCTCCTTAGGCTCCAGGTTTTAAGAACTTAATTTGTAGCCACACCCCTCCCTGAAGCCCTAATTGCGTCTTACTGTAACTGACCCCAGGGATTTGTTTATGCCAGGTCTGCACCTTTGTTCACTAAGTATGTGTAAATGCATCATCAGTTAACTGGGTGTGCAAAGCACTGTGGGAGGTCCTAGGAGAATAGGTTACAGGAGTTGCGTAGAAGAGAGTGCATAAGAGGGCAGGTCTGAGAGCTGCTCCGGTCCCATGGCCAATGCTACATTTTTTCCCCCTGTATGTCAAGTTTTATTATAGAAGCCAGGCGTGGTGTGTAGAGGCTCTAGCCTGCAGCTCCCTTAGAAGGCCCTAAACTAGGAGTCAGAAAACCTGATGCTACCTTCAGCTTGCCTCTCTACAGTAATAAGGCCATTATTGTGTCTGAGTGTGTTTCCGCATCTAGACATAACTTCCTTATTCAAGCACCGTGTGCCAGGCACCTTCCAAGACCTTCACCAGCATTGATTAGGTTAATTGTCATAATGACTATCAGTGGCAGGTAGTATCGTTATCCTACCCCAGGTCACACAGTGAGCCTCACGCAGCAGGGATGTGGTGGGGGCGGTGAGCTTACCCCTCCCCTCTGGCTGCTTAACCAGTGCTCCAGACCGCTGTGTTGGCTCTAACGTGCCATGGTCTGCAATGAACCACAGCCCCGTGCTCTGGAGCAGCAGACCGGGAGTGCAGTCCTCGAGTGTTACTGACCATAGGATGGGGGGTTCTTGCCTCTCCCCACCTCAACCTACCCTGCCCCCCCTGCAGCTGTAGCCACGAGGCAATGATGGCAGCTGGAGGGGCTGACTAGGGAGGTCTTTCTCCCACCTCACCCCCAACTCCCAGCCTCTGAATTAATGGGCCTCCTCTCTCGCTCCATCCCACATCACCGATCTCTAGAAGGAAGGAGAGAGCAGTGGATGGCCTGCCCTAAAGGAAATCAAAAGCCACCCAGGGACGCCACCCCAGGCACCAGCTGCTCCTTCCCCAGCATTAGAATTTTCCTTCAGCTTTAAAGGATATGAATCTCTCATCTCTCGTTCTGACTTAGCATGTCTAGGAACGAAGGGCAGACAGTGTAGTACAGTAAATCCCGAACTCTGAGCTGTCCATTACAGGAATTTATCACAGCTGGTAACCATTAGGACCTGAACATCTTGAAGGAAAGAGTTTTATCCAGAATCACAAATAAACTGTAACCAAGGCTTAGATTTATAAAGCTGCGAAAGAGGGCTGCTGGACAACTGGGAATTTACAGTACTGGGTTGCAAAATCAACTGAAGGCATGAAAGCTTGCGCTGGATCTGGGAGCTCTGGGCAATGCAGTTAGTGGACCCCCAATCAGGACCTAACAAAGTTAGGCCCTGGTTTAATCTCATGAAATGCAAGCTCAGAGAAGATGGGGCGCTGGCATCTAAATATGGCATCGTAATTCCTAAACCAATAGTGTAGCAGCAAAATATAAAACAAGGCCACTCCCTTCCAGAAGCTTCTCACCTGAACAGGGAAGCAACACATTTACAGGTCACAGGATTTTGGTATGCAGGCTTCCGTGAGTGGCATAGATTGTAACTAGAGAAGAACTTGGGGAGGGAAGCAAAGGCTAAGTGAGTGGAGGCTGGAGTCGTCAGGGAAAGGTGTGGAGGAGAAGGGGCTGGACGTAGACTTGAAGGATGAGAGGAGACGCGCACATGTGAGCAAAGGTTTGCTCAGCCCCACGTCTCCCACCAGCACGCACCGTGTCCCAGCGGTGACTGTCCTCCCAAGCCAAGCCTCACATCACGCACTTGTGTTTCCTGCAGGGAACTGGCGCTCAAACTCCACCAACCCCACCTCTTCCTAGTCGTGTGGCCTTGGGGAAGTAACCTACCTTTTCTGAGCCTCAGTTTCCTCATCTATGAAATGCAACAATTGATATTCACACCTGGCATTGCGAGGCAGCTGAGACTAAAGTCGGTGACCTCTGTATTCACCTTGACCCTACGCATCCGGTTAAGGCCGGGCCCCTTCCTTTACTCCTCCTTGAGAGATTGCAGGAAAAATTAGCAAATAATTTTTTGACAGAGTAAGCTCCGAAAAAGGAAACAGGAAGCTTATTTGTTGCCAAGTTCTACTGTACGCCAGCAGTGTGTTGCCACGAATGTTGTGTAAGCTTTCTAACGTACTTCTTTCAGGCCGCCCACACACTTCCCACCTGCCCTGTCCTGAGGTCACAGCAAGCTTCCGCTCACATTTCCTTCTCTCTGATTCTCTTCCAGGGGCGCTGCATCAACTTCACCAGAGTCAAGAACAATCCGCCCACCAAGTACCCCCTCAACAACGCCTACCACACCAGCTCGCCGCCTCCGGCCCCCATCTACACTCCTCCACCCCCTGCTTCCCACTGCCCTCCCCCACCCCCCAGTGCTCCCACTCCTCCAATTCCATCTCCACCTTCCACCCTTCCCCCGCCCCCTCAGGCTCCACCTCCCAACAGGGCACCACCCCCGTCCCGGCCTCCTCCTAGGCCTTCTGTCTAGAGCCCAAAGCTCGAGCTCTGGGCTGTCTCCGAAACTTTAGGGAGGAGGCTCCTCTGTGGTGTTAGAACAAGTCTTTCCAGTTAAAGGAGGCTTCCACTTTGGAAATGAGTGGTGATAAAGCCCAGTGGTGATGTTCATACGCTTTAAAATTTGGTTTGTAATGCCAATATGCCAACAATTGTGATCCGTGGAAAGAAAGCGAAATTTTGAAATGCCTGAAAACAAATGAGGCAACTACAGTCACAATTATAGCCAGCCAGCCATCACCTCTAGAAGGTTCCAGAGACAATGAAACTGCTGAGATGCTCTAAATGGGAATGTGTCTCATGGAAGACCAATAAGAAATCATTTCTCTGAGGGTGAAATGCAGAGTCGGATAAGAAATAACATTGCTGAGTTTCTAATGCTGCTTTTCCTCCTCAACTCCAACTCCATCGTTTAACCATGGACCTTGGCCTAGGAACCAAGGAATCCTCACCCCTGTGCACCACCCAGGAAGGTGGAAACCCTTTGCCGACAATTTTGGGGAAAGCTTGAAATGGCCATTGTGGCAAGAAACTCAACATCAGACAGATATCCAAAACCAGGTCTTACTAAGATTGTCAGAGGAGTAAAAATATGCCACATTTTCCATTCAAATTCTCCTGGTTTCCAAGTGAGGAAGAGAGCAGGTGTTTACTGATGGAAAAGGTATGTTGCCATGTTGCTGTGTAAGTGAAATCAGGTGTGTGCATTGACAAGGGGCCACTGATGGGAGCATCCGACAGTTTCTAAAACCCACAGGCCATCAGCAGCTTGAGGTGGCTGGCTTTGGCCCAACATGTCCCCTGAGTCCACAGACAACACGTTGTCGACAAGCAACCTGTTAATGATTAGTGTTAAAAATCAAGGTTTGGCTTTGGTTTAATCACTTCAGATATGGAGAAGTGATTGACCCTGTTTTTCAGAGGCAAACGTGAGTCGATCTTCCCAAAATGGCACCACTCGCACCTACCACGCAATTTTGCTGAGTTTATTTCTCTTTCTTGGTAAAGTTATGCATCAGAGACTTCTAGGTAGAGCTGAGAGACAATGGTCCTGACATAATAAGAAAACTCTCTCCAGGTTCTTTGATTAACCCCAAACAAGGCATGTATGTAGATGCAAATAGATTTCTCCTTGGCTTTTTAACATACTCACAATTTATTATCAGCTGTTGACCCAGAGGCAATACACCAGAAATGCTCGGCCTGACATTCCCACCATGCCTGAGACTCTCTCCATTGCTCCAAGTCTTTCTGAATCTGTTGTGAGCAGTAAGCCCTATCAGCACTTTGGAAACACTGGGCCTCATCACCCAAGGGTGAAAACGGTCATTGTCCAGGGCCTCCTGCACCAGCCTGTTCAAAATTATCTCCCCCCTCTAGCTTTCCACAGGTCTTAAAATTACTGTCCCAAACTTCTTAAATCTTTTCAGGAACAAAGCACAATATAAATATAAACTTGGTGCTTTGAGCTCTGGTCTCCAAAGATCCTTCCAGAACACATCAAGCCAGACTCATTCTTTCACCTTACTTAGTACAGAGACATAAGGACCTGGCCTGCATTCCACTAACACCAATTCTTATAGCCTCAACAGACATTGCTAATCAATCACAGCACTATTTCCCATGGAGCCCAGTGATTTCTTCACAATTGTCGAATCACAACTCCAAACAGCCACCACTCATCAGTCAGAATCGAGAGAGAGATGAGCCCTATTTGTCATCACTGTGCAGAAAACAGAAACAAACGAGGACTGCATGGGGCGGCGGGGGCCGGGGGAACCCTTGGGCATAAAAGGTACAGTCAGGGGAAGGTGGATCTAGGCACACTGCCTAGACTACAGGCGCTAAATCTGCAGTGCCAATACCAACTGGCACTCCTCCACATGTGCCAAACTCAGCCCTTCTCCCAGCCTGCCACTTCCAGAGAACCCCCACCCCTTCTCATAGAGCTAAAATCCCAAGTGTTTCCCAAGACTTATGAAAGCAACCTCCCTCCCTGACCCCCAGCCTGGCCCGTATTGTCTATTTTTAGAATACTAGGCTTCTTCTTTAGGGTAGTCCTTCATGAAGCGGGGACCAGAGTGTCTTGGCCACCTGCAAGGGCACTGCTGGACTCCAGAAAACCATTCCACAGAAGAATGGGTTCCCCAGGCTCACAGTGTAGGCTGTTGAGCCCACGACAGCTGTTTTGTCTGCTGGCAGTACAGAACAGTCCACCCCACACCACTGCCGCACGACTCACCGCGTGCGGCCCAAAGAAGCGGCAAGCCCAGGTGCTGACATTGTTATGAAAAAAGATGGTGGGCATCGGGCGAGAATGCAGCACTCGGAACCTCAACGGTACAGCAGTCGGAGGCCCTGTGCGGTTTCTGGGATGCTGTTTCGGTGAACTTTTTGATGAAATAGGGAACTGCAAATATATGATGGTTTTGAAAAGGATTAGCAGGGTGTGTCCTTAAAACTGACTCATCTGTCATCTGTAGTCACTTGGAATTACAGTTGAAAAAGAAAAACACCTATACTGTATGAACAAGGCAATATTTTAATAGTAGGCTATTACAGGCAGGACAATTCTTTAACTGGTTTATAAAATCTATCATACTTGTATCATTCCCTGTAAAAGGCAGCAGACATATGATTGTGATCAGGAAACTGCACAAAATTATTTTTTAAACCCCTATGTTATTGTCTTCGTGAAGTTTTTTTTATAATAAAACCCAACTTTTTGTTGTATATATTCGTATTCCATGTGTTAGATGGAAGCATTTCCTACCCAGTGTGAATAAAAAGAACAGTTGTAGTAAATTATTATAAAGCCAATGATATTTCATGGCAGGTTATTCTACCAAGCTGTGCTTGTTGTTTTTTCCCATGACTGTATTGCTTTTATAAATGTACAAATAGTTACTGAAATGACGAGACCCTTGTTTGCACAGCATTAATGAGAACCACGAGGGGTCCTCTCTGTTAACCAACTCACAAACAGTTTATGGCCTGGAGCCTAGTACATATTTCAGTGAGACATAAGATCTGTCTTTTCCCAAGGTCAAGAACAGAGATGGAGGACAAATTAATGAATACTCTTGGACACCTGGCCTTGAGTAACTTCATTGTAAATATTGCTAGAATGAGCAGAGACGATCTCAAAGTTTCATACACACTAAAGTTCAAACACTGTGTCAGATGAGGGAAACCATCAAAAGTCAGAAGAAAATAATAATTACTATGAGGTAATGAGCAACAGTTTCAGCCCAGAGCTAATTCAATAAAAATAATTAATGCTGTGTAAAACGGGTTGAATTAGTTTGCAAACTATATGAAGTTATGTGCAGTAAGAAGTCTGTTAATGCACACCAGATAGGAATGGGGTGTTCTCGTCAATTGCCTTGTCTAGTTATCTGAGCTCTGCTATATTATCATACTTGGATAACCAATTTAAAAGAATTAGAATATGATTTTTTAATACACTTAACATTAAACTCTTCTTCTAATTCTTTCTTCTCTCTGTGATAATTCAGAAGACAGTTATGGACCTCCAGCGCCTCTGAGTCATTGTTATAAAAAATTCAGTTATCGCTGTCCCATGCTATAGAGACCGGGCTAAACCTGTACAATGAAAACCCTGGAAGTTGCTTTTTTTAAAAAAAATAATAAACTCTTAAAATCAACTCTTTTACTGGTTGTCTCTTTGTTATAAAAATAAAACACAGATGGTTCAAGTGTTTATATCCTGCTCATCATAAAATGTCCGTGTCGTTCTGCAAATGAAATTATCTCAAATGATTTTGTGTCCCCCACTAAACTTTTGCGTCTGGATTACTCTCATTTCTTCTTTAGCTGTCCAACATTCATAAGATTCCTTATTTCCAGTAGTGGCTTTACATTTTAAAAAGTAACTCATGTTAAATGAAAAATTAGAATGAAAAGTGGAGACAGAGAAGCACACAGAACAAATATATTGTTTCTTTTAGGATTACATCTAGCGCCTGGAACAAAATCGTGGCTGTGACTGATTTGATTCGCAGAGTAAGGATTCCAGAGGTTCGCAGCTGCTCGAGGAACCGGGCAGTATTATAGGCGTGTGGCAGTAGTACCCTTCTGTCCACATACACTTCAACATATGATGATTATTTCTGCATTTCTAATACAAACCACTTTATTTTTCTTAACAGTCCCAGTTCAGCTCCTCCAGCTACATTTTTCTGTAGGTGTAAGAGTGTCTTGATCATTCCTGAACTTGTTTCTCTACAAATTTTCAAGTTTTGAGTTTATCGTTGGAATAAAACCATCTGCAAACAGAAAATCAAGTCAGAATTTCATTCCAAGATTTCATTAATATTCCATTTTCATAGCATTTTGGGCACATTGACATTTTGTTAATTACATTCTTAATCATTGAATCATTTTGAGATAACCGGCTAGCAATTTGGCAGGGGGGGAAATGTTGGAGCCCTACCTCACTCCTTACACCCAAATCAATTCCAGCTGTATTTAATTTAAGTGTAACAAAACCAGAACCATACTCCAAGTGGAAAAGATGCTTATTGTATGGTAAGAAGGGTTTTTAAATTCTGCATATTGTTCGCATTACCGACCTACTTTCTGATGAAATCACTCCAACTACCGGGAGTAGTGCTCCAATGTGTCACATTGACTAAGCAAAGAACCCTTTGGGGACGGGAGTAAGACCATTGATCAGGTAGGTGCTGACTGAGCTGGAGCAGGAGAGCCACGATTGTTCCTCCAATTGTCTGTCTTTGGAAAAAATAGGTCTTGCTCAAGAGTCTCACAAGTCTGTAACTACCAGTATGACACTTGTCCATCCAAACCTACTGTAAGCAAGTTCCACATCGCTTACAGTCATCAAACACTTGGTGTAAGGCTGGAGAGTTGCCATGCGCAGAACACACAGACTTTATTTTGATTGTAATTGTATTGTGTTGGCTTGCAGTTATCATACCTAAACAACGTAGAAGCCTTATAACTCCACAAGGCATAATCTATACTCTCCTTTCTACTCAACATTCAAAGGGTCATGTAGTCATATAAATTCCTCCTGCTATGCTTAAGCTGGGGTGATTTTAATTTTTGCAGTTAAAACTGTGCGACATCTCCTTTATTGAGTTTTAAATATCATTTCACTGTGTACTTATAAAGCAACAACAGCAGTTAACAAAATGCCTGAGCCAGTGAACAGCTCAAAGCAAAGCTCTGTTAAAATATGTTCAATCAACTGTGCACACTCAGGACGTCAGCTGGCATTCTTACCAGGAGCTTCTAGTAAATAGTAACATGGGTACAACTCCTAAAAGACATTTGCCTTTGTGCAGTGAAGTGATTTGAATTCTGGCAAAACATTTTAAAAGTACAAGTAATGTTGGGTATGAGTGCTAAGAGTCCAGAAAACTTCTTATTTTCTTCCAAAGAAGAAGTCATAAGACAGGACTTGCCCCTTTCAAAAATGTGCTCCCCCAGGACAGGCCACGCAAGACCACAGCCCTCTGTCTTCACAGCTTTTTAAACACAAGCGCTTTGACATTCCCCTCCCTGTGAGCCCCACCCCAGCTGTGCAGGGTGCAGAGCACAGGTCTTTTTGTTTAGTTTTACTCTTAGAATTATTTACAGGTCTCCTACAGCTTCTCTAAGAAACTGGCTTAATTCTGCTGGTAATCTACATTCCCAAAACAAAGCTCTTGTGGCGCAAAGAGCAGTACCTAGACAAGGTGCCTCAGAAGCATTCTGGCTTAGAAGCATTCGCATCCATCTGAAATTGCAGGAATGGACTCCTCCCCGGCTGGAATGGATTCCCAGTGAGTGGGAAGCAGCCTCTGTCTCTGCAGAGGTGGCCCAAGCGTTCAGAAGGCAGGCTCCCAAGGGTGGAAGGGAAGACAATGGGAGATCCTCAGATAAGAAGTTGAGAGGGGTAAGTCTAGGCAAGATGGGCAAGAAAGGAAGAGGTGGCGAAGCAGGCTACAGGCATTAGGGTATGTTGCAGGTAAACTAGAGTTTGGGAGGTTAGCTCAGCTACATGGTCCTGCTGGCTACAGACAGCCAACACGGTAATACAGTCTCTAGGATGTGGCAAAGATCCGAGGGACTACTTAACTCCTGGTGGCAATGACTGTACTGTTGCGTACAGCTTCCCTGAGAACGGTACTGGTAGCTGATGAGGTTGAGCTGAGGGAAAGTCCAGACAGACCCTGTTGGGTGCCTCTCATGCCAAACGGTGGCAAAGCTGGTAGACCCCCAAAGCTCGGGTGAATAAAGCCATCCATAAGAGGAGTGTTAAACAAAAAATTTTATGACCGAAAGCTTTTCCAACAGAAAGTGTCTATTGACCCATAAGCTACCCAGCGGAAGGGCGAGGCCCCGGGGGCCTGCTGCCAAAGCCCCCAGAAGCGGGGCTGCGAGGAGAAAACGGACCTGTGCACCATCCCGGGTCCGACGGGCTCTTTTATACATTAAACTTGAGAAGGAAACATGTGATTTGTTTTGAAAGAATTTGCACGGGCTATAAATAAAAGAGGCTGGTTCTGGGATAGGCGCATGGTCCGTAAGGAAAACATGCTTGCACTTTGGGATTGGTTGTGGGCGACAGTCCGCATAGTTCATGCGTAAGCAAGATGTGGTGGCGTCTGGTGGTCGGCTGCCCCGTTATTCTCTCTAGAGGTAATCACAGAAACATCCACCTGAGGTTGATTCAAAGTTTCGACATACATTCAGGAATGCAAGCAGTCTTGGTTTGGCCCGCAGTTGTTCACCGATTAGCCTCTCCGTCTTCTTCCTTCCACCCTCCGGCCTGCTAAAATTTAATTTAGGTCATCTCAGAGTTTCTTCTTGTCAGCAGTAATGTGGGTCCCAGTCATTTCTCCAAAAAGAAATATTCTCTTTCCTGCTTTAAACAAGCATGTAAGTACTTGATACAATACTCCTTTCTAATGCCACATTCAACTGCCTTCTTCACTGCGTACAGAACCGGGTGCACTGAGCACCCTTGGTGCCGACACACACACGTCGTCAATGTCTGTGTCCCACGTGGACAGTTCCGGTGGCTTTGCTTCCTGCATTTCCGTAGGCTGACCCGACTCTCAGACTCACTCACATCTGTATCTGCTGCAACAACGTGGCTGCCATGAGGAGCAAGACCTGCAGAGCTCCTGCAGCATTGGAGTCCAAGGCCAGCCCTTGTCAGACATCTCCATGTGCCCCATCAAAGCTACAAAAACAAACACTCCCTCTCATCAGGCCGTGGCCTCTACGCTTTACTTGCTGAGATTATTGGTTTTTGCAGGATTTTGATGTTTATATCAGCATTTTTGTATGCTTTTCAATATTGGTTTTTAGGAGATCCTTAAAAGATTAGTATCATTATTTAATCTGGAGCCACTAGTAAAAACCAGAAGAGGTCCCTTCCAGCACTGCGTCTTAGACGTGGTTTTCTTGTTTCTAATTAACAGTGACTAGTAGTTGATTTTTTTAATTTTTAATTTTCTTAGCAAGTTAGGGATAGAAAATAAAGCTTTATAACATGATACAAGGTATCCACCAAAAACCTACACAAACATTATACTTAAAGTTGAAATATTAGGAATATTTCCTTTAAAACAAAAAACGAGAAAGAATTATACCATCACCAATATTGTCGATCTCTGGTCCTAGCCAGTGTAATAGCACAAATAAAATCTTAAAGTAATTGTAAATACATTGGAAAGAAAGAAATGGTCAGTACTTGCAGATAATGTATTGTAATTGCCTAAAAAACCTATAAGAATCAAGTTAAAAATTATTAATAAAGGAGGCCAGTGAGCTAGCCAGGTCCATGATCAAAACTGTAAGTCCACAACTAGTTCGAAAACCGTCCATTCACTTCATGTTTCAGAAGTAATTATTGGTTCTTTACTGGATGCAGTAGAGTTGATCCTTGACAGTCACATAATCAAAGCAATTGGTTAGTTTTAGTGTACCTTCAGATAAAATATTGCAATAAAAAAAGGACAGAAAAAAAACTGTCCATTCATAATAGAAAAAAATAACTGCACATATTTGTATTTTTAAGTAGCATATAAATTTTATAGCAGGCACACCTCAGTGATCTTGCGGGTTCGGCTCCAGAGCACCACATTAGAGCTGGGGTCACGGTAAAACGAGCGCAATCTCGTTGCTGGTGGAGGGTCTCGCCTTCAATCTGTGAAAACCACAACACCTGCGAAGTAAATATATATTTTTTCATATAGATGCATATCTATGAAATAAACCTAACAAAAATGTGCAACACTTACAGGAAGACAACTTAAAAAACGTCTACGAACTCTCCTTAATAAATGCAGAGCAGTGCTACGTTCCTGAGTGGGGCTTAGTGCTGAAAAGCTGCCAGTTCTCTCACAAGTACGTCATCTGCAAACTCAAGTCAGTGCCATTAAAGAGACCTAGCAAGGTTTTTAAGTAATTCCAAATACTAATTATAACTTTTAATTAAAAAAGAAAATGGACAAGTGTAACCAGTATATATGGTAATACAACAGAATAATTTTCACAAACAGATGTATAAATATATGGAAGTTTAGGCCTATCTAAATCAGGAAAAATAAGGTGAAATTTCTATCTCTGCCACATAAAAATAGACTTCAGATGAATTAAAGAAAAGAGAATGTAAGGAAGTTTTCTTGCTTGTAATTGATAGTAACTGTGTCCACTGGTAGCACTGGCCTATAAGCAGAAGATTTTCATAATCTCGTCAATCGGACAGGTCTCAGCTCCCAAGGAAAAGCAAGAAAAGGGCAGAGAGCAGGAAAGAGTTGTCTTCTCTATAGTCAGGCAAAAATAAGCATAGAAAAGAAAAAGGTTCCTCTCGCCCTCCACACCCTGATACTGGAGTAGAACATGTATTAGTGTAGCCTCTTCACCAACAAATCTATGCCTGTGCAGCCTGCCACAGAATAGTAGCTCATCGGCGTTAGTTGAGTGAATAAACAAAGAATTTCAACACCTCTGAATGTTTAAGCCAGTCAACAATAGAAATGGCAGCTCTATCTGAAACAATGTTTTCTTTCAAGAACCGGAGGTAATAAACAACTTTTCACTGTCCCACCGCCTTTGAGCAAATATTCAAAGTGCGGACTCTCACTAGGTGGTATTGAACGAATTCCTATGAAAATTTACTAACTTTGTCAGCTGACTGGATTATTTTTCAGCGCATACACATTCTTCCACATTCTATGTCAGCTGAGGTCAAGTCCTTTTTGCAGTTGGCCTGAGAGAAAAAATAAGAGCATATGCCAGGAACTTAGGGTAAGTGCCAGAAGGAAAAAAGGCGCCGGCACTGGCAGTCACCAGAAGAATCAGCTCCAATTCGCCTTGTTTGTTTATCAAATGTCCTGTTACAGGACCAGACTCCCTGCCATTCTATGAATGCACAGGGCAAGACCCAACAGTGGTGTCATGGTTCATTGAGGAAACAGCAAGAATTCAGAATCAGGAGTCAAGCTGTTGGGATACCTATTAATGCATCCATCAACAAAGCAGCTGTTTATTTGTAGATTTATATTCTAATATTTCACAACTGCCTGAAAGGGCTTTGTTCAACCATTGCAAAGAGGTCTCCTCACCTCAGTTTGCTGAGCGTGTTTTCTGTTAAATTCAGTCTCAGCTACTGCTAACGTTGTTGCCTCGTGTAGATTGCAGAAGTGGATGCACACTTTTTTCTTTTTTTAATAGACTTTGTTTTTTTAGAAAAGTTTTAGGTTTACAGAAAGGTTAGGCAGGTAGTATAGAGAATTCCCATATATCCCTCTTCTATGTACAGTTTTCCTTAACATCTTGTATTAGTGAGGCACCTTGGCTACAATTGATAAATCAATACTAAGTCCACAGTTTACACTGGTGTTCCCTCTTTGCATTAGACTGTCCTATAGAATTTGACAAATGCACATGTATCTGCAATGTATCATACAGTATCATGCAGAAGAGTTCCACCTCCCTTCATCCCTCCTCCTCTCTCCCCTTGATCACACCCCTGGAAACCTCTGTTATATTTACTGTCTTCATAGACTTTTCCAGAATACAGTAAAGCTGGAATCATACAGTGTACACTATTTTCAGATTGTCTTCTTTCACTTAGCAATATGCATTTTAGGTTCCTCCATGCCTTTTATTACTTGCTCGCTCATTTTTCATTGCTGAGTAATATTCCACTGTATGCTTCTGCCACAGCTCGTGTATCCATTCGCCTGCTGAGCGACACTGATGTTCACTTTCTGACTAATTTGAACAGTTCATAGAGAGAAATCAGTGGGGTGGTTTTATGTTTTCCATAAACAACTCTAAGGTTTTTTCTATATTTGTAAGATACAGGTTGGGGGGAAAATGAAACTCACCCATTATTCCAACATCAAGACAAAACCTCTTAAACATTTTAGCTTATTTTCTTTTAGTCATTTTTGTTCATCTATGCCCATTTAAAGATATTGAAATCATACTACCAATACAATTTTCTATGTTGTGTTTCTTTACTTGATATTATGAAAATTTGTTCTTAATTTCAATGTCTCTGGTTATATTTTGTTTATTTTTTTCTTTTGTTGATTATGTTCCAGTTAAAGGTGAGATCATATGGTATTTGTCCCTCACCCCCTGGCTTATTTCACTTAGCATAATGCTCTCCAGTTCCATCCATGCTGTTGCAAAGGGTATAAGCTCCTTTCTCTCTGCTGCGTAGAATCCCATTGTGTAAATGTACCATAGTTTTTTGATCCACTCATTTGCTGATGGGCACTTAGGTTGCTTCCAGCACTTGGCTATTGGAGTGGGGAGGGGATAGTGGGGAGAGGGGTCTACAGTAGCTACTATAAAGGACACAAGGACAAAATCAAGGAGGAGGGTAGAGATGGGGGAGGGAGGTGGGATTGGCTGGGGTGGGGTGGAGGGATGGGGAGAAAATGCAGACAATTGTAACTGAATAACAATAAAAATATATTTAATAATAAAAAAAATTGTAGTGGGTAGTATAATGCTCTGCCCAGAGTCACTCTTTGAGGCTGACAAACGGCATACTCACCCAGCCGCTGAGAATCTCAGCTGCTCCCCATGTCTTTGGTATTCCTGTTTCACTAGTATCGATCTGAGTAAAAATTTGTTTATATCGTTATGAATTCATTGGGTTTCCTGAATTCAAAATGTGCATGTATATTTCATCAATTCTAAAATTTTTTCAGTGATTATCTCTTCAAAAACTTCCTCTCCTCCATTCTCTTTCCTTCTCTTCTAGCACTCCAATTAGACATATGTTAGCCCTTCTCACCCTGTCTTCCATGGCCCTTAACCTGTTTTTCTTATTTTCTACCTCTTTGTCTTTCTAGGATACATTCTGGATAATTTCTTCAGTTCTATTTTTCTGCCAATGGATTTATCACTTATATCTAATTTTCTCTTTAAAACATCATTTGTGTTTTTATTTCAATTTTTATTTCTTTTATAAAAATTTGCTTGCTTTTCATATGTGCCTATTCACCTTTCCTAACGACTTGTACTTAAATTTGTAATCACTACACTTCTTTCTTTAAATATATGAAACACATTTAATTTATATTTTTTACTCAATAATTCCATCTAAAATCTTTGCTGCTGATTCTGTGTTTTATTGTTTCTGCTGACTTTTGCTCCTAGTGCCTTGTCTTCTTAAATGCTTTTCGATTTTGACTCTGAGCACACATTCTTCGGGGTTTTATTCATGGGAAACTTATAGGTTTGTGTTGTGATTGCATTTCTCCAAAGAGGATTTATGTTTCCTTCTTATAGATATCTAGAATCATTACCAACTCAGAACTCTTTTAAATTCTGACCTAAAGTTACTTAGAATCATGCAGGTAGTGTAAATTTGGGTTGCAAACTTAAACGAGTGCCAGCTTATGGTTAAGAATTCTCAAGAGAATAATAATTGCAGGAAGTAGCTAGAACCACCTTTAGGGCTGGGGGAACAAGAAAAGAGGTTGTTAGAACTTAGAAAGGTAGAGGAGGGACCTTGTGGGGACTCAAACTTCTGAGGAAGGAGTGTGTTCGCCTGCTGCCTATGTTGGGGGCTGGAGGAGTGGCACATCATGATTCACTCTCTGCATGCCTTGGAAAGCCTGCAAACCAGTCACAGTTAATACTGCAGGAAGGAGCTGCCGCTGCCTGGTGAAGTGTTGCTGGGCTAATACTCACAGGAACAGAAAGAAGGCAGAAAGAAAGTTGAAGCCAACAGGATGGCTTTCTCCTTTGGTCTCCCAGTCTTCTTCTAACACCCCCTACTACTGACAGAGCCTAACGGGGAACTAGGTGACAATGCAGAAACAGAGTTTGTGGGATCCAGTTCCTGGCATCACAAAGCAAAAGAGAGAAGGGCTTAAGAGTTTAGTAATTTAGTAATTGGCACAAGAATGTGGGTCTTAGTTTATTAAAATTTTCCTTATCTGTAAAAACATATTTCTCAAGTTATGCGGTCATCTGCAAGCACTGTCCACGGCGTTGTCGCTGAGACAAGACAAATTCACACAGACCACCAACTACAGGTTGGAGGGGAAATTCACACAGACTACCGAGTCCTGTGGAGGAAAAGGGACGGCCCAGCCACTCTCTCAAGGGGAGAGCGCCCTGACCCTTGCCCTGACAGGCTTTTATTGCTTTCCTGGGTACATTACATTGAGGATGGTCCTCATTTACTATGCACAGGTTCGCTTTAGGTGGTTGCCTTTTACAGAAAACAAAGGAGAAGATGTTGCTAATTACATCAAAAAAAGAAGGATATTTGCAAAAGTAAAGGGAAAAGTGGTTGAACTGGTTACAGTCAATCCTTGGGAGGTTTAGCATAGATTTTAGGAAGTTACTTTAAAGATATGCAGTAAACGTTTGCTGCCTCAGTTCAGGGTGAGGGAGTTTTAGCAAAAAGCAAGCCTCATAGCAGCCTAGGTACGATGCAGGCCTGATTCCCCACAGGAGAACCCATCTGTGGGCGTGGGTCCTGTGTGCTGGACCTCGCTTTCCACTGGCCTTTCCGAGTGGGAGCTGGGTCCATGCCATGCAGAACAGTCTCCTATATTTCCCCCCTTCTTTTTAGTTAGTATCGCTATAGATCCCACGAAGCTTGCTACTTGCTGGTCTCTCACATGTCCTTGGGAAAATAATTTGCAGGTGCGTCAAAGTACACAGATCATTACTATAATCAGTAAGCAACCAGCAGCTCCAAAGACCCACATTCTCAGATTAAGCCCATCAATCATTGTCAGGCAGTAATGATCAAACAATAGATAGCACACAAAGAACTATAAGGGCTTATTTAGAGTCAGGGTCAGATAGCTAAAGGGCCATAAAACTTTGGGGAAACAAGCTCATTTCAGGCTTGGACCCTGATCATTTAAATTGAGGGTATTGGCATTAGCAAAGCAGGTTTCACAGGATTCTATGCATTCTTTCTTAGGCCTGATCTCCCCAGGGAACCTGCCCTTTCCAGCACAGGGCTGAACCCACCTGTGGCATTGTTTCAGGTTTAGGTCAAGCAGGGGAAGTAAGGCAGCCAGATTAGGAGACTTCTTGCAGACAGATTGAGGACTCAGGCTATGTCAAAGCTGAGGGGTGAGGGTCCATTACCCCCTTTTTCTATAGCCCCCCAAGTCTTTCCCTGAGGACCCCCTCATGATCATACCTGTCTTAAGTCGTCCCTCCCTTGAGGAATCCTACCCATCACTGGCTAACCGATCATGCACTGGGGGCCAGGCAGGGTGAAGTAAAGTGGGCAGAGGTGGTGCTCCTTCCAGGGAGATAAGCTTCATCTCCTCAGTGGCTTAGGGTCCCAAGGTCTCTCACTCAACCTTAGCCATGGGGGTTACGACTTCTGAAACCAGGCAGGGTGGTTCCCAACATCTCCCCTTTTTCATTTGTGAATGCAATTGTAGTTGTTAAGCCTGTGAAACCTAGTATTTGCTGTTCCTGAATGCAAACTTGAGCAAATAACGTCCGTATACATCGTAAGGCACAAATAAGGATTAAGACAAGGAGGCATCCAATGGCTGCCATGACCCAAACTCATAAATTAAGTCCATTGAACCAGTTCTTAGGGTTCAGCTATTGTAGATTATCGTGGAGGGTCTGGAACACCTTCTGTTCGGTATGGTGCTTGATGTCTCTGAGCTGCTGGTGGAGCTCAAGCTGGAGATGATCGATTTGTCCTCTGAGATTGGTAGAGAACATGCCCTGCAGGCGATGACGAATATCTGCCAGGAATGTTGACTGGAATTCCATTCCAGGGGGGTGACACACAGCTTCAGATCAGGAGAGTCCAATGGAGTGGAGGTGGTCGGTCACTGCCTGGGAAGCCTTTTTTGTGATATGGCTTCACCCTGTTTGCCGGCAGCTCCAAACGTCCTTCTGGAGAGTAAACACAAGCATACCCTCTTCCCCAAGTTAATAGTTCAACTGGGCCTTCCCATCTTCCTTCCCCTAACGGGTCTTTGTACAAGACCAAGGGGTGTGGGACTTCAGGCCTGTTTCGCACAAGGTGTTTGTCTGTGGGTGACTTTAAATTATCATCACAATTTTAAAAATTGTATGAATATATTGCTAGCACGTTTAAATTCCTGGGGGATGTTTCCTGACTCCCCCTTTTTTGTTTAATAATATTTTAAAGGTCTGGTGAGGTCTTTTAACAATTGTTGGACCTGTAGGATTATAGGGGATACCCATTTTATGCCGAATTCCCCATTTTTCTAAGAAAGCCTGAGTAGTTTGTGTAATATATCCCAGGCCATTATTAGTCTTGATTTCTTGTGGATGGCCTAAGTGGCTGAAGGCCGCCAGTTTTAACATTCTTTGCTGATTCACCAGTTTTAACATTCTTTGCTGATTCTTCAGTGAGGGGAGGGGCCTGTGGAACACCTGAGTAAGTGTCTGCTTGGAAAGACAGGGCCGCTGTTTCTGCAAGCTGCAATGAGTTCCAGCAGTGAGTTAATTACTCTGTTGTTCTCAGGACCTGGTAGTTCCTAGGTTCAGAGTTTGCAAGGCAAGTGGGAAAGATGGGGGAGGGGAGTGCTTTGCTTAAATATGTTTTAGACAAAAGGGGTCACACGCCAAGGGCCTTTTGTGACTCGATTGACTAACTGTTCCCTCCGGGAGAATAGCCAGTTCTTCCCCAAGGAAACGATCAGTGTTTACAGATACTGAGTTAAAAAATGGTGCTTAATCTTCCATGGAGAAGGGCTAGTTCTCCCCAGGAGACAGTACACCTATATTTCATTTTTACAATAAATGGCCATGGCTCCAGCATAAACAAGGGGGATTCTTAATATTTCTTTAACACGTCACACCCCCACCCCAATTATAGCATGCTTTAGAGTGACAAATTTATGAACACATTCATAACTTTCAGAGACAGTTTTTTCTCCACTGGCAAATACATTTACTTTTTTTCTTTTTTTACAATCAATTTAAATTCTTTCTGAGTAGAATCCTTATGATGTAACAACATTAGAGATCTCATTCTATTTTGCTAAACCAGAGGTTTAGCAAAATATTTTGAGTCTGAGCCATTCAGAAACAAAAACAAAATTCAAGCAAACCAGTATTTTCAAATTAAATCCTCTAAAAGAGGGAGTGAGACACTAGCTTTAGAATCTTATCTCACACCACCTGGTGTTATTTCAACTTCTGCCCAACTTTTTCCTAAATAACTAAGTCTAAAGATCTTATTAGGGGGACATTCAGCAGCCTTAAAAAGCTGCTGAATTAGCTTAAAATTTTGCTCTTGTTCCTTAGAGAGCCCGTTCCCCATGGTTGAGGATTCGCAGAAACCTTTAAAGAATTGTTTTAACAAATAAAAAACCTTTTTCTGAAACTCCTCCTGCTGCAAGCACTGCAATTACAAAACCAGTCTCAATTTTGATTTTCTCCACCTGCACCTTTAAATCCTTCTGCAGGCAGACGGAGGGAAAAGGCAAAATCGAAGGGACCGCAAGAGGCAGCTTGAAAGAAAGAATTTGCTGAGATGCTTTTAAAATATCCCTGTAACTAGTTGCTGTTTTTAAAGCTGATTAAAGGGAAAGTCTTTGCTCTTTCTCCCAAGCCTAGACCTAGTTGGGGGTTGTGCTGCGGGGATGGGCTTGTCAGTGTTTTTACAGTGTGCCTCTCGTTGCGTGGACTTTTGTTTGTGGCTGGCAGGGAAACCTAGTGTTCTGTCGCTGTCCACGTCCAGCTAATCCTCTCACAGGAGTCTTCTAGCAGCAAGCGCCATTGTGGCTCTTAACTGCTCATCCCGTGCCCACGAGATTGCGGCAGATGCTTGGGAGAGGGAGCAAGGCTCCTGCTTACTAAAGAAGGTACAGTTGGAAAGTGGTCGCAAGAAAGGGCGACCTTGGAAGAAAACCCTTTTCCTCTGAAATCCAACACACCCTACCACCTAAACGAAAAGCACTCGGTGTCATTTACCCTTACCTGGGCTGGTGCGTGCACTCCCACCAAGTTCATGTGTTGTCCACAATAAGGGCTCTCTCCAACCAAGTTCACTGTTATCCACAACAACAGCTTGTAGCCCTGGGTCCCTGTTCCTGGGCACCAGCTGATGTGGACACCGGCCTGGAGTGTCACTGGTGTTGTGGCTGAGATGGCACAAATTCACAGACTACTGACTACCGATTCCTGTGGAGGAAAAGGGAGGGCACAGACAGCTTCCCTCAAGAGAACACACTGACCCTTCCCTTGACAGGCTTTTATTACTTCCCCAGGCACATTACATTGAGGATGGTCTTCATTTACTATGCACAGGTTTGCTTTAGGTGGTTACTTTTTACAGAAAACAAAGGAGAGGATGTTGCTAATTACATCAAAAAGGAAGAATAATTACAAATGTAAAGGGAAAAGTGGTTGAACTGGTTACAGTCATCCTTGGGAGGTTTAGTCTAGATTTTAGGAAGTTACTTTAAAGGTATGCAGTAAGCACTTGCTGCCTCAAAAGCAAGCCTCATAGCGGCCTAGGTACAATGCAGACCTGATTCCCTGTGGGAAAACCTGTCCGTGGGCGTGGGTCCTGCGTGCTGGACCTCACTTTCCACTGGCTTTTCTGAGTGGAAGCTGGGCCCACACCACGCAGAATGGTATCCTATACTCAAGAAAAAAAATTTGCTCCTTTAAACTGTCATTGACAAGCAAGCTTCCTTATATTTCTGTCTGTCAGGCAGAGTTCATTCATACACTGACTGTGTTGCCTTTAAGGGTCCCAGGTCCTTTCATTGGCTTTTGCTGCCTTTTCGCTCTACCAACATGAGATCATCAAAATGAAAGCTAGTCCTTGAATAAATGACTGATTATAGGACTGCTACACAAAAAGTACGAGATGAGACTGACAGTTATATCAGAAAGTAAGAAATTGCTCAGAAAAAATATGGAAAGAGGTCAAAGAGCAAAGGAACCAGAATGAAGGAATTCTCGCTACCCACATCTGGTAAAATTTAGCTTCATAGTGATAATGATAGAATATAATTCATGAAGACAAATCATCCATGAGTCCATACTGAGATATACAGATGTATGATAGATTGATAGATGGATACATAGATGGATACATAGATGGGTAGATAGATAGATAGATAGATAGTTATAGACAGAGAGGGGGAGATTATAAAATTTTCCTTATAATAGGATGTTCACAAAAATTACTGACTGCAGAAAGAATGCTGTAACTAGATAATCTCCATGTGGCAACCACAGTGGTAACAATTGTTTCAAGCAAGAATGGTAAGTAGATACTGAACCCAATAGGCAAAAGTATGATGAGAAACAGGATATTTATATAGTCTCAAAATATCTCACTAGAGATACTTATTAATTCCAAAAGGAAAAATAGTGACTTTCTAATGGAGAAACTTAGCCAATACCACCTTTAGTAAAGAATTAATCACAAACAAAAAATTGATACCATATGCTTCTGCATATGTGCACTGAGGACACATCACTTCCATGATGCGCTTCCAAAAACGTATAAGCTAAACCCATGGGGAAACATCTGACAAACATAAACTGAGGGCTTTTCCACAAGAGAGCTGACGTGTGCTTTTTGGAAATGCCCGGACCGTGGAAAGACTATAGCGCTGCTCAAGGTTAAGGTGACTACAAGACAAGCAAACACGTGCGGCCTGTGAGCCTGGCCTGGGTACTGGATCTGAAGACTGTGTTGTGCTTGTTGTTGTTATAAAGGACGTTACCGGGACAACTGGAAAAACTCGAATGAGGTCTATAGATTAAATAATAATATTGCGTTCATGTTAATCTTATGATTTTGACATGGAGAGAGACATAGGTGTCGATATAGAGAAGGGGGAGGGTGAGTGAAGCAAAGGTAGTAAAATGTTAACCACATATGAGCACATATGAACATATGAGAATCTGGGTGAAGAATATACTGCAGGATTCTTTGTGCCATTGTACTATTTGGAACAGTTTTAATTAAATTTATTGGGGTGACATTTGTCAGTAGGATTACATTGGTTTCAGGTGTAGATTTCTATGATACAGGATCAGCATATTGCATCGTGTGCCCACCACACAAAGTCAAATCACCTTCTGTCACCGTGCACAGTCACACTATAACGCATGCGTCACCCTGCAGCTAGGGCCCAGCGCACAGGAGCACAAGGGATTCTGGGGGTCGCAAGGATTCCAGGGGGTGTAGGAGGAAGAGGAACACACCAGAATGAATTAACAACACATACCGAGGTACCACTGTGTTTGGGCCCCTTCACCCTTTACTGCCCCTCCACCCCTTCCCTCTGGTAATCACCATACATACTGTTGTCTGTGTCTATGAGTGTCAGGTTTATACCCCACATATGAGTGAAATCATATGGTTTTTAGCTTTTTCTGATTTATTTTGCTTAGTATAATATTCTCAAGGTCCATCCATGTCACAAAATGGCGGTATTTCATCTTTTCTTATGTCTGAGTGGTATTCCACAGCGTACATGTGCCACACCTTCTTTATCCGGTCCTCTGCAGAAGGACACTTTGGTTGTCTCCATATCACTTGTCCACCACGAATAATGTTGTAATGAACTTGGGGGTCCGTATATCTTTGCAAGTAAGTGTTTTCAAGTTTTCAGGTAGATACCCAGGTGAGGGATTGCTGGGTCACATGGTAATTCTATTCTTAATTTCTTGAGGAACTGACATACAGTTTTCCACAGTAAACTGGCTGTACCAGTTTACATTCCCATCAGCAGTGAATGAGGGTTCCTTTTTCTCCTCTCCATCCTTGTTATTACTTGTCTCGTTGATAATGGTCTCCTAACAAGTATGAGGTGGCATCTCATTATAGTTTTTACTGAATTTATTGCAGTGACAATGGTTAATAAAATTATATATGTTTCAGCTGTACAATTCTATAACACATCATCTGTGTATTGTATTGTGTGTTTACCACCCAAGTCAAGTCTCCTTCCTTCACATTTATCTCTCATTAACCCTCTTCTACGTCCCCCTTCCCTCTGTCAGTCACCATGCTGTTGTCTATGTGCATGAGTCTTTCTTCTATTCTTTGCTTAGTCCCTTCACCCTTCTCACCCAGCCCTGAACCCCCTCACCTCTAACAGGTGTCAGTCTGTATTTGGAACACTTTTGTAAGCCCAAAATTATTTTGAAATAAAAAGTTAAAGAAATGAAAGCCGATTTGGACAGAGCCCCAAACCAGGACTGAAATCAGGTCTTGAATAGGTCCTGGTCTCCACTCTTGCCCACCTCCCAGAGTGAGACTGCTCCACTAGAGGGAGGCTAAGGACAACCTGAATTTAAAGGAGGCAGAATCAATGGAACTAGGGTAAGATGCAGTGGGCTGAGTAAGCTATGAGGCAAAGGACGGTGACAGTGGTGCAGGCAGATACACCACTAATACCTGTCACTCATCAGTACCAACAAAATCATAAGGATGTGCTGACTACAAACATCAGACTAGCAGCAGCTCTTGGAGAAACAATACCTTATGCAATAGTTTCCAAGCTATCCCGTTTTTTATATTAACTACAGACTTTGTAAAAGGAAGAACGGTTGCAATTTAATTTGAACTCATTTTATTTATTAAGAGTTGTTGAAACTCTCCCAAAACATATTGATTTAAATCCTCTAGAACTGTGTTGTCCAGTACAGGAGTCCTTAACCTTGTGAGGCTACTCCAACTTGCATTATGAAAAATGTAATAAAATTTAAAGTTCAGTTCCTCAGTTACACTAGCCACATTTCAAGTGCTAAGAGTCGCATGTGGCTAGCGGCGAATAGCCACAGCACTGCACAGCATAGGTGTAGAACATTTCCTTCGCTGCAGGAAATTCTGAGCATTCTGGAATTCTGCAGTGAACATCGTATGTGATATATCACTGCTCTAGAGCTGAAAACATCATCATTGATGAACATAGGCATGATTTTTTTATTGTCTTTGACTCATAGAAATATCAGGCAAAACTTGAGAAGTAACCTTCAATAAAGTTCAAACATTTCACTTTCTGTTGGATTCGATACCAGGAGAGTTTCTTGTGCCAAATGGAAAGAAATTCATCTAGCATGGGAGTATAAAGAACCTCGAGACTGTTGTAAACATTGTTGAAAGGACTCTGACACTCCCATGTCCTCTGACTTTTTGGTTGATCCACATTCCGCCACCCTCCATTCCACCTCTGCATTGTGGAAAATGTCGTTCATGTTTCTTTCATTACACACAATGGTTTGGCAAGAAAGGCTCGACCCAGACAAACCTCCAAAAGTAAAGCCTAGAACATTATTCAAGGAAGTCCGGAGATTGACCTAAACAGCAAATTAGGAGCTAAGGAGTTAAAGCTCTGAGTTGTAAGGATTGGAAGGGACTGTGAGATATCTTTCAGCGTCTATGATCCCTTCAGGTGAGAGCTGGCTAGGGCTCATCACTCAGTGCAAGCTGAAGTTAACATACTCTGCAACCTCTGATGGGTGTCTTAAATGCATTCAAATGGAATCCAGAAAAAAAGTGTTGAATTTGATACTATTTATGCAACACTTGAAAGCATGCAAAGTTATTCCATAAATTGTCTTTTAATATAGTACAAATAATAAACATATAAACATGTATATGCTAATAATAAACATCAACTTCAAATAGTGGTTACCTCTAAGGAGAAAGAGAGGGGTAAAACATCAAGAAGGGAGATACAGAAAGCTTCAACTATAAAGTTAATATTTTCTTTTTAAAAATATGGTACAGTCTCCCCTCTCTCTAAAAATAAATAAATAAATAAAAATACGGTACAGTGATCTCTTCGAGCCTCATAGAGCTATCAGTTGGCACAGAAGGTATCATATATGTTACTCTTGGAATGTTTATGTTTGTTTTAAATATTTCATAACAAAAATAACAAAAGAAAAGTTTAGTAAAATAAATTCTACTCCCTTTTAGTATTTCCTTGATCTTGAGCATGCTTTTTTTTAAACTTTATTTCTGTTGTTGTTCAAGTACAGTTGTCTGTATTTTCCCCCCACCCCAGCCATCCCCACCTCCCACCCCGATCCCACTTCCCTGTGGTTTTGTCCTTGTGTCCTTTGTAGATGTTCCTGAAAGCCCTTCCCCCTTCCCCCCTGTTATCCCCTCCCACCTCCCCTCAGGTTACTGTCAGTTTGTTCTTAATTTCAATGTCTCTGATTATATTTTGCTTGCTTGTTTGTTTTGTTGATTAGGTTCCACTTATAGATGAGATCATATGGTATTTGTCTTCCACCGCCTGGATTATTTCACTTAGCACAATGCTCTCCAGTTCCATCCATGAGCTTGCTGTTCTTATTTTTTATTTTTTGGTTGCAAACAAGAGTAATATAATGCCTACTAGATAGGTTGTTGAGAAATGTCAGCAGACACTCAGAAACCACCCAAGACACCTGCATAGAGTCTGGAAGGAGATCTCAGGAGCGGCCAAGCACCGGGATGTGTTGTGGTCCAGACCAGCCAATTGGACATGTGGCGTGCCATCATCACACTCTGCTCTGAAATGAGAAGCCAGAGATGACCCATTTTCCTTTGGACTAAAACAGATTGGAGGAATAAAACTGAATCCTGATGTTCCAGTTAAAACAGAAAGGGGGTTTGGATTTGTAAGCCTCTCTGATTCCTCTGGCTGGCCAGGCTTACTTTACCACATCTGTCTGCAGGTCAGCAGAAGCCAGATTAAGTGGACATAAACATATACAGTGGTTCTTGCACAGCAGCACTTCAGGAACACAGATTCAATCTACCTGGAGCAACAGGCAGCCGCCTGAGCAGACCAGACACAGAAAATGGCTGAGAGAAGAGAGGTCAGTTCAGAATGGTTCCCTTCCCTCCCTCATTCACCCACTCTGGGGCCCTTGGTCACTCAACTCACAGTCAAGTGTCCTCTTACTTTTCTTTTAAGTTATATTTTATTGATTATGCTATTATAGTTGTCCCAGTTTTTCCCCCTTTGCCCTCCTCCACCCAGCACCCCCAGCTCCCTCAGACAATCCCCACACCATTGGTCACGTCCATGGCTCATGTGCATAAGTTCTTTGGCTACTTAATTTCCTATACTGTACTTTACATCCCCACAGCCATTCTGTAACTACCTATTTGTATTTCTTAATCCCCCTATCTCTTCATCCTTTCCGCCACACCCCCCTCCCACCTGGCAAAAATCAAAAGGCTCTAGATATCCATGATTCTGTCTCTGTTCTTCCTGTTTGCTTAGTTTGTTTTTTAGATTCAATTGTTAACTAGTATGTATTTTTGCCATTTTATTGTTCATAGTTCTGATCTCCTTGTCTTAAGTAAGTCCCTTTAACACTTCATATAATAGTGGTTTGCTGGTGATGAACTCCTTTAGTTTTTTCTTGTCTGGAAAGCTCTTTATCTGCCCTTGGATTCTAAATGATAGATTTGCTGGGTAGAGCAATCTTGGCTATAGGTCCCCACTGTCCATGACTTTGAATATTTCTTGCCAATCCCTTCTAGCCTGCAATATTTCCTTTGAGAAATTAATTGACTGTCTTATGGCAACTCCCCTGTAGGTAACTACCTGCTTTTCTCTTGCTGCTTTTAAGAGTCTCTCTTTATCTTTAACTTTTGGCCTTCTACTTATGATATATCTTGGAGTGGGCCTCTTTGCATCCATCTTGTTTGGGACTCTCTGTGCTTCCTGGACTTGCATGTCTATTTCTTTCACCAAAATAGGGAAGCCTTCTTTCATTATTTTTTCAAATCAATTTCCAATTATTTGCATTTTCTCTTCTTCTCCTAGGCCACCTATGATGTGAATATTAGAACACTTGAAGTTGTCCCACACTCTGCTTATACTATCTTCATTTTTTGGAATCTTTTTTCTTCTTGTTGTTCTGATTGGTTGTTTTGCTTACTTATGTTCTAAATCATTGATTTGATTTTCAGCTTTATTCATTCTACTCTTATTTCCCAATAAATTATTCCTTATTTCAATTAGTATATCCTTCATTTCTGACTGGATCTTTTTTATGCTGTTGAGGTCCTCACTAATTTTCTTGAGCATCCAGTTTATCAGTGTATTGAACTGTGAGCACAGCCAGGATTTGAACTCAGGCTGTCTGGACCCAATGATAGAGCTCTGTGGCGTCAAGCAAGATCTTCCCACCTCTGCCAAGATCCAGTGTTTTGAACTCTGCATCTGATAGATTGCTTATCTCTATTTTGTTTGTCGCTTTTTCTAGAGTTTTGATCTATTCTTTCATTTGGGCCATGTTTCTTTGTCTTTTCATTTTTGCAGCTTCTTTGTGTTTGTTTGTATATGTTATGTACAGCTGCTATGTCTTAGTATTGTGGCATAATATAGTAGGTATCCTCTAGGGTCCAGTGGCACAGCCTCCCCTACCACCCAAGCTGGATACTCAAGGTGCACCGTTCGTGTGTACTGAATATACCCTCCCCTTGTAGCTGAGTCTTGGTTGCTGTTGGCAGGTCAATGGGAGGGATTTGCCCAGGCCAGTCAGTTGCAAGGACTGGCTGAGACCACTGACCACCAACCTCTGTGGAGGATCAGCTATGCAGGGCCAGGGTGGTGGTGCTCTGATATGGTCTGTAACTGTCCACTGGGTATATTGGCCCTGGGGCTTCCCGGGTGGTGCAAGCCAAAGTCAGCCCCAACCTGTGTTTTGCCCAGGGCTCCTGCCTGAGCTAGAGCCATCTCAGATGACTGCTTCTTGTGCTGGGCATAAAGATACCCAGGCAAAGCAAAGCTGTGAATCTAGGTTGGCTGCTGCTAGTGCAGGGTCCAGGACCACTTAACAAAAGGTATGGGGGCTGGGGACTCACTGAGGCTGGCTGTTGCTTATTTGAAAGGATTTAGGAAGTTGTGAAGCATGAGCCAAGACCAGCCAGTCATATGAAAGGCTACTGTTAACAGCTGTAAGGTGGGTGGGACTGAGCCTAAGGGGATCTCCAGGGCAGGGCAAACAGTGTCAGCCAGTTTGATGGAGTCTCAGATATGGTACCCTCTTGCCATCTCTGTGGCTCTGCCCACCTTTCTGTCTGGGAGAGAGCTGTCCCCCAGCTCTCATCGTAACACCAGCCACTGCAGTTCCTCCCTGTATGCCACCGGTGCCTTTCAAGCTGCTACCCTGGTGCTGGAGCTCAGAGGGAGTAAGTCTGAGTAAGTTTGTGTGCAGGTTCTTTAACAGCAGCTACTTGAAACTCCAGCAGTTTTTTTTTTCACTGACTCAGCCAGAACATGTGGGGACTTATCCTCCTGGTGCTGGAAATCTTGCCTGGGGGCGCTGGCATGGGGTTGGGACCCCTCACTCCCAAGATATCCCTCCTGAATTTTTATCCACTACATGTGGATGTGGGACCAGCCGATTCCATGCCTCTACCCCTCCTACCAGTCTGGATGGATGTGGTTTCTTTAATTCCTTAGTTGTGAGACTTCCATCCAACTTGATCTCTGTCAGTTCTGAGTGATGTTTGTTCTATAATTTAGTTGTGATTTTGATGTGATTGTGCAAGGAAGCGAGCCATGTTTACCTATGCCACCATCTTGACTGGAAGCCCAAGAGTCTTCTTTCCACCCAACACTTCTGACTGCTATCGTCTCTGCCACCTCTCTCCTCTGCTCACCACAGAGTCCTCACTTCTGGGAAAATTCCTCTCTCCATCATTGCTTTACCACTGGTGTCCTCCCCCTGGCTCTACTTTTCAACCCTCAGCCCCACAGGTCACAGGACCCAAAGGCAGTACTGGAATCTTCTTAACTTCTCCCACCATCCCCCCACTCCACCTCTTCTCAAAGATGTAATCCACCAACTTTTCAGGCACAGTCCTCATAGATTCTGATGCTTCCCAGAACTCTAACCTTGGCTCTCTTTATACCGCTTATTGTCTTCATATCCACTTCTAGGATTTCAGTTTTTCTTATGAGCCAGGGATTCCCAAATCTGTACCCCCAACACAGATGCCTCCCCAGCATTCCAGACCCATCTTTCCAACTACTTCTAGACATGACTACCTAAACATTGTACAATTGCCTCAATTGCACTATGTTCAACCCTGACTTATTCTCTTTTTTTCCTCTCTCCCAAGCATGGTATCTGGCACTCCCAAATATAACAAACAAGCCACCCATGGCTCAGCCACTGAATCTTGTCTCATCTTCTCATTTTCACAACTAGTCAATGACGAAGTTCTGTTGATTCTGCCTCTGAAACAACTTTCCTACTAGCCTCTTCTACAGCAGCCCCATTTCCCTTCTAAATTCAATGGTCATCATCCATTGCCTGGCACATGGTGCACTCATTCCCTAATTTGCTCTCTGGGCACCCTGACTGTTGCCTAACATGTTTTCAAATGGTGGTTCCAATGGCCAAGATGGAGGCATAGGTAGATACACTTTGCTTCCTTGCAAAACCAAAAGAAGGACAACAACAAACTTAAAAACAGAAAATAACCAGAACTGCCAGAAAATAGAACTGTATGGAAGTCCAACAACCAAGGAGTTAAAGAAGAAACATTCATCCAGACCGCTAGGAGGGGCAAAGACCGGCAGCCGGGGTGGAGAGGACTCACCTCAAGGCAGTGGCTGGAGGACCCAGCGAGGCAGTGGCTGATGGAGCAGGCAGTCCCACCTTTGTGTGCAGATAAACTGGGAGAAACAACTGGGGAGCAAGACAGACTGCACAGGGTTCCAGTGCAGGGAAATAAAGCCTCAAAACCTCTGACTAAAAAAAATCTGTGTAGGTTGAGGCAGCAGGAGAAATTCCCAGCCTCAAAGGAGAGTTCTTTGGAGAGACCCACAGGGTCCTAGAACATACACAAAACCACCCACCCACCTGGGAATCAGCACCAGAAGGGCCCAATTTGCTTGTGGGTAGCATAGGAAGTGACTGAAAGTTGACTGAGAGCTGAGCAAGTAGCATTGTTCCCTCAAGGATCCCTCCCCACATATGGTGCCACAATGCAGCGACGTGGGTTGTCCTACCCTGGTGAATACCTAAGGCTCTGCACCTTATTATGTAACAGGGAGACAAAAAAAATATGGCCCAATTGAAAGAATCAAAGCTATAGAAAAAATACAACTAAGTGATGAAGAGATAGCTGACTTATCAGATGCACAGTTCAAAACACTAGTAATCAGGACACTCACAGAAATAGTTGAGTATGGTCACAAAATAGAGGAAGATGTGAAGGCTATGCAAAGTGAAATAAAAGAAAATGTACAGGGAACCAAGAGTGAAGGGAAGGAAACTGGGACTCAAATCAATGATTTGGACCAGGAGGAAGAAATAAACATTCAACCAGAACAGAATGAAGAAACAAGAATTCAAAAAAATGAGGAGAGGCTGAGGAACCTCCAGGACAACTTAAAACATCCCAACATCTGAATCATAGGGGTGCCAGAGGAGAAGAGGAAGAACAAGAAATTGAAAACTTATTTGAAAATATAATGAAGGAAAACTTCCCCAATCTGGCAAAGAAAATGGACTTCCAGGAAGTCCAGGAAGCTCAGAGTCCCAAAGAAGTTGGACCCAATGACGCACACACCAAGGCATATCATAATTACATTACCCAAGATTAAAGATAATGAGAGAATCTTAAAAGCAGCAAGAGAAAAGGAGACAGTTACCTACCAAGGAGTTCCCATAAGGCTATCAGCTGATTTCTCAAAAAAAACCTTGCAGGCAAGAAGGGGCTGGGAAGAAGTATTTGAAGTCATGAAAGGCAAAGACCTACATCCAAGATTACTCTATCCAGCAAAGCTATCATTTAGAATGGAAGGGCAGGTAAAGTGCTTCCCAGATAAGGTCAAGTTAAAGGAGTTCATTTATTTTTAATATGTTTATTGATCTGAGAGAGAGAGAAAGGGAGAGAGAGAGAAACTGATGTGAGAGAGAAACATTAATTGGTTGCCTCCCATATGCGCCCACCAAGGATCGAGCCTGCAACCTAGGTATGTGCCCTGACTGGGAATCAAACACCCAACCTTTTGGTGTGTGGGGTGATGCTCCAACCAACTGAGCCAAACAGGCCAGGGCTGTCTGTTTGTTTGTTTTTTTAAATGGTTTTATTTACTTATTTTTTAGAGAGAGGGAAAGGGCAGGGGAAAGAGAGGGAGAGAAACATCAATGTGTGGTTGCACCTCACCTGCCCCCAACTGGGGACCTGGCCTGCAACTCAGGCATGTGCCCTGACTGGGAATTGAACCAGTGACCCTTTGGCTCACAGGCTCATGCTCAATCCACCAAGCTACACCAACCAGGGCTGTTTTTTTTTTTTATTTTAACCATTTGCACATATTGATTTTATCATTTTCGTTCAAAGTTACAGCAATTCCTTCAGCACAAACTTACTGGAGAGTAAGAGGTTAAATTTGAGGCAGCATTTGTAAAAGCCCTTCACAAGTCCTTGAAGGTGAGAACTGCCTTCAGGTACCACAGCTGAGTTAAGTTGGAAGGGACAGCAGGAGTGAGTGATTTGGGGGCTGTGGTTGGGAAGCCTGACACCTGAAACCGGCTGTCTCCACATTAGAGGCCCTTTTCGGAAATCCCTGAGGCACTGGGCCTGGGTTAGTCAGTCTTTGGTGAGCAGAAGGTGGAGGGCAATGCCACAGAGGCCACCATCAGAGACCCCAACTAGTGCTTGTAATGTGCAAAGATGAGCATCCACGACCCAGAGGAAAGAGAAAAGTGGCACTGTCATCTCAGTCACAACCTTCTCTCCTCAAAAAGCAGTTTTCACTCCTCTTGAGACTAGTCCTTTTTAAGTTTTTCATTTTCCTTCACTTTTCAAAAAAATGACTCTAAGTTGGTCTGACATTTTTTTTAATGCTAAAACACAGTGCAGGCCACATAAGCGCGGCGTTCTTGCCTCTGCCTTAAGCTCTGTTTCTCATCTGGCTGCCGAAAGAAGTGGCTGTTACTCTGCCAGCAAACTGTCTCTGAGAAGAAAGGAATGGAAAATGTGAGGAAATTTCCTTCCAAAATCCCAAAGAATCCTCACCTCAGCATAACCAATGAGAATTCGCTGCACAACAAACCACACCAGAGGAAAGAAAAATGGGCCACAATTCCTCAGTGACTGATGCATCTGAATTTACAGCAAAATCTCTCTACCTAGTCTCCAAATTTGTTGTCATGGGGTGGGGGAGGGGGCCTCCTAAATGGAAATGAAGAGTGCATCTCATGGGCGAGGGTCTGAGGGAGAGAGAGAGGACTAGACACCCTGGAAACTGTGAGGAATTTGAAGACAAGGAGTTGAGACTGGACATGGTAAATTGTTCTCAACTTCCAAACCGTGACCAAACCTTCCCAGCCATGACCATCTCTTACTTGTCCCTACTCTCCCCCGTTCCCAGGCTGTCAGAGTTGCAGTCTTTGGGAACCCACAGGAGTTATAACACATATGAACCAGCAAAGCTTATCTCCTTGATTTTTTTTTAACCAGGCACCTGGGTGAGAGCCTTGTTATAAGAATGGGGCATAAAGCCCTGGCTGGTGCATCTCAATGAATTGAGCACAGGCCTATGAACCAAAAAGGGTTGTTGGTTCGATTCCCAGTCAGGGCACATGCCTGGGTCCCCAGTATGGGGCACTTGAGAGGCAACCACACATTGATGTTTCTCTCCCTCTCTTGCTCCTTCCCTTCCCTTCTCTCTAAAAATAAATAAAATCTTTTCAAAAAAGAATGGAACATAAGTAGGAGAACTTACCAGTAGGGACCTCCTGGTGAGGTGACGTTGGTCTCGGGTTTGGGATATACTAAGTGAAACAAATAGCAAGAAGAAAAATGGAGCTTCAGTGATGTGTTGCAGTAAATAAGTGCTAGGAAAACTAAGAACGAAGTAAAACGATTTGATTTATAGCTTATTTGGAAATAGGGTCATTGTAGATGTAATTAGTTAAAAGGAGGTCATACTGGAGGAGGATAGGCCTCTAATCTAATATGGTTTAGATCCTTATAAAAAGGGAGAATTTGGACACAGAGACATATGCACAGGAAGAACACCATACAAGATTGGCATCATGCTGCCACAGGCCAAGGAACTACGAGAAGCAAGGAGGGAGGTCTGAACAGCTCCTTCCCCAGCACCTTCACCAGGAGCACAGCTCTGCCGACTCCTTGATCTCAGACTTCCGGCTGACAGAACTGTGAGACAGAAATTTTTGGTTAAGCCACTGAGTTTGTGGCACTTTGTTACAGCAGCCCCAGTAAACTAATAAATACATATTGTACTATTATTACATTTCCACTTTATAGATGACAAAGCCAAAATGCAAGATCTCAAGATCACACAGCAAACTGCTGAGCTGGAATTGGAACTCAATCAAACCCTTTACCTTAACCTCTATATCAGGGGCGTCAAACTCATTTTCACCGAGGGCCACATCAGCCTTGTGGTCGCCTTCAAAGGGCCAAAATAATGTTAGGACTGTATAAATATAACTACTCCTTAACTGTTAAGGAGTTGAAGTTATATTCGGCCCTTTGAAGGCAACCGCAAGGCTGATATGGCCCTCGGTGAAAATGGGTTTGACACCCCTGCTCCATATTATGATAACAGAGGTGCTTAACTTCAGAGGATTGTCAAAGACCAAATGAGATAACTCATGTAAAACATTTACATAGTTCTGTGACTTGCACATATTAAGTGCTCAACAAATGCAGCTATTTTTGCTTATTATGCTTGCTCTATGTTCAGATTTGTACATTTAATATGCCTCATAAATTCTTCACTTTAGATATCATTAGCCCCTTGTTATAAAGAAACTAAGACCCAGAATTAGTGACTTGACTAGGATTTCAAAAACCAGTTCTGTCTTGCTCTAAAACCCATACTAAACAATTTCTATTTTTTAATTATCAATCTCCATCTAACCCTATTCCAGAAAAGAATTTTAATAAGTTTTTGTTGGAAAAATTTCAGTGAAGTTCGCTGCCTAAATCTTGATAATTCTCGTAGAGAATTACAGGGAGACAGGTTAAGATGGCTCCACCCTTGAGATGAATGGGTCTGGCAGTCCCTGAAGCTGCTTGAGTCTCTGCAGGTCTAAGGGTAGTTTATATGGATTAAAAGAAAACCAGAGCTGGCCAGAGGACCATACCAGAGGATAGAAAGTAAAACCCATTATGCCACTAAAAATAAACTGCCAGGACTGAGTAAGAAATAAATCCTTCCATTGTAGGGCTTGATGAAAAAGTCTTTAAATAAGGCCCAAAAAGGCACAAACAATAAAGAATAAAGGAAAAGATTAATAACTATGATGCAATTTAAATTTAAACCTTTTTAACAGAGTAAACTGTAACAAAGAGAAAAGCCTAGGAGATGCATTTGCAATGAATATACCCAACAAAAAACTGATATCCAGAACACGTTATTAAAACTTCTAAAAAATTAGTTTAAAAAAAAAGATAAACAGTCTAGTAGGCAAAACAGGGCCAGACTTTGAGGTCACTACCAGGACTCTAAGGTACAAGAAGGTTGGCAGTTTGTTACCCCAAAAATGTATGGGGTTACCCAAGTGGTAAGTGTGCCTACCCTTCGACCCAGCTACAGAAGCCCTAAGTGTGCCCAGGAGACATGAACCAGAATGTTCTCTGGAGTATTATATGCAACAGTGAAAAGTGAAAGCAACCTAGGTGAATGAATAAACGATGACATATTTATAAAAATGAGCTAGAGCTAGTAGTATAAATGTGGATAAATCTCATAACATAATATTAAGTGAGGTAAACAAATTATAGAAGGATACAGATGGTGTTATGCCATTTCTATAACATTTATAAACATACAAAATAGTTCTATGTATTGTTTAGAGCTAAAAGGTGAATGTAATAAATCTATGAACATATGCAGAGGCATTATGAACCCCAACCTCAGAACTAGAGAGGGGCAGGTAAGAGAGGCAGAGGAGGAGGAGGACACAGGAAGTTTCAAATGCACTTTTTTAATTTCCTCAGCTGCATGATGCATACATGGGTGTCCTTTAAATTATTCAGTAAACTTTTAGTAAGTCTGATATATTTCACAAACTATAATGAAAAAAATATTTCTACTAATAATCCTAGGGGAGTGAAATCATCCAGATGGTCAAATAAGTCCCATGCTTGTATCCCCCTCTCAACAATAATTTGGCATCCGTCTATAGACAAAAGTGCCTTTGCGGGAGATGTGAGCTCCAGCATCACATGCCAGGGGACTCAAGGGGAGTCTCATCCACCTGTGTGTTGTGTAGGAGACATAGAGACCTCAGTCTTAGCTGGGGACCTACAGTGGCCTTGTGAACCAGCTCAAGCCCCTCTAGCCACAGTCCAGGAGTCCCTGGAGAACACTGTCTTAGATAATTACCCACAAACAAGAGAGCTCTTGTGCAAATCCAGGAGTCCCATGGAGAAGTTCCAACACACTATTAGAGAAAAGAAATATATGCATTCAGAAACATTGAAAGATTGGTCAGTAAAGTGTGGAGGAGGTGACTCCTACTTCCAATGTGAAGACAGCAACACCAGACTTCAAAGAATATGAAAAATCAAGAAAAAACAACACCACCAAAGGATCACAATAATCTTCCAGGAACCAATGCCAAAGACATGAAAATCTGCATTTACTCAATAAAGATTTTTAAATATCTGTTTTAAGAAAACACAAAAATAAAATTCAACAAAATCAGGTGAACAATATACAAAATGAGAAATTTAACAAAGAGAAGTCATAAAAAGAATAGAAATTCTGGAGCTGATGAACACAATGAATTAAAATTTTTTAAAATGCAATAGAGAGCATCAACATCAGAATGGATCAAGCAGAAGAAAACATCTGTGAATTAGAAGTCAAGAACTTTGAAATTATCCAGAGGAGAACAAAAACAACAAAGGAATCTGTAAATATTTGGAGTCCCAGAAGAAGAAGAGATGAAGAAGGAAGTGGAAAACTTATGATTAAAAATAATAACTGAGCACTTCTCAAATCTGAGGAAAGATTTGGACATTCAAGTTCATTAAGTTAATAAGTCCCCAAACAAATTCAACATAAAGATATATTCTCCAAGACCCATTATTATAAAACTGAAAAAAAAATCAAAGACAGATATTATCCTAAAAGCAACAAGAGAAAAGAAGGTTGTAAGTTACAAGGGAACCCCCATTAGGCTATCAGCCAATTTCTCAGCAGAAACCCAAGAGTGGGAAAATACATTCAAAGTGCTAGCAGAAAAAAACTTCCAACCAAGAATACTCTATGTAGCAAAGTTGTCTTTCAGAAATGGAGAGATAAAACTTTCCCAGACAAGCAAAAGTTGAGGGAGTTCATCACCACAAGACCAAGCTTCAAGAAATGCAAAGGGGTTCTTCACGCTGAAATGAAAGTATGCAAATTAATAACATGAAAAAGTTCTCCAGCATAGATCACGTGACAGGTCACAAAACAAGTCTTTGCAAATTTAAGATTGAAATCATTCCATGTATGGTATGTGGATGGGAAAGTCTGACCACGACAGTATGAAACTAGAAATCAGTAACAGGAGAAAAACTGGAAAATTCACAAATATATGGATATTAAACAATATACTCCTGAACAGCCAATAGGTCAAAAAGCAATAAAACAGGAAATCAAAAACATCTTGAAACAAATGGAAACCACATAGCAGAACTTACAAGATGCAACAAAAGTATGGGTGGGGCACACAAGAGGCAACCGATCGATGTTTCTCTCCTCTTTTTCCCCTCCCTTCCCCTCTCTCTGAAAATAAATAAATAAAACCTTACAAAAGACAGATATCAAATAAACAATTTAACTTTACACCTCAAGGAACTAGAAAAGGGAGAGCAAACTAAGCCCAAAGATAGTAGAACAAAGGAAATAACAAAAATCAGAGCAGAAATAAATGAAAGAAATACCAGAAAAGCAATAGAAAAGATCAGTGGAAATAGGAGCTGATTTTTTTTTGAGAAGATAAACAAAACTGACAAACATTTAACAAGATTAACTAAGAAAAAAAGAGAAAATAAATAAAATCAGAAATGAAAGAGGAGACGTTACAACTGATATCACAGAAATGCAAAGGATGATAAGAAACCACTATGAAAAATTATACACCAACAAATTGGACAACCTAAAAGAAATGGATAAATTCCTAGAAACATATATTTTACCAAGACTGAATTATGAAGAGCTAGAGAATATGAACAGGCCAACCATGATTAAGGAGATTATATCAGTAACCAAAATCTCCCAACAAAGAAAAGCCCAGGCCCAGACGGTTTGCTGTGAATTCTACTAAACATTTTTTTTTACTTTTTTTTAAAATTTTTATTGTTATTCAATTACAGTTGTATGCCTTTTCTCCCCATCCCTCCACCCCACCCCAGCTGAACCCACCTCCCTCCCCCACCTCCACCCTCCCCCTTGGTTTGTCCATGTGTCCTTTATAGTAGTTCCTGTAATCCCCTCTTCCCACTGTCTCCGCCCCCTCCCCCCCCCCCCCCGCCCTGGCTATTGTTAGATTGTTCTTAACTTCAATGTCTCTGGTTATATTTTGTTTGCTTTTTTCTTCTATTGATTATGTTCCAGTTAAAGGTGGGATCATATGGTATTTGTCCCTCACCGCCTGGCTTATTTCGCTTAGCATAATGCTCTCCAGTTTCATCCATGCTGTTGCAAAGGGTATAAGCTCCTTCTTTCTCTCTGCTGCATAGAATTCCATTGTGTAAATATACCATAGTTTTTGGATCCACTCGTTTGCTGATGGGCACTTAGGTTGCTTCCAGTACTTGGCTATTGTAAATTGTGCTGACATTGGGGTGCACAGGCTCTTTTGGATTGGTGTTTCAGGGTTCTTAGGGTATAATCCCAGCAGCGGAATTGCTGGGTCAAAGGGCAGTTCCATTTTTAGTTTTCTGAGGAAATTCCATATTGTTTTCCACAGTGGCCTCACCAGTCTGCATTCCCACCAACAGTGCACTAGGGTTCCCTTTCTCCGCATCCTCTCCAACATTTGTTTGTGGATTTGTTTATGCTGGCCACTCTGACTGGTGTGAGATGGTACCTCATTGTGGTTTTAATTTGCATCTCTCTGATGGCTAGTGATGCTGAGCATCTTTTCATATGTCTCTGGGCCCTCTGTATGTCTTCCTTGGAGAAGTGTCTGTTCAAGTCCTTTGCCCACTTTTTAATTGGGTTGTTTGTCTTCCTAGAGTGGAGTCATGTGAGTTCTTTATATATTTTGGAGATCAGGCCCTTGTCTGAGGTATCATTGGCAAATGTGTTTTCCCATACTGTTGGTTCTCTTCTACTAAACATTTAAAAAAACAAATGCAAAAAGTTTTAATGAAATTATAAAACTAGAATACTGAATCTAACAATTCATTAAAAGGATTAAATACATGATCAAGTGTGATTTCACTTTGGAATGCAAGTATGGTTTAACATACAAAAATCAATAAATGATATACCAGGGTAATGGAAAAAAATTAAATGAAATTTTAAAAATGAAATGTGATACACCGCATGATGAAAACTCTCCACAGCCCTGGCTGGTGTGTCTCCATGGATTGAGTGCTGGCCTGTGAACCAAAGGGTCGCCAGTTTGATTCCCAGCCAGGGCACACGCCTGGGTTACGGGTCAGATCCCCAGTATCGGGTGCGTGAGAGACAACCACACAATAATGTTTCTCTCCCTCTCTTTCGCCCTCCCTTCCCCTCTCTAAAAATAAATAAATAAAAGCTTAAAAAAAAACCCTCTCAACAAATTAGGAATACAAAGAACATATCTCAACACAATAAAGGTCAGCCTACATTATTGAGATATAATTGACATATAACACTGTGTATGTTTAAGGTGTAAAATGTGATGATTTGATATACTTGTGTATTGTTAAATGTTTACCACAGGAGAAGAAATGGAAAATTCACAGATATATGGAGTCAAGCGTGAGCAAGTTAGAAGAGGCAAAGCTAACACTGATTCAGTATGCTGATGGTGGCTGGTCATCAGGCATGTCCACTGCCCAGGTTCTCTACTATGTATGCTTGAATTATACAATTATTCAATTGTTTAACTTCCTTTCTCATCTCATGACTCCACTCAAATTCCCCACTCACTCTCTCCCACTGTATGATCTTACAGGACTACTCACAGGAGCCCTAGGGGTCCAGTCTTTCCAGTTCTTTCCATTATGACATTAGAAAGACTATTTGGATGTCCTAAGCCGCCAAGTTGAGTGCTTGCATTCTTATCTGCATGATAACCCTAACGCTAGCTGGGGCAGTGTACAAGGCTGCGTACACATGCTGACCTTCAGTGGGTCAAAGCATGCAAGGACAAGATGTGGGCCTCCCGTTTTCTGTTTCCAAGGTCTGGCTTTTGGAGCTTGTTGTTGTTGTTGTTGTTGTTCTATGGGGGGACTTTTTTGAGGGGAAAGGGGGATGTTGGGGTTTGTTGGTTGTTTGGATGTTTGGTTGGTGCTTAGTGTTTTCCTTGGTTTGTCTAATTATTTTTGAATTTAAACATGTGTTGTATTATCAGTGTTCTCTCATTCTTTTTTCTGTATTATTCTTTCACTGTGGCTCCTACTTTCTCTTTTCATCTCTTTAATCATGCAAACATTCCTGTATTTATAGTCTTTTTCAGACTGTTTTTCTATGACCTCAAGTTCACGGTTATTGACTCTCCTGTTTATTGTGTCTGCAAATTCTTGTTCATGGTGGATCTTTCCACCAGGTGTTTCATATTTCTTACTGAAAACTCATCTTCCACTGAGCTTGATTTTTCAGTGGAACTCTCCTGTGACCAGAGTGATTTTCCATCTGCTTCTGAACGTATCCTAGCAGTAACACAACCAGGACCACTCTTCATGTGCACGTCTTAGCTCAGGGTATCCACAACTGATGGACAGTATACATTCAGTCTCCAAAGCCTCTCAAAGTGTGAGCTTGGGATTTTACTTTTTCAACTTTTTTTTTTTTTCACACCCAGAACCCAGACGGAGGCAAATGTCCGTGGCTTCTTCTTGATTTAATGACTAGATTTTTTTTTTCTCGTCCTCCTTTCATGGAGAGTTCAGCCCTGCAATTGCCCACCTTTTTGCTTTCTTGTCTATGCCCCTCTAGCATTGGCCCAAGGCCTTCACTCTCAACTCTGCATGGGCTGTATCCCAACCAAATGAGAGCACAGACTGACACACCCACACCCCTGGCTTGCTGCAGCGCCTCTCACCACTTCCTGCTGTTTTTCCACTCCCTCTTCAGTTCCAGCAACTAGATTAATTTGGTTTTCATTTAATCCTGCATTTCCACGTATTTGTAATAGGAAGACTTCTACATTATTCCACTCCTTCCAAGTTCCCCTTTTCCTTCACAGAGACCTTCAAAACCAACCGGGCCTTAAAACCTCTTACTGAAGCCAAAAGCAGATGCATGTGTGGTCTAGGGTAAATCCTACCTGCAGAAAGTATCCCCAGAACTTGGTCAGAAACTTTTGAGAAGAAGGGACTGGGCTTGTCTGATTACTAACTGGATAATTTCTGCTTAACAACCACCTTTCTGTTCTTGTGCTGAGATGAAATCGGAATGTTTCTTCCCTGCCAGTTTCAGTGGTGAGATCATCCTCACAAAGTCCTCAGGGAGATATTAAGTCAGGATTCTTTTACAACAGAAATGCATGTGGCATGCAAGACTTGATGGATTGTCTCTTTGAGAAACAGACCCAATGGGGGCTCTAGGTCAGTGGTGGTGTTATTATTGCGTTGGGAAGAAGGTTTCCCAGGTTTTTGTTTTTATTATTTTATTTTTATTTATTTTTAGAGAGAGGGGAAGGAAAGGGGAAAGAGAGGATCAGACACATCAACATGAGGGGTTGGTGCACCCCTCACTGGGGACCCAGCCACAACCCAGGCATGTGCCCTGACTGGGAATTGAACCAACGACCCTCCAGTTCACAGGCCAGCACTCAATCCACTGAGTCACACCAGCTGGGGCTGTTTTTATTTTTTAAAGAAAAATAGCATAAGCCTGGCAGTTTGGCCCTTTATTAAGAGAACACATACCTCCGGGGTCAGCAAGCGGAAGGGTCGCAGCTGAGTGCTCTGACAGTGTTTCACACTCTCTCTTTCGAACAGGGTCAGTGCGGGAAGGCGAGACGAAAGTCAGCAAGTATCTCAGGCAAGGAGAGCATGGAAAACGGAGCCCCGATTTAAAGTTCATGACAGAGACGACCCTTCCAGCATTCCAGGTGCTGGCTTTCTTCCACATAGGAAGTCCAGCAGGTGCCACGCTATGCACTTAGACTTGAGAATGATCAGCCCAGGACTAAATATGAAGAAATCTCTTCACAGATTTCCTGGCCTATAGACTTCCTGGTGTCTTCTTTCCATGATACACCCTTTACTCCTATTTTTCAAAGCTCAGTATCCTTCTTAGAACTGGCACCAAGAAAAAGTTTGAGTAATCTGCCACCCACACCTTAGTGTGAATTTTACCCAATGTATTAGCCATCCAGAAATATTGTCTCTTAAAAACTATAATCTCAGTGAGATAAAGGTTTGCCTGAAATTATATGGTGCAGAGGGAGAACTCAAACAAGACCCTCCAACTCCAAACCCCTACCTCTTTCCAAATCTCACTAATGTGCCCCCAAAAGAGTAGGCTGGAGCTTCTTCTCTAGGCTACCTGGCCCAGCCAGGCCTGTGATCTTGACATTTCTGTGCCTAAGGGCACAGCAGCTCTGGGCAGGCATGCGTAATGAACACGCCCAGGTTTTATTTCTACTACCTCAGCCTCTGAATCACATCCCCATCAGTCAGCTCAATTTGCTGGGATCAAAAAGGAAACAGGAATCATGAGAAAACTCATTTATTTTCTCTTAGGGTGCTCCACCTTATGGTGAAGTATCATGGAGAGCCATTAGCTAATTCCTTGTTGTGCCTTAGGGAGATTTCAGCATCCCGGAGAAATGACCAAAATAATTTTCCTAAAGCAATTTTATTCACATCAGTCCAAAGCCTAAACTCTTTTGAGGGTGTTTATCTCAGTAAGAGCCTCTTCTGTAAAGTTGCTCGAACACCATTCACAATTTCTGCTAAAGGGTGGGCCTGTGGGCCCATGTTTGTAACAAAAGGCTCCACGCCCTGGCACAGCTGACTGAGACCCAGATGGAGACCTGGCCCAAGAGAAACCAGCCCATTGGTTGGGTTGAGCCAGATTCTTCCTTTCAAACAAGAGGCCCAGGGGGTAAGATGGAGGCAGGTACTGGATCTGTAATTCCAGATCAGGCCAGAGTTGCGCCATGGTGAGCTGCACCAAACACAGGATGCAGACGGGCACCCATAGACCTGAGAAGGGGGATAGCACCCTCAACCTGAGGTCAGCCAGAGAGAGCAAAAAAGACTTTTGAGGACTCATGTTCTTCACCCTGCACCCCGGATACCATGTTGGAACAGAGGAGAGAGAGAGGAGAAATTCTGAAAGATAAGTAATTACCCCACAAAGCAAGAGACCTCACACTGGCAATGCACCTAGTGCTAAATGCTGTGGCAGAAGCAGTTGTGATGGGAGAGAGAATGGACAGGTGCTTAAAAGGTGGCCCATCTAGTGAGAGAAATTGGGGACCATAGAATATGACAGAGGCCTCTTGGCTGCTACCTCTTGTTTCATTTTTCTCCAGCCATTTCTGGATTCCCTCCTTATAGTAGCTTTCTCTAAACAGCTTCTTCCATCCCTCACTCCTTCACTTTCAGGTGGAGATCTGCCCCCTCTGCCAGTAAAGAGATCAAAATACCCAAGAGATCTGTCTATGCCCCTTACTCTTCCACCAATTCCTTTTTCTGTCACTCACCCATCCATGTTCCTTATCTGTTACCAAGGAAACACACCTCCTCCTTTACAGAGCTGAGCCTTCCATGTCTTGTGTTGATCCTAAGGCTTTGACCCCCTGGAACCCCTCCATCCATGATTCCCCTACTCTCCTGCATCTTCAATCTCTCCATCTCTGACAGCACCTTTCTGTCTGCTCATAAATGTGCTCCAACCCTTCAATGCCCTTCCTTAACCCCAGTATTCCCTCCAGCTACTGCCCTGCTTCCTTATTCTCTTCATAGCCAAGCTTTTTGAAGGAGTAGTCTAGCCTATACTTCCTCAAGTCTCATTTGGCCCTCAGCTCACTATGCCCATCATATTTGGGAAATGGCTCTGGGGAAACAAGGAGAGCTCTCAATTGCAAAATGTTATGTCCTGTCTCTCGTTCTCCTCTTACAACATTTAGCACTGTCGACCAATCCCTCCCTATTGGTCGGGGTCCAAACAGGATACAGATGGCACACACAAGCTTGTTTGCTTTTCCCAAACTATCTCACACCTCTATAAATAGTCCCTTTATTCACAGGGGATGCTGCAGTAGACTGGAGCCGGTAGCAGAGAGATGAGTTACCAGAACAGAGCGAGCTATGTGGAGAGGGTCACTCGACAGGAGTGGGGTTCTGTGGTGGAAGGTAAGAGCCAGGGAAATACACTCCCCAACTCATTCTGCTCTACCTTCCAACCTCCAGCCAGTGCTCCCCATTGGCTCAAACCCAGAGTCCCAAAGGGAAGAAAGCCCATCGCTGCGGTGTGAGAGGCACTCCTCCCGGGGCTCAGGGCACAGTGAGAAGAATGGGGGTATAGGATCTGGACTTAGAAAGACCCAGTACCCCCCTCCTCCTCCTGACTTCTCACGTGGTTTCTGTCACCCCCACCCTCTGGTTGTTCCTTTAATGTTCTAACCGTGCCTTGTCAGGCTCCTCACTGCTCTGTCTTCTTAATGTCTTGTCCTAGACCCTACTTCCTATGCTCTTTTTTCCCTTCAGAAACTCTCTCTCTCTCCTCTTCTTTAGCAATTTCATTTCCCCCGAGGCATCCACTACAACTTCCTAGATAGTGAGAAGCAGGTCTGCATGTTCAGCTCTGACTCTCAATGCCGCTTGCTGACCCCCTGTTGAAATCTAATGCCACTAGTTGTCACCACACAATTTCCCACGAGGCAAATTTGAGCACCTCAAATGCAGCATACCGCAAATAAAATTCATTCTCTTCTCCCCTGAACTCTCGTCCGTGTTCCCCTCTTCTTTCACCACAGGTACCTTTGACCTCTTTAGTTCCTTCACAGCCTTGCTACTCGAAGGGTGGTCCAAACCCTGCAGTCTGGGCACCCAGGGAGCACACTGGAAATACAGAATCTCAGGCCTCGCCCAGCCCTACGGATCCCAACCTACAGGCAATAGGATCCCCAGGTGGCCCATGTACACAGTACAGTTTCGAAGTGCTAGTTTACAGCATATATCACATTCCTCCTTCCATTTAACATGGTGTTCACATGAACCAGACCTAGAGGGTTAACATTAAAACGGAAGTAAGCTCTGCCGCAAACAGGGCCCCTGCAGAACTCCCCTCTACCTCCCATTCACCTTGTCCCGGTGGAGCTGCCCTAAGGAGGACAGTGCTTACAGACTCCTTATTGTTTTAAGAAATCCTTACCTTTCTTCCTGTCTACATTCTTGGAGGGCTCTGAAAGGCACCAAGATTACCCTTTTTGTTTATTAGAAAAGAGAGAGAGCAAGAGCACAAGAGACAATTCGAGTTACTTAAAACGAGAAGCCCGTCTATTTGAAAAAGTCCCACCGACGTTTGCCGTGGACACCACATAGAATACCTGACACCCAGCTCAATCTTGTTGGGATTCTTATCTCTCTGTGCCTGTTTCCTCATCTATAAAAAGGGGAGATAATGGTAACTGCATTATAACATTTCTGTAAGCATTAAAAATGGTAGAATATGCCTTCTAAATGGGTGGTGATCAAATATTCATAAGTGAAGAGAGGAAGTTACTTAACACACCAGAGCCTCAGTTTACCTGATGCACAGTGAGGAATAATACTGTACTGAGTTCACTACATGTAGGTTCCCCAGCTTGTCTATTGTACCCTCCCCCTGTCCCCACCAGGCTCAAACACATGCACTGACATGCATGCACGCCCACATCCACACACACGCAGGCCTATGCATTCACACACATGCACTGACATGCATGCACTCCCACATCCACACGCACGCAGGCCTATGCATTCACACACATGCACTGACATGCATGCACGCCCACATCCACATGCACACAGGCCTATGCACTCACACACATGCGCTCAGGCACATGTGGACCCCATACACTCTCTCTCTCTCACACACACACACAGACATACACGGGCACACACACAAAACAGCCTTAGGAACTCTGGCCGCTTTCCCTTAATGTCTCCTGCATGGCCTCCTGCTCTCCGGTTCGCTCACCAGGGGGACCACAGAGCCCCTGCAGGCCTACCCACTCGCCCCCAGCCCCTCCAGCCCCCTCCACACCAGGCACAGTGATTGTTTGAAAGTACAAGCCTGAGTGTTACTCTTGCTTTAAACCCTCGCACCGCAGCCAGGCAAACTCACTCCACATCCCTGACCACACAGAGCACTCACACCCCTCTGGGCCTTTCCATATGGGTATTGGAAATCTTCTCCAAGTAACTAATTCTTACTTGTCAAGATTCAGCTTCAGCATGGCTTCCTCTGGCTTCCTCTGATGCCCCCCACCTGCGGTGGCCCCTCTTCGAGGCTCTGGGCACCCACGGCAAGGGATGCAGAGCTCTGGGTCATTCTCTCCTCCTCCCCCTATGCTGCCAGAGCTCCTCCAGGGCCAGGACCTGCCATGCCTGTCTGTGTTTTCAGTGCCCACCACCCCAAAGTCTGGAGTCCAGGGTGTGCTCAGGAAACACTGGTTATAGGAGAATGTGAGCAATACTACTCCCTCACCCCAGCTTACCCCCAGAATCCATTGTAGTCATCGAATCCCCAGCGCTCACAGGAAACACAGTCCCACCAGAAGGACCACACTTCCTCCCGTTCCCAGTGGCAAACCAAGGCGCCAGGAAACTTTTGGCCTTGTCCTTTGAGTTGGAGCCACAAAGCCAAAGACAAAATCCACAGTGTGATCATTGCAAGAGGCCAGCTCCTCTGTCTGCACCACCCCATCCAGACCCCTTGTCCAGCACCTGGGCTGTACCTCTGCCAGCAGGCGTTCAAGCAATGGCCAAGCTCCTCCCTGCAGCTCTCACACATTTTCCCTTTACTTCCTTCAAAGCAGAGAAGCAACTACCTTTCCAAAAGGTAGGAACATTGGGGAGGAGGAGTTTGCTTGCCCCAAAATAAAGATCCAGATTCCCTTTCCCCAGTTGGAGAGGTTCTTCTACCCCAGTCATCACCACACAGGTAGCACGGCCCCAGCAGCCCCACGGGCTCGAGTTGGACGAGGCGGCCTGTGAGCACCAGCATCACAGGGACCTGCGCGTGAAATGGACGAGGATGCGTGAAATGAGCTGAGGGGGGATGTGAGTGCAAACAAGTTCTGTCCACGCAACTGCTGCCTACAGAAAGAGGTTGCAGTCCTCTCCATCACCCTCCTCTGCGTCACAGGCTTCTACTCTGCAAATGCCACGGACACCAGCCTCAACTGCACATTGATTTAGAGAAAGCCCGCCAGGGATAGGTACTGTGCAGGGAGACTGGGGAGGTGCTATGGTACATTTAAAGGAATTGGGCAACAGTTCTTGCCCTGGAGAAACTTACATCTTATTGGAGGCAAGGCACAAAGCCCACACGAGGTGAATAAAGAACCCCATGAGGCAGGATGTGGCTGGAAGCTAAACTGGTAGCACAGATGTTAGCTGCTCTAAAACTTCTGAGAAGAAAGGGAAAGAGCTGCGTGGACAGAAACAGGAAGGTTTGGGAAGGGGCACCTGGAAGGCTGAATGGGCGAGGTAGGGAGGCCATTTCAAATGGGGAGCGCCACATGCCAAGGCATAGGGTGTGATTGGTTGTGGTGTGTCTGTAGCAAAGACATGGATTTCTGCTTGTTAATTGGTTATGGCTCATTATGACTAATGATTCACTTTGAAATCAGCCCTGCCAAGGCTCCATGTGGCCTAGGAGCCTGGCTGGGTTAAGTCATCTTTCTTGTGCAGCCCATGTAAACAAACCACAGGGCAAAGCCAGACCACAGGGAACTAGTCAGACCAGGAGAGGAAAGGCAGCCTTGAGAACCGGCGCTCTCTTTCCACCTTCAAAGTTCAAGGAGGAAACCGGGCCCTTCAATCTGTCTGCAACTTCACCATCTGTGCTTAAAATCACAGAAATTGACACTAGTGGAAAAGATGGGCACAGAGAAGTTGGGAGAACTACTCAAAAATTTCTCAGCAAATTTATCCACCTCTTAACCTTTGATTGAATTGACTAACTGATTGAAGTTCCCTGCAAGATGAAATATCCCAAGCGCAAAGAGCACACTGTGGTAGGGGGCTCTACAAGGACTCCCAGTGACCCCCACCTCTTGGGGTTCATGCTCTGGTGCAGCCCCTCCCCTTGAGTGTGCTCTGGACTTAGTGACATACTTCAAATTAGAATATAGTCAAAAAGCAATGGGATGGCACTTCCGAGATTAGACTATAAGACTGACTTCCTTCTTGCATCTCTCTCTCTCTGGGTCCTCTAGATCAGCGATTTTCAACAGGTGTGTTACAAAAAAATATCCCTTAGAAATGACACATTTAATGGCTACGCTCAATTCTCCACCTAGAAGAGCCACCACCCCACGGGGCTTGAGTGTTGCAGTCACTTAGACATGTTGCCAGGGCCCTGGACGGCACAGAGCCCATGGACCACTCCGAGCAGGCCTGGGGCAGTTTCACTTCTCTCCTCCCACCCCTGTGTGCTCGCAGGCCTGCTAAGTCCTTGGGTAGCCTGTGTAATTTTCACCACAGCAGGCCCTATGAAGTGAGGTGAGTTTTGTTACACATCATCATCAGTGCCCAAATTTATTATCTGAAGTTTTCCATCTGCATGCGTAGAAACTTATGGGTGGTGAAACGGTTTAAATTGTGTAAGATTTATTTCATTTAAACAGTTTGGTTTTGAACTTTTGACAAGTTTGTTCACAAATAATTTCAACTAATACCTGTATTTTATTTTGACTGGTGTTTGCTTTTTCTTTTCTTTTTTTTTTTTAATTTTTTAGGCAATAGCATTCCATCTAAGATGGACAAGTTTCTAATTTTAAAAAAAGAAACTCATAAGTGACCAAGATGGAGGCACAGATAGATATACTTTGTTTCCTCACACAACCAAAAGAAAGACAACAAATTTAAAAACAAAAAGTAACCACAACTGCCAGAAAATTGAACTGTATGGAAGTCCAACAACCAAGGAGTTAAGAAGAAACATTCATCCAGACCATTAGGAGGGGCAGAGATGCACAACCAGGGTGGAGAGGACTCGCAGCAAGGTGGCGGATGGCAAACAAGGAGCTCCCACGTTTGCATGCAGATGAACCAGGAGGAACAGCTGGGGAATGAGACATACCATGCAACCCAGCATTCCAGCACAGGGAAATAAAGCCTCAGAACCTCTGACTGAAAAACCTGTGGTGGTTGTGGTAGCAGGAAACTCCCAGCCTCACAGGAGAGCTCATTGGAGAGACCCACAGGGTCCTAGAACATACACAAAACCACCCACCTGGGAACCAGCACCAGGAAGGCCCAATTTGCTTGTGAGTGGTGGGAGAAGTGACTGAAAGCCTGCTGAGAGCTGAGCACACAGCATTGTTTCCTCTCTGACCCCTCCCCCAAACACAGTGCCACATTGCAGTGACGTGGGTTGCTCTGCCCTGGCGAATACCTAAGGCTCCCCCCCCCTACTACGTACCATGCTCGGTGAGACAAAAAAATATAGCCCAAATGAAAGAACGGATCAGAGCTCCAAAAACAGAACTAAGCGATTAAGAGATAGCCAACCTATCAGATACACAGTTTAAAACACTGGTAATCAAGATGCTCACAGAGATGGTTGAGTATGGTCACAAAATAAAAGAAGAAGTAAAGGCTATGCAAAGTGAATTAAAGGAAAATGTACAGGGAGCCAACAGTGACAAGAAGGAAATTGGGACTCAAATAAACAATTTGGACCAGAAGGAAGAAATAAACATTCAACCAGAACAGAATGAAGAAACAAGAATTCAAAAAAATGAGGAGAGGTTTAGGAACCTTCCAGACAACTTTAAAAGTTCCAACATTGGAATCATAGGGGTGACAGAAGGAGAAGAGAAAGAACAAGAAATGGAAAACTTATTTGAAAAAATAATGAAGGAAAACTTCCCCAATCTGGCAAAGGAAATAGACTTCCAGGAAGTCCAGGAAGCTCAGAGAGTCCCAAAGAAGCTGGACCCAAGGAGGAACACACCAAGGCACATCATAATTACATTCCCCAAGATTAAACAGAAGGAGAGAATCTTAGAAGCAGCAAGAGAAAAGGAGACAGTTACCTACAAAGGAGTTCCAATAAGACTGTCAGCTGATTTCTCCAAAGAGACCTTACAGGCAAGAAGGGGCTGGAAAGAAGTATTCAAAGTCATGAAAGGCAAGGACCTACATCCAAGATTAGTCTATCCAGCAGATCTGTCATTTAGAATGGAAGGGCAGATAAAGTGCTTCCTAGATAAGGTCAAGTTAAAGGAGTTCATCATCACCACGCCCTTATTATATGAAATGTTAAAGGGACTTATCTAAGAAAAAGAAGATGATGAAAACTATGAATGGTAAAATGACAACAAACTCACAACTATCAACAACTGAACCTAAAACAAACAAACAAATAAAACAAAAAACAAACTAAGCAAACAACTAGAACAGGAATAGAATCATAGAAATGGAGATCACAAGGAGGGTTATCAGCAGGGAGGGGGTGGGAGTAGAAAGTGGGGAAAGGGAATAAGCAGCATAAATGGTAGGTAGAAAATAGACAGGGAGAGGTTAAGAATAGTATGGGAAATGGAGAAGCCAAAGAACTTACATGTACAACCCAGGGACATGAACTAAGGTAGGGGAATGCTGATGGGAGGGGGAGGTGCTGGATGGAAGGGGATAAAGGAAAGGAAAAAATGGGACAACTGTAATAACATAATAAATAAAATAGATTTAAAAAATAAATAAATTCCCACCAAAAAAAAAAAAAAGAAAGAAAGAAACTCAGAAGACAGCAAACAAAGTGATACCAGGACATGGAGTGCTGCTTTGCCCAGCACATCAGCAGGGACACCTCGTCCAGTGCCTTCACTGGCTCTGGCTCTTCTAACGCTAAATTAAAAACTATTGTTCACCATTAGCATGAATATTACCTGTCATTCGGCTTTATAGCCAGTGAGAAAATCCACCACGTTCCCACAAGGGTAGTTTGTGGTGAAAAATTAGCAAACCAAGCTATGGGTCCAAGTAAATTAAAAGGACATTTGCAATCTAAACATTCTCACTCGTGCAAAGACTGGCCGAATATTGTAAAAGACTTGTACTGGATGAGACTAATCAAGCAAAAAGATGGACTGAATTTGTAATGGTATCAGAAAAAGCTTAGAAGCAAGTTACGCAATTGCAGACATTGCTGCCAAAAAACAGAAATCTCACACAATTACAGAATCTGTAATTTTACCAGCATGCTATAAAATTATAAAAATCATGTTTGGCAAAGAATAGGAAGAGGAGGTCTTGAAAATCCCAATGTCAGATGACACCATTTGTCAACGTATTCAGAATCTGTCCCAAGAAGTTGAATTGCAAGCGATACCTCACGTTAAAGAAGTAACCTTTGCCATTTAACTGGGAGAATCAACTGGTGTCCCTGGCAAAGCTCCACTTCCAGCATTCAGCAGGTTTATTTATAAAGATTATAGAACAGTTTCTATTTTGTCAACCACTCCTAAAACCAATGAAGGACCAAGATATTTTTGATGTTGTTGTTAATTACTTAAATTGTCATAACTTGTCTTGGGAATTCCTGCATCAGTATTTGTACAGAAGGTGCCCGCTCTATGTCAGTAAGTGTAAAAGGATTTGTTACAATGGCTCAAAAACAAAATCGTGGAATTATTTTTACTCCTTGTTTTCTCCACAGAGAAGTATTAGTGCCAAAATCACTGGTACCTGAAAAAATTATTGACTAGATGAGACTGTCACAATTGGCCACTGTATGGCAAGCAGGTCGTTCCAGCCCGGACCGTGTGCAGCACTGCGTTCCTCAGCGGAGGGTCTCCCACGCGGCACTGCGTTCCTCAGCGGAGGGTCTCCCTCGCAGCTGTCGTTGCGGACAGAAGTTAGGTGGTCCTCTCGTGGTCGAGCTCTATCAAGATTTTATGAACTAAAAGGGGAAGTTTAAGCTTTTTGACATCTCAACAGTCTGAGTTAGCTGATTTTCTCGGTGATGAGCTTTGGTGCCCTAAGGATGCATTTCTTGCTGATTTGCTTCAATCTTTGAACATACTTAATAAAAGTATGCAAAGAGATGGTAAAAATATTCTCACTTGCACTGACAAAATTAATGATTTCAAAGAAAAACGAGTGCTCTGGGAGGAAAGAATCAGAAAAGAAAAAGCAGCAGAGACGATGGACTGAACAAGAAGGAGCAAACAGGACGGAAATGCTGCACGTCCAATTTTACCGGCTTTGAGATTACTTGGAAATATTGAGAAATATTTCCCCTCACCTGACTTATCATCTTTGGGTTGGATAAGAGATCCATTTGTCTAAAGTGCGTGCCAATTGTCAAACTTAAGATTTCAGTAGAGGATGAGTTACCAGAGATAAACGTTCGAGAACAGATACTGCTTCACTTTGGCCATCTCTTAAAAGCGCATTTCCCAGCATTACAGAAAAAGGCGCCGCTTCCTTTCTCCACGGCACATTTGTGCAAGCCCAGCTTTTCTGCGATGAATAATATTAAGAGCAAAAATAGATCACGGCTAGAAACCCTGGAAGATTTAAGGGTATGACTGTCCAAATTTTGACTTTGCTCAAAAGACCTTCTAAAACAATGTCAAGTTCAGATAATTCATTACATATTAAATGCAAGTAGAGGAAAATAAATAAAAACTGTTTTAAATAATTTGAAGCATTATTTTATATTACAAAGTATCATAAATACGTTTTTTTTAAAAAGTCACTTTGGAGCAAAAAAGGATAATTACTATTATCATTATTCTTTTTTGGTAAATCAATCAAAATTATACCATTTTTTTTTCAGATTGGCGAAAAATGTATGTTTTGGTGTGCTGCAGAATTTTAGTAATTCCTTTGTTTGTGCCATGAAACGAAAAGGTTGAGCGTTGCTGCTCTGGACGAGGGCTCTGATGAAGCCAGCAGCCGTGTCGTGAACCCCCTGCAGAGAGGTCCACGTGGCGGGGGACTGAGGGTGGCCCCTGGCTACCAGCCACAGAGGAGCCGAAGTGCACGACCCAGTGCACTTGGGAGAGAATGCTGCCCAGCTGAGCCTACGGTAACTGTGTCCCTGCTGAGACCTCGACTGCAGCTTGTGAGAGCCTGCACCAGAGAGGCAAAGCCAGTCCAGACCCACAGAAACCGTGAACTAATAAATATCGTTGTAGTGAGCCACTGCATTTTGGGACCCAGTCAAGCCGTTCCCTGACACCCAGCAAGAGACAACAAATACATTCTCCGGTCAGGCTCTCCGGGGTAATAAATCAGATCCTCTACGCGCAGCCGATGCCCATGCCTGGCACACCCAGAAATGTCCCCCGAATCTAAATCTTTTCCTCCATCCTCACTGCTAATTAGCACGTCTCCCAGTGAGTGCAGTGCGCAGTTTTCAGGTTGCTATGCTTGAGAATTACTTTAATTTGTGTGTGCAGAAGTGCCGAGGGAAGCAGAAACTTTTCCATTCTGCCAGTCTCTTTCCTCTGCAGGCAGACTCTGCACGGCCCTTTGGAGATGGTGTCTGCTCATGCGTGTCAGTGGACCACCAGTCTGCAGAGAGTAGGCCCCCACAGTCTCAGGCTGGGGTATCAGTCAACATATTTAATAACAGGTGTGGGCATGAGCACTGACCAGGGGGCGGATCCATCACAGGCGAGGTAGGCCCCTGGTCCTGAGGCAGGAGCGTGCGCGCGAACCACTGGGAGGCTTGACAAGGCTGTCCTTTCTCTGAGGTCCTGGGCCACGCAGTGTTCTGGAAAAGGAAGTGCTGTGTGCCAAAGGCGAGTCTAGGCACTTATCCCAAACCTGGCAACATGGGCAGGGTGGTATTCACTGAGGATCAAATCAGGAAAAGACAACAAGGCCCCAAAGAGGAACTCACTAGGAGGAAAGGGGAAGTTGTTTCCTTGCTTGCTTGCTGGAGCGGAGGTGATCTGGACTGGCCTGCAGGAGCCAAGGGTTAGAAAGGGGCTGGTTCCCTGGCCTGTGGCGGAGGCTGGAAGGGCTCCAGAGCCTCCTGCCCTGGCGCCGTGGGAAGCTTTGCTGGCCAGTGACTAAGCTTGTGAATGCAATCTTAGAGGACTAAAACTTAGAGCTCCGTGTGGAACTTCCTGAGTTCAGCTCTGAGCTTAGCGTGTTGGAGATGACATAGCCCAATTAAAACGTTCAGCACCTGAATCAGTAGGTCTTGAAGTCATGGGCACTCAAAACTGAAGATATGGATTTTTTTATTATTGTAAGATATACATAACACAAAATTCAGCATTTTAACCATTTCAAAGCGAACAGTCAGTAGCATTAAATAGTTTCACATTGTTGTAGAACCATCCCCATAACCTATTCATCCCCAGAACTCTTCTCATCCTGCAAAGCTGAAACTCCATACCCATTGAACGGTAATGCCCCTCCCCCCAGCCCTTGGTAACGTCAATTCTACTTCCCGTCTTTATAAATTCGCCTATTCTAGGACCCTCGTGTAAGCAGAGTCATGAAGTGTTTGTCCTATTGTGTCTGCTTCCTTCACTCCACACAATGTCTTCAAGGTTCATCCACGTTGCAGCAAGTCTCAATTTCTCTCCTTTGTAATGTTTATGCTGTTCCACTTACACCTACACCACGTCTTGTTCATTCATCTGTCAGTGGACACTGGTGTTGCTCCACCCTCTTTGGCTAACGTGAATGATGCTGCCATGAACAGCAAATACCCATTTGAGTGCTGTTTTCAACTCCGCCGGGTGTGTGCCTAGGCACGGAATTGCTGGGTCATGTGGCAACACCGTATTTAATTTTTTAAGGAACTGCCATGCGCTTTCCCACAACAGCTGCTCCATTTTGCATTTCTACCAGCAGTGCACAAGGGTTCCAATTTCTCCACATCCTCACCAACACTTCTTTTCGTTCATTTGTTTTCATCATATTCATCTTCATGGGTGTGAGGTGGTATCTCATTGTGGTTTACTTTGCATCTCCCTGGTGATTAGTGATGCTTGGGATTGTTGCATGTGCTTATTGGTCAACTCTATAGCAGACATGGGTGTTTGAATTGTCAGCAAATAGGTGGGTGCTAAAGTCATGGGTGGTCCCTGCTGCTGCGTTCCCATCCAGCATTCATCTTCTTTCTTACTGATACTCCCAGTTGTGTCCAGGTCTGCTTGTGCCCAGCCAGATCACTTGCTTCCCCCCACACCCTTGTAGCTAGGGGAGAGGAGGTGAGTCCTTGTCTGAGACAGGAGTGCTGGGTGCAGCGGGCACTCTTGAGACAGCTTTTATAAACTGTAACAGTCTTGGTCAGCATCTCCTTTTGGCTTTGCTTCTTTCCGTTCTCCTTCCTGCCTGGAATGTGGTGCTTGAAGGTGTGGCAGCCATCGCGTACCCCAGGGAAAAGAACCGCACGCTAACACTGGCAGAGGAGCCCAGTCCACCTTGGACACACAGCCTGCCCCCAAACTCTGTTACGTGAGGAAGATGAGCCTCTTGCCTGTATCAGCCACCACCTGTTGGGTTTCTGTTACATGTAGCCTAACTGACTTCTCATAGGAAAGGGTCTACTCAGGTGAGTGAGTAGAGAAGAGAGAGTCCTGTGCTGGGAAATGCTGAGGGATTGTAGGAAGCAGCAGAGGAATCATTCAGGGGTTGACTAGGAATGACTAAGTGAGTGGGGAAAACATGAACTAATGACAGCAAATGAATGGAGGAAAGACAGCATTCAAGAGAGGACGTCGATGCACTAGAAGCTGAAGAAACACCCAGTGTGGGAATGTAACCACGTAGGAACTCCATTTCTTTGACGTGACCCTTTCTCGTTTCTATCCGTCCACTCCCTTCCTTAGTCATGGAGCCTTTAGGACATCAGATTCTCGTCAGCATCAAACTGTCTCAAGAACAAAGCTTCAGGTCTGCTGACCACAGAGACAGAGTTTTGGTCAAGCCTAAGACAACATCTGGACTTCGGTTGTGTTTCAGCCCCAGGCCCACAAAGGCAAGCAGACCCTACTGACCGAGCACTCGTGAAACCAGACCAAACACCACCATGGCTGACTTCGGGCCCTGACACAACAGTCAGCTACGCCCTGCCCCAGCCCCAACCAATCAGCAGAGCCCACAACCCTAACTCCTGTAGCCACCATGATTAACGACTTTTCTGCTTGATAACCCATCCCCTGGGAGCTATCTAGGAGCCAGGTTTTTTAGCACTAGCTTACCTGTGACTTCAGGCTTGGCACCATTTCCTCAACTAATAAACCCCTACTTTCTTGGCAGCAAACGCTTCTTTGCATTTCATTGGGCTTTGATGCACACAGACAAACACACCACCCCTTTAGTCCAGTAAGAGGAAGCACTGAAAAGCATGAATTCAACAAAAACGGGACCACGGGTCTCAGAGCAGTGCTGGGGGAGAACCATATTGCCTGGGGTGAGGGGTGAATAGGACTGAAGAAGGAGGAAGAGTGTGAGAGAGGGGGAAAAGATTCAATACTAATAAGGAGAGTAGAAATCTGAAGATGAGAAACACTTGAAAAGCTGGTGGCTGGAAGCAGAAGAGAGGGAGAGGCTGACAATTCGAAGACAGGATATCATGCTATCTCCCCCTTTCGGTAAATAACAGAAGCCTCCAGCTTTAACTGGGCCTTTGGTCGCCTGGATACGGCCTGTTTCCCAGCCTCTCCCCCCACAGTTCAGTTCAGTCGTATGACTTATTTCAGCCAGTGCTGTATCAGCAAAAGTTAGGCGTGAAACTTCTGAATTATTTCCTTATAGACACTTGCTATGGACACATTCTCTCCCATCCTGCTGGGAAATTGCAGCAGCTACTTTGGACCCAGAGAAGGATGCCATCGACAGAGGCTGGCAGAACCAGCTCACCACGCTGGGCTCCTGGATGACCTCGTAGCACGGAGCCCTCTACCCGTCCAAACATCCCACCTGCCGTTGGACCAGGATGTGAAGGAGCAAAAACTCTCCTCTCTGCTGACAAAAGAGTTTTCACCTAAGACCAAAGTCTTGTACGAGTTTATGTGAGCCAAACGGACAATTGCTGGGAAACAGTATCTCAGTGGATTGAAATACTGCTCCAGAGAACAGCAGATTTGCAGCTTATTTTATGCTCTGGAATCAAAGGAAGAACTGTCAGGGAGTTGCATGAAATTCCTTCGGGAGGCGGGGGAAAGCAAGGCGTGGAAATCCCTGGCACTGGAGAGACAGGTCCTGTCTCACATCGGTGGGTGCGGGACAGTTTCCGCTTCCAGCACACAGAGATGGCCCCTGGGCGACAAGATAACATGCCATCTTGTGCTCTGGTGAGGCAGCTGTGTCTTCAGGGGGTCTGGAACATTATCACTCTGCCATTTCAAAGGTATGTTATCTTAGATGCACCAAGACAATAGACAATTTCAAAGTTAAAGCTTGGCTTTTGTCAAGGAAGCTACAGGCCTAAAACATGAGTACCCACTGTGACCACCATTAGTTAGCAATTTTTACGTGTGGTTGCTTCCGTCTCTGGAATGTAAGGCCCACCGTGCAGGCCTCCCTTGAACTATTAAGGTTTAGCATGTGGCCCCTTTTTTGTGCACGTATCTTATATAAGACACAACGCACCAGACAATCTTTGTTGCAGCGGCCCCACTTACTAGGGCACATGGGGCAGAAGGGCGGTGCTGAAAAGCCGTAAGTCTAGGAGTTAAATAAGGTCATGTGTACATAGGCTTAGGGTTATGAATTTAAATGTGTTCAGTTCAAAGGTTGCCTTTGATTCTGAGATTACATCCTTCCTAAGTACTTTTATATTCAAATGTACTTCCTCTTAGGCAGATAAAAGGTGCTTAAGGTTTCGTGGGGCCCAGGTTAGGAGGAGGGGATTGAGTGGGAGGAAGCATGAGAAAACTTTTAGGATGAGGAAGTCATTCCACCTCTTGATTATGGATGAGTACACAATTATTTAGAATTATCAAATTCCTCAAATTTAAAATGGATGAATTATAGTTGATGTAAATAATACTGATTTAAAAATAATTAAAATGAAAAAAGTGTTCCTTCTTTTATAAAAATAATGAGAGTGAAAGTGGGTTATCATTTTTCAATAACTATTTTATAAAATAAAAATGTGGCAACCTTATGTAAATTAAGGGAGTTTTCCAAAGTTTTCAGGGCTGAGAAATTGACAAGTCTGAGAGCCCATGTTTTAGTTCCCTATAGCTGTGTAATTACTTCAAAATTTAGCAGATTAAAACAATAAACATTTATCATCTCAGAGTGCCTGTGAGTCAGGAATCTGGATGGGCTTAGCGGGGTCTTCTGGCCCAGGGTTTCCTGTGAGGTTGCCCACGAGGCACTGGTAGGGGCTGTGGGCTCATCTGAAGACTCAAGTGGGGGAGGACTCGCTTCCCGGCGCACTCACGTCGTTCTTGGCAGGATTCAGCTCCTCACCAGCTGCTCGACAGAGGACATCAGCTCTTTGCTGGCTGTTGGCCCGAGGCCTCCCTCAGTTCCTTGCTTCATGGGCCTCCTGCAGGGCAGCTCACGACGTGGTGGCCAGCTTCCAGCAGAACAAGCAAGTGAAGAAGCAAGAGAGGCTCAGCCAGACAGAACCAGAGTCTTTTTAGAGGCTGCCTTCCACAGCCACCAACCTGAATGGGAGGGGCCAGCCTTCTCCAGTGTAATGGGAGGGAAGGGGGAGGGGCCGGGAGCGACCACTTCCCCCTGCACGATGTTGACAGAAGCTGGGGGAAACAGGCAGCTGGTTTCATTTTCTCCCCTAGTCAGGGCAGCTGCCAAGAATGGAGGGCAGGTGGTAGGGCAGGAGGTTTGAGGGGGATGAAGAGCGATACTCCAAGGCTGCAAGCAGCTTGCTTCCTTAACGAGGAGTGAATACTTAAATCCATCCCCAAGGCAGATTCGCCCTTTTCTAAGAACACCACCTTGAGTGCAGCAAATGCCTCATGTGATCCCCGCCCGGACCTGCATGGTCACTAGGAACCCGAACGTGCACCCTCTGGGCAGACAGGAGCTGCGCCTGAGGCTGGGGGGCTGACTCTCCGCATCCTGCCTGCACCCACAAGGGCTAGCGTGCAGCCTGTGCGTCGCGGCTCTGTGACACCCATCTTGCCGGCCAGAGGGAAGGGCTGCCCTGCCTGTGGGGCTGCTGGCGCTCCCGGGAAGTAGATGAACACCCCCCAGGCAGAGGTCCTAGGCAAGGCAGGTCACGGCATAGGAAATGAGAGGATCTAAACCCAGGCTGCAGGGGGAAAGGCATTTCCTCTTCTCTCTGGGCCTGGGGACAAAGTAAAGTCTGTCCCAAAGGTGAAGTCCAGTCTCCACCCTCTCTCAGCTTGAAGGCTGGAGTGTAGGAAAGGTAAATAGAGACTCCTCTTTGGGGGAGAGATGATGGCAGTTAGAACTCTGCCAGAAACCCGTGCTCCCAGGAACAGGCCTGTGTCCCTAATAGCCACCACAGCTGGCAGGTGGACACACAGGACCCTCTGCAAATCACTGTCCTCTGCTTGTCCAAGCCCCCAGCACAGTCCTGTTAGAAAGGTCAGCCTGATGTCAGCTGCATGCGGGACATCAAGAGAAAAAGCTTAGCCATCCTTTTGCATGGAACAGGAGACGGGAGAGCAGTGTCCCTTTTCCCAAGCCAGGGCAGCCACGTGCTGACACGGCACGAAGGTCAGAGCCAGGACCACATAGCACGCTGAGCAGGGCTCGAGAGAGTTGAGGCCCCCGGGGCAGGTGAGGGTCCCGCACCCAGTGGCCTGTGACGTTGAGCGAAGTGGGTTTATACCAGCATTCAGGTGACTGCTGAGAGCCACATGGACTGTTCAAACAACGGCAAGCCACTCAGGCATTTTGGGGATCAAGGCTGAGGCACAGGGGACCCATGTGTACCTACAGTTGGGTGTGGCTGATGCTCCTGGCCCCCATCTTCTAGCCCAGGTCCTTTCCGATGAGCTCTCCACCAGACCTTAAACAAGCTGCCCCCCGAAACCCAGTGGCGACGAGCTGACCACCTCAGGCCACTCTCCACCAGGGCCACTGCTCATGGAGCAAGAAGCAGGCATTAAGTGGGACCCAAAAATTCAGACTTGTTTTGAATAACCAGATCCAGCTTCCAAGGCAAAACTTCTTCTCGTCTTGGACCCTCATTTTCACTACAGCCAGAGACAAAGGTGCCCTGGCCACAGCCCAGCCTGGACCCTGAGGCAGACAACACACTTACTTTGGGACACCAACGTTCATTTCTGGTCCTCAGCCTGCTGTGGACTGAGAAATATCACCGCCTTGCTGACCTCAGCTGTATTTGTTGTGCCAAAAACGGGTAGCAGCCAAAAAGTAAAGGGATGTGAGAGAACAAATTTTCAAGGAGAAAGGTATTTACAGATAGATTCACTTTCTCACTTTCAACACCAGAGCTATGAAGTCTGGAAAGTTGCAATTTGCAATCAAATGTCAGACATGCAGACTCCTGGCTGAATTGTCTTCTCAAAACCAGCTCAGTGGGGATCTAAAACGCTAGGCACCAGACGATCTTTAGCCACCAAAAAGCAGGAAAAAGAGAGGGCAGAAGGCTTTGCACAGCTATAGGAGGGTTTTGTGCTGTAGAAGTCCAACATCTAACACCGAAACAAGAAGCCAGGACTCCAGGCCCAGCTCTCCCAGGCAACAGCCCATTTCCTGGACCCAGTTAAGGAGGCAGAAAGAAGCACTGAAATCTAAAGGATAAAGGAAACTCAAGTTTTCAGTCTAGAGCAAATTGCCCGACACACACCAGCTCATTTACTGCTGCTTTGACCCTAGGTGGAAGTCAGATGGCCGCATCTTGCAGGTGAATATTTATCTCTGTGTTCAGAGCACTCTTGGGAATTTTCTGAGCAAAGTTGGCGGCGGGGTGTGTGTTGGGGGTTGGGGGGCGGTGTGTGGAACGGAGGGAGCTGGCCCAAAGAACTGCCATGCTCGCCCCGTCGCTGTGAAACATTGTAGCCCCAGAAAAATAGTTTGGTCCTTGCGATCACCGCCCCTTTGGTGTCTCCACGCGCCTCCTTGTGGTTACTGTGCGCCCCTACAGCTTCTTTCGCGGCACCTTTCCATTCCGTTATCCTCACCACACCCCGGGGTGCAGGAGACAACAAGGGGTGACAAGGCCTTTTGTCACGCGTCCTCCAAAGGCAGCTCTTGAGTCGACTGCAGCATCTTCCGCCTGGCCGATTGCGTCTGAGGCTCCAGGAACAGGTGGAGGTGGAGGTGGCGGTCAGGTGGGAGGAGCTGCGCGGGACCTTTGCCCCTCCCCCTTCAGACGCCAATTTCCAGAATGGCCAGTACCCTCAGGGCCTAGAAAAGTGCTTGAAGCACAGTGGCTGCGCACAACGTATTTTTGGAAGAAGAAGGAGGGAAGGCCGAGGTGCTGGAGAACAAGGGCAGGGAGAAGGGCTCGGAGGCGGCCCGCCCAGTGCCCCTGGGTCTTAGCGCGAGATGCTCCGGGTGTTGAACTCTAGGTCCCACTTAATGCCTACGTCTTGCTCCACGAGCAGTGGCCCTGGTGGAGAATGGCCTAAGGTGGCCAGCTCGTCGTCACTAGGTTTGGGGAAGCAGCTTGTTTGAGCCCAGGGTGGCTCTTCAGTTCTGCTCTAGACGCAGCTATGAACAACACCCCCCCCCCCCGCCCCGCCACCCCCCGCGAGCCTCCTAGGGCAATGACGCCCGCGGAAAATAAAAAAAGGGAGGAGGGGGTATGAATTAAGGTCTTGCCCAGCGGCTACTTTTCTTCCTCGGACTCCCGCAGGATTTTGCCCATTCGGACGGACAGGCTAGGGAGGTACTGCCCCCTGGTGGCTTCTTTCCGTCACAGCAAGTGTTTCAATCCTTGGCACCTTGTTTTCCTCAAGAGATTAATAACTTGGTTACTTCCTCTCGGTCACCCCACCTTGGGGTGGTACAAGAGGGACACAATAACAGCACAAAGTGGCATTTTCATGGTTCAGCCCCACCTGCAGGACTGTGGGTAGTATGAACCCCTACAAGTAACAAGCAATTAATTCAACATATCCCAGGGAGTCTGGGATATGTTCAACATGTCCTAGAGAGCCACTCTGCCACACTCACCATTTTCTCTTGATAAGATGACTCCTACTCTGCCCCTTGCTCTGTTTCCCCAATACTCTCAGTCCTGGGTTCCAATATAGCCCCTGTCTGAGCCCTCATGAATAAGGCTCCACTACTCTGACCCCCGTGAGCTCCGCCTCACTCCAAGTTGTCCTTTACCTCTGACCATTAGCCACAGTTCTTACAGCAAGCTGGTGCTCTCTTCCCATGCAGTCCTTCCTGGGGGCTGTGGTGAAAATAGCTGCTGTCAGTATTATTCCACTACCTCCCCCAAGTTTCACAAATTAGATTCTCAAAACTGAAACCCCTGCCCTGGCTGGCATGGCTCAGTTGGTTGGGCGTTGTCCCACAAACTGAAAGGTCACCAGTTCGATTCCTGGTTGGAGCACATGCTTGGTTGCAGGCTGGTCCCCAGTAGGGGGCGTGGGAGAGGCAGCCGATCAATGTTTCTCTCTCACATCTATGTCTCTCCCTCTTTTCCCCCTCTCTGTAAAAAAATAAAAACAAAGGGAGGAGAGGTCTCCTGTCTCCTCATTTAAAAAAAAAAATTAAACCCCTGTTTGCAAGGTGACACTTTTAACATTTTATACAAACAGTACTCTCAGATTTCTCCCAGACAGCAACAATTTTAATTGGTTATAAAGGAAAACAGCAGAGAATGAAGACATCTGGATCCCAGCCCATCCAGCTGTGACCCTGGAGGTCTTGCTGTACCTGTTATAACAGTGAGCGATGAGTAGAGAAGCCTGGAAAGGTAGGACCTGTGGTTTTCGTGGAGGGGAGCGGGGAGGGAGGGGTCTGGGAGGCAAAGAAACTCAAAAAGAGGCAGTGGAGCTAAGGAAGAGAGCGTGGACACCGTGGCATGTGGTCTCAGCGTCGCCAGCTCCAGGAGCGGAGCCCTGGAGTTTCTCAAGTGTCTGCAACTCTGGGATGTCCAGACAAGAGCTTGTGCGGGCCAGGCATGGCCCCCAGGAGAGGGCCCAACCCAGATCTGGCAGAAGACATGAATGGATTTGTTCCCAAAACACAGAGCAAGACTCCTGAGGCCCTTCCGAAATGCCTGTGGCATTCTGGGTGGTGGCAGACACCAAGGTACTGGAGCTCTGAGGGGCCCTGAAGCTGGGGTAATAAAGCCAATGGAGTAGTCCCAGCTGGCTGCTCCTGGAGGTGGCAGGGGACGTCACCTGGGTTAGTCCTGGCCATGCATACGCACATCACGTGATTCTGGTACCCTTGGGAGAGAGCCAGTGTATTCATTAGGGAAAGCCTGGACAGGCATCAGTAGAGAAGTCTGGTCACAGCTGATATGGACCCTCAGTGCGCCCTGCTGGCTTTGGAGACCCCAGAGGGCGGAGATGGGACGACTGGAGAGACACTCCCCACTGGCCCCCAGCAGCTGCTCCTCTGGGCAGGTCTAGAGACCTGTGTTCAGATGCTCAGGAGGCAGAAAACTGCAAAGAGTGTCACCCAAGCTTGTGGAGACCACTGATCGCTCCACGTTCCTGGGCGAGGCGCGCCTGAAGCATTCTTCCAGTTCCTCAATGTCATGGTGGAACCTGGGGCCTTCTGGAAAGACGTCTACGCTGGGTCCAGCAACTCCTGAGGCCAGCTCCACCCCTGCTTCTCCAGTTACATGATCCAGTAAGTCCCCTGTTGTGCTTCGGTTCAAGAGAGTAGTTTTTCATTACTCATAACCACGAGTCCTCTTACAATACAGGAGCTCGTTAAGAATTCACGAATGATCAGAATCGGGCTCACGGGAGGGCAGCTTCTCAGGCAGTGGCGGTATGAGGTGAGGTTGATTGGGAGGGCCCTTAAGAGAGTTATGGAGTATGAGTTATGTCAGTCATGTGAACTGAATTAAAATGGTAGTCTAGCCCTGGCCAGTGTGGCTCTGTTGGTTGGCACAGTGTCCCATACAGCAGAAGGTCGTGTGTTTGATTTCCGGGCGGGCCACATGCCTAGGTTACATGTTCATCCCTGGTCAGGGTGCATACAAGAGGCAACCCATCAGTGTTTCTCTCCCTCTCCCTCCCTTCCCCTCTCTCTAAAATCAATGGGCATGTCTCTGGGTGAGGATAAAAAAACAAAAAGGCCTATTGGTCCAATAGGCTTCAGAGCTGGGAAAAGCCTGTTTTACATTTTCATATTGCAGATTAATCTCCCTTCCCGTCACTAAACACCCCTCACCCTTGCACTGCAAGATACCAGTACTTAACACTTAATTTTGAAGTGTATTGGGTGCCTGAAAACAACCACTTCCAATAATAAGATTCTACCCAAGTCCAACTGGCATGAACTAGCTACACAAAAAGAGAAGAGGCCCCTGTGGATTGAGGATTATTAAAAATGAAGTATGTTTGTCAGGAAAACCTTTGTTTATATAAACAGTAGAAGCATCGCCATAGTAACCCTGCTTGGTTTGCTCTGCAGTCCAGAAAGGCTTCCCAGCCAAATTCCCGCCTCCTTTTTCACTGCTGGTCCGCATTTTTTTTTAAAGATCTCCAGCCAAAATTCCATGATCTGCCTGCTTGGTTTCCAGGCTCAGAAAATATCATTTTTAAAGTGCTGGGGAACCAGCTAAAGCCACTGCCAAAGGTTCTAAATGAAAGCTCATTTCTCACACACACTCTCTCACACAAAGATGCATTTTGTTTGCCAACTACAGTATGCTTTTCCTTTTTTATGTAACCCAAGTTTCCTTGGGCCCCACAAGCCATCAGGGCTAATGAAATCACATCAACATATGACCAGCAGTAACCCACATTCAGCCTGGTTTCTCCCACCTGTTCACAGAGGCGTTAGCCACCTAGGACGTGTTCCGAGTCAGTACACCCTGTAGAGGGTGTACTTAGATGTGCCCCTGAATAAATCCTCTCTCTGCAGTGGTGTCCCCGGGATCCCCTCCAAACCTCTGCGGAGGTCAGGGCACTTGGTGGGATGGTGAAGCTGAGAACCCCTCACCTCCCTTTGTGTCTCCCCGGTCTTATCTTACTGACGTTTTGAGTGACAGATTCCCCTGCCACCTACCCAAGGGCTGCTCTAAGTAGTGGCGCCTGGCTCTTCTCAGGATCACCATCTGCTCCGGGAGCTGAGGTCAAAGTCATCCTGTCTAGTTGGCCGGAGGCTGCTAAGGCCCTCATCCCAGCAGGCTTCCAGGGGGGCCCAGCCCACCCACTCAGACACACCCAAACATGTCTGGCCCTACTTACACCTAAGCTGGGGTCCCTGATCCATCTGCAAAAGAGGCCATTAAAGAACGCAGCAGTGCCAGTCCCCTCTCGCCCGAGGCAGATGACCCGGGCCCAAGCACCGGGGGAAGGACTGCTCTATGCCAGCAGAAAAATAAATTGACATCAGATTATTTTCCTACAGCTTCTCCCACTTCTGAACATTTGCCACATTCCAGTTTCCAAAAGGACAGGAGCATTAATAATATAAAAGAAACAAAAAAAGAGAAGTAAAATTAACTGCAGTTGAGAACCTTATTATTTCCAAGTGTATAAAACATGAGATTTATGGCTGAGCATCAAGTATGGCTTTTACCTGAAATGTTCTTCTTGAGACACCAGAGAAGCCAGACCTGTGGAGGTAGAGCATTGTTGCAATAAATAGAGTTAAAGTTAAATGTGGTCAATTTGAGGTTTTCCTCTCTCTCTTTTTAAAACTTGGCTTGCTATAGTTCTGCTTACTTTTTAAAGTTTTTAAAATTCTTAATTTAACAGAGAATAAATATTCCCTTCTTTCTCATTTACCTCCTTCCCATTCACCATTTCTGATTCGCCCATCCAAAACTTGCCTCGTTACCATAACAGAAACACCTTTCTGATGCCCATCACTCAGGAAGTCCCAAGGGTTTTAGGAGCTCTGTGCCAGAAACTGGACACAGACCAAATACATATTTCTTATTACTGATCACAATACCATAAAACCCAAAGTACTTCCGCTCTCATTTCACTCAGATTTGGATCTACAGGGGCACACGGAGCCCCCTCCCACACCACAGTCCAAACAATAGATTTAAGTAGGTCGGCCCATAACTGTAAAGTGATAAGTGATTACTGAGCGTTGTGATGCACATGTTCCCCGTCGGGCCGACAGTGAGCCGCGGCTCACACACAGCCTTGCCTGAGGTTGTACAGTGCACCTGATGAAACCCTGAGATCTAAAAATGATGCTTCTTAAAGTACAGACCTCTACCCTCCATATCCAGATCATCATTGGTGGTTATTAAAAGTGCAAGTTACTGGGCTGCAACCCCACTCACGGAATCATGGTCTCTGCCATTGACCTGCAAATCTGCCCTTTTAATAGGCTCCTCGGGCACACGGAAATTGAAGAGCTACTTCACTGAGGACTAAAAGGAGACATGTCTCTAAGGAAGACATGGTAGTCTCTTTTTGTAAAACTGTGCTCTGTTGGAAACAGTGATGACCAAGACACAAATCAGGTCCTTTAGGTGCTAGAGTTATGCATATTTAAGCCCCAAATTCGTATCACCTGATGGCACGAAATCTCAAACCATGAATGTAGAAGGCAATTCTGGACTGGCAGAGCCTTAAGCACCTCACAGAAATAAATTCAAATCCTCTCTGAAGGAAGGCACCTTCGACTTCAGCCTCAAAGAATTCCAAAAGCAATCCTCCAAGAAACTCAGTCAAAACGAACAAAGCACACAAAGAAAAAAGCACCAGGTGTGAACACTGAGAGGACCAACAAGTAAAATAGGTATTGGAAATACCAGGTATAGACTTAAAAATAACCCTGCATGACATGTTCAAAGAAGTAAAAGACTAGGTTGAAACTAGCTTCAAGAAAGAGAAAATAAATAGTGAGCAAAGTTGAAAAATAACTAAAAAGAACTTCTAAGCAACATACATATATATATATACACACATACACATATATATGATTACTGTACAGCTCTTTAAATTCACTAAAATATATTTAACTGTACAGTGAAAATGGATAAAGGTTATGATACATAAACTATTCTTCAATAGTTTTTTTTTAATAAAATGATCAAAGAATTGCTTTAACAACAAATTAGACACAGCTAAGAGTAAACTAGTGAACCTGAAGACAGATTAGAAGAAATGATCAGGAATGAGGCACAGAGAGACAAAAAAGATGAAAAACGTGCATGGAAGGCGAAAAGGCGTGGAGGATAGAGTGAGACGCTCTAATATATGTCCAATCAGGGTACCAGAGGAGAGGAGATACTAAATGGGAAAGTGACAATATTCAAAGAGTTACTCGATGAGAATTTTTCAAGGCAAAATCCATAAAGTCAAGTTCAATTAATCCCAAGTAAGATAAATAAAAAGAAATTCACACGTAAAAACAACAGAGCAAAGCCGCAGACCACCGAAACCAAGGAGGAAGCCTAAAAACCACCGCAGAGAATAACAGATTGCTTTAAGAGAAAGAGCCTGACGTCTCACTGACCACAACGACAGCCAGGATATGATATGCTGAAGGAAAATAACTGCCCACCTGGATATTCCACGCCCCGCAAAATCGACATATTCAGACATGCAAATTCAGAGTCTGCCACCAACAACCTGTCTCCCAAGGAAAGCCAAAGGAAGTGATACCAGACCCAAGGCATAATAAGCAAGAAAGAACCAAGATAAATGAGCCAAGAATAAATGTAAGTGAACATTGCATAAAACAATAATGTCTTATAAAATATAGTTAAAATATGTTAATAATATAAAACTATATAAAAATTTTTATAAGGGGGTTAGGATAAATGAAGAGGAACAAATATCACACAGAAATGGTTAAATCTGTGAAACTTACAGTTGCTGTGTGTCAGCCAGAATCATGATATTCTTTTTGTTCTTTGGAGATTTAAATATGGATAAAAGGGGTCAATAGAAATGCTGTGTATTCCGAAGGGCAGACCGTCCTGAACAACGTCTGTTGAACATTCTGTGCTCCCCACACCCTTTTAAGTTCTCCCTTCTGTGGGTACTTATCCACAGAGATCAGATAGATTTCACCAAGGAGAGCCATTTGTACAACGCTTGTAGAGGAGTAGAAATCAGTATTCTCCAGGGGTAACTGCAGCTAATATGGGGTTTTCCAGTAGCTTCCAAGCATCTTTGACAATCATGCTGCCCGGTGCTGTAGCAACTGAGGTCGCCAGCAGTAGCTCCTTTCAATTCCTACACTGACGTATCTCACAGTGGCCAACCTGACTTGCATTTTTCCGGGCCTTCTAGTGGCCGTGTACGCCCAATTCCCCCCGTGGGATCATTTCCTACTGAAGATGCCAGTAGTGATGTATGATTTCTTGACCAAACTCTAACTCGGTAAGTAAAGGCACTGAAAGAAAAAACAAGGAGAACAGAACTATTTGGAGTATAACTTAGGTCAGCAAGTATATTACAAGCTGCTCGTACCGCGAAGTCATTGGGCTTCGGCGCTGAGAAGCGTGTGTGTGGTTTAAGCAGATCCACTGGTCCTGGGGTCCCTGTCACATGATCCGTGTCCCTGAACAGCACAAGCTGAGAGCACGGAAATGAGAATTGGCCGTCACATTTTATGAAAGGGTTATCCATTTAAATAATGATCCGAATTTTGAGGCATCCTATGCAGGCACAAGCCTAGCTCTAGCCATGACAGATTCTGTAATTGTAAAAATAATGACATTTTAAATCAGCCTTATCTTCTCACAGGGTGATTCTCAACATTCCCAGTGCTGCCCTTACTTAGTTTCAGCATACTGAACCAAAAGAGAGAGAGAGAGAGAGATGAGAACCATTTACTTAGGAACATCACACTTTGGAAGATCAAGTTGAGGAAACCAAAATCTGCAAGTCAGCTAGCTTTTCTCTGTTCTGGGGAATTCCAGTCATTGTCCCTCATTCCTCTGTTCATTACAGGAAGAACCAGGAATTTGCAAACAAACTTATACAAATCCAGCTCTGCTGAGAAAACAACTCAAAGTTTCTAATATGTCAGTAAAATCAAGTCTGCATTCAGTGGACAGAATATTTCCCCACTTCACTTAAAACATTTTTTTAAAAAAAAGGACTACAGCCCTAGCCAGGTAGCTCAGTTGGTTAGAGAGCAACATCATCCCAATATGCCAAGGTTGCAGGTTCGATCCCTAGTCAGGGCACATACGAGAAGCAGCCAATGAATGCATAAATAAGTGGGACGACAAATCAGTATTTCTCTTCCTCTCTCTCAAATCAATTAATAAAAAAATTTAGAGACTACATATATGAAGAAGTTTTCAAAATTAATTTCCTTTCAAGCAAAGAAATGCTTTGAACTTTAGTAACTACAGGTGGGTCCAAGTTTATGACCAAGAACATAAGATAGAAACCCTACCAAGATTTCTGACAGTTCCTAGGTGTCTCCATAGCAGCAAAAGTAACCTCAATGATCAGTTTACATCTTATTCAAAGGATAAATATAAAACTAAAAGAGAGCAAGAGATAAAATTCAAAGCAAACATGCTCAACACTTCACAATATCTCTACACACAAAGTAAATAGGGAAGAAAATCGCAAGCCCCATAAATCAATCTGTTACATTCAAGCGTAACAGAAAGACACAAATTCAATGTAGTTTTGCCTGCCCAGAAACTAAAAGCCTTTATCGTCTCAGATACTCTCCATCCCAGTAGAAGCATTACTTAAGACAAAGCTTCCTAATGAGCCCTTCTCACCTCGAACTTGCCAGGGTAAAACACCCATGACTGACGCCACACCGGCTTTTCCTAACGAGGACGACAGTGTCCCCGGAAAAGGGCTGTTGGCTGAAACAATCTGCTGTCTAGACACATCCAGACCCTTGCAGCCTGGAGGTTGTGTGACAACCTAAAATTAGTGGACACAAGCCTTTGGATTTCACAACCTAAGAATGTATTTAAGAAACAAAGGCTCACCACTGGCCCTTTCGGTACAATGAGTATTGTACGACCAATGAGTATTTACTTACATTACACGCTTAGAAAAATTCTGGCAATTTTCCTTCTGAGGCCTCACCATATTTATCTCCATTTCAAAAGATATCTCAATACAAAGCCGAGTGGCAGAAACAGAAATTAAACCCTAAAGGTCCCCAGGTGTGCAATGTTTGGGAGTTCCGTGCTATACCTTATTTGGTGGCTCTGGTTTTCAGATTGCTGGGTGCTTCTAAATCACTTGTTGTACTTCAGAAATTAAAAGCATATGGAAACAAGCCAGTATCTTTTACCCTAACAGGCGTAAAGTCTTTTTAGTTTTATATAAACATACAGACAGGCAGACTGATAAATAAATGGAAAGGAAGTAACTATGATTTGATCCATGGAGCATTTCTCCCATTCTTCACAAGCTCCATTTTTGACTCATTTTCAATTACCTTTGAATAGAATACTTCTATTCTAAAACCTCTTGAAATATAAAAAGGAAAATATGGCTACATAAGACCATCCTGTTTATGAAAGCATATAGGTGATCCTTGGAATTTAAGTCAACGAATCATGTTAATATGAAGTTCACAAATATGCCTTTTCAATCTTGGAAATATTCTCTTGTATACATGCTAACCAAAACGATAATAATGAATTTATCTCATTACACATATATTTCCAGGGAAGGGGTCTAGTTAAATGACCTATGTAACCTGGCGACTTCTCTGTATATTACCACAAGGTTACTTTACGGCTCCAGGTTTCTTGTTGAGCTGATAAAGCTCCTACAACATCTTTGAAAGCGAGAGAGGACTATTTATCTTCAGACTGAGAGAAATGTAGTAAGGACTTCTTTTCCTTATTCAAAAAGTTGAAGGAGTTTATTTTTCTCTAAGTTCCACTCTCGTGAAGAGTGGCCTCTGCATTCTTAGGGAGATTGTTTATTGCCCTTTAATAAGCACACAGTTTACTGACAGCCAACTGAGGAGAATTTAAAGAAAATCATTCTCTAGGCGTAAAGCTGAATTTTATGTCAAAAATACAGCCTGTGGAAAAAATGATCCTTGCTGCTCCGGCCGCTCTGGGCGCTGCTGCAGAGCAACACGGCGTGAGAGAGACAAGAGACTGGGCTCAGTTCTGCGAGCAGGCAAAACAGCACATCTATTCATCCAAACCACACCGGTGTAACTCTGTCTCCTGAAAACACAGCCAGGGCTGTAAGCACTAAGGAGAGATTCTAGCTTGCTGTTTATAGAAGGATCCTGTAAAAGGAATCTTTGTTCTCTAATTAACAAATTGCCACATTTACAGAAACTTTACGTTTGGAATACACGTGACCCTTGAACAACGTGGGGCTTAGGAATGCTAACACTCCCACCCAGTCAAATACCCACATATAACTTCTGACTCCCCCAAAACTACTAATAGCCTACTGTTGACCAGAGGCCTTACTGGTAACAAAAAGTGAACACAAATTTTGTATGTCTTATGTAGTATATACTGTATTCTTACAATAAAAGGAACTAAAGAAAATTTTACAAAGACAATCATAAGGAAAATACTGAAGTATTTTCCCGCAGTCGATGGATCCATTCGGTCCAAACTCATGCTGTTCAAGAGTCAACTGTGTCTTGCTGTTCACCACTTTCTTTTGCAATTATCAATTAACTTAAAGTTATTGATCACTGTGTACCCTGGAATTTGCTAGAAACAACACATTATTGCAAAAAAATTTAAAGACTTGAGAAAGCACATGTATGCAGTATGACATCACGAGTAGAGCTTTTGTCTTATCTGTTCTAAAACAACAGGAAGTTGGAGCGAAGACATACAGCTTTTGGTTATGTTAAATGTAACCATTGCTTCTTTTTAAAAGCAATAACAACAAATAAACTTTGAATATCAGAAACATTTACTAACAACTAAACAGCTACATTCTTAGTACAATACAATTTTTGACACAACTATAAACATGTATGCAATTCAAATATTGGCAAATTGCTTCCAAATGCAATTCTCAGCAAGTTTTGGTAATTCATTCAGTTCTGGATTAGAATCACTGGACTCACAAGGTACAAGGAAGAAATGACCAATTGGCTCAGTTAACTAAATATTCATTTTATTTTTTAATTGAATTTATTGGGGTGACATTGGTTAATAAAATTATATAGGTTTGGGGTATACAATTCTACAGTATGTCATTTGTATATTGTACTGTGTGTTTACTACCCCAAGTCAAGTCTCATTCTATCATCATTTTTCTCCCTTTACCCTCTTCTGCTTTCCCTATCCCCCTTCCCTCTGCCAATCACCATACTATTGTCTGTGTCCATGAGTCTCTCTCCACTTTATTGGTTTATTTTGTTCATTAGATTCCACATATAAGTGAGATCATATGGTACTTGTCTTTCTCTGATTGGCTTATTTCACTTAGCATGATAATTTCCAGATCCATCCAAGGTAAGATCTCCTCCTTTTTTTTACAGCTGAGTAGTATTTTTGTTGTGTAAATGTACCACGGTTTTCGTATGCACTCATCTACTGATGGGCATTTGGGCTGCTTCCAAATCTTGGCTATTGTAAATCACACTGCAGTGACCTTAGGGGTGCATACATTCTTTCAAATTAGCGTTACAGGGTTCTTCACATAAACTCCCAGAGGTGGAGTCGCTGGGTCATAAGGCAGTTCCATTTTTAGTTTTTTGAGGTAACTCCATACTGGTTTCTGTAGTGGCTACCCCAGTCTGCATTCCCACCAACAGTGCAGGAGGGTTCCCCTTTCCCCACAACCTCGCCAGCACTTGTTCGTTGATTTGTTTATGATGGCCATTCTGACAGGCATGAGGTGATATTTCATTGTGGTTTTAATTTGTATTTCTCTAATGATTAGTGACATTGAGCATCTTTTCATGTCTATTGGCCATCTGTATGTCCTCTTTGGAGAGCTCTCTATTCAGGTCCTTTGGCCGTTTTTTAATTGGATTGCTTTTGGTGTTGAGTTTTATAAGCTCTTTATAAATTTTGGATATTAACCCATTAACGGATGTATCACTGGTGAATATTCTCCCCTTCAGTGGATTGTCTTTTCATTTTGTTGATGGTTTCCTTGGCTTTGCAAAGACTTTTTAGTTTGATGTAGTCCCATTTGTTTATTTTTTCTTTTGTTTACTTTGCCCAAGGAGATACAACAGAAAAAATACTGCTATGAGAAATATCCAAAATATGAATGCCTATGTTTCCTTCTAGAATTTTTATAATTTTGAGTCTAGCATTTAAGTGTTTAATTCATTTTGGGTTTATTCTTGACTATGGTGTAAGAAGGTGGTCTAGTTATTTTGTGGGGTTTTTTTTTTTTTCACATATCTGTCCATTTTTCCCATCACTATTAATTGAATAGACTATCTTTACCCATGTTCTTGCTTACTTTATCAAATATTAATTGACTGTAAGGTGTGGACTTATTTCTGGACTCTATTCTATTCTATTGGTCTATATGTGTTTTTATGCTAGTACCATACTGTTTGGTTATTATGACCTTGGAGTATAGTTTGGTATCAAGTACTATGATTTCTCCAACTTTTTCTTTTTTTCATTATTGCTGTGGCTATTGGGGTCTTTTGTGGTTTTACATGAATTTTTAAAATATTTGTTCTACTTCTGTGAAATACACAATTGGTATTGATAGGAATTGTGTTCACACTATAGATTGTTTTGGGTGGTATGGACATTTTAATGACATTATTTCTCCCTATCCATGAACACGGTGTATGTTTCCACTTAGTTGTATCTTCTTCAGTTTCTTCAGTCTTCATTTTCTGGGTGCAGCTCTTTTGCATCCTTGGTTTATTCCAAGGTATTTTTAGTTTTTGGCAGGTTTTTTTAATGCAATTTAAATGGGGTTGTGTTCTTAGTTTCTCTGGTAGTTCATTATTGGTGTATAGAAATGCAACAGATTTCTGGGTATTTTGTATCCTACTTTATTGAATTCATTGATCAGTTCTAGTAGTTTTTTAGTGGAATCTTTAGGGTTCTCTATCTACAGCATCATGTCATCTGCAAATAATGAGTTTTACCTTTTCCTTTCCAGTTTGGATATCTTTTATTTCTTCGTTTGATTGCCGTGGCTAGGATTTCCAGTACTGTATTGAGTAAGGGTGGTGAAAGCGGTCTGTCTTGTTTACTACCTTAAGGGAAATGATTTTAGTTTTTGCCTGTTGAGGACGACGTTGGCTGTGGGCTTGCCATATATGGCCTTTATTATGTTGAAGTATGTTCCCTCTATTCCCACTTTAGTGAGAGTTATCATCAATGGTGCTGGATGTTTTACATTTTTTTAAATCCTTACCCAAGGATATGTTTATTGATTTGAGAGAAAGTGAAACATCTGTCAGTTGCCTCCTGTAGGTGCGCCTACTGGGGATCTAACCTGCAACTTAGCTATGTGCCCTGACCAGGTACCACGCCCACAGCCCTTCCTGATGTATGGGGTGATGCTCCAAACAACTGCTGATTTTATCAAACGCTCTTTCTGCATCTATTCATAGGATCGTGTGGTTTTATCCTTCATTTTGCTTATGTGTTTATCACATTCATTGATTTGCAGAGAGTGTACCAACCTTGCATCCCAGGAATAACTCCCACTTGATCATGGTATATGTATGGTCTTTTCAATATATTGCTGGATTCAGTTTGCTAATATTTTGTTGAGGATTTTAATATCTATGTTCATCAGGGATATTGGCCTATAATTTTCTTTCTTTGTAGTGTCTCTATCTGGTTTTGGAATTAGGATAATGCTGGCCTCGTAAAATAAGCTTGGGAGTCTTCTTTCCTCTTATATTTTTTACAACTAAACACTCATTTTAAAGAACAGAAAACTGAAACAAAACAAGAATGATTCTAAAATTTCCAGCTCACAAGAAATATAAACAAATACCAAAAGTTTTATTTAAACCAAAAAATTCAATCACAGAACATTTAAAAAGCTAACAGGATCATTTCTATATTCATTCTGAACACCAGCACAGCAAGAAAGGTAATTCAAGAATTTCCTAAATGTCTCACTAGCCATTATTTATGGTGTATTCCCTAACACTGGTATCAGCCTAGTAGTATAGACCTACAATTCAATATGGTATAACTTTGCAGTCTTGCTAATTAACGATGATTTTATTTTAACCTTGGATATTATTGGCTTGAAGCTATTACTATCAGTCCTATTGGCTGTCAGGTCAAAGATCTGAAGATGTGGTCAGATCAGTCAAGCTAAGGAAATACTGATATATTAACAATCTTTAAACATTGTGGGAGAAAACCGATTTAAGGGTTAAAGCTTCTAAACTTGATTCTAACACTAAAAACAAGGTAAGCCATCTGAAATATGCTTTCATGGGTAAAACATTCTATCTGGTATTCTGGTATAAAAAAATCTACAAAATATGTGATATAAGATTAAAATATCTTTCTTTACCTTTCCCTTCAATTTCTTTGGCCTTCACAAATTCCATGTGAGCTATGAATTCTTTTTCAATAAACACTTTTCAATGACACTGTACTTTTTAGAAAAATCACTTTAGTATCTTCCCCTAGCTAACATTAGCATCTCCCTTTTATTGTTAGAGTATACTCTAATTTTTTTAAATTCAGAGAAAAAAACTGACCCCAAAGGACTTCTTAAAATGTTTGTTAAAGCCAACTTCTAGCTGGTTTTCCTCCCTTGAAGAGTTAACAAAAGTGTCAAAGGAACATTAACAAGGAACTAAAAAAAGACTCCTTTCTTCCCATCCGCTTAATTAACTCAGGCCAAGGGACCTGTATTCAAAAGGGTAAGACAATACCATCTCAGAAACAACTTTCCAAACAACTGAAAAAAGAAAATCTGTACCCAACAGCCTCACCTGCACACCACCCTGTCAGCTGCCTCTGCGCACTACGCTTAATGGTTTCTCACTTCTGCATTTTAAGGAGCGCTGTCCCTAGGAGTGCCACGATACAGGGGCCACCGCCTGTGAGAAGAGCTTACTCTGCAAATGCACTTCACCTTTTATGAACGTGATACACCCCGCAGCTCGGACCATGCTTTAAGTGAACAAATCTACTCAGGACATTTAACATCCCAGCTCAACTCCTGTTTCCCACTTCCTCGCCCTGTCCCTTTCAGCATCGTCACTAGTGGCGAGTCCACCTGGGCACGGATGGGCTTTGCTTTAAACAACACGCACTTTCCAGTCCCGCACGGTGACCTGCCTGCAGCGGGTTGCTGACATAGTTACAACAAACATTAATTTCTCTGTTATCAGTTATTTCTATGGCATAGGTAATTAAAGAAAGGTTGAAAAGCTGACTCTGAGGTAACCATCATTTACTGGGCCCTGTGTTAAATGCTACATGACCCCAGGCCTAAAAAGGGCTCAGGGCCTGGGATAAGGAACTCTACACTACATATGAGTGAATTTAAACTTGTAAATATATTACGAGAAAGAACTTTTTATACAAAAGAATTCTTTTGTAGCATATCTTTCTTGAAAATCAGATTTTTTTTCCTTAAAGATTTTATTTATTTATTTTTAGATAGAGGAGAAGGGAGGGAGAAAGAGAAACATCAATGTGTTGTTGCCTCTCAAGCACCCCACGCTGGGGACCTGGCCGGCAACCCAGGCACGTGCCCTGACTGGGAATCGAGCCAGGGACCCTTTGGTTCACAGGCCGGCACTCAATACACTGAACCACACCAGCCAGCGTGAAAATCAGTTTCTCATCTTGCATTGTATTGGTTTTAACTAGGCATGCACACTAAGTACTGGTTTGCCTCACTACAGATTCTTTTTTGTGTTCCTAACTCCTAAAAGAATTTAAAAATCACTACATTATGGGGTAGGAAGCAAGAAGAAGGGACGAGGAGGAAAAACCTCCTGTTTGGAAAATATCACTTTTTTTCTTACTATTAGTTTTTGATATTTGGTTTAGAACTTACCCTGTTTTGAAAAGTGTGTGTGTCTGTGTGTGTGTGTGCGTGCGTGCGAGTGCGCACTAGGGAGAGAGAGAGCACCGGGTGGGAAGGAGAGAGAGAGACTGAAAACTAATGATTGGTTTCACACATTACTTTTCATTCGGAATGCGGACTCAAACTTGTAGATCTGTAGGAAATGCTACCGGACACCCCTTCTAGTTGATAGATGGGATGCTTTCCAATGCATTAACCGCTTAAATAAAGCCAGTTAGATCTTCAAATTTACTCAGTTAAATTTTGTTTTTTTAACACTGTGAAATTTATGTTGGGAATCCCTGAATCCTGGCTCTTTACACTTGAGAATTTGGAAACCTTTACTGCTCCTTTGATGAATTTGATAGACTAGGTTGTGTATTCAAATCAAGAAATGCTACAAACCCATACAAATCAGGTGTGTAAATGCTAATATAACAAGCATAAGAAATGACAATATATGCATATTAAAACTAGCAAGCCTACACAAAATAATCTTAGAAACAATTAAAATAGGTAAATACAGCTATAGAAGCTATACATATGATGCGAAAAATAACCCTATTTTATTTTTTAAAACAATCAGGCTTCTAGTCACCATCAGTGAGAGTCCTCCCAAATTACCTCAAAATGTGCCAACTCCTTCTCTCACACACAAGCAGAATTCTATGCATCCCCTGCAGCAATAGCTGGCAGAAAATCTTAACCTCATCAAGAAGTTCAAACACAGAAAAAAGAAAAGACTGAGCTTACATAATTATGCTAAGTACCTTATCTTCACAATTTTAAAGTGAAAACTTTTGAAAGAGGATTTGATCAAAACATAAACACACTTTCCTACAACCCCCAAGATCTGGCCAAAAAAGCCCTGTGAAGAAATTACAACTTTCTGAGTGGCAAACTCAGAGTCTAGATACTTTAATCTAGATTGTTACTTTCCGTTTTTGACACTAGTCAGCTAAAAGCCCCACAATATCTTTATATCTTTTTCATTCCTAAATAAATTGCAGGGGTAGAACAAGAAAATACGGAGAGAAAATACCTTGGAAGTAATACAGGGATGCCTCGTTTGAATGTGCTTCACTTTATTGTGCTTCGCAGATGTTGCGTTTTTTACAAACTGAAGGCGAGACCCTCCACGAGCAAAAGGATTACGACTCGCGCTACTGCAACACTCGCTTTATTACGGTGGTCTGGAACCAAGCCTGCAATATTCCCAAGGTACGTCTGTGCTGAATTTGATGCAATCCTTCATTAATTTCAGTGTAAAGCATACACCTTTTTCTAAGGCTAGCTCACCACAGAGTGTCAAGTGATTAGGCAAAAGACCTGCAAATCTTTCAAACAACTGCAAAGAGCTTCCAAACTCACATGAAGATAATAGGTTTATACAAGGCAGTGAAAGGAAGTTAAATTAACTGCAGGAAATTCTTTGGGACAAAAGTGAAGTGATTCTGGCTATATCAATATTGATTTAATTTGAGACATCTGATGACAACTCTGTGTGGTAATTTCAAAGAACAAGATAGAACGTTTTTCAGCAGATTGAAAAAAAACTACAAGTACAAGGAAATAAAAACCACTTATAGGAGATGAAAACAGAGTTGGATATCCAATATGTATATATCCCACCTTCAAATTTAAGATCATGTTGTCAGTTGTCTGAAGCAGCTCAAACTTAAAGTTTGTGCTGTGAAATTGTACAGATATTTTCTGTGAAGGGCTGGAGAAAACCAATGCACTACTGTACTATTTAGCTTCCTAAACTACTTTGACCTACAGATAACAAACAACAAATCTGAGAGACTAAAGTTAACTTAAGTAGAAATGCCACCAAGAAAAGCTTTCAGTTTTTAAGTACGCAAACAAATCTTAAAATAAATCACAACATCTTCTCTTTATACACAACTTAGCAAAACTTTAATCAAGCGTGCACCTACGTTGCCACTGGCTTTAGATCTTCCAGTTAACTGCCAATTACTTTTAAAACACACAGTCCTCTCAGATTGAAGTGGAGGGTCCAGAAATCCAGTACCCAGCATCCTTTAAAGAAAATGGGAGCTAAATCTGTTTCTGATATTGATTTGAATGTAGATTCCATTTTTCAAACTCCCCCAAAAATTATTGGAAAAATGAGGTAATTTCACAAAAACCACAAATTGAATTGCATAATTATAACTGATATATAAATAAGGATTTACTAAAAAAAGTTTAAAGGAGTGACATTTTAAATCACGGTTTTAAATACAAAAGGTGTCCTGTGTTGCTTAGTCGCCCAGTTTCAGACGTTCCTCATTCTACCGTTACAGATTTGGCAAGATTCCGGGGAAAATCGACCTGCGAAAAGAGCCAGATTAAAGAAAATTATGTAGATTTCAGGGGGGATTCTATAAGCAAATTGTTTTATTTATAAAAACAGAAAATGTGTTCATTAACCATCTTCACTACAGTCTACAAAGAATCAGATTAGAAAATATAGTTACATAATTTATCTGTAAAAGACTCAAAATCAGGAAAAAGAATTCTAAAGGAGCCAGTTCAGCACACGAAGAGTTCTGTGGTCCTCAACAGAGGTGACACCCCTCTGAGGGGACAGAGAAATGTACTCGTATAAGAGCAGGATGTTTTGATTGTCACAATGAATGAGGGACCAAGGATTATGAAAGTCCTGCAAAGTGTGAGAGAGCCCCAGACAAAGGCCTGCCAACAGCCACCCTTTAGGAAACAGAATGGAAACAGGTAGAGACTCCCCAAGAAGGTAATCTCTGATGGTGGTGACAATCTCCAAGATTCCTTTAAATTCTACGGGTAAGAAAATGCTACAATGGAACCTAAAAACTGGGCCATGCAAACATAAGCAGTGACAGATATATATCTGACGGATTTCTCTAATCCTAGTGTTAAATACTTGGAAGGACATCTGTCAAAGTATACGGGGGTAGAAAGGCAGCCCAAGGTGTCTGCGGTGGTCACTTACATCATATCCTCTCAGCACAGCAAGGTGGAAGGCCAGCAACTGCAAGGGGATCACGCTGAGAATGCCCTGCAGACAGTCCACTGAGTGGGGCACCTTGATTGTCCTTTTTGTGTTCTTAATGGTCTCGGTGTCTTCCTTATCGCAAATCACCACTGGGCGTCCCTGGGAAAGAAAGCCACACAATCAGGGGTGAACAAAGGCAGAACTATAGCAAGTGAATGTGCAGATCCGCAGGCCACAATTTGCATGTGACCTCACTGACACAGACTTATTTAAACTCACAATCCTATGTGGTCAGGTTGATTTCCCGTCAAGGAAACGGAAGCTCTGTGGGAGTCAGTAATTTATTTAAATTCACACAACTAAGAAACACCAGGCTCAGTACAGATGCTCCTCGACTACTGAACTCATAGTGAGTTGAAAATATAAGCCAAAAATGCCTCTAATACACCAAATAAATCTACCAAACATCATAGCTTAGCCTGACCTACCTTTAACATGCTCAGCATACTCTTATTAGCCTACAGTTGATAAAATCATGTAATACAAAACCTACTTTATAACAAACTACTGAATATCTCATGTAACTTATTAGGCATATTGCTTCCACACCATCATAGAGTTGAAAAACCTTAAATCAAACCATCATAAGTCAGGGACGATCTGTACTTAAATCCAGGTATGCCTACCTTCAAAGCCCAAGTTCATAAAAACTACATTGTGAGTAGAGATTGATACCTTTTTGGATTTATAAATTAAACCAAATGATCTGGAGACAACTCAGTTAAGCACAGCATCTATAGTTTTAATGCAAAATCTAGTTCCTCCTAAAATATGCATTTATGAATATTAAATTAAAAGGGAGCACCAAAAGCTAATTGAAGAGGACAGGCTTTGAAGAGCAAGACCTCAGTTTTGGTCTTGATTCTGACTACTTGGAGATCTATAAGCCGGGTCCTGTCACAACTCGAGAATCTCAAATCCCTCACATGCAAACCTAAACACATTTTGTAAGCTAACTAATGGGCACTGATCTGTCACTTTACATGTCATAAAATTGGATTGAGCCCTGGCCTGTGAACCAAAGGGTTGCCAGTTCAATTCCCAGTCAGGGCACATGCCTGGGTGGCAGGCCACGTCCTCAGTAGGGGGCATGCAAGAGGCAACCACACACTGATGTTTCTCTCCTTCTCTTTTTCCCTCCCTTCCCCTCTGTCTTAAATAAATAAATAAAATCTTTAAAATAAATAAATAAATAAATAAATAAATAAATGTCATAATCAAGTAAGCTTCAGTGGCTCAGCCTCTGACTTACCTGCCTAGCAACCACCTGCTGAAGGGCATTCTGGCACTTGGCGTAGGTGTGGTCTCTCATGATGATCATGATGACGGGCATCAGCTTGTCCACCAAAGCCAGGGGGCCGTGCTTCAGTTCGCCAGCGAGGATGCCTTCAGAGTGCATGTACGTGATTTCTTTGATTTTCTAATAGCAAAAAACTAGATCAGTCTTCAGTCTGTTTTTCAAAAACCCATTCTTAAGTGAATGTGCACAAAACATTTGATGACTGAAGTCACTGCCTATTTATCCAAAGTGCTAAAGGACCACGGATCTGTGAATACAGCTAACAGGCTGAGAGCTCGTTATTTCCATAGTATCAATAAGTGACTAGAAGTTTTAAAACTCTCTAAGGACTTTTTCAAGATTCCAGGTTATTATGAACACACTCATATTTCTTTGTAACTATTCTCCTCCTTGGTTAATGTTTCACCTGAATTAAATCCCACACGTAGAGAACTTAGCTTTATTGTATTCATATTTGGACAACAAATTAACCCAAGCTACTCGCTAAACCCAAGTAAATCATGCTAAAATGTACTCTTCTTGATTTTCACTTTTGAATTAAGTATCAATTGCTATACCTTTTCAAGACAAACAAATCAGAATGCATAGAGAACAAAGGCACTTGTAAAAGTTTCACCTATTTCATTCATTCTAAAAGTATTATGTGCCAGGCGCATAAGTCTACAGCCTGAAGTTCTAAGTGAGACGACTTACTAGTGCCCCTTCAAGACAAGTAGCATAATGATAGCCACGTCCCATTATCAAGACCGACTTCTGATGATACAGTTCTGTTGCCAGTTTCTGAATTTCATCATCCATGCTCAGCACTTCCTTAATCAAATCTGTTAAGAAATAACATTAGCAACATCTATGATAAAAGGACAATAAACAGAACCGACATAATAACGATAATATATTGGTAGCACCCGACAAAGACCTGTGTTTCTACGCCTTTGTGATACCAGTGAGGGATTTTTTTAAATACTCTGGTGCAAAAGTAAAAAGATTTGTTAACTAAACAGCTACCAGCCACAGCTTCCAGGATGAAAACAGAATTTCACCCGCACTGACTCCCTTGGACTACAAAAGGAAAGGACGAGAGTGTCTTCCTACCCGGCAGCCTCTTCAGCCCAAGCATGATCTCCTTGCGCCTCTCCTGCATGGAGATCCTGTCATCGCACATCATCAGGGCGAACATCACAAGGGACACAAACTGGCTGGTGTAAGCCTGAAACACCACAAAAAAGCAGTTGCTTTTTAAGAACTTGGAATTTTTCATTTAAAAAACATGAAAACAAATTCCAATTGGTTTTATAAGCATATATTGTCAATGTTTTAAGAAATAGTATTAGTAACAGTGAACTGAACCTGAGCTTAGGAAATCTATCACTATTCCCCTTTTCTGAATTTGAACAAATGGCTTAAACTTTATTTCCAGATACAAAATAAAAGTTCCTTACAATGCACTGAATACTTATGAAATCCCTAATACACTCAAGAAAGAAGAGAAGGATGCCAAAGAAAGTGGGTAGAGAGACAATCTGCAGAAATGTAACTAAATTAAGTTTTGATGTAAAAGCCAGGGTTTAAAGGACTCTCCTTGACATACTTGCACGGCTTTTGTTGGAATTTTTTAACATCGGTCTTTCATTTTCACCTTTGCCCACTGCTTATTCCTCACTCCCACCTTTTTAAAGGTTCATAAAAATATTTTTTAAATTCAACTGTATAAAAGTAAATAAAAGAAACAATAATCTTCAACCTTATACAGGAATAATTACATTAACAACATGCTATTAATAACACTTGTGAATACTGCCTTCTAATCTCCACAATGTTTTTCTTTTCTATACTGTTTAGAAAATTAATTATTAATAGGCATAACTTTATAAACTTGCTTTTAATCTTAACGAACATAACACTCTCCCAAGACAGAATGCTCTCTTTCTTGTCTACTAGTGTATAATAACTTTAAGCAGTTTTTTCCATCTCTTTAGGCCTCAGATGGCCCACCTGTTAATTAAAGGTCTTCAATACCTACAAGAAAATCATGGGAATTAAATGAGACAAGTATTAGGTGTAATACCTGACATATAGGCTAAAAACAAACTTGTTATTGATGAAAGCTTGAACTAAAAGACTTATTTAGTTCAAAAGATTTTCCTAAACAATAGACTTCTGAATATTTTAAAACTTGCAGTCACGATGCCAAGACTATTTTTATTCCCATTAGCCATAGGTGAATGTAAGATATGACTGCTCTGTCACATACTTTGCAATACTGAGAATTATCCTTTTACAGCAGCTGGTGCACCTGGCGGTCCCACATTTGTGTGTGGATAAACCAGGAGGAACAAGTGGGGAGCGAGACAGACCATGCAACCCATTGTTACAGCGAGGGAGAAGAAAGCTTCAAAACCACTGGCTATAAAAACCTGTGGTAGGTGCAGCAGTAGGATAAACTCCCAGCCTCACAGAAGAAATCATTGGGGAGACCCACAAGGTCCTAGAATGGACACAAACCCATCCACCTGGGAATCAGCACCAGAAGGGCCCAATTGTGGGTTAGTGGGGGAAATGACTGAAAGCCAGCTGAGAGCTCAGCAAGCAGAATTATTCTCTCCGACCCCTCCCCCACATACAGTACCACAATGCAGCCACTTGGAGTGCCCTGCTCTGGAGAATACCTAAGGCTCTTCCCCCCCTTTCAATGTAACAGCTGGGCTAAGACAAAGAAATATTGCCCAAATGAAAGAACAGATCAAAGCCCCCAAAATAGAACTAAGCAATGAAGAGATAGCCAACCTATCAGATGAAGAGTTCAAAACACTGGTAATCAGGATGGTCACAGAAATAGTTGACTGTGGTTGCAAAATAAAGGAAAAAGTGAAGGCTATGCCAAGTGAAATAAAGAAAAATATATAGCCCTGGCTAGTGTAGCTCAGTGGATTGAGCGTCGGCTGTGAACCAAAGGGTTGCCAGTTCCATTCCCAGTCAGGGCACATGCCTGGGTTACAGGTCAGGTCCCCAGTAGGGGGTGCGTGAGAGGCAACCACACTCTGATATTTCTCTCCCTTTCTCCTTCCCTTCCCCTCTCTCTAAAAATAAATAAATAAAATCTCTTTATAAAAAAAGAAAAATATACAGGGAACTGACAGTGAAGGGAAGGAAACAGGGACTCAAATCAATTATTGGGAGCAGAAGGAAGAAATAAACATTCAACCAGAACAGAATGAAGAAACAAAAATTCAAAAAAAAAAAATGAGGAGAGGCTTAGGAACCTCTGGGACAACTTTAAACATTCCAACATCTGAATCATAGGGGTGCCAGAAGGAGAAGGGGAAGAGCAAGAAATTGGAAACTTATTTGAAAAAATAATGGAGAACTTCCCCAGTCTGGCAAAGGAAATACTTTCAACTTCTCAACTTCCAGGAAGTCCAGGAAGCTCAGAGAGTCCCATAGAAGTTGGACCCAAGAAAGCACACACCAAGGGAGACCATCATTAAGTTACCCAAGATTAAAAATAAAGAGAGAATATTAAAAGCAGCAAGAGAAAAGGAGACAGTTACCTACAAAGGAATGCCCACAAGACTATCAGCTGATTTCTCAAAAGAAACCTTACATGGAAGAAGGGGCTGGAAAGAAGTATTTCAAGTCATGAAAGGCAAGAACCTACATCCAAGATTACTCTATCCAGCAAAGCTTTCATTTAGAATGGAAGGGCAGATAAAGTGCTTCCCAGATAAGGTCAAGTTAAAGGAGTTCATCATCACCAAACCCTTATTATATGTAATGTTAAAGGGGCTTATCTAAGAAAAGGAAGATGATCAAAAATATGAACAGTAAAATGACAACAAACTCACAGCTATCAACAACCAACCCTAAAAAAACAAAAACAAAAACAAAAATTAACTAAGCAAACAACTAGAACAGGAACAGATTCACAGAAAGCGAGGTCACATGGAGGGTTATTAGTGGGGGAGTGGGAGAGAGGGGAAAAAGGTACAGAAAATAAGAAGCATAAATGGTAGGTACAAAATAGACAGAGGGAGGTTAAAAATAGTATAGGAAATGGAGAAGCCAAAGAACTTATATGTATAACCCATGGACATGAATTAAGGGGGGCGTGGAATGATGGTGGGAGGAGTGGTGCAGGGCAGAGGGGAATAAAAGGGAGAAAAAAATGGGAAAACTATAATAGCATTATCAATAAAATATATTTAAAAAAACAAAAACAAACTAAGCAAACAACTAGAACAGGAACAGAATCACATAAATGGAGATCACGTGGAGGGTTATCAGTGGGGAGGAGGAGGGGGGAGGATGGGGGAAAAGGTACAGGGAATAAGCATAAATGGTAGGTGCAAAGTGGACAGGGAGAGGTTAGGAATAGTATGGGAAATGGAGAAGCCAAAGTATGACCCATGGACATGAACTAAGGGGGGTGCTATGCTGGTGGGAGCTGGGGTGCAGGGCAGAGGGGAATAAAGGGGAGAAAAAAATGGGACAACTCTAATAGCACAATCAGTAAAATACACTTTTAAAAAAAGAATAAAGAGAATTATTCTTTTTTTAAATATATTTATTGATTATGCTATTACAGTTATCCCATTTCCCCCCCCCCACTTCACTCCATCCTGCCCACCCCCTCCCTCCCACATTCCCCCCCTACAGTTCATGTCCATGGGTCATACTTATAAGTTCTTTGGCTTCTACATTTCCTACACTATTTTTACCCTCCCCCTGTCTATTTCCCCCCCTCTCCCCCCCTTCTAGAGTATCATCTATGCTACTTATTCTCTGTACCTTTCCCCCCGTCTCCCCCTCCCACTCCCCTATTGACACCCCTCCATGTGATCTCCATCTCTATGGTTCTGTTCCTGTTCTAGTTGTTTGCCTAGTTTGCTCTTGTTTTTGTTTTAGGTGTGGTCATTAATAACTGTGAGTTTGCTGTCATTTTTACTGTTCCTATTTTTGATCTTCTTTTTCTTAGGTAACTCCCTTTAACATTTCATATAATAAGGGCTTGGTGATGATGAACTTCTTTAACTTGACCTTATCTGAGAAGCACTTTATCTTCCCTTCCATTCTAAATGATAGCTTTGCTGGATACAGTAATCTTGGATGTAGGTCCTTGCGTTTAATCTTGGGTAATGTAATTATGATGTGCCTTGGTGTGTTCCTCCTTGGGTCCAGCTTCTTTGGGACTCTCTGAGCTTCCTGGACTTCCTGGAAGTCTGTTTCCTTTGCCAGATTAGGGAAGTTCTCCTTCATTATTTGTTCAAATAAGTTTTCAATTTTTTTGTTCTTCCTCTTCTCCTGGCACCCCTATAATTTGGATGTTGGAACGTTTCAAGATGTCCTGGAGGTTCTTAGGCCTCTCCTCATTTTTCCGAATTCTTGTTTCTTCATTCTTTTCTGGTTGGATGTTCCTTTCTTCCTTCTGGTCCACACCATTGATTTGAGTCCCAGTTTCCTTCGCATCACTATTGGTGATGCATTTTCCTTTGTTTTCTCTTAGCATAGGCTTCATTTTTTCATCTACTTTTCAAACAGATTCAACCAATTCTGTGAGCATAGTGATAACCAGTGCTTTGAACTGTGCATCCGATAGGTTAGCTATCTCTTCCTCGCTTAGTTGTATTTTTTCTGGAGCTTTGAAGTGTTCTGTCATTTGGGCCATTTTTTTTTCTTTTTTTGTCTTGGGGCGTCTGTTACTTTAAGGGGCGGAGCCTTAGGTGTTCACCGGGGCGGGGTAACGCTGGTTGCTGTGCCGTGATGCTGTACGTGGGGGAGGGGCCGAGAGGGAGCAATGGCGCCCGCTTCACTCTCCTCCGATTTCAGTCTTTCACTCCGATACCCACAATCAAACTGGGCCCCTCTAGTGCTGGTTCCCGAGTGGGTGGGCCTGTGCACACTCTAGGCCCCTGTGGGTCTCTCCAATGACCCCTCCTGTGAGGCTGGGAGTCTCTCCTGCTGCCGCCTCAACCCCCACGGGCGTTTTCAATCAGAGGTTTGAGGCTTTATCCCCCCCCCCCCCCCCCCCCCCCCGCTGGAGCCCTGGGTTGCCCGGTCTGCTTTGCTCCCCGCCATTCGCCGTTTGTCCAGTTTATCTATGTACGAATGTGGGGCCGCAGGGTGCTACCTGCCGCTCTGCCTGCCCCGTTCTCCGCCTGAGTCCGGCCCTCTCGGTTTATCTGTGAGAATGTGGGGCCACAGGGCCTGCTAGTGGTCGGACTGCCTGCCCCGTTCGTCCCACACTCCGCCAGTCTCGGTCCCGCCACGGCCACTCGAGTCCTCTCCACCCTCGTGCCCATCTCCACCTCTCCTACCGGTCTGGATGAATGTTTATTTTTTATTTCCTTGGTGTCGGACCCCCTTGCCGATCGATTCTCTGTCAGTTCTGGTTGTGCGAGGAGGCGCAGTGTGTCTACCTATGCCGCCATCTTGGTTCTCTCCGAGAATTATTCTTTAAACAAATTTTTACTATTGACTGATGGACAATGGACTCTTACTACTACTTTATCATATATATGTATCATGAATCTAAAAAAATTAAGATTTTTATTCATGCTTGTTAGCCATTTATGTTTTCTAAGAATTAACTTCATTGTTTTCACTTATTTTTCAACTTAGGCTTTTTTCTTAAGTCGATAATTAGAAGGTCTTTACTGTTATGTTTCAAATAGTCGTACCTTGGTACTTGGTTTCAGAACTCATCAAACATTGTACTCGTTGCATTTTGAGAAAAAACAATGTTTCAGCGCTCAGAGCTTGCTCAGGACTCACCGCACTTGCTAGAGCTTGTATGAGCCACGACACTGCCCCGCAAGAGAAAATGCTTCACCGCTCAGTACTCGTCAGTGTCAGCGCTCATCACAAGTTCCGGAGCAAATTATCGGCGAGTACCAAGGTACCACTATACTTTTTCCCAGTTTGATTTAACCTTTTATAATGGTGTTTACTGACACAGAAGTTTTATTTCTTTAACTTTTATGTAGTATTTTTAAGTTTAGACAGTTCTTCCATCCTAACATCAGTTAAGTATTATTAAATTTTCTCAATTCTGTTGTTTTCATTGTCCTTTTTTATTTAACTTTTTCTTTACATTTTCCTTTTTAGTCCATCTGAAATTAATTTTAGTGCAAGGTGTTAACTTGTGTTTTTCTATTTTTGTAAATAACCCATTTTCCCACCCTTTTCATAAATACCCATTTCACCCACCCTTTCTCTACTGATTTTGACTTTTCCTATAGTCTGAGTACTTTGAGGTACTGGAGTTATGCTGCAGAACTATTGATTCTGTCTTACAGATCTGTTCTTTCCCTACAAAACCATCTTCACATCCAGAAATATGGCATTCCATCAATTGGTGTTAGGAATTTAAAAATCTATAGTTAATATTATCTATTCAATAAATATTTATGGAGCACCTTACACATTTCTTGGTAAAATTAAAGTACTTTTTAAAGCCATTGAGTATAGAATCCCCCTCCAAACACATCTAATCTTTTCTAAGTAGCCACTGTTGGTTTATAGAGAAAATAAATATGTCTTATGTATAACACCTTATATGAATTCTTATTCATTCTAAGAAGTCTTTTACTTGATATTCTTGAGCTCTACAGGTAGTCAATCAATCAACTGCAAATATGGAGAATTTTACTGCCTCCTTTCCCATTGTTTTACTTATTTTTTTTCCATTAAACTGGATAGAACTTCTAGAACTGGGATAGCAAATATATTTTACAGAGAGCCAATCCTAACTCATTTGTAGTCACAGTGAAACATCATGTTGAGAAAGATTCTAAGGCGACATTTTTTTTTTTTACTTCAGAGTAATACAGATAAAATCCTAGGAAGGTTCCAGAAGACAGCTAAGGCCCTCTAAGATGAAGGTCCTGAAGCTTTCTATTTTGCACTTCATTCATTCATTTTTCTCTATTATTTGAGTCCTTCACTTTATTGAGTTCCTTTTTCTAACTTTTGAGTTAAATACATTCTTCATTTGTTTAAGATAAAGCATTTAATGCTATGAGTTTACCTGTAAGCATTAATTTGGCCACATACTCTAAATTTTTATCCATACTATTCATTGTCATTATTTTTTCTAAATCTCTTTTAATAGTAGTTCTGGTATCTTTTTAACTCAACAGTTATTTAGAGGAATGTTTTTATGTTTCAGGCATTTGAGGATTTTACTCAAACATTTATTATTAAATCACTAGGATTACAGTAGTATGGTCAGTTACAATGTTATGTGTAACTTTAACTTGAGGAAATTTATTTTGGGGTTTTTTTGGTGAGTGTCTATGTGTGAATTATATGCTGACTCTCTGTTACTCTTCTCTGGATTAGGAATCACTTCATTAGAGAACATTTTCCTGTTGTAATATAGAGTATGAGCCTCCTGTACAATAAAATCACAGTCTGCTAATGCTCATTACCTTCTCACTAGTTAAATGAGATTTCCTATTTCCTCTCACTGGACCAGGCAGCTCTCGGCGGCTCAGACACTCCTCCACAGACGGCTGCCCGTCCCTGTGCCCCCTGTGTCCCACCGGCACACTGGGGTTTTCCCCAGAGCACTGCAGTGGATCTGCTCCAATCCGATCCGCATGTCTGTATTCTAAATTCCAGTCCCTCCCAGGCTACCTCTTCCTACTAAAGTTTACTTTTCAATAAACCAATTAATCACAACATATACTATTAGGGCTCAGAGAGAGACCCAGTATCTTGGACCTGTTTCCAACCCTAACTGATCAGATAATGAGTATCCCAGTTTCTCTTGGCCAGAACTGAAAATGTTATTCTACAGAGTAATGTTTCATTGTTTGGACTTGAAACTTCTCAACACTAGTTTTCAACTACAAATATTAAACAGAGTAACTTTAATGCACACATTTTTCCATTGTATTCTTAACACAGCTTAATTTCATGCTTTTCATTTCATCAATAAAAACCAGGAAACCAATTATGAGGAAAATAACTTATACCTCACATTTTCAATTTACTGAGGTTTGAAAGAATTTACCAGGAAAATGTTGACTCTGAACTTTTAAACTTGGTTTTTACTTTCTATTCAGCTAAAAATAAAGTTATATTAGTTTATTTTTAAAAAATCAAAAGTCAGTACTCTGGTGAAATTCTAAACACCTGCAATAACACACAAAAATGACTGAACCTGCACATTTATACCCATCAATTCCTTCAGATATATCAAATTGTCTACGGTTTGGTATTACGAGAAAGTTAATAGTATCTCTCTAACCCTGACAGTTTTTCAGGCAATGTTGGAAATTAGTAATCAAGATTATACAATTCTTGTGCTAGCTCCAAAGAGGGGCCCAGAGATCAGGCTCAATCATGAACTTCTTTGATCTCCCATTAACATATCAATTTATATTTGCCATTCAGAAATGGTCTATGACTAAACATCCCAAAACTCTTCAAGATTCTCTAAGGCTGTTGAAAAAAACAAAATTACTTTAGAATCCAAGAAAAATTAAAGTAAGACTAAATCAGCATACTTACTAAAATTTTTAAGGGAGTCACTGTTTTAAAGACATTAAAATATATACTTATGTAAAAGGACTAGACTGGAGGCAGAAGGCAGAACTTGGGATTTAACAAGATAGCCAGCTACCCCACAGGATTATCAAGGAAACCCAGCGTTTGCTGGCAGAACCAGTTCCAGGCATTAAAGCAGAACCAGGTAAGAGTAATGCCCGTTATTTTCACATGGTCATTGCGGGGCCCCCAGGACTCCCCCTTTGATGGGGGGAGTTTTAAACTTGAACTATTTCTTCCAGGAGAATATGTGAAGGCAGCACCTAAAATATGTTTCATGACCAAAATTTACCATCCTAACGTAGACAAGTTGGGAAAAGTATGTTTAGGTATTTTGAAAGATAAGTGGTCCCCAGCACTGCAGATCCGCACAGTTCTGCACCCGATCCAGGTTTTGTTAGGAGCTCCTGATCCAGACGATCCATTAGTAAGTGATGTAGCGGAGCACTGGAAGACCAAAGAAGCCCAAGCTGCAGAAACAGCTAGAGCATGGACTAGGGTATATGCCATGAATAATATTTAAATCAATCTGATCATCAAGTGTGCATCATTTCTCTGGTTCTACCAAGACTTCTTCCTTTTTTTGTTTGCATTTAATGGACACAGTCTTAAAAACAGTACAGAAAAAAAGCCCAACATCTTCAGTCCTTGGTGATTAAATGCACATTAGCAAATCTATGTCTTGTCCCGATTCAATGTTATACAGCATGAGCAGAAGCTACAAGTATCATTTGGATTGTGGCCAAACGTTTAAAAGCAGTGGACCCTCTCTGCTTCCATTCATTTCCCCCATCAAGATTTAAGTACAAAGCACTGTGAATGAAGGTAGTTGTCAGGGTTAGCTGCAGGGGTATGGATGTTTTTCTTTATTTTTTTGAGGGGGGAGGTAGATTTAATTTTATGGGCTCCTTTTCCCCTTTTTATGGTGACTTAATTGCACTGGTTACAAGCAGCTAACCAGTTCTTTAGAATATGTTCTCTAGCTAAGTCTAACTTTATTTAGACGCTGTAAATGGACAAGCTTGTATGGAACAAAATGGGAACATTAAATAAATATTGCAGTCCTCAATAACAACATTGTGACTTTGCTGTCAAATGTAGAATCCTCCCTTCAAGAGAAAGCTTGAGACCATTTTGTATGGCTTGTCTGGAAACTTCCATACATGCGCTGTTCTAGTAAAATATTTTTTTGTTATAAAAAAGAGTACTTATGTAAAAGATATTGATTTTCTTATGCAAGATGTAACCACTGGGGGAAACTGGGTGAAGAGTACATGGACTTCCATGTACTATTTTTACAACATCCTATAAAACTAGTGATTTCAAAATAAAAAGACTTTTTTTTTTAAAAAAGGACATATGAAAAAAGAACCAGACACAAATAGCAGTATTAATACATCTCAAAAACCTCATGTTAAGTGGAAGAAGCCAGACACAATAAACAAGTATTATGCAATTCCCTTTACAATAACCTTCTAGAAAACAGAAGGCAACAGCATTAGCCTGAGGCTGAGGAGCAGAAGTGAGGATTGACTATAATGGGCATAAAGAAACCTTTTCAAGTCAGTCTTCTAAGACTGGACTGTGATGACAGTTAGACAGCCAAATTTACTAAAACTGAACACTTAAAAATTGGTGAGTGTTACTTATGGTATGAAAATCATACCTCAGAAAAGCTATAGAAAAAAGGTTAACAGTAAAATCTAGGTGACAGGTATATTTGGAAGTTAATGTAAAATTCTTCTAACTCTTCAGTGTGTTTGAAAATTATCATAATAAAATGCTGAGCAAAATAAAAGTTTTCATAAACCACAGAATTAGAAATCAAAAAAGTTGTATTTCCCGTGGCAACCCACAGTTCAAGAAAGATTTAATAAAAAGTCAGTCAATAGCATCCATTCAGCCGATGGATGTACATATACCACGCCGAAACCCTTGTTTGACAGTGTGTTGTGAATAAAGGGGCCCTGAGACTCCAATTCCCATTGGACACTATTTCAAAAATCCACAAGCTGCTGTTAGGGCAGTTGGTTATTTATTCAGGCACAGACTGGAAACCCAAACACAAACATCTTACATGTTTTAGTCACCACATGAAGAAAATTCAGATTTCAGCTTTCTGTAAATTACAGTGTTGGCAGTATCAAAGTAGCCAAGAAATAAAACTTCATCAGTTTTTACATAAGAATCACAAATTTCCCACAAAAAGCTCTCCATGAGGTTCTTTAAAAGAGAAATATTTGAATATGGTTATGTACATGTTCACATCTTCCACACGCCTTTGATTAGAATGAAATTGCATGTACCTAAGTATTTTACCAGACAATCAGCAAGAAATATTGAACTGAAGCAGAAAAATAGACAACTGAAATTTTTTAATCATAAGGAGTAATACATTTGTGGAGAGAGAGTATCTTTGTATTTATACATTTTCTAAGATTCTTATATTTATTACTATATTTATGCATATCCCAATTTCACAGAGCAAAGTAGCCTCGCTAGACCTTAAAAAAATAAAGCTTTCACAATACTCATTTTTATTTTTCTAATTGCCAAATTCTACACCAAAGGTATACTCCTCTTTACAAACTTCCAAAGGTAGTATGTGTAATTTGGCATATTTATTAGAAACTATAGATATGTAAATAAAATGTCAAAAATTATTAGAATTAAACTGAATGTTTCTAATTTGTTATTTCTCTAATTCCCTACTATACAAAATAAAAGAAGGGAACATTGTACTTACCACTGTGCCCGGCAGGAGGAATATAAGTGATAAGTGAGGACAGCCAGCAGGGACCTTTTCAAAATGGACTTACTGTTAATATATATTTGGCCTTTTAAATTTGTAAAATGAGGGTGAGGGAAGGGACAACCAATGTTTTCTCTATTGATGACCCTTAAGCCTTACAATGATTAGTAAACTGTGAGTTCTGTAAATGCTAACAAGTGAACTACAAGAAACAGATTAGTCTGCTTCATCAACACTATGATGATATAATCACCTAAGAACTAAGTCAAGAATGTACCTTTGTGCTGGCCACGCCGATCTCGGGCCCAGCATTAATGTGGACCCCACAGTCTGTCTCCCTTGATATGGAGCTGCCGACAGTGTTTGTGATCCCCACAGTTAAAGCTCCTCTCTCCTTACAGTAGCGAAGACCCATCAGGGTATCTGCTGTCTCGCCTGTGTATAAAGACAGACAACAGGAACACATACAGCAGTTAATACATGCTGTTTCTTAGATGGAAAAACAAAAAACTGACTACACTTGCAGCAAAATCATGTGTTTTAAATAAAATTTAAAACATGCACTTAAGAAAATAAATTAGCAAAACTTTAATAATAGGATCCTACTTTTTAGGATCTTCTTTTCTTCTTTGGCTTTGAAAATGCAGCTCTTTGGGTATAAAGTGTGTCAATTTTACTAATTCATTAAGAATTACATAATATCAAAATAAATCTATTTATCAAGTCATCTGCAATACCATTTTATCTTTAAATATCAATTTTTGCTAACATCATTAGAAAGAATGACCTCCCTTTTCTTCAAGTCTTTAAAATTAGCATACCTGACTGACTAATAAAAAAGCAAACGTCATCTCGAAAAACTGGTGTGTTTCTATCCAGGAAATCACTAGCTAGCTCCACCATAACAGGCAACTCAGTCAGCTCTTCGAGAACTTGACGTGTCTGTAAAGAAAAATTACTTGGTCAAACAACTTTACTTCACATATTCTTTTTCACTGGCCTTCTTTGGACTCAACATGTAGTTTTCACTTTTTCTGACTATAAAAATGAAACATGTACATTGTTAGAAATACAAACAATAAGATTAAGCATAAAAAATAAAAATAAAAATTCTAACAGTACAATGACAACAAACTCACAGCTATTAACAACTGAACCTAAAAAATAAAAACAAAACAAACAAACAAACAACTAGAACAGGAACAGAATCACAGAAATGGAGATCACATGGCATGTTATTAGTGGGGGAGTGGGACGGGGAGAGAGGGGGAAAAGGTACAGAGAGTAAGTAGCATAAATGGTGGGTAGAAAATAGACGGGGAGGTTAAGAATAGTATAGGAAATGGAGAAGCCAAAGAACTTATACGTATGACCCAAGGACATTAACTAAAGGGGGGGAATGCAGGTGGGAGGGGGTATGCAGGGCAGAGGGGTATAAAGGAGGGGAAATGGGAAAACTATAATAGCATAATCAATAAAACACATTTTAAAACAATTTTAAAAAGAGTATGTAAGGGTCTTCTGTACTTATGAGAGTTGACATCAGTAGCACATAAACTACACATGGATCTACTTTATTGGTTTAAAGGCCCGTATGAGGTCTGTCTGGAAAAAGTCCAACCACTGTTAATATAACAAGAATGGTTTGCATGGTATTACTGTAACCTGGCAGCCAAGGAGAGTGGACTAGAATGTGTGCTTGCATAAACAATGATGACTTCACTGTACTAGTCAGTGGGAGCTGTAGGTGCCACTGAGTCAGCATGTGTACTGTGTGGCTGTTGCATTCAAAATGACTGAGAGAGGCCCTAGCCGTGTAGTTCAGTTGGTTAGAGCATCTGGATATGCCAAGGTTGCCAGTTCAATTCCTAGCCAGGGCACATACAAGAATCAATCAATGAATGCACAAATAAGTGGAACAATAAGTTGATGTTTCACTTTCTCTCTCTCTAAAATCAATAAATAAAAATAATCAAATAAATAAATTTTTGAAAAATGAGTGAGTAGAACAATGAATGAGCATCAAATTTTGCATTAAGCTTGACCATTCCTCTGTGGAAACTATTCAGATGATTCAGAAGGCCAGAGCTACGGGCAACTGGTGATTGGCGGCTTCATCATGACAATGCACCCACTCATGCATCACATCTCGTGCAGTTTTTTGGCAAAACATCGAATCACCCAGGTGACTCGGCCCTGCTACAGCCCAGATATGGCACCCTGTGACTTCTGGCTTTTCCCGAAACTAAAATCACCTTTGAAAGGGAAGAGATTTCAGACCATCCATGAGATTCAGGAAAATATAAAGGGGCAGCTGATGGCAACTGGGAGAACTGTGTGAGGTCCCAAGGTGCCTACTTTGAGGGGGACTGAGGTGTCACTGTCCTATGTACAATGTTTCTTGTATCTTGTATCGTATTAAATAAACGTCTCTATTTTCTGTTATTACATGGCTGGATACCTTCTGGACAGACCTTGTATTCCTATGGTTCTGCACTGACAACTGACACACTTCTTTGATACAGAATTCCAGCTTCCAAAATAACAATTTAAAGGAAAAAAAGCCTGTCTAAAGGCATATTTCTTCTCCCTGTAGAAATGTGCCTGCCAAGTAAAATCCTGTTGAGGTTCCCACATGGCACCAGCCATTTGTCTGGGGCAAGTGAACAATGAGAGGCAAAGCCAAATGACTGCTCCTACAGAAGTAGCCATCTGCTCTAATGGAAGGAGCCGTGTGCAGTAGACCACAAGGCCGAGACAAAGCAAAAATTTTCCCTCTCTTTGTTTTTCATAAAGTCTGTTGCAGGCAGTCGACCTGTATATCTAAAGACCTCTCTAAAGCAGATCATTTTTAAATATATTTTATTGATTATGCTATTACAGTTGTCCCATTTTTTTCCCTTTCTCCCCCTCCACCCTGTACCCCACCTCCAGCATTCCCCTCCTTAGTTCATGTACATATGTCATACATGTAAGTTCTTTGGCTTCTCCATTTCCTATACTATTCATAACCATCCCTATCTATTTTTTTAAAGATTTTATTTATTTATTTTTAGAGAGAGGAGAAGGGAGAGGGAAAAAGAGGGAGGGAAACATCATTGTGTGGTTGCCTCTTGTGTACCTCCTACTGGGGACATGGCCTACAACCCAGGCATGTGCCCTGACTGGGAATCGAACCTGTGACCCTTTGGTTCACAAGCCAGCACTCAATCCACTGAGCCACAAAAGCCAGGGTCACCTGTCTATTTTGTAACTACCAATTATGCTTCTTATTGCTTATACCTTCTCCTCCATTCTCCTCCCTTCCCCTCCCCACTGATAACCTTCCGTTTCTCTGATTCTGTTCTGTTCTAGTTGTTTGCTTAGTTTGTTTTTTTCTTAGGTTCAGTTGTTGTGAGTTGTGTGTTGTCATTTTACTCTTCATAGTTTGTGATCTTCTTTCTCTTAGATAAGTCCCTCTAACATTTCTTATAAGAAGGGCTTGGTGATGATGAACTCCTTTAACTTGACCTTATCTGGGAAGCACTTTACCTGCCCCTCCATTCTAAATGACAGCTTTGCTAACTAGATTAATCTTGGATGTAGGCCTTGCCTTTCATGACTTGAAATACTTCTTTCCAGCCCCTTCTTGCCTACAGGGTTTCTTTTGAGAAATCAGCTGCTAGTCTTATGGGAACTCCTTTGTTGGTAATTCTCTCCTTTTCTCTTGCTGCTTTTAAGCTTCTCTCCTTATCTTTAATCTTAGGAAATTTAATTATGATATGTCTTGGTGTGTTCCTCCTTGGGTCCAGCTTCTTTGGGCCTCTCTGAGCTTCATGGACTTCTTAGAAGTCTATTTCCTTTGCCAGATTGGGGAAGTTCTTCAATATTTTTCAGATAAGTTTTCAATTTCTTGCTCTTCCTCTTCTCCTTCTGGCACCCCTATGATTCGGATGTTGGAATGTTTAAAGTTGTCCCAGAGCTTTCTCAGATTCTCCTCATTTTTTAAAATTCTTGTTGCTTCATTCTGTTCCGGTTGGATATTTATTTCTTTATTTTGTTTCAAATCCTTGGTTTGAGTCCCAGTTTCCTTCCCGTCACTTTTGGTTCCCTGTATATTTCCCTTTATTTCACTCTGTATAGTCTTCATTTCTTCATTTTGTGACTGAGCTCAATCATTTCTGTGAGCATCCTGATTACCAGTGTTTTGAACTCTGTGTCAGATAGGTTGGCTACTATCTCCTCGTTACTTAGTTCTTTTTCTGGAGTTTTGATTTGTTCTTTCATTTGGGCTATATTTCTTTGTCTTGACACACCTGTTATGTTGTAAGAGGTGGAGCCTTAGGTATTCACCAGGGTGGGGCAATGCAACCCACGTGGATGCATTGTGGTGCTGTCTGTGGGGGAGGGGTCAGAGAGGGAACAATTCTGCTTGCTTGGTTCTCACTCCACTTTCAGTCACTTCCCTTACTACCCACAAGTGAATTGTACCCTTATGGTGCTGATTCCCAGGTGGGTGGTTTTGTGTACATTCTAGGATCCTATGGGCCTCTCCAACAGACTCTCCTGTGAGACTGGGAGCTTCTCCTGGTGCCACAACCGCCACAGGTTTTTACAGCCAGAGGTTTTAAGGCTTTCTCACGCTAGAACCCTGGGTTGCACAATCTATCACACTTCCCAGTTGTTCCTCCTGGTTCATCCGCATGCAAATGTGGGACCACCCTGTCCGCCAGCCACCACCTTGCCACATATCCTCTCTACCTAGCTTCCCATCTCCACCCCTCCCTACCAGTCTGGATGAATGTTGCTTCTTTAACTCCTTGGTTCTTGGACTTCCATACAATAGGATTTTCTCGTAGTTCTGGTTGTTTTTTCTTTTTAAATTGGTTGTTATCTTTCTTTTGGTCGTGTGAGGAAGCAATCATATCTACCTACATCTCCATCTTGGCAGGAAGCTTTCTAAAGCAGATCTTCCATTAATAAACAATTCCGAGCATCTATTAAAATTTCTCCCATTAACCTTCTTAATTTTTGTCATGCAACATGAAATGATAACATGATGTTTTAACAAAAGATAGTTTTACATGGTGTGTTACTGGAGGTACTGCTTATCTGCAGCTATTATCTAATGCCCAACATAACACAATTAAGATTTTAGAAAGCCACTTACTGCTACACCAGCATGATAACTTGTACCACAAGCAATGAGAATCAGACGCCGGCACCGCTGGATCTCTTTAATGTGATCCTTCAGACCGCCCAAATTCACTGAAATAAAAGTTCATGTACATAATTATTTAGGAAAGAACCATATGAAATAAGCCATCACTTTTTATAAGTGTCCACTACCAATCTGAGAAGCAATAGAATTTTAAAGAATTCACATTCCTCTTAAGAGCACAGTTATCTATAGTTCGTTCATTTTCTTTTTTCCTTAGTTGTCTATAGTGCTGAAAAATAAGTAAGATACAACTCAACTAGTCTCCCCAGACTTGTAAACTAACCTTACTCACCCCCCCCCCCCCACACACACACATGCCCACACAATTATAATATTGACCATTCTTCAACTTGTTCGGTCATTTTTACATTCTCTTCTTTAGGAAAAAAGTTATCTTAAAGGCAAAACTATAGGGACACAGACAACAGGCAGTAGATGCTGATGTCTCGAGGTGGGAAGGGGCTGACTACAAAAGCATTATGGCATTGAGACCATATTGTGGAGCTTTGTTGAGTATCACTAAATTAAAAAAAAAAAAAAGAATATCACTGAATTATACATTAAGAACAGTAAATTTTATTATATCTAATTATATCTCAATAAGCCTTCTTAGGAAAAAAGATTGTCTTAGTTCATTTGCCCTGTGGTACCCAAAACAGTGCTCTGAACATACCATGAACCCACTCTCCTCTCTGTGTCTCCCATCTCATTAACCTAACGTGAAAGTCATCCTTGTTGCTCCTAATCTTCCTCCACATCCACTCCACAAGCAAGTCCTGGGAGCTCCACCTTCAAACAGCACCTCTAACACCATCACCCTAGTGCAACATCTTTCCTCTGGATAAGACATTCTAACCGTTCTCTTTCTGTTTTCCACCTCCTACAGCCTGTTCTCCACACACAGCCAAAATGATCTTTAAAGTGATTCTTTGAAAACATAAATCTGATCTCCAAACCCTTCTGATGAGTCTGCCCTCCTTATTCTGTCTCTATAGGTATGTTGTTTTCTTCTAAGGGTACCTTGTCTATGAACCCTTCTACACAGGCTAGTTTTCTATCTGTGAGAAAATTCCATTCAAAATTCATTCAATTATTGAATTAATATTTATTGAGCACCCACCAAGTGACTGTCTAATGCCCTATGTAGCTACCAGACCTCTCTACTCGGACAGGTCGGAGTCCGGCTGAGGAGACAGATGTGCACACCTGGGCAGCACCCTCCTGCGTCTGACCCACCATCAGTCTGCCTATTGTGCCCTTGCTCTTCATCTCCCCACCCTTTTTTCTACCAGCGTGTATGTTTTTGCTTTTTGTACTTTTGAGTAATTTTATGTTCTTCTTTTTATATATGCTGTATTTCTTTATTTTAAAAAATCAGTAAAGTAGAATATAAAACAACAACAAAAAACCCATCCCTAGCTGCTCAAATAACTTACAACACTATCCAAACCCGTTATTGTGGACTTCAAGTCTCCACATGCCCTGTCTCCTGCTTAACTTTCACCTAATCTCCCAGCACTTGTCCTCTTACCCAGGCTACACCAGCCAAACTGGCCTTCCGGCTGGCACTAAACCAAGCCTGTTCATGAAGTTCTGCCTACAGTGTTCTTCCACAAACCTCAGAATATATTAAAAAGGTTTGGGAAGAAAGGAAACAACAGTAAGAAGTTGGGCCAGAGTTGTGCAAAGGCAAATCAGTTTGAAGATGACACTGTATAAAAGCAGACAGACTGTTGGAGAGTCTTGTATTTCAGATGATGGTGAAGAATGACAGGGAGGAAAGGTGGTGAGGTTAACTCATCACAAGTGTTTCCCTAAATTCCCTGTGCCTGAGGAATGTCTGAGGTAGATCTGCAGGAGTTGCCAAAGGTCAAAACTGATGACGCTTTGGAGAGAAGCCTAAGCGTGGTAAGGTAGGCCCCAACTACTGGAAGCAGCGAGTGCCTGGAGGACAGGGGCAGGGATGGAGCATACCGGGGAACACTAGTGAACCCAGGAGGCTACTCTGGCTCCATAAGTGACTAGTGATATGACCTTTGGCAAGGCCCTCAACTTGACAGAGCCTCTATTTCCTTATCTTAACAAAAAAAGATAATAGCCATCCTGTTTACATTATAGAATTTTTATGAGAAACACATGCTACTGATAGAAGTGATTTTAAAATCATGACTTCTCAAAGTTTGTCTCATTCTCTTCCCTTACAAAACAAATCTTTTTCTTGATCTTCCATAAAGACAATACATACTCTCCCACTTCTTCCAGCTCAACCATCTTAAACAACCCACTCTCCCCAGACAGGCAGATGCAGGTCCGGGCTTTGACTGCTCCTAGTTCTCTCCTGGTCAGCACTTGCCTTCCCTTCTCCTTCCCCATCACTTCACCCCAGGTAGGATAAGATCCTAACTGGCAAGTGCATCTCAGCCACTTGCTCCTCCAATACACACTAGAGACTGGTACCCAGTTCACCTCAATAAAGCTATGTTTACCCCAGGCTCCTACATCTCTCCTAAGTCTCCTAACAGCTCTTCGATTTCTACAAAAGTAGAAATTGGCCTGGGAAAGAATGCATTAAATCCTGTGAAACCTGCTTTGTTAAGAATGCCCTCGATTTAAATGTCAAGGGTCCAAACACAAAATGAATTTGTCTTCCAGGTTTTATGGCTCATTGGCATCACCCTGTCTACCAGACCCTGACTCAAAAGGACCCCTGTGATCTTACCTCCTTTCTGTGACCACTACTGTTTGACATTGACTGATGAGCCTTACACGCAGGCTATGTATATCTATGCAAAATAAACTCAATAAAAGACCATTGAGAAAGAGGCTCGAGGCCCTTCTCCCATTAGAGATTGGCCAGCCTTTTCTCCCCAAGCAGATCGTGTCTTGGTAGATTTACTCTCATCCGAGGCAGCCGGGAGAGCTCTGCTGGTCAGAGTTCACCCACAAATAAACAACATAAAATTTACCATTTTAGCTATTTTAAAGTGTACAGTTCAGTGGCATTATGCACATTCACACTGTTGAGCACCCATCACCACCATCCATCTCCAGAACTTTTTCATCATCCCAGACTGAAACTCTGTGCTCCCCATTCCTCCCCTCTCCCTAGCGCCTGGTAACCACTGCTCTACCTTCTGTCTCTATGAATGTGACTGTTCTAGGTATACCTCATCAGCAGTGGAATAATGCCCTGGAGGACTTTTAAAAGATGACTGGCAGCTGTATATTCTATAAGGCTATCAGGGTCAGTGAACTTCCAGAGTGAACTTCCAGGTTGTCAATGCCAACACCCACAGGAGCCTTTGAAATAATAAAACAATTCATATGTAATTACCAGTATAGTCATCAAAGTTGACTCTTCCTCTCATTGTGTTCACAACTGACTCTGGCTGCTCAAAAATTTCTTTCTGCATAAATGAACTGAAATTGCCTAAAGGAATATAAAGTATATCATTAAAACAAAAATTCACAAGCCCAAGAATAACAAATTTGTACAATGCTTTAAGTCTATCTCCATGAAATGAAACAAAAGGTCATGCAATAGAGGACAATGTTCATATATGACATTTTACCCTACGTGAAGAAAAATGAGTAAAAAGGAAAAATCACATAAAATATGCAGTTACAGGAAAACAGTGGAGTGGGACAAGCTCAAGTTTTGGATTCAGAACTAGGTTCAAATCAAGGTTCTATCCTTATTAGCTGAGTGGCTCTGGGGAAACAGCTAAATCTGTAAAACAACAACAGCAGCCCCTCGCAGCATTGTGCAGTGGATGTGTGTAATACAGACCCGACATATAGCAGGTACATAAAAAGTGTTAGTTTGGGATTTTTTTTTTTAACATTTTATTTATTTACTTTTAGACAGAGGGGAAGGGAGGGAAAAAGGGAAGGGGAGAAACATCAATGTGTGGTTGCCTCTCGTGCGCACCCCCAATGGGGACCTGGCCCACAACTCAGGCATGTGCCCTGACTGGGTATGGAAACAGTGACCCTTTAGTTTGCAGGCCAGCGCTCAGTCCACTGAGCCACACCAGCCAGGGCAAAAGTGTTAGTTTTTATTCCCACCACAACTCTGCCAGAAAAGAGAATGAAAACCGTAATTACAATAACTGTAATAGATAAGAGCAGCAAAGACTATGTAGAGCTCATTAAGTGTATCAGGCTCTCCTCTAAGGGCTTTGCATACATCAGCTCTCCTAACTCTCAAACAACCCTGATGAGGTAGATCCTATTATCCCCATTTTACGTATGAGGAAACTGAAGCACAGAGAGAATAAGAAAGGAACAAAGAACAGAACACAAACTATGTCTATAACGTATCTTTAAAAATCAAGCACAATTTAAATAATGAATCTCTCTTTAAAGTTAGAAAAAAAAACATGAATTAGTTTGAAGAACTATGGTAAAACTTGCAGATAATTTCTTTAATGAACGGTCCCTTTTCCTGGGATTACCTTTCACTAATCACGTGGAAGATTTCACTGAGCACTGTGTTCTCAGACTCCTGTGCTAAGAGAGAAGTAGAATGTGCCTTTTCCATTAAGGACACCCAGCTAAAACCTAACAAACACTTTCACCTTTCATGATCTGCTGGAGTTCCATCTGGAGGGTCTGCACAGCTCTTCCAGGGTGATCGCCTGCGGTTCGTTTAATTCGATGGATAGAGAGACGGCCATCCACCACCGCTGCTACATCATCATCTTCAAGGAAGATGACGCGATTGGTGTGTTCTATCACAGCACTAGAAAACATTGAAGAGTACAGTCAATGATCAAGGATGGTTATTACAAATACAACTATCATTAGGACACAAAAACCAAATTTAAATACAAATTCTATCATCCTACAGTATCTCTGACAGCTTTCTGGTTACCCATGCCACTCCCAACCGGGGAGTGAGGGTGAAGGGTGGTCATTGTGGGCAACGAATAAAAGGATCTCTATGCAGCAACCTAAACCGAATTAGATTAGATGTGAAGGAAAGCAATTTTGTTTCTTCCTCATTCTATCTCCAACTACTTTGATTTTAACTTCTAAATAGTTCTCAAAGCTTCAATGTCCACCCGTACAAACTAGTTCAAGCTATCATCAGCTTTTTGCTAAACTACCACAGAAACCTCCCAACTTGTCCACCCACATTCCCTCTAATCTCCCTCTATCCATCCTCCATTTCTGCCAAAATGTGTATCAAAAAGCACCTCTAATCAGGATATCTCCTCACCCAGCAACCCACGTGAAGGCTTCCCTTTGGCTCTTAGGAAAACAACCTAAGACACAACCATTACCCCTACCTCCTCCTCTAGCCTCATCTCCCACCGAACGTCCTCTCTTTATTCCAGCCACACTCCTACCCATCCCAAACTCTCACAGGCTGATCAGTCTGCAGAGAATCAATGCTCTTTCCTCAACCTCTTCACCTACCTCACTCCTAATATCTCCTAAACTCTCATTTCAAGCATTATTCCCTTAAAGAAATGTATCCACAGGAGAGTAAGTCATGCTTTAATAATCACTCTGTAGCTCTTGTCACAGCCGAAATTCTACACTTGTGTGACTATTGATTAAAATTTGTCTCCTCCATTAAGAAAGATGACATGAAATTGAAATGACATGAAATTTTCTTTTTATTCACCATTAGCTCCTAAGCCCAGCACATGCTTTGCTAGTGTTCAATATGAAAATGTATGAGTGAATGAAAAAAGGCTAAGATGTTTCTGCAATTTCCAGTTTATTTAAGCCCTAACTGTCAACTCTGTAACAACCCTAATTAATGACAGCCACATCTCAGCAGTAACTACACACCCGTGAAAATCAGAACACACTGAGCTTGTTTCCCATGGAGATATACGTTTCCTGCAGTCCTAAACTACATCCTTTTTCCCTCTCAGATCCCCTTACTTTTAGGCACACCGAATGACTCAACTACTCGTTAGCCATTTGAATGATTCCATTTTATCCCATTATTATTAGCAATTCATTTATGAATACATCTAAGCATCCCACTGCATTTTCTCTCAAAATCTCTCAGTCTAGTACTATTTCCTTTGTAAAAGTGATTATGCTGCCAATTACTTCTGAACTGAAAAAATCAGTGTCTACATTATTCAAAAAGTACAATGGTTTAGCAACTATACTATAATTGGTGGGATACTAAACTATCCAAATCTCCAAACTAAAATTTCTCCTCCCTCTAAAACGTCGATAAGGCTCCTAAAAGGAGAGGGAAAAAAATGCAAGAGCTCAGAGCAAATACACTGTAACAAGTCTCAACTACTATTATCTGTTCTTTGTAAACTGGCCTACATGCTTTGAATTGACAGAAAAGGTGTCTTAGAACCCCATCTCCAGAAAAAGGTTGCCTTCACTTCCTTAATGAACAAAGTTCTCCTATACAGTATGACCAGAATTATACAAAATGACTTCTTGGTTTCCTGTAGCCTGACGAGTTTTACTAAAAATTCTCTTTGAATCAATTAAGGAAGCTCACCTTGCATCAGAAGCAAAGTAATACTCCACCGCTTTTTCTTCAACAGGGAAAAGGCAAGTTGTGCTATCCACACGAGAGAGACTGCAGCTTCCTTTCTTATCTTTGCCTAGAGCACAGAGTTTACAGAGTGGGCAAACACAGAGAAAACCAGGGCCATTATATAAATATACATAATTTTATGCAAAATCAAAAAATACCATGGCAACACAAAATAGTTTCAGCAACCTTTAAATGCCAAAAAAAGGTAGATCACCTGATTTTCATGCAATAAGCCAACATGAACAACAGGCAAAAAGTGTAGAGTCAAACAGCAACTATCAAAGAGAGTGTAGCAGATAATAGTGCTACATTATAAATATATTTAATATAGTATTTTTCAAGGTAAAATGTAAGTTAATTCATATCACTCTTTTTTAATAAAATGTATATATAGTCTAATCTTAATGGAATTAATTCATATAAGTTTGTATACCAAAACTCATTATAAAATTACATTTAAAATATCAAAATTCTATACTGAAAAATAAAATGAAGGCTAGTAGACAGTAATTTTTACCATCTCATAACAAAATTTCTCTAGATTTTAATAGTAAACCAGCATGACAAATCAAGATGTAGTGTCCATTAACTGTAATTTTTTTTTTATTCAATTTATTGGGGTGAAACTTGTTAACCAAATTATACAGGATTCAGGAGCACAATTGTGGAACACAACATCTGTACGCTGTTATGTGTTCACCACCCCAAGCCACTAATTGTAACTTAAAAACAAAACAAAGATACTTATAACTCTCTACCATGATATATCAAATGTGGCAACAACTAATACAGAATGAAAATATTATAAAATAAACCCAGAATCTCTTCTTTCTTAAAATTGAGTTTCCTAACATTTCTTTTTAAGTTGATACAAAGTATGGTCCTCTTGCAATAATAATATCTTCTTAATTCTACCACTTAGAATTCTGGCATTTCTACTTAATTCATCAAGTCATTGATGAAGATATGTTTTTCCTTTTTGTTCATTCACAATTAAAGTCAAAACTGGAAAGCAAACTATTAAAAAAAAACTAGAGTGCATACTGAAATTTGACAGATTAGCCAATTTTTTTCAACTCTATTCATTGAAGACCTTATTATAAATGTCATAGAGACAAAAGAGCACCTTCTCCAAGATCAGGACATAGTGGACCTTGTAACTATGAACATAATGGCCAGAGAATATCGTAAATATACTTGTGAAAACTTATATTGTCTTAATCCTCTAAAATGCATATCTATAAAGACTTGGAAATAATTATTCTCAGAAACATACATCCAAAGTTCTTGACAATCCATGATTATCTGGTGTAGTTTAGTCATGAAAACAAGACAGCTCTTCCCATCCAAATTCAACGGCAGAAAAAATACCACACTTTAAAAAATAAATATTAGGTAACATCCTAGAAAAGATAACACTTTAGAAAGAGCAGATCAGTGTTTGCCAGGGGCTGGGAAAGGGGACAAGGGTTGACTACAAAGTGGCAGCTGGAAGGAACTTTCCAGGGGATAGAAGTTTTCCGTACCTTGACTGTGGTAGGGATTACGCAACTGTTTGCATGTGACAAGACTCAGGAAATTTTACACGAAAGAGAGTGAACTTTATTGTATGTGAAAAAGTGAATGGAAGCGCTGGCTGGTGTAGCTCAGTGGATTGAGTGCAGGCCTGTGAACCCGCTGGTTCGATTCCCAGTCAGGGCACATGCCTGGGTTGTAGGCCAGGTCTCCAGTAGGGGGCGCGTAAGAGGCAATCCACATTGATGTTTCTCTCCCTCTCTTTCTCCCTCCCTTCCCCTCTCTGTAAAAATAAATAAAATCTTTTTAAAAATTTAAAAGTGAATGAAAAATAAGTAAAAAGCCCAGCATCTACATTTTCCAAATAAACACAACCAGCTTTAGTAATAAAGTGCATTAACGGGGTTGAGTTTCAGTATATTCTTTCTCCATATATTGATATTTCATTCTTCAAGCAACAAGGTATATTTAATCACAATATTTTGAAGAAGCTGAGGTATCATTGCCAATTTAAATGAAAAGAACAGTATTACTTGACATTGATATGACTCTTAAAAGCTACAAAATGTCTTCCTATTATCTCATCTGATTTAAGTGGAATATAATTATTATATCCCACTTTATTTGGTCACCTGGAAAAAATAGTAAAAGCCTGAAAGGCAGTTCAGGGTTCTCCCCTTTATGCAACCTCTTCAGTAACAGGTCAAACATTTTAAAATAAACTCTGTTGAGCTGTGCACTGCCTACCTACTAGGAGCTAGTAAGAGCTATTGAAACACAAACCCTGATCTCAGACAGATCAGTCTAGTGATAAATTTTTCCTCCAACTTCTTAAAACCTTAGCCAATATTTTTCATTGTTTCTAAAAGCAATAAATATTTAAATAAAAATAAATAAATAAAAGCACCTTAACACGATGTACAAGGTAACATATAGGTAATGTATACATAGCATAATTATTAACAGAAATCTGAAACTCTGGATCCAAAATCTGTACTCTCACTTGTAGCCTCGTTTTTCTTCTGAAAAGGGAGGGAGGGGGATGAGGAAGATAAGAAATTGCAGTATCTCAGATAAAATAGTGAAAGCAGTCACTATCCAAAGATGAATAGGTTTAGAGTACTTTGCTAAATATTTTTCAAGAAATGAAGAATTATGCATTAAAAATATGGGTTCCAATTTCCTGAATTTACTTTCAGTAACAAGTAAATGGAAGGAGCACATCTTTTGTCTAATTATATCAATAAAATGATCCGGAGTTTGTATAGATGAAAGTCTTATAAAAAATTCAAACATAAATTTAAAAAAGAACAATAATTCCAAATACAAAGCCAATCAAGAATATTGAATGTAAATCTAAAAAGTAAATTGTCATGCATAAAATAAAAACCATTGAAGCCAACTACATCAGCTAAAAATTAGGCTGAATTATTCAAACTACCACTGAGTCCAATCTATAACAGCCTAGCACACAATGCTCTTTTTTTCATCTTGAATCTTTTTTATAATTATGTACCCTACATGATTTCAATTTGAAACAAAGGGAAAAAAACTTTTTTTCCAGATCTCAGAGACTATAGAGAAACAAATTACTGAAAGCAGTTTTCTAAATGCCAGAAGCAGACAGACAAAATATGCTTTGCATATTAGAAAAATGTCAAAATATGTTTCCCCATAAAATAAGCACAATTTTAGAGGCCCAGCACATACATTCACTCCAAGAACAAAGAATTAGTAAAGAATGAACAAGAGGATAAGATTCCTCCCCATCCATGCAGAATGCATTTCCCACCTCTTTCTCCCTGTGATGCCCACCGTGTGAATTTTGGTCCAATCTGAGTCCTAGCTATGGATATACAACAGAAAAAAAATTCTACTTGTCAGAGAAATCACAAGACAAATCCTTTTCATGTCTAGACAGAACTATGTATGAGTAGGCCTGACCAAAGAGGCATTTATTTCAATTTAAGGAAAACAATTCTTTATATCTATACATTGAATTTATACATTATCCCCATGGCATGATGTAGAAGTAGTTTTTACCTGTTCTATAAAGTATTGGAATGTGATCAGTAGAGAGTTTATGTTCACTTCGTACACCAATCAACAGAGGGCTACCGCGTCTGTTAGTACAAAATTAATCAGAATTAAAACCATTTTTATAAATAACACATTAATGATATAAAATTTAAACGTGATGACAGAACACTCTTCAAATATGTTTCAATTCTCTCTCCAAGCTCAACTTCAGATATAACAAAAGAACAATATAAACAGAACTTTAAAAAATATTCAGTAACAGAGGTGGGCAAACTATGACCCACGTGGCAGGTTTGTCTGTTTTTACTGGAACACAGACGTGCCCATTCCTTTATGGATCTTCTATGTTGGCTTCCACACTATGAGAGCAGTCACTGCTACAGAGGCCTTTATAGCGAAGGGTCATTTATACTGAATAGAAAATAAACTTACAACTGAAAAGTTTCAAAATACATATAATTATTGGGCATTATTAAATTTATATATACCTTGTGCCAACAGCTTGACCAGGAAAATGAACGCTTTTAAATACAAGTGCAAAAGCACCTTCCTACAAAGGGAAAAAAATGGATTAGCAATACATATGATAATAAACTATCAAATGTGAAATGTCTAAAACATACTGGCTTTACCACAAAAATTTTTTTTTACACAAATGCTCTTTTGCACTAGTTTATAAACTAGTCTAAACATTAGGCCCTGGCCAGACAGCTGTTAGTCTCAGTGTTGCCCCAATATGCCAAGGTTGCAGGTTCAATCCCTGGTCAGGGCACATACAAGAGTCAACCAGTGAATGCATAAATGAGTAGAACAACAAATCAATGTTTCTTTCTCCCTCTCTCAAATCAATTTTTTTTTAATTTTAATTTGAGGAAGACACTTCCTCATGAGCTTTGCGTATCCAAGACCCACTTTTTTACTAAGCCTATTCTTGAAATAGGCTCAACAGATAATAGTGGCAAAAGAGACCATTTTAAAAGTCACCTTTGTACATACTACCAACACTTCTCAATGAATACATCCTATCTCCCATACTATACATTTGTAAAGAAAGAACTAGGAAAGGTCCCAAGTTCAATATCCAAAACCCATTCTCTGGCCCAGCCATTTTATACCACTGTTAACTTATACTCTTTGACCTTGATATTGGAGATAAATATACACAACCAAATTGTGAACATGCACACCATACCAACCCCTCTACCCAACCTCCTCAGGGACAGGCCCTAAAGAAATCAACAATGAATAAAGAAGGATCACGAGGTAGGAGAGGGAAGGAACCACCACTTTTCTCTTGGGCTGGGAAATACTTTCCTATAGAAGCACAGAATCAAGTAAAAGTCCCCCTAAGGAAAAATAAGGAGTGAACTGACTGACTCAGAAACATGCAGACATTATCCTAAAAGCTACCCTTGCTAAGTTATTGACTGGGAAGAACACGGAGCGAGCGGGAAGCAAGAAAGTGATGAACCCCAAGTGCGTGTATTGCATGTATGTTTTGTGTGGTATGTTTGGGTTTGTGTGTGTGCGTGCACAGTGTTTGGACAAACTGTTTGATTTGACATTACTGTTAATTCCCATGATACTAAGCCACAGTGAAAGAAGAATTTTCAGTGTGTGTGGGAAAAGAGGGGTCATCAGTCACACAATAACCTCTCAAAATTATTCCAGTTGAAAAGTTATATATATGGGAAAAAAAAGCCAAAATATTTTTAAATTAGCATAGTTCCTGCTCCTCAAACTTGATTTTAAGGGTTTATTGTGATTAATGTTGGCAATAATTATCTTTAAAAGTGTGATTTAAAGACTGATGGTTACTAGTGGGAAGGGAGGTTGGGGGACTGGGTGAAAGAGGTGAAGGAATTAGGTACAAATTGGTAATCACGAAACAGTCCCAGAGATGTAAAGTACAGTATATGGAATACAGTCAGTAATACTGTAATGACTATATATGGTGGCAGGTGAGTACTGAAAATATTGGGGGGATCACTTTGTAAAGTGTATGTCTGTCTAACCACTATGCTGTACACCTGAAACTAATACAAAATAATATTGAGTGTAAAGAGTAACTGAAAAATAAAATTTTGTTTAAAAGTGTGGTTTAATACCAATTGTTGGATAACTCTCTCCACCAAGGTAGTAAAACTGGTATCTTGACTTTCCCGATTGTCATACATGTACTTAACAAGCTTGGCAATTGTCTCTGTGTCTGTTTCAGACTCAAAGTCATAGCCCTTGCTTTCCTGTAATTAGAAAGAAGAAAATGACACATTTAAGGAAGTATTCACCATATCTAAATCTTTTCTACAGAATTTTTCCCCAAAAAATCTTACTAACCAATTTCTAATATTTTTAATATTTTCTAATACCACCATATACCCCACTACCCACTGCTGAAAATTAAGGTTACCATCTAACTATAGTGACTCCAAAATAGCAAGGTATTCTGTGTAACTGAATATACACTTATAATTACATAAATCTATATATGCCATATATGAATTAAATAACTTTTAAATGATTAAAATATAATGAAATATTTAGTATAAAACACTCATTCCATAATGAATATACAGTCATACCTCAGGACTCGTTGGCTTCAGAACTCATCAAAGCCCGCACTCATTGCATTTTGATGAGAAAACGTGTTTCAGCACTCAGTGCTTGCTCGGGACTCGATGCACTCGCTAGAGCTTGTATGAATTACATCGCCACCCAGCAAGAGAAAATGCTTCATCAGCACTCCTCACGAGTTCCGGAATGAATTAACAACGAGTACTGAGGTACCGCTGCAATTCTTCATTTAACAATGATATTTTATTATCCAATACAGAAGTCATTATATATACCCGGCTATTTAAATTTAAATTGATTAAAGTAGAATAATTTCCAACTTAGTTCCTCGTCATAGTCGCTCAATAGCCACATGTGGGCAGTGGCTGCTACACTGTGCAGCAGATACGGAAGGCTTCCGTCACTACCGAAAGTCCACTGGGACAGACTGCGAGCGCACCACGACGGGCATCACCGTGATCTCTGCAGTACTGCACAGTACACAGCCATGCAGGGCACAGAGTCTTCTTACACATCCTGGACTCTTTTAAAAATTACAAACAATGCAAAAAATGACAAACAAGGTCTCTCACAATGCAAAAGGCATTACCCTCAAATTCCAATTTTATTTGAGCTTCTGGGCCATTCATAACAAAGCCAAATAATTATTTCCTTTTCTTGTAAGAAACAAAAATGTTCCACTGTCAACAAAGAAAAGTCCCATAAGCCATCATATCCTTGCAACTGTCTTTGGAATTACTTGATCACACCTAGATAGTCCTTATTGTACATCTCAACAAGCAACCTCACTGCTCTCACTAGGACTACTGTCAAAGACTGGTGTCTTTTCAGGTCACTCTACTTACCAAAAACTTTTTCAAGTCTTTGTAGTTGGTGATGATTCCATTGTGAATAACAATAAATTCTAAAAGAGAGAGAGATATTAATAACCAAAAATTATAGGTCTAAAAACATTATAAATAGCCATTACTGTTAATCGTTTTTTCTCAAGTCAAAAAATGTGTCACATGCTGTATTTCAAGGTGTAATGAAGCATTTTCCACTTTTCACTACCAGATTATCCTCAGGTAGATCGGCAGCACAGTTTACGTGGCTTAGTGGAAGCACACGATGCAAGGAAATGCAATAAACTGAGGTCTGGAGTCATCGATTTCAGTTGCGGCCAAACTACTAACCCCAGTGTCACTAAGCAGCAAGTTCTCGGGCTTACGTCCTCCCGTGCAAATAGAGAGGGCTGAACTAAATAACTATCGTTCTCAGTTCTTTGTTCATTCATTCTTATGCATAAACATTCCTAAATTTAAAGAGAAGCCTTTCAAACTAATATAATTATCTGACTTACACTAAATGAGTTTAAGAACTAAAGTTAAATAAGTTAAAAAGAAAACCAGACATTATTTAGTTCTATAATTAAATTTATTTTTCTGAGGTCCAGATAAGTCCTAGATAAATGCTAAAACAGAATTCCAAGATCAAATACATATGAAAGTAGGATATTTTCATCTTTTTTTATTAAATAACTTAGAAAAATGTAAGAATGGATAATCAAGAGTAGACATTATTATTTATAGCTACTGACAGTGTACCTAAAGACTACTGATAGGAATTTACTATTTGAAGTTTATGTAAGTCAGGAGGGAAATTACAACTAAATTCGATTTTATATTAAATTATAAAAAGGTTTTAAAAATACTTAAGCTAACATTTTGACCTAACGTTAAATAAGCTTAGATTGAATGTATTACAAACCAAATAATAAAATAAGCATTTTCCCTAGATTTTTAAGAAAGAAAAGATGATACCCCAAAATACTACTATAAGAAAAAACTAAAAAAAATTTTTAATGCTAGAACACAGAGAATCTCGAACAGCTGATAGCTGACATAAAGACTTAAAGCAAAATTAACCAAATATAATCTAGATATGTTTTTAGGAATCTTTTATAAATGCCTTGTCAGAATTAAATGTTTGAGAGGTTGCCAGCATTAATCCAATTTAATATTTCTCAATTAAATTGTAAAATCTTATCGCAAAAGGGATATATATACACACACACACACATATACTTTTGTATATATTTGCTTATTTTTAAAAACCACAGACTCTAAAAAACAAAATTGCTACATGGTTACCTCCAGAGAAGATAGAATAAGAAAAATAAGACAGAAACTAGATTTATTTTAACATGCCTTTTTCATAGGTGTAACCTCAGAAATATGCAAATATTTTCTTTTTAAATAAAATTGATTTTTAAAGAAAATCAATCCTTACAATTCAAAATGAAATAAAACATATTAACAAAAAATGCTGTATCAGTGGGTAGCACAACCATATACAGAAGGATTATTCTGAGTGATTCTGAAACACAGTAATTTGATTATACATCCCTGAAGAGATATACCCTAAGGACAAAAAAATTAACAAGCAACAGTAAACATATTCTTATGGTAGCATGGGTATTATGATTCTGTTTAATGTATATCATGTAACAGATAAGTAAGTATGTTACTAGTGTGAAGAACTACCTCTTAGGTGTCATTGAAATAAAATACATAGATTAATGAGATAAAGTAAAAACCTTAAAGCCTTGAATCTGAGTCAGAAGTGTTAGTGTAAAATTATGTTGTGTTTTACTTTAAACTTATACAAATGCAGGTGCACTCTCAGAAATACATATATCCCCTAGCTCTGCCCTCTGAAACAGCCGAAGTGTGATAAACACTTCTAGGACTTGACTTACAGTCTTTAAGTATCATTTCCACTAAAAGGAACGAGGGCTCCTTAGGGAACTAGTTGACTCCAGCTCCGGAGCAGGAGCAGAGGAATGTGGAACCTCTTGGCCTACCAGAAAACAACAGACTATTGAGCCCACTGGGTCACATCAAAAGGACTCAGAAGCCAATCTGAATAAGCTGCAAATGGCCAAAAATGCTTGTTTATCAATATAAATAATTATAGACAATTACTTCAGTGTTTTGAAACATAAAATATTTCAAACCCATAAGTTCACACTTTTAAATTTCAGTTTTGAAACAAATGAAATACTTTAAATCCATGAGTTTATAATTTTAAAAGGACCTCATTGCTCATTTTAGAACATGTGAACCACTTCATTTTTGAAAAATAGTAAATAAAAGGGAAAAAAGTCAAGCATTAATCCTGCCTTTCCTACATACTCTGTACCTCAGGGTAACCAAGCAGTTGATATGGAGAAGTTTCTCTTTAGAAAATTATTTGAGATAATAAATGAAGAAGGAATGAAAGTACTGTATTAGACTATCACCAATTTAAAACCCCTAAAGAAATAATCAATCTTGGCAACCATCATGAATGACTACTAACAACACAAAGAAAAACATACAAGATTATGACAAGAAAAAATTCTGAGATGTCCTAAATTAGATGACAGCAAGCCAGGGGGGAAGATTACCTGGGAGGTAATCTGTTAACAGAGACAGGGGCAGAAATCAACAAAAGACTGCTCATTACTTTGAATCAACTTTTAGGCCACTGTTTCTGCGCTTATCTAAAAAGAACAGCCAATTAACTACCAGACACCACCACAAACTTCCCAGGCTGTTGCCCAGAACCAACCCAAAAGCAACAAACACTTCTCCCTTACATACCCATCCCAGAACTAGCCCCACTTCACCTATTCCTACCTCCTGCCCTTATCTACAGCCAAGGTAAATTCTTTCAAAACAATTTACAGCTTTCTTCCCCAAACTCAGTGTATAAAAGAGCCAGTCAATCCCAGGATGGCAGACATGTTTGTCTTCCCAACTAGCCCTGCTGCTGGCTGTTTAAGTTGTCTGTCCCAAAACCTGGTCCTTTTTCTGCTAGCATATCGCTCAATAAACCCTTTATTTCAGAAAAACTTTCGAGCTCACCCTGCTTGGCATGGCTCAGTTGGTTGGGCACCCTCCCACAAAGTGAAAGGACGCCGGTTCAATTCCCAGTCTGGACACATGTCTGGGTTTGGGCCTGGTCCCGGTTGAGATGTGTGCAAGAGCCAACTGATTGACATTTCTCTCACACATAAATGTTTCTCTCTCCCTCTATCTCCCTCCCTTCCCTTCTCTCTAAAAAACCAATAAGTAAAATCCTAAAAATAAAGTAAGAGACTCCTAATTTCCCCCTACTCCAAGTTTCTAACTTTACAACAAGGAAAACTTACAACCTCAAAGGTTAATATTTAACAATTCTATACCCCCAGTCGTAAACAAACACTATACCAATTTGTAATAAATAGAACAGACAGAGCAGCACGTTAAATGATCCATGGGATGCATGCAATCAACATGATCTAGACTGTTAAAACCTCTACACGACAACAGAAGAAACTGCAAGGAAAAAGGAGAGAAAGGGTGAAGTCTCTTAAGAGACACATCAACATACTAAGTCCTGACCTTGTAGAGATACAACATTTAAATATTTACAAATTAAATGCTACAACAGCTAGCTATCTGTGATATATCTATCTATGTGATATCTATTAGTTTCCAGAATAATCTGGGTGGGAGGTATAGACACACATAACTAATCACATTTGATAAATATTGAGTCTGGGTGATGAATACACCCGGTTTTGTATACTCTCTATATATGAATATGTCTGAAATTTTCCACAATAATAAAAAATAAGAGCTTCCATTCTTTCCCATTTGGCCCTCTGCAATCATTCCAAAGCATGTACAACGTCCATACCATTATTTTTATCGGAGCGCTGGGGGTGGCTATTGACAGGATTGGGTTCGCCGTGTGTTGCCCAACGGGTATGAGCTATTCCAAGGTGTACATCAAATTCGATATCCAAGTCCATATCCTGTTGTTCTGGAGATAAAATGAAAAATTCCAGTATTAAATTACGCTGTAGAGATAACGCTAGATTTAAATATAATTATTACAGTGCTGCTCAACTGGAATATACCATTATTAAAACTAAAGATTAGGCATACTCAAAATAGTAATTAAAAGATTTAGAGGAGTTAAAGCAGAATGCAGCTGAAATATTTAGGGCAAGTGGTTTCAATAACAACCAAAACAATGCATGCAAAGAGATAAAACAAATGTGACAAAAGTAACTATTGGTAAAGCTAGATGAAATACACGGGTGCTTAATGTAGTATTCTTTCAAGTGTTCTGGAGGCTTTAAAATTTTCACAGTTAAGAGTTAAGTACAAGAAGAGTTAATGTGATTTTTAAAACCTGTATTTAATCCTTGCATTGATAAAAATCAGTATTGTCTTAACTAGACAAATATAAAATAAATGCATCTTCTCAATGTCAGAACCTTATGACCACCATTTCTTTGGCTCCCCAAACATATTCAAAATATAAACTGCAACCATGAAGAGCTTCCACAAGCACAGAATAGGTCCTTGTGGACAGAACAACACTATTAAAATATGGGGTTATAAACCGATGCTACTTGATCTTGAAATCAGCTATTCTAATTCCTTTTACCTATGAGCTATCTTCTTGCTTCGTCCAGGAAAAAAAAAAAAGGACAGTTCTAGTTATTTACTAGTAACGACCCCCTTCTAATTTCCTAAATACAGGATTCATTTAGCTAAGATAAAACTTATCAGATAACAAAACTCATCAGAATTAGGTCTAAATTAAGAACAAACTGCTCAGAAATCTGAATAGGAAAGTTCATGAACTTTAGCACAGTCTTTGTGGTTTTACGCTGGCCAATCAGGTCATTCCAAAATACAAATCTGATCAAGAAATAAGGCTTAAAATCCTTGAACAGACTTCCATTGGTTTTTTTTGGTTTTTTTTTAAGGGAGGGAGAGAAGTTTCAGTGTGAGAGAGATACATTGATCAGTTGCCTCTCACACACCCCGTATGAGGGACCTGGCCTGCAACCCAGGCATGTGCCCTGACTGGGAATCGAACTGGTGACCTTTTTTCTTGGTTTATAGGCTGGCACTCAATCCACTGAGCCACACCAGCCAGGGCGACTTCCATTGTTTTAAAAAGTGGTTTGCACCCTGACTGGTGTAACTCAATGGACTGGGCATCATTCTGCAAACCAAAAGGTCACTGGTTCGATTCCCAGTCAGGGAAAATGCCAGGGTTGCAGGCCAGGTCCCTGGTTGGGGATATGCAAGAGGCAACCAATTGATGTTTTTCCAGGTTCCAGATTGGGGGTGTGCAAGAGGCAACCAATCAATATTTCTGTTACACATCGATGTTTCTCTCCCTCTTTTTCTCCCCCTCTTTCCTTCTCTCTAAAAATAAATAAAATCTTTGAAAAAAATAAAAAGTGGTTTAAACACATGAGGGGGACCCAAAGAAAACTGGAATTATCTTCTGGAGGGCAAGCCTCTTATAGTACAGGCTTCCCCTGCTAGGTGAGTGTTCTAGGAACATATCTGTATCAGTGTACCAGCTGGTGTTGTTGTGAGAGGCTATGTTCAGCTTCAGTTAATTTTTTTGAAGACTTTCAACGTGTTTGCCCACTTCATGATAATGCACCTGCCCACAGCACTCTGAATGTTCAGCAGTCTTCAACCAAATATGGCATGACCCCTGTGCCCCACCCTCCCTATTCGCCCAACGTCATCCCAAGTGACTTCTTTTTGTCTCCCTGGATGAAAAAAAGTCCTCAAGGGGAAATGTTTTGCTGATGTGGAATAGACGAAACAAAAAATGGCAGAAGCACTAAAAGGCATCAAAATCAAGCAGTTCAAAAACTGTTTTGAACAATTTTAAAAAACATCTTGATAGGTGTATTGCATCAAATGGAGAGAACTTTGAAGGTGACTGAAGTTTAAACTTGTAGAATACAAAATTTTTAATAAATAAATTCCAGGCTTTTGGGGGCCCCCCTCATATGAATCATCCTAAACCTAGTCAAAGGTATCTGCAAAAAAGATCCTCAAATTCTAACATACAACCAGAGAAACAATTTCTCAAGATAGAGCCCCAATACCTTTTCATGGCACATCTGTTCCCCATCTACCTTTCCATCTTCATTGCCTTTCCCTCTCCAATTACTCCTCAAAGCTCTCAACACACCACCCTGACCTACATGACTCAGTTGGTTGAGCATCATCCCAAAAAACAAAGGGTTGCCAGTTCAATTCCCGGTCAGGGCATATGCTTGGGTTGCAGGCTGGTCACTGGTTGGGGCATGTGCGAGAGGTAACCAATCGATGTTTCTCTCCCTCTCTTTCCCTCTCCCTTCCCCTCTCTCTAAAAATAAATAAATAAAATCTTTTAAAAGCTCTCAACACACATTTTACAAATACCAGATAACACTTACTGAGTACTTTGTGCTAGGTTCTCAAGGCTTTTCACCACTCTATCCTTATCACTGTGGTCCAAGCCACCATCATCTTTCATCTGAACTAATTCAATAGAATTCTAACTGGTTTCCCTGTACCCAATCTTCCATCTGTACAATCTGTAACAGTTTTGCACACCAACCAAAGTGATCCTTTCAAAACAGAAGTCAGATCATGTCACTTTCCACAAAATTTTCCAATGGCTTCCCGTGACACACAAAGTAAAATCCATCGTCCTGAAGGTCTGACATGACCCAGCCCTCAGCCGCCTCTCTAGCTTCATCTCCTGCCACTCTCCCCTCCCTTACTATGTCCTGGCCCTACTGACTTGCATCCATATGAAGGCCAAGCCCACACAGGTTCTTTGCACTTGGTGTTCCCTCTGCCTAGAATTCTCTCTTTCAGACAACCACCTGGTCTCTGCTCAAATGTCACCTCTTCTATACTTTCTCTTCATACACTAATCACTACCTAACATTATATATTTGTTTGTTGTCTGGCTGTCTCATTAAACAGTAAATTCCATCACAGCAGTGAGTTTTGCCTATCTTGTTCTGTTTTGTCCTCAGTGCCTAGAGTGATGGCTGGTACATAACAGGTACTCAATAAATATTCATTTTGTTATTGAATCCTCACAATACTCTGGGAGGAGAGGTACTATTGTCTCCATCATACAGATAAAGAAACTGAGGCTCAAAGAGATCACAGAATCTGCCTGACATAGACCATAGTGAATAGTAAGTAGGGATGAACTTTCAACCCAAATGTGGTTGACTGCACAGCCTAAGGTTAACACCACCATGTTAAACTCTGCTGTCCTATTACATTTATGACGTACGGTCAAGCTGGCTCCATCAGAATCTGAGTTCTACAAAAGCAGCAGCTTGTCTTATTGTCTTTGAACCCTAAGCACTAACAGCTAAATAGGGCAGATACTCAAATCTTTATTGGATGGCTCCATCAATAAATAGATTCACTCATCAATGTATTCTTCCCTGGCTTACCTGTGTTCTGAATAATTAAGATGGCCTATTAAATGACCTCCAGAAAAGTAAAGAATACTGTTCATCACTAGTTAACAAACTAATGCAAGCAACAAAAGCATCTGACTAGTTTTTTAGGCTAACTACAATTAAAGCAATATCTCCCTCCACACGGTGGCAAGCACCATTGGAGAAAGAGTCTTTAACAAGAGTCTGTAAATTGAATCCATGTCAAGTTCATGGTAATTACCAAACCTATTTATTTCACTGTTGTCATTTTAGGAACATGTACCCATGTTCCTTATTCATTAAGCTGATAGATCATTCAATTCTGCAACAGGTCAGGACATCTTTTCTATTCTCCTTAAGCCTCATTCTATCTATAGTCCCTCAATTTCCACTTTACTCAGCTTTTTCTGCTCACCTCCTAACTGTCTGGTTTAGCTTTTCTTTTGTCTCTGACTCCCGTGAAAGGCTAACTCCCTACCTGCGCCTCCACCTATCTGAGTTGTAACTCCTCAATAATTTCCTTCTTTGCCTCTTCTATCCTCCCACCACCTTTATGCCCCAGGCATTTTGCCCTGTTCCTACTTTTTCTCAGATATCATCATTCTCTTTTTTACTTTAATAGTTCAAACATTTAAATTTCCATCAATGATAAAAACTCAAATGCCTACATCCAGAGATAACAAATGTCAACATATAGTCATTTGTGCATTACATCTTTTTTAGGACATACAATGTAAAAAATCTTTAATTTTCGTCACTCCTTAGAACAGCAGCCCCCTCTGCCTCTGCCCCAAACTTCATGACCTTTCCTGCCAACACCATCTAAAGACAGTGCCTATTTCTCTGTCAATTCCCACGTCTGCAAAATGAAGGTGAGAATTGTTCCGCCTTCATGGGTCACAATGAGGAATAAATGAGTTAACACACACGAAGCACTTACAAGAGCACCCGGGACACAGAAAGCAATCAATAAAAGTCTGCTATTATAAACGTCAGAAGCTACCAATAACCTCCTCCTTGACAAATCCAAAGGCCGTTTCTGAGAAGTCTTTCTTCTTGACTGGGAAAAATAATATAAACATCACAAACATCCAAATATCTACACCCAGAGTTCACAAAAGTTAACATCTAACCATTTGTGCTTTAGATCTTTGTTAAAACCTAAAATGTAAAAGATGTGTTTGATACCTCCTTTGTACCCTGCCCCTCCCATTTCTCCCCAGAGGGCTCTCAAGGAGATGGAAAACCTTCTCCACTGTGCCTTCAAACTTCTATTATGCTAATGTGTGTCCAAAAATTATAGTATTCTTTATGGGTTTTTTTGAGGTGGCAAATACTTAATGACAACAATGTTGTAAACACTGGAATGATAAAAGCTTTCTGCCTTATAGGACATTCACCTTTTTTGTCAATACATATTGTTTGTGTTTTTTAAATGGTCTTATACCTTACATATCCTACTGAACATGAGGTTCATAGTAATTCTCCAGGCCCCCACACGCACAACCAAATCCAATGCACTCCTTCCAAAAGCTATATATGGCCATCACTATCATTACAACTTACGATCTCATTCCCTTACTGGAGAACATAGAGGTTGTTTCTAAATTGTGCTGCAATGACTTCTCGTCATGGCTCCATGCCCACAGTGTTTCTTCCACGTATATGCCCGAGAGTGGGAGTGCCTGGACACAGGGTATGGCATCTCCCATACAGACACTGCCAGATTGCTCTTCAAAGTGATTTATCAATTAAGAATTTACCAACAATGTCTGCAATCCCCTATTTCTCCACTGCTTCCTGACTCCTGCATGAAAGGAGGAGGTATGTTTCAACGTTGACATTCAAAGATGGTGACTCTGGCCACAACCTGCCTTTCTGGCCTCCCACGCACATCTACCAAAAATAAAGATAAAAAGGACTACCTAACCTGAAACCTATATAATTTTAGTAACCAATATCACCCCAATAAATTCAATAGAAGTTTTTTAAAAAAGGACTACACCATTCCATCAACAAACTCATCTTCCCTACCTTTGTCCTATGAAAGGCCCTTCCTCACAAACTGTGGCAACTTCACTTTAGAATAGTGATCTTGTTCTGAACACAGATGACCTGATGTCCTTCCCTAATCAATATGATCATTTTTGAAGCTCAGGTACATTTTAAAACCAGTACAGACAATAACAAAACTACTTTTCTTCCCTACCTTCCACTTTAAGAATCACTAAATGGGGCCCAAAATATGGGAAGAAAGATAATTTGATGAGGAAGGGCGAAGGAAGAGAAAGGGCAGGGGAACAAAATCAAACTAAGTACATTACTGTGAACTTCTTCATCCAGCGCTTTCACTTTCCCTTTCTTCTTAATGAGCTGGATCTTGCAGGCATTGGCTTCCCAATCTTTGTCATTCCCTCCATCAACTCCCACACCTGAATCATCAAAAGGTAGAAGAGCAAGATTAAAAACTGGCTATTACTTATGGTGTGAGGAAAAACTTTAAAATACTTTTCATCTAATTAATGCATTTACTTATCAATTCAACATATACTGAACACCTATTATATGTCAAGAACCAGGATAGCTGCTACAGACAAAAATGAAAATAGCCCAGTTCCTGTCCACAAATTTCTAATAGTGTATTAAGAAGACAAAAAAAATAATTGCATACAGTGCGGTTTCATGTTATAATAAAAGTATTACAGGTTGTAACTGGAGTACAGTAGACAAACAGAAGATGGGCGCCCACCACACGACTGCGATAAAGAGGGCATGTCAGGGAACACTCTCTTGAGATTCTACTGAAGATCCTAAGGAATCTGAAAGGTATTCGGAAGGTACTGGACGGCAGAGTAGTTTCAAGTAGAGAAATCACATGGCAAAAGTGTTTAGAAAAATCTCTGGAAACAGTGTAAGAGGATAGACTGGAGCAACAGAAAGAAGAAACCAGCTCAGAAGTTACAGCTTTAACAAAGCACAAAGGAAAGGGCCTGAATTAAACAGTGGCACAAAGATAGACATGGGTGATATTGAGTAGAAATGACTGAATGTAACATGAGGAAGCAGGAGAAGTCGGGGACACCTCCTAGGCTCCACCAAAGGGACTTGGTGATAAAAGGCACACTGAAAGAACTGATTGAGAGTGGGGTGAGAAGAGGAGCCCCCAAAGCAGAAAGAAAAGAAATAATCAGCATGTAAGGAAGATAATGAGATGTGCTGTCAGAGAAGCTAAGGAAGAAGGGGAGAATTTTAAGAACAAAGTAGTTAAGAAATTGACTTTCCATTAACTGAGGAACATCATGGAAGACAAATGCCCGTTACAGCTGGCAAGGCTAAATGTACAGAAGAGTTAACAGCAGGCCTGCACTGTACCCTTAGAAATGCCTGCTCATGAAGTTAGACCTTGGATTTCAGGAGGGTTCCCAACACCCAAACTGATAAAGAATAGCTCACTGCACCTAAACCGCTGGTACAACTATATGGCTTATGCTGAACATCTGCTTCTCTTCTGGGAGTCTACAGTTTTGGTACATTTGAGACAGAGGGTGTCTAAATGACCAGCCCCCAATGACAGCCTGGGGCACTCCTTGCTACTGAGCTTCCTTGGTAGACAATATTTCACAAATGTTGTCAAAATTTGCTGGGGAAGGTAAAAGCATCTATTGAGACTCCACTGGGAGAGAACCCTTAGAAGCTTATGCCTGCTTTCCTCCAGACTTCACCCCATGTGCCCTTTCTCTTTGCCAATTTTGCTCTGCATTCTTTTGTTGTAATAAATCAGAGGCATGAGTACAACTATATGCTGAATTCTTTCAGGAAATAATCAAATCTGAGGGTGGTCTTCGGGACCCCCAATATAGCTAAGGAAAGGAGCTAGAGTAGAACATAAAGTTAACAGAAAGTCATTTTTATTTGCTTTGTAATTTATGTAAGATAGAAAACTCTTAAGTTTATATGCTAAAAGCCTAGAATATCTGGGGAAAATTCAATTTATAGAAAAGAAAAAAGATAATTTATACAATAAGGCCTTCAAGATCTTTATTCTACCAACCATGGAAATGCCCCAGATGATTTATATGTTTATACAATAATATTCTTAACAAAAGAAGATATCCATTAGAAGCAATACTCTACATAAATGATAATACTGTTGAAATTACATAAACAAACCCTTTAAACATTCTACAAGACAAAAATTCTTCAGATTTTAGATTTGCTCAAAACAAAACAAATATTACTAAAGAATCCAGTCACCTAATAAAAAACTTTTCTATTTTGATTCAAGAATCATGCAAACCCATAATACTTTTTTAAAAGGAAATACCAGCAGAATCATATCCTCTGTACTCCAATCTCTGAAGGCCTTTGATTAGGGTCTCCAAGATTTCTCTTCTTGTTCGAGGGACATGGTAGTTTAAGTAAGCGAATATACCTGCAAATAAGCAAATATTTAATAGAAAATTCTGTCTAAAGAATAAAAATTAACATAATTATGATAAAATCTTCATTTGCACAATTATGTGTAAGATGTGCAAAAATGTCAACTTAGAGTCAATCGTTAAAAGAGAAATAAATCCTCGCTTCAAACTGTCTAAAGGCAGTGAAATTTTTTCAATAGGGGATTTCTCATCTATTAAAGGGCTAAGGCAAATATGTCAAAATAAATGTTTATTTTTTTGAAAGCAGCTTATAAGCTGGTCACTTACTGTCCACCACAGCCATTTTGTAAAGTGATATTTAATTTTTAAAAACTAACCAATCAACAAATTTGTGGTTTATGTTATAAATACTTAGCAATATATTTAAAGAAAAGCTTTTCCTGAAATAAGTATTTTAAGCTACATATGGGCCCTACAAAACTATACAGATGAAATAATTTTTCTTCTTCCTATGACCATGTTATCAATAACATTTAGGAGTAAATAACTTATAATTATCAATAATGTGAAAAATACTACCTAAATAATCTAGTAGTAGGGGGATATATTAAAATATATATAATCAATTTAAAAGAAAATGGCTTGAATCACTATTCACCAGGTATCGTATAGCTAATGACAAATAACTGCAATACATGTTTACAACTCTTGAAAATTCATAGAAAAACACTTAATTTTGAAAAGCAAAACTAGAAATAAAACAATTAGTAGTACATGTGAACTGAGCCAGGCAAGCGAAGAGGTAGTAAATAGAACACTGGTAAATAGTATTCACATTGTAGGAACAGCAGGGTGGCAATTATCTGAAGCCTTCCATGATTATGCTTTGGCCAAGGTGGAGACAGCTGAAGACTAAAATATGAGAACATATAAATTCAAGTTGCTTATTTATGAAAGAATTTCCTTTTTTTATTTTACACTATACTGCCAATGAATCATAGGGGATTAAATGAATTCTGTGGAGTAGAACTCCAAAACAACTAGTCTGTATTTCTATTTGAAAAGACCTCTTCATTTCTACAAATATCAATAGCTTGGTCCTACTGAAGCATTTCAGCACACAAAAATACCAAATAGCTAATATCCTACAAAGAAGCCATAATACATGTATGCTGAGCACCCTGATCAGTACAGCACAATTTTTTTCAAAACAACTATCATGCCCTTAAAAAAAAAAAAGGAAATCCATGTTTTAAAACTAAATCCAAAATAACCTGAAACAACTGCTTAAACTTTCCCCCAAAAAGGAAGTATGAGACCTGGAACTTACAGAAATCCTATACTTCATTCATATTTAAAAAAAAAAAAACCTTTCAGTTGTAAGGGTTTTTAAGTTATTATGTGTCATACAAGCACCTTATTTTTGCAACACTACAACCTTAGATGACATCTGGCGTTTTTATTGTCACTACTGTTCCTTCATAAAATATCTACAATATGAACTAAACCAATAACCCAACTGTAAATCACACCTTTACGTGTTCTACATTTATTCCCCCTATGGGTCACTGACCTTTGATAAAGATTGAATGCAGAAAAGTGTCAGTCCCAAAGTATTTTTATTAGAACACTAAATGACAATACATAACATACAATTCTTTTCCCAAAATATTACCTTAATATAAATGTGCTAAAGAATACTAATTCTCAGCTAGTCCACTCTCCGCCACTGTGACTAGCATTAGCTAAACAATCTGCTAAAGGAAGACACAACCTAAGTCATTTGAAGATCATTAACTAATAAAACATATTACATTGTCAAGACATGAGAATATAATATGTGTCTGAGGCACTCTGGAAAGCCTTGAAGAGCTACCAAATCCCAATAATTCAGAAAAATTCACTACTAAATTATCTTCCTTGTTTTCACCCATCTTTCTTAAGCATATGCATAGCTCACATTTAAATAAGTGTATATATAGCTCACATTCATTTCAAAGTTTAATATTATAAGTATCTTGGGTCTTTATTTAGAAGCTTGGTGATATCTCTGTGACCAGAAATATGTCATGGGAACTTAACTGTTGTTTATATCAATTAGCCTATGGTGAAACTGGTTTTGTCATCCATCGCTTCACTTAAAGTCGCAGTTTCCAGGAACCCATCAATGACACCGAGGACGTACAATATATTGTTATTAAAAGCAAAGTAACATACAAAATATGAAGACATTTTTCTATAAAACCATATTATTGCACCTAAGAAGATAATGTTCTAATATCACCTAATACAATGTTCATATTCAAATATTCCATATTATCAGAAAAATGCCTTTTACAGATGATTTGTCCCTTCTAGGATACAATAAAGGTATGAAGCCCACATATGATTGTCTCATGAGTCTCTTTGAATCCAGAATGGTTTCCCCCACTGCCTTGTTTTCCCCAAGACACGGACAAGCTGAGGCCAATTTCCTTGTTAAATGTCTCGTGCTGTGGCTGTGTCTAATTGTTTCTATATACAAGGGGGGACCCAAATATCCCTGAAATTTATTTATAAAAAGTTGTGTATATATTCTCACATGTTTAAACTTCAGTCACCTTCAAAGTTCTCCCCATTTGATGTAATACACCTATCAAGACGTTTTTCCCCACTGGCAAAACAGTCTCTGAACTCCTCGATTTTGATGCCTTTTAGTGCTGCTGACATTTTTGGTTTCAGCTCTTGGCCACTGGCAAAATGTTTCCCTTTGAGGACATTCTTCATCCAGAGAAACAACAACAAAAAAGTCGCCTGGGGCAAGATGGGTGAATAGAGAGGGTGGGGCAAGGGGGTCATGCTGTTTTTGGTCAAAAACTGCTGAACACTAGGTACGGTGTGGGCAGGTGTGTTATCATGAAATTGGCTAACGCATTCAAAGAGTCTTCAAAACAATTCACTGAAGCCGAAGGCAGCCACTCTCAACTCCAGCTGGTACCCAGATACGGATGGGTTCCTAGAACACTCCCCTAGTGGGGGAAGCCTGTACTACAAAAGATTACTCTGGTTTTTTTGGGGGGGGTCCCGCCTGGTAGAGTGGTCTAACCAGTTTCACTATTCCTTGTATTTCCTCTAACTGGAAGATACATCTAAAGGGCTTGATTGAATTAGGATAAAAATTGGGGGCAAGAATTATTCACAAGTAGGTATGTATTTCATATTGTCTGTGGTCACCTTCAGTGATGTTGAGATTCATCATCGGTTTAAGACAGACACAAACACAGTCACTTAGCCTGTGATATTCTGAAAGCACCTGCAAAATACTTTCTAGGGCTTTAGATATTGTCAACATTGATTTTAAGACATCCATATTTTCTTTCTTTGTAATCCACATAATAATGGTGCATTTCCCAGTCGGTAGCACCTTAAATGAAATACCACATACCAAATTCCAATTCTAAACCTGCCCCCCTTTTTTTTGACATAGGTGGCACTAGTATTACCAATAATCATTACTATCATTTTTTTGGTTCACTATTGGAACAAAGAAAAGGAAAAGGGGAGGAATGGAGGAAGAAGTAGGAGCTATACTTCTTACATAACGGGGCAGGAACTGAAAGGAAGAAAAGGATGTGACGCATAGAGAAATTTTCTAAGATCAAAGTAATAGAGTTGGCAGAAGGAAGAAAGAGGATTAACCTAAGTCATACATGGTTAAGAAAATGAAAGATATTCAATCTGCCGATTGGACACACCAGCTCCTTGACAGCATTTGTGGCCCAAGACATCCACCTGTTATGATGGGTGGGTTATCTGTATGTCATCTTGGGGTAGCTGGGAAAATATAATGGCAAATAACCAGCCTCTCAGGCATGCTGGGCATGTTTACGATGGAGGCATTCTTAAGTCAAAATAGTGCTAATGAGAGTAGAAATCACTAGATTGATCCATTTTCTAGGTCTTTGAATTGTCTTATCAAATCTTCCAATGTACAGTTCTACTAGGGTAATCACAAAAGCATAAAAAATCAACTCAGTAATTGCTCCAATGCCACATAAAGTAGTTGTATGGAGCATAGGAGATCGTCTACTCCCAAACCAGTATGTGTGTCCAAAGTATAAGTTTTCTTATTAACAGAACATACTTGGGATAAATGTCTCCCTATAACTGAACAGATGCTTGCACACACAGGCATCACTCTCAGAAAACGGCAACTTAAATTCAATGACATGAAAGCACTTATGAGCACCTTGCTTAACAAAATATTCAGACACTCCTGATTGAAAGCAATTTAGGTGTAAGTAAAGATTATTAAACCTTATTAAAATAAAAACGGAATTCAATTTAGCTGACTAAGCAAATTATTAAAGTTCCTATGCCTGGTTGAATTTATGTCCTTATAAGAAATTTCACTTCTACATATTTTGTCACTCGGCAACTTCAATATTTTGAAAGGCTAGACAACAGAACTCACCCAAAATCCATCTACAATGCCACTTAGCTTTCATTAAAATTTTTTTTCTTAAAACACAAGTTTACAAATTCATCATTATTAAAGATTCAAATTACACAAAGGCTACAAAATGAATTGTGAAAAATCTCCTCTTTCTACCGTCATATAAGGAAGATATTGAACCAATATTAATTCAATACACACTGTTCCGGTGTTTCAGCTATGAATGTTTCCACATAAATGAACCTAAATGTATATGGCTTTCATGGGTTTTTTTAAAACACATACATTTGATGACACAATATATGTGTCCTGCACTCTTTTCTCTTACTAAAGATGTTGCGACCATTCTGTGTCACTACAACACCTCTCCCCTATTCTCTTTCATGGCTGCATACCAGGCCACGATAGTCATATTTTACCTAATCATTTCCCTTCTGAGGTTTCCCACCTCTTTGAAATTATAAACAATACTGCATTAAAATGATATATATCAAATAAATACATGTCATAAAACACAGTCAAAACTATTATAATTATGGAGGCACATTCCATAAGTAAGATCCCTTTAGAAGATGAAAGACTATGAGATAAAATTTTCTACATTCCTAAAAAAAAGGAAAAATTGTGTGGAGTGACACAATTACAAACTTCAATTATTTATGTGTTTTCTAACTGTTTAAAATATTTTTCCTATTTACAAAACGCTGGTTCAAGTGTCCCCTATTTTGTTGCAAATACATGCTGCCACTGCAAGGAGCTCCCCAAGTGCTCTCCTGCATATTTCACACTCTGGGACTCAAAGCAGTGTTTCAACCCTGACATCTCTAGTTCTACTCTCCCTCACAGTCTACCTACGTCATCATCTTTCCTGAGAAAAAGAACGTACTTCCTGCTCCCAGATCTTCAAATATTTCATCTCTCCCCCTTCTCTCTGGTCAAGCACATCAAACCACAATTTTTCACTACCTTACCAAGCCGGCTCGTACTCCTGCATCCCTGAGCACTCTTACAATGAGGTCCATCCACCTATCTCAGGTCCACTTTCAAAATGGCCCTCCCAACTGCTGACCAATCTCTTAATTCATAGATTGTCTAACTTTCCAACTTTCCCCCAGATATTTTTCTAAAGTCTAGAATCTAAACTACTCTCAAATCCTCATTTCTCTCTTCCCAACTTCTTTCTTGTTTTTGGTAGATTCTCACTTTTTAGAACTGAAGTTTTCATCTTCATCTTCAGAGTATAATACCCTGTATAACCTTCTTTCCTTTCTCACAAGCTGAAAACAGAGAAACACATTCTACACACTACCCCCCAAACCAGCCTCTCCTACTCATAACTGTTGGTAAGTGTGGAGGAGAGACTGCTCTGTGAGGTGACTGCCACCTGTTCTGCAGGCTGGACCCAGAACAGAAGGCAAGTTGCTTTCCGTAAACACTACTTACAGACACACTGTCTGATCTTAATTGATGTTCACTCTGACACAAATCAGCACCCTTCCCTTCCCTCATGCTATGCGCTGGTGGGCCCTGGGACAGGTTGTTGTCCTGACATGGTCCATGTAACTTCCACACCTGGTGGTAATATTCATGTACGTGTACCCGTGACTATTCCCCAGCTTTTACCCTGTATAGTTCTCCGGTGCCTGCCAAGGAGCACAGGGATCCATTTACTCTTACAGTTGCCCCATACACGCTTCATATGTAAGTTTCCCTTAATAAACTCTATTAATTAACCGACTGGGGTGCCCAGCCTCTTTCTTCAGTCTCTCCCAGGCCTCCACTTACGGAGGGAGATTTTCAGTCTCTGGCCTTTCCCTGGGTCTGTGTGTACTAACATTAAGTGATCCCTCAAGTTTGTAAAGACAGAACTTTTTGATAACATCAAAATATTCTGAGGACACAATAGTGGGTTGAATCTTTTTTATCCAACTTTTATTCAATTTACAGACAGTGCTTACATTATGAATCTATCAATAGATACCCTGTAAAAACTTCACAGCCCATAGTTTAGGGACCACAGCTCTAGAACTCAAATTTTCAACTCTATCAGGGCCCTCAGTTCCACAACACTCCCTCCTTTGTTGGAATAGTTGCCCTCACAAGTCCTCAAACTCAAGTCCTTCGGCTCCATGTACGCAACACCTCTAATGACTTTATTACAGCCCAGTGCAACTAACTTCTCTCTGCAGTATTAAACATAGATGGCCTTCTCCTTTTATAGACTCTGTCTGAAGCAATACTACCTTGGAACTCTTCTGCCTCAGACCACTGGTCTTTGGCCTCTTTTCTTGGCACTTCTATTTCTTCTTTCAAGTCCACTGGCAGCAGTTCTCAGTTTAGCTGTAACTCCATTGACTATTGAGTAACAAATGCCATCAGTATCCTTCACAGTGAAGCGCCAATTCTCTACCGGCTGGCACTATTCCTCAACATAAAAGTCCTGCCTGATCATCTAGAATGTTCCCGGCTTAACCAGTCTCTGAATTTCTATAAGATACAGACAAGGACTGTATATTATCACCTACACCTGTTTCACGTGTATTCATTGTTTTCTCAAATCAGACAGCAATTCCTTAAAGGCAATTCCCTGGTTTCAGTCATCTCTCCAAAGGGCAGAGTGCCAAATATAAAGCCATCAATCCTAACACTTTCTAGGTACCTGAAACGTACAGTCAGAAATTCCCAAACCACAAAAAAAGAAGATCATTTTGAAGGGTGCTAAATAAGGATGAGGTGAAAGAAAGTTTCCATAATTAAAGGTTTAAAAAATACTGGTTACAGCAAGGGTGTCCAACCTGCGGCCCATGGGCCGCATGCAGCCCAGGATGGCTGTGAATGTGGCCCAATGCAAAATTGTAAATTTACTTAAAACATTATGAGACGTTTTTGTGATTACATGTCACAATGTTTTAATGTGTGGCCCAAAACAACTCTTTTTCTTCCAGTGTGGTGCAGAGATGCCAAAAGGTTGGACATCCCTGGTATAGGTTAATAGGTTTATTTGTAGATCTTCCTAGAACCTTTAATCTTGCTTAGTGCAAATTTCCAAAAGCAGAATTTCCCAAACTCCTGTGTTATAAAACTCTTTCCCACTTTTTACTGCTCATTACCAGAACCTATTGCCTCTCCATTTCCAGGGAACCCAACTGAGAAAATGTTTATTAAGCAATTAATTATTTTCTTTCAACTACTTTATATCCAGTATGATTTCTAAGGATATGTTAATAGTACTGGTTTTAAGATTCATCCTAGCAGCAAGTCTCAGCATCCCTCAATTACTCCCAAAGCCATGAGATAGTATAATTACAAAAAACTTTTTAAGGATTCATTTCAGGATACTTTTTAATTGCAGTTCCCTTACTGCACTTTTTTTTTTTAAGACTTTTTATTTATTTTTAGACAGAAGGGAAGGGAGGGAGAAAGAGAGGGAGAGAAACTTCAATGTGTGGTTGCCTCTCGCACACCCCCTACTGGGGACCTGGCCTGCAACCCAGGCATGTGCCCTGACTGGGAATCGAACCTTTGACCCTTTGGTTCACAGGCCAGCACTCAATCCACTGAGCCACACTGGCCAGGGCCCTTACTGCTTTTAAATATAACTTCATTCACAAAAATTGTATGTATATACACCATCATTTTTTTTTAAAAAACAGCAAAAACTGTTTAAAGATGTAGATAGCTTGGATGACTTGACATTCTCACCAAGCCACAGGTAAAACATCTATAAAAGAACTGTATTCCAAAGAGCCAAGAGGAAGAGGAAGATAAAATAAATTAGGTAAATAGACACTATTCTCTGAGAAATGCACACTTATAAGCACATTAAAGGTTCCAAGAAGTCCTTCGATTAAAAAAAAGCCAGTTTAACATTTTTTAATCTGTTGCCCCTCAAGTTTACTGGACCATGGAATATTTATTTTTCTAATTAATATTTAACATCCCACTTCAACTGGGTAAACATAACAGTTTTATCAGTATATCATATTTTTTAAATGCATATACAGAATCATTAGCCCTCATTCTTCTGCTCTGACATGTTGCAATGTTGAAACAATATAATCTAGAGAAATATGAATTGGCAGCAGGTAATCAGAAAGTAAATCTGTAAATTCTCCCATCTGATCTCATTCCCCAATTTCTCTGCCTAGCAATTTTATTTCAATGATTAAGATGTGGGAGGAAAATAAAGACAAACTCTTGTTTTAACAGTTAACCTTCATAATTTACATCAGAGGGAATAAATTCTGGACCTTATTCCAGATTATGCAAAGTTGTGGTCTAGGATGGCTTAAAAGCGGGACCTCAAAAATGCTTCAAATACTAATTCTTTCTTTATTGTTTATAACCTGTTTCCCCAGCAATGAAACTGTGGAATGGGGAAGTTGGCTAAGTGAAAACTCTCAACACCTAGTCTCCACCCAAAAAGTCTCACTCTGCTCTGCATCTTTGCTAAACTAGATCAATTTTTTTTTATAGTACTTTGACTTCCTTTTTCCTGGATCATGATGAGGAAACGACCTGCAACCAGAAAGCCAGGTACTTAACTAGGTGCACACCTCATGATTCAGGAAAAGTTAATAACCAAGTGAAGCACAGTGAGGATTAACCAGTTTGCATAATCACGACTTCACAGCTCCAGGCTAAATTATGTGTTCTTGCAAAACCACTCTACTAATTAGGCACATTAAAAGTACCTATATCTGATGCTCAAGTCCACTCGACCCTAATAATTTAAGAAAGCAACTTACAGGTTTTCTAGTTTTGCTTTTTCAAACTACTCTTAAATTTAAATCTGTTCTTCCTTTTCAGAAGCTGAAAGTAACATAATGTTAAATACAGGAAAAATACACACTAATGAGAACACGGCCACCTCCTGCTCAGTTCTTATTGCAAAAGGCTACAAAGCCTAAGTTTCCCAGATAGTTTCAATTCATGGCTCAGTTGAGCACTGCCCCACAAAGTGAAAGGTGGCAGGTTTGATTCCGGATCAGGGCGTATGCCTGGGTTGCAGACTGGTCTCCAACCGGGGCTCATGCAAGAGGCAATTTATTGTTGTTTCTCTCCCACATCAATGTTTCTATCCCTCTCTTTTCCCCTCCCTTCCCCTCTCTAAAAATAAACAAATAAAATATAAAATTAAATTAAATTAAAATTGGGGTTTTTTTCCCTTCAGGGGTAAGGTCAGTTGTAAATTTCAATATGAAGGTAAGGATACAATTCTTTATACTGACAATGGCCAAGTTAATGCCAATTTCAGTGCCTATCAGTCATTTCAGATATAATTCTGACCATTTCTTTTAGCTAACACTTTTAGGTAATATTAAAACAACTAAGTCTCGAAACATGGAATAAAAGGGCCTAATGATGTTTTAACTGTTCCAAGCAAAACATTTGTGAAAGGCAGACTAACATTTTTCGTAAGTGTTTTAAATGGGTGCACATGCAAGTGATAAATGATGTATATGATCTGTCGTCGTGGTCACTTCTGGGCCTCTTCCACCAAATTATTAATTAGCCATGGTTTCTGTTGAGACGGGGTGGCAGGAAGTAAGATCATGCATGTGTCATGCCACTGTCATACCTCTGGTTACAGTTCTGTTTTCTATTAGGCCTGACCGAAAGGCAGTGACTAAAAATAAATATTGTTTTAAAGGTAAATCCTAGAAGAATACAAGATAAGTTCAAGAGACCTCACCTGATGTTCCGCAGGTTGCCTCACTCACCTGCTGGACTCTTGTGCAGACACCCCCGTCCACACCTCAGTTCCCTCGGCCCTCTCTCCTATTCCAACACAAACATCTCTTCCCTCCTGGCTCCCTTCTCCGCACCTAGCCTCCTCCTATGCTCCCTTAGAGCCTCTCTAGGGTACGCCCCCCTCTCAGGTACCCTCTTAAGTCCACCACACCCCGCCCCCGCCCCCGCCCCAGCTCGCAGAGTCCGGCCCAGGACCCAGCACCCGCGGCCACTGCGGGACGCCCCCCGCCCATTACTCGGACTTCGCACACTCCACACTCCCCGCTCCCGCTGGCGCCTCAGGCCTCAGCAGCACACCCCAGCACCGCCCGGCACACGCCCCCACCCGCGGTCCTCACCACACATGATGCAGGAGGCTCGGTCCGCAAGGCAAGTGATGAGCGGCTGCGAGGTCGGGAGTACACGAGAGCCTGTGGGGCTAACGGCGGGCTTGGGAACTGCGCCGCAACGACGGACTCCCGAAGGGATGCCACTGCAGAGGTAAATGCTTTCTCCGCCGCCCAGACTCGCCAGCAACTGCCTCCTGGGCCGCCCCCCCTCGCCGCGCACTGCGCAGCCGCCGCTGCCACCGTGCGCGTATCCCATTGGGCCGCGTCCACACTGCTCACGCGCAGATCCCGCCTCCCGCCCCAGAGCCCACGCTGGCGCTTCCCTGCTGGCAGCGGGGACGTGGCAGCGGCACGCGGCAGCATCTGCTAGAGGTTCCTGGAGCCGCCTAGCCCCTGGCGAGTAGCAGCAGGCCTGGCGCCTCGGGGAAGGAAGAAACTTGGTGGCTGGCAGGGAATGAGGGTAAGATAAGGAGAGAGGAGGATGGAATTGTTAGCAAAGCAAATAACGGGACGCGCGCCTAGTGCAGTGCAAGGCCCCAATCTCCTGCACCCCAGGAAGTGGAGAAACAGGAGGAAAAAAGCTGGAGTCCTGACGGACAAATAAGTCAGGGAGGGAACTTAGGGCTTATGCCTAAGAAGAATTTGCAAAGAGTTGAGGGTAAAGAGATACCAAAATTCTTGATTGCAAAGCGCCATGCAGATTCTGCCAGTCTTTCTGTTGGCAGGCAATTCAGTTCCCGACTTAGGCTCCAGGTAATATGCTTGGCCTGCCCCATCCATTGCCTTCCTGACCCCCAGTTTTTGCAAAGGGACAAGGGGCAACTTCTCCTGGCCCACCTGAGAGGGCTGTAGGAATTGCCTAGATTTGACAGCCTTACGTTTGACTCATGAACGATTAATTAACTCTATGAATTAATGCACCAGTCCTGCTAAGAGAAACTTAGATGATGTTTCTGAGAATTTATTACATGTGCATTTGCTTTAGGAAGATTTAAATAGTGTCTTTAGTCAAATGTAGATGGTTATCCTAACTCTGTTAATGACCCTAGAACAGAATCAAATAAAAACTTGTATGCCATACAGAACGTGGCATGCACTTCAGACCCCAGGTGTCTCATACCTCACACTACTGCTCTCTTCCCACCCCAAGTCTTGCACATTGGTCACTCTTCATGGAATCCACACCCTATCTCTACTTAAGTGCTTCCTGTTAGGGCAAACACCTTTTCTGTCTCCCCCAGAATGTAAGGACATGCATTAACCTCTCATTCTTTGAGCTGCCCCCTTTAAAGCACTGTGCTTTGATTTGATTTTTTTTTTTTTTTGCATACTTCCCTACTAGACTAGGTTTCTTGAGGCTAGAACAAATGTTTGCATACCCAACACCTAGTATAAACCCTAACACAAGGTGAGGGATCAAAAATGCTTTTGAATGAGTGAAAAAGAAAGTCAAATGTTCTTAGCAGAATTGACTTTCAATGGCAGGTTGTATGATCAAATAACAAAGGGCTTTTCAGTTTTTATTACTGGCCTAAAGGCCAGAAAATGTCACATTGAACTAATCAAAGTATTTCTAGCATGAAAACCCTTTGATATTTCAGGCCCGTAAACAGATTCCTAAATCACCCAGAGCAAAGTTCAAAAATAAAATAGTGAACTGTTTGAAAATAGGCAACACATTTCTTAATTCAAGAGGCAAAGTCTTGGATATACATCTTAGCCTCAGACTCCTCATCTAAGAGGTTCTGTTAAGACCTCAGTAATATTACCAAGGAGTCTACATATGATTACAATGTTTGAACAACATCTTTGTACACTGTCAGAAAACGTGTCAATGCCACAAAGAACATGCCAGCAGTACCGCCAAAATTACCATACTCAAACTATAATTATTGAACCCCCTGCTTTCCTTTTCTGCTTATTAGTTCATTATGACTGTCAATTTGTCTCGTCCATCTCCATTCTACAGTTATTTTGAAAGGTGTTTATGCCCCGTTTGAGAGGAAGAAACTTTGAAGGCCAATAGTTTCCCAACTGTTTAGTATAGGCAGACTCAAGGAAAGCCACAAGAATGAAAATCTACTTCTGTAAATGGAGGGCAGGGAAAGACCCAAGAAAGAGGCTGGCCACTCCAGTCTTGTAATTAATAGAGTTTATAAAGGGAAACTTAGAAGGCAGGTCTTGGGTGGCTGCAAAACGTAAGAGATCCCTGAGCTGCTTGACAGACGCAGAAGAATTACATAGGACAGAAGGTGGGAATAGTCACAGACACTAGTACATGAATGCTAGAGGTCACATGCTTGATCAGGTCAGGACAGCCTCCTGTTCCAGGAACCAGCACAGAGCAGGAAGCAAGGGAGGAGTGCTGATTTATGTCAGAATGAACACCAATTAAGATAAGACAGTCTGTAAGGGGGTGCTGTGGAAAGCAACCTCCATTCTGGCCCAGGTCCAGCTTCTGGGACAGAGAGCGGTCACGTCATGAAGCAGTCTCTCCCCCGAACTCCACCCCTTGTGACCGGTTCTTATAATCTCACCTGCCTACCTGTTCCGCAAGCTCCCCTGAGTGGTCAGTGAGGGGCTTCAGTAGCAGGGAGGAAGCTTGCTTAGCTGCCAGTTGACTGCATTGGAGCTACAGCAGCAACAGTATAGGCATACAAAAAGAGGAACAAAGCAGCAGTCCAAGTATTAGTAACAATTTTCTCTATCGTGCCGCCCCCAGGACCAAAGGCAGTGGTTTAGTGGGTCACTTGGACTTAGGGCCAAATCATTTAACTTGAGTTTTCATACATGCTAACAAAGAAAAAATACTAACAGATTCATCTAGTGTAAAAGCACGTTAGTTTAGATAATGGCACAGGTGTCCCCTGCCCTGCCCCCATAACTGGATGTCACAAAAACAGTAAAAGTCTAAGATCAGAAAGACAGGTATTTCGTAGGGACTTGAATTGGGAGCTCTTCTTTGAGAATGACATTTATAGCCTGATCTTTAGAGGTTAATGTGGCTGCAGTCTATGGAACCTGGCCAGACTGTGTAAACCATACATGTCGGCCAGGGGAAGTGGGGCTCCCTGGCCCAAAGAGGTAAATAGAGGACTAGGACCCCTACTTTCTCCCATCTTTCATGGTGAATGCACCAGTCCACAAATGATGTGTCTCCATGGGTCCTGACTGCATTAGGATGACAGGGTCCAATCAGAGACTGAGCAGTTCTTCATCAATTGTTAGTACACACAGGCCCAGGAAAAAGCCTCAAGACTAAAAATCTACCCTTGTGAGTGGAGAGCAGGGAAGGACTGCAGAAAGAGGCTAGCTTCTCCAATCTGGTATTAATAGAGTTTATTAAGGGAAACTTACATACAAGGAATGTCTTGGGTTACTGCAAGATGAAACAGATCCCCAAGCCGCTTGGTAGATGCCAAAGAATTATATAGGGTAAAGGGGAGGGGAGTATAGTCATGGGTGCTAGTCCATGAATGCTACCAGGTACTGGAAATTACTCTACATGCTTAACTAGGTAGGACAACAACCTATTCCAGGAGCCGGCACATAGGAGGAGGCAAAGAACGGGTGCTGATTTATGTCAGAGTAAACACCAGTGAACATCAGACTGTGTAAGCGGGGGTTTCAGAAAGCAACCTTTGTTCTGGTCCAGCTCTAGCCCACAGGACACGCAGAGGTCACATCATGGAACAGTCTTTCCTCACACCAACCTAACCATGAACAACCTCTCCAACCCACTGCAACAAAGAGCCCTTTGTAACCATGTGCCAGTCAGGACACTGAAATGGAAGAATTTTGTGTGTCTGACCCCCATCTACACAGAGCTTTGCCTCAGCTGGACCTTTGGGAATAAGGGCTGAGAAGAAGAAAATAAATTATCTGTGAAGGAATGAGGACATCTGGGTCTTGTTCAAACACCTGAGGGAATGGAAAGGATTTTCTCTCCTCATCCAAAGTTCTGAACTGGCTAAAAAAAAAAAAAAAGTGATGATGGTAAGGGGTGTCATTTATCATCTCTTTTTTTGTGTGATTTTATTTATTTATTTTGTTATATAGAAGGTAAGGGAGAGAAACATCAATGTGTGGTTGCCTCTCACGCACCCCCTACTGGGGACCTGGCCTGCAACCCAGGCATGTGCCCTGACTGGGAATCAAACCAGCGACCCTTTGGTTCACAGACTGGTGTTCAATCCACTGAGCCACACCAGCCAGGACTATCATCTCTTTATGCAACTCCATTTCCCATATTAAGTCCCATGGAATCTAATGGTTCTCAGCCTCCTTGCTATGCATTAGGACTTCCAGTTGTCATTTCTAAAGAAATGAAGAAACATAATTGAAATAGCTTTATAAGACTTTTAGATGTCCCCGTGTTTGTAATTTTTGTTATCCCTCATTTTAATCCCAGTATAATTAGCAATAAAAGTATTAAAATTAAAAAGGCCTGGGCACAAACTTCTGGTTATAAAGTAAGTCCTGGATATATACTGTATAAGATAGTGACTATAGTTTTGTTGTATATTTAAAAGTTGCTAAGAGTACAGATATTGAAAGTTCTCATCACAAGAAAAAAAATCTAAGGGGACTATGGCAGGCCAGGTTCCGGCCAAGATGGAGATGTAGGTAGAAACACTTAGCTTCCTCACACAAACAAAAGAAATCAATTTAAAAACAATAGAACAGAAGTGCCAGAAAATCAATCTGCATGGAACTCCGACAACCAGGGAGTTAAAGAAACATTCATCCAGACCGGCAGGAGGGGTGGAGACAGGCAGCCAAGTGGAGAGGACACACTGGCAAGGCGGCAGACGGTGCAGGAGAGGCAGGGCTGGCTGTTGGGGAAACTGAAGACTCAAAACCTCTAGCTGTAAAATACTGTGGGGGCTGCGACAGCAGGAGAAACTCCTAGTCTCTCCTATTCTCCCTCCCTTCCCCTCTGTCTAAAAATAATAATTCTAAAAAGCCAACTATTAAAAAAAATGTCTAAAGGATACCGAGAAGACACAAAAAGATGCTCACCAGGAAACTTCTGGCTTCAGAACAAAGGATATTGATTCCAACTAGAATATACTCCAATACTCCTCCCCAGAATGACTTTAAATTTTCCCGGTAGGCAGAAACTGAGGCATAGTTTTCTGGAAAGACACTCATTCTCCTGCCAAGAAATTGTCAACAAATTGGAAACCATGAGATTAACTAGTCCAGTTTACTACTTCTGTCTGGTAGAATGTGATCAGGGCCACAATAGAGGTGGATCATTCTGGGAGCTGCCTACAGCTGAAAGATCACTAGAACAGGGACAGCAGTGTGGTGATTGTAGTGGGGAGCAGATACAAGGGGGTTAAATAGTAATGGAAAAAATACAATAAAAATTGGTTTAAAAAGGATCACTAAGAATATGACAGAAAAAGTGTTTTTCTAGATTTTTTTTCCAGGGTTATAAAAGTCACCCTGCAGAGTTATCATAGATATATGTAAGGAGTAAAGGCTGGGATTTCCTAATGGGACGTCAACAGAACTGGAGAGCAGCTAGCTTCATATTGTTGCATAAAAATACACACATGCAATGCACTGCTTTGGCCCATTATGGTCTGGAGCAAGTATAAGATGGGAAAGACTTTGTCCATCAGAATGCAGCACCTAGGAAAACAAGAAATGCTCCTCTCCTCCCACAGGTGGGAGGCATATGTAGGTTCAACTCCCTTAGGGCAAACAGTACAATAGTGATGGGCAGACTCCACAGCCTGATGCCAGGGGTCATGTTCTTGGTCTTTCCATGTGTTATGTGGCAATGGAATATATACTTTCTGTGCCTCATAGGGAACAATAATAGTTATTGATCTCATAGGATTAAATGACTTCATAGGTGTAAGTTGCTTATAAGTGTTTGTCACATAGTGCATGTTCAATGAAAGTTTGCTATTTATATATTTTGCTCCTTATCAAAAAACTATCCAAGTGATTGGTTATTCTTGCCTAAAGATCTTAGTTTCAAATACTTATTGAAATGTCCCATAGTTATAAAGTGTTTTCAAGAATACTTCATCTAAAAGGATTTTATATATTCTGGGGTTTTATTTTCTTTTGTTTCAAACACAACAGGGAATAATTCTTTCTTTAGGACTTTATAGGAAGAAATTAAGTATAATTTAAACATTCAAAAAGAAAGACTTATCTGATTAAACTTTCTAATCTTTGATTGAAAAAATGGCTCAATTAATTTAAAAATGTTAGTTTTCATTTTAAGATCTACATTTGGCACTGTCTGCCACAAATTAAAAAACCAATAAAATTTTATTTTACCAGGACTTATTAGCAAGACCTCCATGATTTCCCAGGCTCTTTGTCTTTTAGAAAACAATTAAGCTTCATATCTGACAACAGAAGCTATTAACGAAAGAAAACAAAAAACATTTTATTTCACAGGACTCTGAAAATGGTGGTTCCAGGGCTGGCTCACAGGTCAATAATGTCCCCAAGGATCCAGGCCTTTTCTTCCCTTCCCTTTGTCATTCTCAGTGGACTGTCACAGCCTCAGACATCAGGTTTTCATACTAACAGTGTGCAAAGCAGGAAGAAAATGAATGGATAGTAAAAGAGCCTTCTTTAAGTAGAGTAATGCTCTCTCAATCGGGAAAAAGTCTTTCCAAAACTTACCAATAGACTTTCTTTTACAACTCATTGGCCAGAGCTGGGCCCTATGTCCACACATAGACTAGTGACTGTCAAAGAGAAAAAGGAGTTGAAGTGACTGGTTTAGACTAGTTATAATTTATCCCCTGGGACTGAGGCGGGACCTACCTTGCCTGGCACATCACAACCAAATGATAATTAAGAGGGACTCTTTTCAGTAGGCAGCTGGGATGTATGTTGGGAAGGCAACCAGGAGTTTCTTTAGCACACTCTGTAGGGCCACTGCCTACTTTTGCACCATTCCCAACTAAGCACTTCCACTTTACACTCAAGCCATTCTTAGCTTCTTGCATTTCCCAGCTTACAGATTCTGATTACGCTGCTCTGTATGCATAGAATGTTCCCCCCACCTTTCCTCCTTGTTTTTAATGGCTGATCCCTTTTGTAGAAAACCTTTCTTATACCTTGGCCTCTCAGTTCTGTCATTTCCTCCTCTTCCAACAATCTAGGCCACCACCCACCTCAGCTACTTATTGCATGGCCACACCAAAGATTTGTCATTAACTGCATCTCCTCCGCAATATCAATTTCCCATAGCTTCAGCTGAAGGGCAGGTTAATGTTCCTAGCTTACAAAGCAATTCCCAGAGTCTGAGCTGAATTCATCTATATCCCAGGAAACAAATTCTCCAGCCCCACTGTCTGGTTGTGAAACAAAGGACAATTAAAACTTCAGTTCTTGGCATTCAGAACTGCTAGAGTTCTGCCTGTTTCCTTCCTTTTTTTAAAGATTTCATTCCTTTTTTAAAAGATTTTATTTACTTACAACAAAACAAACAAGCGAGCAAAACAGAACCAGACATGGAAATAACAAACTGACAGTGATCACAGGAGAAGGGGGCAGGGGAGAAGGGGAAGGGTCAGGGAACATGTATAAAGGACGCATGGACAAAATAAGGAGGGGGATTGATTGTGGGAGGTGGGGATGGGATGGGTATGGCAGGGGAAAGGGGAAAAATGGGGACAAGTATAATTAAATAATAAAAAAAATAAAAATATGTAAATGTAGGAATGAAAAAACATTTATTTTTAAGAGAAGGGAGAGAGGGAGAGGAACATTAATGAGCAAGAGATACGTCAGTTGCCTCTCATATGCCCCCAACCAGTGACTTGGCTCCCCACCCAGGCACGTGCCCTGGCCAGGAATTGAACCTGCTACCTTTCAGTTTGCAGTATGACACCCAAACCACTGAGCCACACTAATCAGGGCTCCATCCCTATCTTAATCTCTGTTCTTTTGGGAACCAGAATTCTAGAGGTGCAATGTACTCATCTTTCTATTCCTGATAGTGTCCGTGAACTGCTGTCTCTGAATTACTATAGAAAAATAAGAGGATAATTTGCTACCTGTGCTGTCTAAAAAGCAGTGCCCCTCTAGTAGAAAGATAACTGTCCAAATTTCTGGCATGTCACAGATTACAGATCTGAGTCAGGAGAAGCCAGTAGAAGGACCAAAGCAGCTTCTCATCTTTTTTTCAAAGAGATTGTTTCAAAAGATAAAGCCTGAGCATACTAAGGCAGTTTTTTCTCAATTCAGCTTACATTGTCTTATAATTAATGGATTTTTTTCTACATTCTGGAACCAGGGTTTTTTTTTAATCAGTTTTCAGCATTATGATTTTTTTGGTGTGTGTGGGGGGGTCTCTTAGGGAGAGATTATATGCTACTACCCTGGGCCAGATTTCAACCAGAATTGTTTAGTTGTTTTTTTTAACAAGATAAAAATTCAGTAAAAATAGTTTTGAACATCTCATGAAAAGCTAAGCCATTTTAGATTATTTTTAAAAAGCATCCTCTATTTATTTCTGTATTTAAAAAGTAAATAAATTAGATGAGGGCAAATGTATTTTAAAATGCTTTACACAGTATGCAAAGAATTAACCATGAGAAATGAAGACTAAAAATAAAAATATCCATGGATAACATGCACTTGTACAGAAGATGATTCAGGATGTTATAAATAACTCATATGAGGTAAAGCAAACATGTAATATTTATAAATCATTCTTTGAAGACAGGCATATTTTATTAATCTGCAAGTTCTTAGCAGATTAATAATAAAAGCTTGGTACACAGTATCGACAAGTCCAATTGCTGACCCCCCCCCCCCCCACCAAATTCAAATTATTTTAAGGTGAGTTTCCTTCTTTTTCATTTGATTCATCTTCCATAACCTAGAACAAAAAAAAACAAAGAGAATTTAAGAATTAAGAAAAAAATTAGAAATTGCTATTTTCCTGTTTTTAACATAACTTGCTTATCTGTAATACTTTATAAGAATGCATGTCAATAAAAAGAAATCTACCAACAGACCCTAAAGAACAAGGTTTGCATTGCAACCTGGTAACCTAACAAGAAAAAAGCAAACTGAATATTAGCAAATTAAATAAAAGCACTGGTCTCTATTCCTTTTCCCCTAAAGAGGCATAGCAGAGTCTCAGCTGGCCAGAAAAGACTATGATGATTAATTGGTATTTCCTAGCTATAAGAGTTTTTTATTTCTCCCCCAAAGCATTTTATTTATTTAAATGTATTCTGGGATCTATACCAAACTGTTATTGTAAAAATATGTATCAGAAAAATGAATCCCTAAAAAAGGGAGGGAAACAATATATTGGCAACTACTTGGGCTAATTCAGATAAAAATTCATTTTAAACCTTAGAAAAATGTTGACTTTCATGTCTAATAATAAAACTACTAATGAAACTACTTGAAGAAAAATAACCAGAACTATTAATATCCTTTCCTGAGTTAATATATTATTCAAATAATAAAGAACAACTCCTTCAGTAAGGAAGAGTTACATAAACCTAAGAACTTTTTTTCTCTTCACCACACCTACAATTAAATGCCATTCAAATTTATAGCTGAGAGCCTCACCCTGGACAAGTAAATAAAAATGTTCCTTTGTCAATCCACTACAGTATCAACTAATACAATTTTTTAAAAAGCATAAAGAAGAAAATGGAATAAAAATAAGTTTAAAAAATCTAGATGAAATCTGGTTCTGATCTGAGACAATCAATGGAGAAACAATTGTCTCATAGTTTCTCTTCTGTGTTGAGTAAAAAAGGATATTTACTTCCAAGAAATTGATATTTTATATCCAATCTTAGCAACACCCAATCCAAAGAATTCTGTCAATCAACTCCTACTTTAGGCAGAATATTCCTAATTTGGGAATAGTATTTCCAAATATTCAATACAAACTATGTAAGAACATGTATAACAAACAGGGCTAAGCGCTGCAGAGGAACACAAACACCTAGATATGACTACAAGTCTATCAAGTAATTTACGCATAAACATAAAGCTGAAACGGACACACAGAAAGCAGCTTTGGACCAAAGTAGAGAGAACTTAAAAAAGGAGGTGGCATGTATTGTACCAAAAGGACCTATTTTAATATCACTCAGAGATGAGTGATTCTCAAAGGAGCTGAGGAGAGATGCTTTCTCGGTAAAGGCACGGAATCACCTGAAGAGTTTTATCAAATTTCTAATTTCCACATAACACTTTCCCTTCTTGATAATCTCTCTCTCCATAAGGCCATGGCTCCTGGCTGAAAATCACTGCGGTGAGGATCACTATTACTACTTAGAAGACGCTGTGCTATATACTCCTTAACTATCTTGAGGGCAGAAAAAAACGTTGACATCAGACTATAGATAAAGCTCTATAGTTTTACTAAATACTGTTTTACTGTAAAATATACCATTTTTTTCGGACCATAAGACGCACCAAGGTTTTAGAGGAAAATAGGGAAAAAATTTTTGAAGCAAAAAAAATGTGGTAAAATATTTAATAACATCCTTTAAAGCAGACATCCTGTAGCAAGCCAGGTAAGCTACATTCAGACTGTAAGATGCACCCCCATTTTCCTCCCAAATTTGGGAGGGAAAGTGTGTCTTATAATCTGAAAAATACGGTAGTATGATCTCTTGAGAAGCTTCTTGTCTGCACATTTAAAAACAAAAAGTGGATAAATGTAAGAACAAGAAGTGGATAAATATGATGTAGTAGAGCTGTTCCTCTAAAGACTTCTAAATCTCATCTACAAAACACTACAATGTTTTGAATCCACTTTTCCTAATAACCAGAGCAGCAGGGTATGTATGCCCTCTGAGTCTCAAATTTCTATGCACAGAATGGAAATGACTCACTTAATACACTATGGTACTAGAACATTAAATGAAGTAATATTTGTAAAAATGTCTGGCACATAGTAGGTATTTGTAACACTGAAGTTAATTCTAAATTAAGGAGTCTTTAAGTCTGATAACAATTATAACACTAAGATCCAGCCCTTGAAGAAAATGTCAGGTCAGGAAATTTCTTTTCTTCTCAAAATCTAAACCATCACATAATATTGGCATACCTGTTCTACGCCTTCTACTTCTGGAATATAAAACTGCAGCATGTTCTGAATTCCATTTTTCAGAGTAATGATTGAACTAGGGCAGCTGGTACAAGAACCTTGGAGTTTCAGCTGTACGATGCCATCTTCAAAGCCCTTATAGATTACATCTCCTCCATCTTCCTGCACAGTTGGCCTGTGGGCACAGTATATGTGTGATATATTTAACAGAAGTTTTCATCAAAAAAATTTAATACAACTCAGCTTCCATACATTTTATATTTTACTTATTTATTTTTAGAGAGAGGGTAAGAAAGGGAAAAAGAGTGGGAGAGAAACATCAATATGAGAGAAAAGCATTGATCAGCTGCTTCTTATATGCACCCCAACCAGGGACTGAACCGCAACCCAGGCATGTGTCCTGACCAGGAATTGAACCAGCAACCTTTTGCTTTGCAGAAAGATGCCAAATCAACTAAGCCACACCAGTCAGGGCCAGAGCTTAGATTTTATATCTATAAAATTCACAAACTTAGAGCTACTTTTACAATAGAGAACAATAAATGTAGCTAGTCCCATTTGTAATTTTAATTTTGCCAACTTCACTCATATAAATATTTGCTCTACTTACTACATTTTAATCTTGCTTATAATAATTTTAAGTAATTAAGATTTCAAATTTCCTAATAATTATAGTAATTACCTAAGATAAACTTATTAAATTTATTTTGGGTAAACACAGGGAGATTGACACATGCTAGTTATTTTTTTTTTCAGGTAAACTTTTCATTGAAATACAACATTAATACAGAAAAATGTGTAAGTCATGTACAGTCAATCAGTTCTCACAAGGTGAACATACATTTGTCCCAGACCAAGAAACAGAACACTAGCACCACAGAAGCGCTCCTGTACTTCCTTCTTATCACTCCTCCTAACCAAATGTTAACTACTTCCTAATTGTTATCACCACTGATTGGTTTTGCCTTTTTGGGTTTTTTTTTTTAAGGTTTTATTTATTTTTAGAGAGAAGGGAAGTGAAGGAGAAAGGGAGAGAAACATCAATGTGTGGCTGCCCCATACTGGGGACCTGGCCCACAACCTAGGCATGTGCCATGACTGGGAATCAAACCAGCAAACCTTTGGTTTGCAGGCTGTGGCTCAATCCACTGAGCTACACCAGCCACGGCGGTTTTGCCTGTTTTTTAACTTAAAGATTTATAAATATAAATTCCATTTAGAAACCATATAGTATTCACTCTTTTGTATCTGTCTTCTTATGCTGAGATTCATCCACAATGTTGCATGTAGTACAGTTCATTCAGTCTCACTGTGACAAAGCATTCCATTAAGTGAATACGCCAGAATCTGGCCCTTCTATTGTTCATGGACAGACAGTTAATACAAGTTTTGGCTTTTACGAATGGTACAGCTATGAATATTCTTGCGAATGTCTTTTGGTATACATATATATTGCTACAGAATATACCTGAGTGGAATTGCTGGATCAGGAATATGCACATATTCAGATTTAGCAGGTAATGCTAATACAAACGTACATTCCTATCAGGAGTATATGAGAGTCCTATTGCTCCACATCCTTACCAACACTTGGTGCTGTCACTCTTAATGATTTTAACCATTCCAGTGCTATTGGGAACCGCCCTGCCTGGTTTCACAAGCTGTAAACCCCCAAGGCTAAGGCTGAGTGAGAGACCTTGGGACCATAAGCCACTAAGGAGACAAAGCTTATCTCCCTGGCAGGGGCGCTGCCTCTGCCCACTGTACTTCACCCTGCTTGGCCCCCAGTGCATGACCAGTTAGCCAATGACGGGTACTGGAAGCCAAGGGGCACGGGTCCATCAAGGGATGGACGACCTAAGACAGGCATGGTCATTAAGAGGCCCTCAGGGAAAGACTTGGGGGGCTACGGAAAAAGGGGGTGATGGACCCTTGCCCCTTGGCTTTGACATAGCCTGAGTCCTCATTCTGTCAGGAAGAAGTCTCCTAATCTCTTGGCTGCCTTACTTCCCCTCCCTGACTTAAGCCTGAAACAATGCCTTAAGCCTGAAACAATGCTGGAGGTGGGTGCGGCCCTGTGCTGGAAAGGGCAGGTTCCCTCCGGCAATCAGGCCTAAGAAAGACTACATAAAATCCTAAGAAACCTACTTTGCTAATATGCTCAATTTTCTGATAAGGGTCCATGCATGGAATGAGTTTGTTCCCCTAAGTTTTATGGCCCTTTAACTATCTGACCCTGTCTCAAAATAAGCCCTGAGTTCTTTGAATATTATCTATTATTTGATCATTTCTGCCTGACAATGATTGATGAGCTTTACATGTATATCCTGTATTCCTATGCAAATTAAACCAAATAAAAGCCCATTGGGAACAGGTTCCTGGCCCTTCTCCTTTGACAGATTGGCCACCTTTTCTCCCCAAGCAGATCATGTCTTAGTACTTATTCTCATCTGGGGGGGGGGGGAGCGGGGGACCCGCATGAGCTGAGCCCCCCCTCACACACACAGTGCATTAGCAGTGATAGTTCATTGTGGTTTTACTTTGAATATTCACAGGGACTAATGAGGTTGAGCACTGTCTCATGTTTAGTGGCCATTTGGTACTGTCATTTTTGAGTTGCTGCTCCATTGCTTTTGGGAAGACACTGCTCCAGTCTCCATGTGATTGCTTGTCTTTTTCTTAACTGTAGGAGTTTCAAAATATATTGTCACATATGTATTATAAATATCTTCTCTGTACTTTGTTTTTCACTGTAAATGGCATCCTTTGATGAAGAAAATACTATAGTCTAATTTATGTCTTTTTCCATGATTTTTCTTGTGTCCTGTTGGAAAAACTATTTGCAAACACAAAGGTCATGCAGATATTCTATTTCAGATTTCCTTTGTGATTTCTTTATTGACCATGGTCTACTTCTCATTTGCCCCTATTACAAGGGTATAGTCCTATAGCAGGGGTGTCAAACTCATTTTCACCAGGGACCACATCAGCCTCGCAGTTGCCTTCAAAGGGCCAAATGTTAATTTCAGGACTATAAATGTAATCACTCTGTAACAGTTAAGCAAGAGCTTGACACTGACACTGGGTAGAAACAAGGTGCCAGGCCTTGTGTTTGCCACCTGTGTCCTGTAGGAAGCTCAACTAAGAGTCTGGATGTTTCTTGAGGCCCCACCCTCCCTGACTGATCCTAACCTCCAATCCCATCACCCATAGAACCATAAGACTGCCACAACTCTGTTTAGCTTTCCAACTGCTTTCTGACTTCTTAGTTTATTTCCTACCAGCTAAATATAAGCAAGTGCCTTGGGAAAGAGCCTCTAACTGTTAGGCTTACTTTTTCTTAACTTCTCTCTAGGATCTTGGCCCCTTAAGACAAAGCTTCATTGGTGACCCAGAATTTTTATTTTTGTCTTCCCATCTCAATAAATTTGCTAAAAGCTAAATGGTTTCTCTGATTCTTAGCAGCTGCCCCTGACCGGCTTCTCATAACCTAGCCTCACACCAAGAATCAGCAAATGCTCTGAGGGAAGCCTCAACATGCTTTCTTTCTCTCTACAGGATCTTGTTTGCTTTGATAACTATTTAATGCCTTCACACACAAAATTTTTCTTTTAATTGTATTTTACCTTGTTTTTCTCAAATTTCTGACCAAGACCATTCATCTGCCAGAAGTAAAATGCCGAAGCCTAAGTTCTCTACTTATTTAAATTTATTCTTTATGGACAATAGCCTAAAAAACAAGTAATCCTCTCCTCACAATCTTCCCAAACACTAAATCATTTTTTTAAAGAAATTTGGTATTATAACAATGTAATTCTTATAATACACAATATATATATAACAATATATATTATATATATAATAACAATATAATTGTTATAATACCAAACAAGGAACATGTATAAAGGACACATGCACAAAGCCAAAGCAGGGTAAGACTGAGGGTGGGAGGTGGAGGTGGATGGGGCAGGGGAGGTTGGAGGGGGGGAAATGGAGACAACTGTACTTGAACAACAATAAAAAAAAATAGAACCTAAATGGTGAATGTGAACAATAAATTCATTTACTGACTATGTTTAGATTGTTTTAAAATTTGGAATGAATACAGCGAATATATAGGCTTTAAATTCAATTGTCATGGTTACCTACTGTGGTTCACATTAACTTATACTTCTTTTAAAACTCTACTATAATCTCACAGACAACCAAAAGTAAATTGTATAATGAAAATTGGCTCTGCAGTATATTTGATTTCAAGTAGAAAGATAAGCACATACCGTATTCTAGTATCTAACAATTCTTTAATCATTGCCACAACTTCATCATCTTCTTCAGATCCTAGAAACAATTACAAATAGAGCATTATTGACACTATAAATTTCATAGCCATCCAAATACATTTATTAAAACAGGGCAAATTTAACTCAATTTTAATGTCTCATTAAAAAAAATAAAAGCGCAGAACATTTAATTTGGTATGGTAACAAAGTAATTTTGGGATAATAGGAAGATCATTCCGTAGATTCTCTGAAGGAAAATTAAGGAGCACTGATCCATTCAGTGTCCGGCAATAAAGGTGAGTATGCTGAAATAACTTAATCTCCTCATGAGAGGAGGGTCTGAATATTTTGGTCAATAAATTTGTAAACTTTCTTCATTCTCAAGACTGAAAAGCAGCAGAAACAAGAAGTTGTATGGATTTCGATGGAAACCTTTGACACAAAAAAGCACACCTACTTTTCTAAGTTACATTTTCAATTTCTTAATTTTGTGTTTTAAAAATGATCATACTAAATATACATGTAAGCCTTATGGGAATTTCTAAAGTGTTCTACAAATCTGAGCAAAAAGTTGTCTTTAAATTTTGTTTCATTTTTGTTTTTCTTTTACTTTGTAAAGTTATACACTGATTTTTCACCAAAGCCTTTTTATGGGTTTTAATTTTTTTTGAGAAATTTATTCACCTTCAGAAAAACTAAAAATGTAAACGATTCAAATTATACCATCACATACATGCACTCCACATGCATTCTTCTTCCAAGTACTTTACACAAAATAACTTACTTTCATCACTTACTTTTTGTATAAAAAGAACAAACCACAGAGAAAAAAAAAGATTATGTGGCTGCATTAAAAAGAAAAGCTATGCTTGCATTGGCAACACAAACACTAAAATTGGAATGATAGATTATCATGGCCCATGAGCAAAGATGACACACAAATTCATGAAACATTCCATATTTTAAAAAGAAAAAGAAAAATTTCTGAATGACAGAAGACATCCTATACATAGTGAAAAGATAAAATCATGGTTCGGGAGAAGTTATCTGCTATGAAAAAACCTAACTCAGAATACTTTTCTGAGTAAAATTCTTTATTATTATTGTTGACACTACTGCAGCTGTCCCCATTTCCTCCCCCTTTGCCCCCCATCTCGCAGCCCCTGCTCCCCCTTCCTCTGGCCATCACCACACTGTTGTCTGTGTCAGTGGGTTATACATACACTTTCTTTGGCTAATACCATCACCTTCTTTCATCCAGTCCCCCCTCCCCTCTGACAGCTGTCAGTTTGTTCCATGTATCCACATCTGTTCCTATTTTGTCAGAATATATTTTAATAATCTGATAAAATTGACACAAAAAAGACATATAATTCTTTTTTTTTTAAATGGGCAAAGAAATACAGGGTACAAGAAATACAGGGTACAGCCTGCTTGAGTGTGGTTGGTAGGGTAATAATATGGGTGTAATAATTTATCGTTTTAACTTGAACATTTCACCTGAAATGTCATATGGTGTGCTTGAGTGTGATATTGTTATGTTACAGAATTACATGCTTATGATTTTGTAATAAAAAGGGACGTTATTTGTGCCAGACCCTATACATTCACAAGGAAAATAATGACCAGTAAACATGAAAACCTTCAGGCTCGGTACTATAATACCAAGGAAATGCAGTTAAAGCAAGATACCATTTTACACTTAACATATTGGTGAAAATGTAAAATCACTAAGTGATGATAAAGATATAAGAAAGTTAAAACTTTTATACATTTCTAAGTTGTATGTAAATTAGAACAATGTATAATACAGCAACCCTACTTTTAGGAATATACTATAAAGACGCTGTGCACAGGTGCGCAAAGGGGCTGTACAAAAACGCCCACTGCAGTATTTGTAGTAGAAATTAGCACAAACAATTCACTTGAACATAAGTAAAGGAACAAAATAACTGTGGTTTACTCATATGATGACTATCCAGCACTTAAACTAAATACAATAGAATTACATTTTTTAACAAATGTATGTACTTCAAAATATTATGCTCAGTGGAAAAAGGAAAGTTGCACAGAATATGAGTTACTTAAAGTTTAAAAACAACACCCAATGTTATATACTCCCTACAGGGACTTGTATTTGCAGTAAATGTTTAAAAACAAACCGGAAGGAAAAAGGGGAGAGAGATTGGGGTTGTAGGGATCTGGCTATATCTTTAATTTTTTTTTTTTTTTAAACGTGTCTTACAGCAGCCCTGACCAGTGTGGTTCAGTTTGGTTGAGCATCATTCCGCAAAGTGAAAGGTTGCTGGTTCGATTCCTGGTCAGGGCACATGCCTGGGTTACAGGTTCAGTCCCAGGTCATGGTGTGTTCAACAGGCAGCCAACTGATGTTTCTCTCTCACATCAGTGTTTCTCTCTCTCTCTCCCACCCCTCCCTTCCCCTCTCTCTAAAAATAAACAAGTAAAATCTTAAAAAAAAAAGGGGGGGCTAAACAAATTATAGCCAAAAATTAACATTTGTTAAATCTGAGAGGGGGGCAAATTGGTGAGCTTTATACTATTTTCTGAAGATTTTTATAATTGGAAAATTTAGTTTTGTATAACATTCAATTTATAGACAAGTATTCAAAAATGATATGCAAAACTAGTATAATACATATGAAGTTTTATTTCCTCTGGAATTGGTTCCAGAGCTATACGTAATACAATGATAAAAATCTGTATTCCCATGACTTCTGAAATTAAGACAAATATGAAGTAGAAGTCTTTCTTAAAAGATAAATATTAATTACCCAATATATTACCTGCTTCTCCTGACGATGTTTCCTCAGTAACTAAGGGTAATCCAGATGCAAAGAAATCCATGATTGTCGCATAAATATCTGGTTTCAATAAATTCCAGTCTAATTCTTCACTTTCCTATAAATATTTTAAGGAAAATGCTAAAATTTCCACCCAAGGGCACAGACAAATATAAAACAACACTTGTATCTTTTAAGAATCTTTTCCTATATATATCCTGTACTATGCAACAGTACCCATTTCTGGAGAATACGTGTTACTTCCAGTTCTTAAAGGATCTGGCTTATAATGACTTTCAGAAGATACAACTGTAGAACATTTCTCATTCACTCATTCATCAAACTTGTATCAAGTGTGCTGCATATACTATGAGCTATATAGGGGATACCAAAATGATGAAAAGATTTATTTTCATGAGATTAAGACAGTTATGTTTAAAGAGGATGATAAAGAAATTTCCCATTCTTTTATTTTTATTTATTTATTTATTTTTAGAGATGGGGGAAGGGAGGGAGAAAGAGAGGGAAATAAACATCAATGTGTGGTTGCTTCTCACGTGGCTCCCCCTGGGGACCTGGCCTGAAACCTAGGCATGTGCCCTGACTGGGAATTGAACTGGCAACCCTTTGGTTCGCAGCCCGCACTCAATCCACTGAGCTACACCAGCCAGCACAGAAACTTCCATTCTTTTAAATAAAATAGGATATAACTGCTTGACCAAATACATAGGATATCTGACAACTATTAAAAATAATTCAATTTACATATATTACTTGAGAGTATTAAAGAAATCCAATGAGACAACTGTAGAACCAAAACACAGAACATGTCTTATCTGTGGCTACTGTGCTAGTGAACTTGTGAACTGTCAACAAGATCGGTGTCCTTAAGAAAGAATCTATAAACTATTTCATCCTAAAATCTGGCCTTTAAAAAGGTATAATTCATATACACTTAAGTAGTACTAACATCTAAAAAGACAAATGCAATATATATTTTTTAATTTTTAATTTTTAATTTTAATTTTAATTTTTTAAAGGAGAGCTCTTTAGGAGGACAAACTATTAGATGCAGTCTATGTAGACCCAGGAAAGTGCTGGCTAGGGTCTATACTTAAATGTTATTAAAATTGAGGCTACATGCCTAAGAACTGTTTTTTTGTAATGGATTAAGAACCAATTTAGACTAAGTAAACTGAAGGGGAGATAAACGGGCACTGCTATGGACACAAGAGCAAAACTTGTGAGATGCCTTAGTGAGTGGGAATGGGAACTAGTTCCAGGTAAATTTTTAAAAAAGATTTTCTTTATTTTTAGAGAGGGGAAGGGAGAGAGAAAGCAAGGGAGAGAAACATCAATCGATTGCCTCTTGCATGCCCCCAGCCCACAACCCAGGCATGTGCCCTGACCAGGAATTGAACCAGCAACCTTTCAGTTGCAGGCCAGCACACAATCCAATGAGCCACATCACCCAGGGCTCAAGGTCACTTTTTAATAAATTACTGGAAAATGGATCAGAGGGCTACCTCAGATCTTCGGTAAACAGTGGGCTCTACTGAGTTAGGAAATCTTAGTAATAAAAAGAAATATTTCCTGAAGTTGTCTGAATGAGAGAAAAAGGCAGCATATAAGCTGAAAATATACTTACACATTTAGAAAATAACATAAATAATGCATAAAGAAGCGTCGAACTATCAATTACAAATCAAAAGGAAAACAGGCAATTGTTGAAGATACCAGGTAAATGGAATAGCCCATGATGAGGAAGGTTAACTGAAAGAAAACAAATCAAATCTGCTATTCTACCTATTAAATATCAATGTGTGCCCTCATTTAGAGTACTATTTATTGGTTATGTCATTTCATTAAGAAAAAATAATGGAGCTGAAGAAATTTCAAAAAGGGTAATTAAATTATAGAAGAAATAATGATTTACCAAAACCAAATCAAGAAAAAAGTGTAAGATATAATCACATTTATATCTAAAAATATTTTTATACAAGTAGATCTGCTCCTGTATTGATACACCAAGGATTTGGAGAAGGCAGCCCAGGAGTTCCAGCCACGGTGGAGACATAGGTAGAAACACTTCGCTTCCTCACACAACCAAAAGAAGGACAACAACAAATTTAAAAACAAAAAATAAACAGAACTGCCAGATATTCAAACTTCATGGAAGTCCGACAACCAAGGAGTTAAAGAAACATTCATCCCAACTGGTAGGAGGGGCGGAGAGGGCAGCCAAGTTGGAGAGGAAGCACAACCAAGGAGGTGGCTGGTGAACCAGCTGGTCCCACATTCGTGGGCCGATAAGCTGGGAGGAACCACTGGGAAGCGAGACAGACCACAGAGCCCAGGGTTTCTGCATGGGAAACTACAGACTCAAAACCTCTGGATATAAAAATCTGCAGGAGTTGTGGCAGTGGGAGAAACTCTCAGGATCACAGGAGTCCTTGGGAGAGGCCCACAGGGTCCTAGAACGTACACAAACTTACTCATCCGTGAATCAGCATCTGAAAGGCCACAATCCGCTTCTGGGAAGTGAGGGAAGTGATGGAAAGGAAGGCTAGAGCAGAGCCAGCAAGTGGCATTGTTCCCTCTCTGATCCCTCCCCCACAGACAGCACCACAATGCAGCCACGTGAGTTGCATTGCCCCACCCTGGTGAATACCTAAGGCTCCACCTCTTACAACATAACAGGTGTGTCAAGACAAAGAAATATAGCCCAAATGAAAGAACAAATCAAAACTCCAGAAAAAGAACTAAGTGACGAGGAGATAGTAGCCAACCTATCTGACACAGAGTTCAAAACACTGGTAATCAGGATGCTCACAGAAATGATTGAGCTCAGTCGAAAAATGAAGGAAGAAATGAAGGCTATACAGAGTGAAATAAAGGAAAATATACAGGGAACCAAAAGTGACGGGAAGGAAACTGGGACTCAAACCAAGGATTTGAAACAAAATGAAGAAATAAATATCCAACCGGAACAGAATGAAGAAACAAGAATTCAAAAAAATGTGGAGAAGCTGAGAAAGCTCTGGGACAACTTTAAACATTCCAACATCCGAAACATAGGGGTGCCAGAAGGAGAAGAGGAAGAGCAAGAAATTGGAAATTTATTTGAACAAATAATGAAGGAAAACTTCCCCAATATGTCAGAGGAAATAGACTTCCAGGAAGTCCAGAAAGCCCAGAGTCCCAAAGAAAATGGACCCAAGGAGGAACACACCAAGACACATCATAATTAAGAAAAAAGAAAGAAAAATAAATAAATAAAAATATTTTTATATAGCATAGGCTATATGTAAAAGAACTAAATAAAAATGTCTTAAAATAAATACATGATTTCCTGTTTGGAAAATAAAGACAGGAATAACTAGTTGTAAGAATTAAACTAGACAATATACATAAAGAACTAGTGCCTTACCAAACATGATGGAGATATTAAATAAATGCTGGTCCTTTCCTCCCTCAAAAAATATCAAAGAAAGAAAACTTAAGAATAAAAAGCATAGGCCAGATGTCTCTAAACTGGTCAAGAATGGGGATCGGTTAACATGGATTTGCTCACCATGATCCTATATTTGGGGGAAGGAAGGCTGAAAATTCAATTTAGGAGATTTTACATCACTGTTTCCATCTACAAAAATTTCAGTGCATACTATATGTTAGGCATTGTTCTAGGTAATCTTAACATGGACAATCTTTATCTTCACAGAGTTTATTCTAGTGCAGGAAAGACAGCGAATAAAAATAAACACAAAATATGATTAAGGTAAGTGTAATAAAGAAAATGAACAGGGTAATGAGCTCTTGGGGGAAGTACCACTTTCATAAATATGGTCAAGAAAGAGCTTTCTGAGAAATAGGTACAAAGGAATACTGGACTAGATGCAACATGTTCCTACCCCATATGTCCACTTTCATGGTACATCGGAATAATCCTTTCAAATTGCTTATGAGGAGTTGAATGTTTTTATTCTGTGCAAAATTGGACAAGTGATTAAGTTCAGTGCATACTTATCAAATCATAGATTTAAAAGGACACAGCTCTGGCTAGTATAGCTCAGTGGAATGAGTGCGGGCTGCGAACCAAAGGGTCGCTGGTTCGATTGCCAGTCAGGGCACATGCCTGGGTTGCAGGCCAGGTGTCCAGTAGGGGGCACACGAGAGGCAATTACACACTGCTATTTCTCTCCCTCTCTTTCTCCTTCCCCCCTCTCTAAAAATAAGTAAAGAAGTATTTTAAAAAATAAATAAATAAAAATAAAAGGACACATAGTTCAAATTTAAATAGTTCATTTCTCATTAATCTAGTAGCCTTAAAAATTAAACAGCCTTTTCTAGCAAATACCATCTTAGCTGCTGCAATGAGTAGCACATTTATCTTGGTTTCTTGACATTTAGAGGTTGACCAAGTGCTGAAGAACTTACACAATCCACTGCTCTTATGTGTGAAGCTCTGAAATGCTATTGCAGGATAGTAGAATGAGTCAGATGCCATGAGGTGAGTGCCCACTTTGAAAGGAGAAATATATATTTCATCATTCTGTTGGTCAAATATATATATTGTGTGACTATTTATTTGCTTCTCTTTTTCTCTATCAGTTACATTAAAAACTAGTGAAAAATAATACTTGGAAGCCTAAATTCTAGTCTTGGCCCTGCTACAGGCTACCTATGTAATCTTGGACTGCATGTAACCCTTAGAAGCTCAAGTTTTTTTCTTTTGAAAAATGAGAGATCTGGAAATTCTGTTAAATAATTATTTAAGACATGTGAGAAATAAACTTAATTTGAGATATTTTAATAACAGTATGTATAAAACACATTAAGAATGGAAATTCTGGAGAGGGGGATCCAACTCAGAAAATACTAGAAGTGCTTATTTTATATCATTCTATATTTTTACCTTTGTGACAGTGATAAAATCTGGTCCAAAGAAGACACTTTTCACTCCTTCAATCCTAAATAATTGCCTGTGAAAAAATAAAACATAACAGATAATAAATGTTTAATTATAAAAAGTTTATACATAAACAAAACACAGAAAAATAAAATAACTTCCATGTACTCCTCACCCCCTTCAAACCATGGCCAATCTTCTTCTAGCCTCTTCCCCTACCATCGAGCAATCCCACAGTAAGAATACAGGACATTTTTATTACTGCAAAAGATCCCTCATTTCCCTTCGCGTTCAGTCCTCTTGCTTTACCTCCATGCTCTGCTAACTTTTGTTTATGGCAATGACTTACTTCTGTTTAAAATTTTCTTCCAACTTTGTTGAGATAGAATTGACATGAAATATTATGTAAGTTTAAGGTATACAATATGATGATTTGATATAGATATATGGTAAAATAATTACCATAATAAGGTTAGTTAACATAATTTTATGGTTTATACTTTACCATCTGACATATATATAACTTCTTTCCACTGAGCAGTTTTTAAAAAAAGGAAGTCATTCCATATCTAATAACTATTATTATTTATAACTGTAAGTGGATTTATTGTAGAAATGACTTCATATTGAAACATCTAGAAATTCAGCTATTCTTAAGACTTAAATAAGTTTTCATTGCTTATTAAAAGCAGTTTTAAAGATTTAGAATGGAAATTTACCTTATTATCATTTTGACGGGTTATTTTTCTTAAGTAAAAGTATAAATTTTTATGTAGTCATGATACAGCTCTCTCAAATACATCACTTTTCAGGAGAGGGTTTCCTAATATCAACTCTTAGTTTTCTTTATCCCTTAACTGAAAAGAAAGTATTCTCTGAAAAAAACGCAGTGCACATAAAAATGCAATAACTAAATAAAGCTGCCTTAACCCCGAAGTCAGTTATTTATGTTTCTTGGTAAAAGCAAGTGAAAATAGTAACATACCTTGCCAGAGGAGAGCGAAATGCTGCAGCTGGTGTAGGAAAATCCATGGTCCTTGTCTCAAGAACTGGTTTTCCTGGAATAAACTTTAAACTGTTGGGATTCGGGGTATCTTGTGTTTGAATAAACATGTATCTCACTAAAAGAAAAAAAAGAAAGAATGTTATTCTAGAAAGAAATAGTAGCTAACAGTTTATGGACTATGAAGTACTCATTAGCAGAGAACCAAAAGAAGAAAAATTAGAAAATAAGACTGTATTGCCCAAACTGACAAAATAAGAATTTTTAAAGACAAAAAGGCAATTTATCAATATATTTATAATTGCATTCAATTTTATATTAATTTTGAGTATTTAGTTTGTTACTCAATGGATTCCAGTAATATCCTGCACTGAAGTAGGAAGGTGTATTATACTTCAGGAATCATGTATGTGTTCTATGTGATGACTTATGATTATGATACCAATGGCTACTATAATTATAAACTGTCATCACTGTAACAGTAATATAGTAAAATCTTACACTCTCTTCTTTCGAAAGTGCTACCATCCTTTTAAAGACACATGAATTTTTACAAAGGCATAAATTTCTAATAATAACTAATATTTATTGTGAGCCTACTGTTTACATGCCAGACACAGGGTCAAATGCTTCCAATGTATTTAAGCTTTTAACAACCTTATGAAAGTACTATTATTCCCATTTTACAAATGAAACTGAGGCTTAGAGATAAGTAACTTGTTAAACTATATAGAGTTAAGGAACTGCCCAATGGTATAGAGTTAGTGACATTATAAATTACTGTGTAAGTGGAAATCTATGTGACTTACTCTCTGGAACAAAAATTACCTTTACAGGTTCTTCTCTTTCTTCTAGGGCCATGATTATATTGAGAATGAATCATTAAAGCAACGAAGGAGGAACAGAATCTTTAATTTCCTACCTTGTTAAAATGACTTTAGCTTCTAAGACAAAAGGATAGACAAGGCTAGGGTTTTAAAACTATTAAATAGACTTTTTTTATTATTTACTATGAAAATAAACCTTTTGACCAAAAAAGAATACCAATTCTCATCGCAGAGCAATATACTGAAATAAGTTAATTCAGTAAGTTATTAACACGTGCTGAGCATGGTGCTAAGCACGCCACATGAATTACATTATTTAATCCTCATGTCCTGCCAGGGAGGTATTGTTCTTACCCTGTCTTACAACTGTGAAAACTAAAGCTTAGTGTCACTCAACTGAAGTGATAAAGCTGCCAATTTTCCATCATTGACTTGCTTAGCCACTGTGCATATACTGCCACCCAATACTCACTCGTGCCAAGCATAGCAGGAAAATATATTTTAAATCAGTCTTCTTATCTTGTCATAATCCTCATAGCACACAACTTAGAAAAGATGGTAAAGTATCAAAAAGCAACAGTTTTATTTTAAATTAGAGATTAAATCTGGCAAAACATATGGTTGTTATGGAAATGCTTTTTTTAACCTTTACAAGAGAACATTCTAATTTGACAGCTGAGAATTGTTTTTGCACCTCGCCATGCAGTTCCAGCTAACTGATGTTGACTCATTTCCTTGGTGAAGTAGAAATTGAAACTAAAATCCCATACATTTTGCTTACTGAAGTCATTGTCCTATAAGATATCAGTTGGTGACTTGGTGACCAGGCAAATCCTAAAAGAGAAAAATTTTAAATGATAACCTCAATGTCCAAGTACTTGATCTAAAATGTTTATACCTCTAACCAATAAATGCCTCTGAAAAACTGTGTTACACGGGAACAATTTCTCAGATAGCATATTAAAGGAAGGGCTTTCTGTAAATATAAAGACCCTGGTTCTGACTTATCATTTCTTGCAACGTTTCTTAACAATTTATTGCTAATCAAAAACTCCGCACATGTCATGCACTCTACCAGTATTTGAAAAATTAAATCTGGATTTATTCTACTCAATCCATTTGTATAAAGCTATATAAACAGGAAAGCTATATAAAAAATTTTTAGAAAATTTTTTAGAAATAACTGAAGGTAAGAACTGTAAGTGTAAAAAAATTTTTTTAACAGAGCACAGTCTACATATACTACCTGAAGTAGAAAGTAATATGTAACATCACTATATAAATTTTCTTTTGGCAATGAACAAAGCTATTTCAAAAAAAACTATTTGACTCGGTATTAACAAAATCATTCCAATTATGGTCTCAATTTGGTTTAAATAGGTATTTCAAAAATGACTCCCAGGTCCATCATCCAGAAAGATGCCCCCAGAAGTGTCATGATGGTTTCACCAGGACAGAAAGGCTGATCCAAAATAAGTTTTCCTATTGTGCTTGGTACTTATAGGTAGATAGGTAGGCAAAAGTTCCTCCAAAACCACAGGATAATGGTGCTGAAAGTCAGTATCAAAGTCTAAAATCAGTAGCTCTCCCATTGGAAAAGCCTGGATGACCACATAATTCAGTCCCACAGTAATTTAAAGTTCAATTACAAAAGCTTAACATGCTGAGTTACTCAATATTTATATTTAAATTCTTCTACGATTAAAGAAAACAGGCAAGGCACTCCTGTTCTTGCCTCAATACACAGTGGAGATAAGGTCTCTACCCTAATCCAACCCATGCCAATACCCCGAGCCAGCCATCTTGCAGAGCCTGGCCACAGGAGTTGTTCCAGGTCGTGATGGAAATGCAGGTGGGCCGAGAGCCGACTCCAAACTCTTACAGCTCCATGAGTACATACAGATAGGTATTCACACAGACATACACACCCTCCTCCCGAGGTTCCCTAGCCACACAACAGTGGTCATATTTCAATAATTTTCAAATCCTATCTTCAAACCTATTTCCAATATTAAAGAAAGTAAAAGCATGTAACATCAACCAGATTATTAAAAAAAATTACTAATTAATTCTGACAGAAAGAAAAATTACAAAAGTACTATGTTTTATGGTCTGGATAAAAGCTAGAAATTTACTGATTTTTGAGGTATTCTTATCGCAAGAAAGAGGGCAACAGCTTAAAATACATGATTCTTTGAAACACAAACCCATCTTTTTATCATATTCTTTTTACCATATTTTCATTTCAGAAATCATTTACTGAGCAACTCATACTTCAGAGGATGTGTTACAATAGATACCAAAATTCCACAGATGTGTTGGACATTTTGCTCAAGATTCTTGCAATTTAATGCCAATAGTATGTGTGAGCACGTGATTAGAGCCAAGTGTGATGCTATGACAGGAAAAAATGCTACATAGGCATCAGAATAGAAAATTTACAAATTCTCATCTTTTATGACCCACAAAGTTTTCTTCAGGCACAGTTTCATTAGCTTCTGAAAAACAATTTGCTCTAAAAGAGGTGAAATTTTACCTGTGTTACGTAAGGTTGCGGGTAGCGGGAAAAGTGGCCTTTGGGCGAACTGATGCAGACGCTGTTTCTTCATGGTGCACGGAGTCATCATATGACATAATCTACATTTAAAAACAAAAATGACATTTTAAGAAAGAATCTTTTAAGCTCAGTTTCTAATTCTCATATATTAAAAAAGCCATAATGAAAATAATAATAAAGCCACACTTTTATTTTCTATACACAACATTATTTTCAATTTCTTAGGCAAGGAATAGCTACAAGCAATTTAAAAACAAGTTCAAGGGGGAAGTTACAGCCTTGATGACTGAGTGTACACAGGACAGTGCAGTACCTGGTGCAAGAGAAAGAAATGCATCTACACTAGCGATTCATGCCTGGAGGCCCAGACTCAGTTACGCATGAAGGACGCAGAGAACTACAAACTTTTTCCCTTTTTTTAAATGTTTAAAAACTAGGCAATAGACTCACACGATTCCAAATTTAAATAGAAAGAAGACAATACAATGAAAAGTCCCCCTCCTTTTCTGTTTCTAACACATGTCCCTGAAAAAGAGATAACCTATACTATATGGTCTGAGAGGTGTTTCAATACTTCAAAAAGTCTACTAGAAAGTGTACTATTCTCCTCCAAACTGCTAAAGAAGCCAATAATCTATATATGCTTGCTGACTGAAAGTATATCAGTATTGTAACTTTGGTTATTCCATGGACAGAGAAGTGTTGATTGGCTTTTTCCTGCCTTTGACAAATTCAAAACAAAAAGAAAAACAAATATTACTGGAAAGGAAATAAAAGGAGAGTTGAGTAGTGAAAAATTTAGAAATCGGATGCAAGTTCTTTTGCAATCTAGTTTACTTTAAAATAGTACATTTTTCACTTCACAGCAATCATTGAGGAATTTTAAGAATATATATGATCCCCCCTTTTTAAACATCTGATTATTTTCACCTGCAAACTCATTAAGGGACTATCTTCACTTCTATGTCCCTGGAGCAACTAGCATGATGGTGTCAGTTCCTCATCCCTGAAATGAAGTTAATATTCACAGCTACCTCATAAAGACTGGGGAAAAGATGGATCCCAATAATCCATGTAGACCCTGACCAGGCAGCTCAGTTATGAGCTCAGTGAATGCATAAATAGGTGGAACAACAAACGGATGTTCCTCTCTCTCTTCCTTCTTCTCTAAAATCAATAAATAATTTTAAAAATGAAATGTACTTAAGAATAAATAACCCATGTAAAGTGCCTAAAACAGTGCTGCTAGGCCATGTAGTTAGTGTCCAATAAATGTTAGCTACCACTATTATTATGTGACGAACAGGACTCACACATGAGAAATAGGTGACTAACAAATCCTTCTACAAACTTAATTTTTCTAAGAAATGCATTTAAACTTCAAGAGCACCATTAACACTAAAACTCCTTAAAACGAGATTAAATCCCGTTGGGTCCTTTTCTCCTTTTGTTCTAAAAGTGAGATTGGGATACACCTACTTAAATCCTCAGTGCTCTTCCCGTAACCAATCTCGGCACAGACCACTGACAGGGCGCAAGGGAGGGGCAAAGCCAGGGAACGCTGGGGCGTTAAGTGGTGGGCAGGAAATCTAGGAGTCTGGATTCTCATCCGAGCTCCATCACCTAGATGCTGTGTGCCCTCAGACAAGTCACGTACCCTTTCTGGGCTTCACTGAGAAAATGAAGAAATGTGGTGAGATGTTCTATTACAGTTTATGACACTCTGATTATGTTTTTAAAAGGCAGAGGAGGAAATGTGAAGAGCTAGAGGGGCTGCAAGACTTCAAAAGAACTCTTAGCGTTGGATTTCTACAGCCAGTCTCTGCTAACCTCCCCACCGCAGGGACTCAGGCACAGGGTCTCAGAGCCCGGGGTCACGCAGGACCGCGTCCGCCCCAACAGAGGGAGAGGAGCTGCCACAGCGAGACGCCCACCTCCAGGGCTCAACTCCCAAATGCCGCGACGAGGACGGAGCCAAAGGCTCGGTCAGAGGCACTTTTTCCCACCCCATCTGAGGGAGTAGGCAGGGCGGCTACTGCTCCACTGCCTAAGTTCAGCGGCATCGCTATACCGAGCTCAGGATTTGTCACCTACCGCCTGTGCAACCCTGCAGCACCCGCCGCAGCACCAAAACCCAGCCGGGTCGCCGCCATCTTAGCCTGAGTGCGCCGGCGTGGGACCGGCCTCCCCCTTCGCGGCGCTGCGTATGCCCCGCGCAGGCGCAGGCGCAGCCCTGCCGGAGCTGGACTAGCACCGTGGACAGCGCACTCTATGGGTAGTACGCGGCGCTGCTACTTATGAGGGACCTGGTTTGCGCCCGGCTGGTTGCAACCATTGCGTAGCTACTATGTAAACCCAGACGAGGAGAGAAATAAAGAAATACCTCAGTAAGGCACGAAGGACTGCACACCTACGTGGAGCTTCCACACTTTTCTTACATGCTGAGTGCTGCTCTTGCACCAACTGTCTTGCGGTTAGAATGGTGTTCCCTACCCCTAAACCCGCCTCATTGCCATGTGTAAAATCCCTCTTTCCTACAGGCCCAGCTCAGCGAACTGCCTCAGAAGACTCCCTGGAGCGTGGCCTCTGAACGTTCTCGCCTTCCGCCAGCCAGCTGCCTTCCCTTGTCTCACGGGCCTGACGCGAACGTCTGTGTCTCACCCATCTGTTAGGCTGGGCTTGTGGACGTGGTCGTCTCAGACCAACACACAGATGAGGATTCACGGAGTTTGCGGCTCCCCTTTGCTGTACAAACATGAGCATTGACTAGTTTCTAGATCGAAGTTCAAGAGCCCATTAAGTATTCTTCGAGAATATTCTGGGTCTATTGGCTTTCTTTCGGGCCGCAGTTCTCAAAGTGTGGAGTGCATCAAGGCATGGAAACAGCCCTGACCAGTGTGACTCGGTTGAGCGTCATCGGCAAAGGGAAAGTGAGCGGGTAAACTCGGCACCGTTTGCTGAGCAGGCCTATGACCTTGTTAAACATGACTGCCGCTTTACTCTTCTGCGCGTTTGTCCCCAGGACTGGAAATTACTGGAAAGCAAGAACAGAACCGCTCCCTACAGCCACAGGTAAAAGAAAACGCTGGAACAAACTGCAGCCCCTGTTAGAATGTCCCAACAGCCCAGGGGCCACACAACAGCAACCTCCTCACCCCTTTTTAATCCAAGTTAATCCAGTAAAAGCTCAAAGCCCCACCGCTCAGTGCTGGTGACTCCACACCAGGCCCCTCTCCTTTGTTGGAGAGTGAATAAAAACTTTATTCTCTACATTTTCTTCTCTTTTTGAATTCTTTCCAGCCTGCATCACCGACCACCCTAACGGAAAGGTGGTGGGTCCCTCCCTGTCAGGGAACATACCTGGGTTGCAGGCCTGGTCTGAGGTTGGGGCAGGTATGAGAGGCAACCGATGGATATTTCCTCTCTCTCCCTCCCCTCTCCTTCCCTCCCCTTCCCATCTCTCTAAAAATAAAAGGTTTTTTTTTGAGAAGGCTGGGAAACAGGACGGTGATTAACAGGAGTGGGGTGGGGAGGTAGGAGAGGGAAAAGGGAGGTTAAAAGATGATAGGAGATGACTTGGGGTAGTGAACACACAATATATAGATGATATAGAATTGTACCCCTGAAACCTATATACTTTTATTAACCAATGCTACCCCAATAAATTCAGTAAAGAAAAGGTGGGGGGAAGCATGGGAACGTGTTGGAAATGCAGTATCAGGCCCCACTTTAGGCCTACTGAATTATAATCTTGGAGGTGTGGTCCAGTAACCCATTTTAACAAGCCCTCTAGGTGATTCTGGTGCAGGCTAAAGATCGAGAACCAGACTCTGCTCTAGAAGATACACAGAGTGCTGGTTTCTGGAACCGAAGAAACGTACCTATTGTTGGACAGATTGAGGCTACACCCAAGACCATCCTACAGGTTTCTACAGCCTGAGAGGCAACTAAAGTGGTGGGTGGGGCTTCAGGCCCACAGGTGGGCTGGGCCTGGACGCTGTGAGCGGGCACTGCTTCCTCTGAGGGCAGTTTATGTTCTCAAGGTTGCATGTTGACTTCCAACCACCATCTTTCTTCCATGGACCATTCTCGACCTCAGTGCCATCCAAAGCTTGTCCCCTTACTTTCTTCTAGACCCTGAATCAATATGGCTCTTATACTCAGGAACAGGCCTTGGTTAGGGAACAATCTTTCCTCTATGTCTTCAGCTTCACTCTCCCTTAAGAGTTCTTTCCCATAAGAAAGATCCAGCCTTGCTCCAAATGTCCTTCCACCTAGCACTCTCTTCTCTTCCCTTCAAAGTCAAGTGGCATAGAATTGTCTATATTTGTAAATCCTAGTTTTTCTTCACTTCCCACTGCTCACACCCCTGAAACCAGCCTTCTGTGTCCCACATTGCCTGGGGGCTGCTCTGGTCAAGACCACCCACAACATCTATGTTGCTGAACCTGAAGGATCTTCTCAGTTTTTACATTTCTTGTCCTCTGGAGCATTGCATGCTGAGTCTCTCTCTCTCCCTTTAATAATCGAATTCCTTGTGCTTTCCTGGCACCACAACTGCCTATTTTTCCTACTACTTTTCTGGTTACTCCTTTTCCTTCTCCCTCGCATATGCCCACTTTTTAAATGGTGCTTTGGAGGACCTCATCCCAGGCACTCTTCTCTTCCCATTCTTTCATGATTAATTGACACACTTCATTTTGGGGAGCTTATACAAACTAGCATTTCAAGCAGACACCAAAATATGTTTCTCTCCCTTGAAAAACTGGATTTAAAAAAAAATTTTTAAAACTGGATTTTTGCAGTTCTTGGTCATTTACATTAAATGAGAAACAAAGCTGGTTAGTGAGAGCACAAGTAGTATGATCTCATTTGTGTAAAACTGTGTGCATCTATGAGTGCATGTGCTTGTATCTGTGTGCCTAGAGGCGTATGGAGGCGGACTGCCAGCCTGTCTCTCTTTGTCCTCCTCTGGATGCTTTCAGTTCCTTAAATACGCCAAATTGTTTTGCATCGTTGTTTGCCTTTTAGGGCCTTTGCATTGTTGTTCCCCTTTCAGGAAACAGTGCAGAAAGCTACTGTCAACTTTAGCCAAGAAATAGGCCCCTGTACCCTGATCCCAAGCTCCTTCCTCCTGGCCCCAACCTACTGGAGGTAGGTGTAGAAGAAGGAGGAGGCAGGTCCCTGACCCCAACCTAGGAAAAGGATGGAAGCTCTAAAGCAGGTGTAAAACGGAAATTATAAAGACTTGGCTAGATTTATTTTTTTTATTTTTTTATAATGGTTGCCTTTTGCACACCCCCAACCAGGGATCTGGCTCACAACCCAGGCATGTGCCCTGCCCAGGAATTGAACCAGCAACCCTTTGGCTTGCAGGCCAGTGCTCAATCCACTGAGCCACACCAGCCAGGGCTAGATTTTTTTTCATACTTTAGAGTAAGATGGAAAGTAAGTTAGTTTTTAAAGCTAAAAGTGACCAGCAAGTGATGGGATCTGCAGGAATTTCATCAGGGAATGAGGCAGGAAGATCAAAAAGATGACGTTTAAGCCCTTTCCTCATTGTCTCTTACTAAACTCAATGTAGTCAAAATACTCGTTACATATATTTTAACCATCCCCTTGATTCGCTTCTCCTAACATACCCTTTCCCTCCTCATTCTTAGATTTGACTTTGCAGAGAAAAAGATAGAGGCCTTCACAGCAATGGACTTTCTGACCTGTCAGAGCCCTGCCTGAACTCACACATTTCTCTCTGCTGTGGCATTCAGAACATACCACTGCAAGGGTTTTTTACAATCTTCCTCTCTATCTAAAAGGAGAGCCTTCCTGAAGAATTCAAATGTTACAAATCCCCTCACCAGGAGTTCAGCATCAGAAAAGATCGACTCATCATTGGAGAGGAGAGCATGGCTCAGAGGTAAGTCACCTAAACAGACATTCTCACAAAATCATTACATCTCTGTTCTCCAATGAACCTCTATCTTTTCCTAAAAGTCATTTCTTTTCCCATAGTTGTCCTCTCTCCTTCCACTTCCCCTCCCTGACACTGCTTTAATCCTACCTCCTACCTCCCACAGCCAAAGAGGCATCTTCCTTACCCTTTGTGGAACCGTTCCCTCCCTCCTCCTGCCATTCCTTAGAGACTTTGCCCGACTTATTATTTTTTAAGTAAACTTTTTAATTCTAGAATGCTATTAGATTTACAGAAAAGTTGCAAATGTAGTAGTAGAGATTGTTTCTGTATATCCTTACCCAGTTTCCCCTGTTGATAGCATCTTACATTACCATTATACATTTGCCACACTAAGGAAGCAACGTTAACCAAACTCCACAGTTTATTGACATTTCACTACTTTTCCACTAATGTTCATTTTTTGCTCCTGGATCTTATGTGGGATATATTGCATTCACTTGTCATGTCTCCTAGTGTCTTCTTCTTTTTTATAAATTATATTTTGTTGATTATGCTATCACAGTTGTCCCAATTTTTCCCCTTTTGCTGCCCTCTACCCAGCAGCCCCCACTCCCTCAGACAATCCCCCCACCATTGTTCATGTCCACAGGTCACGCGTATAAGTTCTTTGGCTACTCCATTTCCTATACTGTACTTTATATCCCCAATTTGTACTTCTTAATCCCCTCACCTCTTCACCCATTCCCCCACATCCCCTCCCATCTGGCAACCATTAAAATATTCTTCATATCTATGATCCTGCCTCTATTCTTCTTGTTTGCTTAGTTTGCTTTTTAGATTCAATTGTTGATAGATATGTATTTTTTGCCATTTTATCGTTCATAGTTGTATCTTCTTTTTCTTAAATACATCCCTTTAACTGGTCATATAATAATGGTTTGGTGATGATGAATTACTTTAGTTTTTTCTTGTCTGAGGCAGCTCTTTATCTGTCCTCCAATTCTCAATGATAGCTGGTCTGGGTAGAGCAGTCTTGGCTGTAGGTTCCCGCTTTTTATGACTTTGAATATTTCTTGTCAATCCCTTCTAGCCTGAAAAGTTTCTTTTGAGAAATCAGTTGACAGCCTTATGGGAACTCCCCTGTAGGCAAATAATGCTTTTTCTTTTAATACTTTAAGATTCTCTCTGTATTTTTAACCTTTGGCCTTTTAATTATGATGTGTCTTGGAGTGGGCCTCTTTACATCCATCTTGTTTGGGACTCTGTGCTTCCCGGACTTGCATATCTATTTCTTCACCGAATTAGAGGGTTTTTTCATTATTTTTTTCAAATAGATTTCCAATTTCTTGCTCTCTCTCTTCTCCTTCTGGCACACCTTTGATGTGAATGTTGGAATGCTTGAAGTTGTTCCAGGGGCTTCTTACACTATCCTCATTTTTTAATTTTTATTTTTTCTTCTTGTTATTCTGATTGGTTGTTTTTTCTGCCTCCTTATGTTCTACATCATTGATTTGATTCTTAGTTTCATCCACTCTTCTGTTGTTTCCCTGTAAATAGTTCTTTATTTCAATAAGTGTATTATTCATTTCTAAATGGATCTTTTTTTATGCTGTTGAGGTCCTCACTAAGTTCCTTGAGCATCCTTGTAACCAGTGTTTTGAACTCTGCATCCGAAGATTGCTTATCTCCATTTTGTTTAGTTCCTTTTTTGGAGTTTTGATCTGTTCATTCATTTGGGCCATGTTTCTTTGTCTCCTCATTTGGGCAACCTCTTTGTGTTTGTTTCTATGTATTAGGTAGAGCTGCTATGACTCCCTGTTTTGGTAACATGGCCTAATGTAGAAGGAGTCCTATACTGTCCAGTGGCACAGCCTCCCCTATCACCCAAGCTGTGTAGTTGAAATGAGCCCTTCATGTGGGCTGAGTACACCTTCCTCTTGTAGCTGAGCCTTGATTGCTGTTGGCAGGTCAATGGGAGGGATTTACATAGGCCAGTCAGTGCAAGGACTGGCTGTGACCACTGACCATCAACATCTGCCCTCCGTGGAAGATCAGCTGTGTAGGCGCAGGGTTGTGGTGCTCTGACATAGTCTTTAACTGTCCACTGGGTGCTCAGGATCTGGGGTTTCCTGGGTGGTGCAGGCCAAGGTCAGCCCCCACCTGTGTTTTGCCTGGGGTCACCCTGCATGAGCTATAAAGCAATTTGAGATGGCTGCTACTTGTGCTGGGCTTGGAGGTTCCCAGGTGAAGCCAAGCTGTGAACCTAGGTTGGCTGTTGCTAGTGCTGAGCCAGGGCCACTTAGCAAGATGTTTGGGGGCTGGAGGCTCACTGAGGCTGGCTGTTGCTTGCTTGAGAGGGTTTAGGGAGTTGTGAAGCTTGAGCCAAGACCAGCCATTCATATGGAAAAGCCACTGTTAACAGCTTGGGTGAGTTGGGTGGGACGGAGCCTTAGGGGATCTCCATTGCGGGACCAACAGTGCTTGGCAGGTTGTTGGAACCTCTGATATGGCACCTCCCTGCCATATCAGGCTCTGTGGGAGGAGAGTTCAGAAAAAGGACAATGGCCTCTGCTCACCTTGGTGCCAGACACTTCAGTTTCTCCCTGTATGCCACGGTGCCTTTCAAGTTGCTACCTCAGTGCTGGAGCTGAGAAGGAGTGAATCTGAGTAGATGAGTCCATAAGAGCGACTCCAGAAGTTTCTTCCACCCACTGGTTTTTGCAGCCAGAAGTTATGGGGACCTAACTGGCACTGGAACCCTGGGTTGGGGGGCCTGGTATGGGGCTAGCACTTCTTACTCCCAAGATATGCCTCTCAATTTTTTTTTCCACTACACGTGGATGTGGGATCAGCCCATTCCATGTCTCTGCCTCTCCTATCAGTCTATATGTAGTTTCCTTAATTCCACAGTTGTCGGACTTCCATTCAACTCGATTTCTGACTGTTCTGAGTGATGGGTGTTTTATAGTTTAGTTGTAATTTTGATATGGTATGCAAGAGGGCAAGCTGTGTTACCTGTGCCTACATCTTGCCCAAAAGTCCCTCCCCTTTCTCTCCTAGTGTCCTCTGGTCTGTGACAGTTTCTCAGACATCCTTGTTTTTGATGACTTTGATGGTTTTGAGGAGTGCTGGTCAGGTATTTTGTAGACTGCCCTCAGTGGGGATTTGGTCTGATGTTATTCACTTGGTTAGACTGGAGTTATGGGTTTTTGGGAGGAAGACCACAGAGATGTGGACAAAAAAAGGGGTTCAATGGAAAATGACCTCACAGGGTAATCTGATCATAAATTACTATTCTTTTTATCCTCACCTGAGGACATTTTTCATTGCTTTTAGAGAGAGAGGAAGGGAGAGAGAGAGAAGCATCAATTGGTTGCCTCCTGTATGTGCCTGAAAACTATTTATGCACCCTGACTGGGAATTGAACTGGCAACCTTTTGGTTACAGGACAATGCTCCAAGCAATTGAGCCACACTGGCCCAGGCTGATCATAAATTCTTAACTGGGCAGGTCATGGTGGGGAGTCACACCCCAGGCTTATAACTTCTTCAGTGAAATGTTTTGAGCTCGCCCTGTCCATTGTTCTTGTGCATCTAGGTTAACACACCTTTGAAATACGGGAAGTAGTACAGACCCTTGAAGTGAGTATTAACCCTTAAGAGAGTACATAATCTTGTTAAGAATCCTGTTTTCAAATTCATTTTTAAAAAAAGCTGCAAAATGATTATTTTTTGTAGCATTCGAGATCTTGCTCCCAGGCATATGTTGTCAGTTTGGCTCAAATATACTCATAAAAATTCTCTACAGGTTTGGAAGTTTCGTATGTCAACAGAGATAAAGTGCCCTTCTCATCATATATCAAAGGTATATATTATTGACATGACTTATCGCTGTTGTTAACCTTGATCAACTGGCTGAGGTGGTCTTTGTCAGGTTTTACCACTTGTAAATTTATACCTCCCACCCGCCCCTTTCAAACACTGCTCTTTAGAAATGAAGCCCACAAAGTGTGTGAAATGAAGCTCCACTTTGGGAGAGCGGGGGTGGGGGTCTACATGAACTGAAATTCTTCTGTGTAAGTTTTTATTCCCTATTTATTTATGGACATTTTCTTCATACTTTGTTATAATCTAAAACTACGTTATTTATTTACTTGCTCAAATTGTCCCATTACTGACTCTTGGGAGTTCTTTCAGACTGGTTCCTGCGTCCCTGTGACTATTCTTCCCATCTTCCTTCCCTCCGTCCCACCTTCCTTCCTTTTTCTTCTCCCTCCGTCCCACCTTCCTTCCTTTTTCTTCCTTCCTTTCTTTTTCCTTCTTAGCACTTTTTTACTTTCTGGCACTACAAGATGCCCCGCCCCGGTTCATCTTGTATATTTCCTTCTCCGGCCTTAGAATCAACCATTTCTCCATGGAGCATTGGTTCCTTTTATTAGGGAATGTTATTAAGAAACCAAGCTCTGGGTGCTGGGTGTCCTTGTGGTGCATTTACTTTCCATTCTTTCTCTTTTTACAATTTTATTTTTTGATTACAGTTGACATTTGGTATTGTTTTATATTAGTTTCAGGTGTACAGCATAGTGGCTAGACAATTACATGTTATAATTTACGATGTGATCCCTACTTTTCGTTCTCTTACTGCTCCATCTTCATCGGCTCCTGCTCTACAGACTGTTACTCTTTAGCTGCTGGCGCACGAACAGGTTCAAGTGTTTCCCCTATCCACCCTTCCTCCATGTCCCCCACTGACAAGCTCCCTAGCTCTCTTTTTATTTCCATTCAAGCTCTTAGGGTGGTCTCATTTTATATGAATTTTGAAGTGCTACAGAAGAGATTAATAAAGTCTCAACTAATGTGCAAAATATGAAATAAATGCCAATGTTAAAAATCACCAGGTAAAGTACAATTTCGAAGCTGGCGGGTTGAGGGAATTGCACCACTACAGCTGGTGAAGGAAACAGAAATAGCTAACACTGAGCACTTAAAATGGGCCACTCTCTCAAGCACACCTCATAAGGATCTATGACATGCGCATTTAATATTATCCTTGTATTACAGATGAAGAGACCAAGTGATTTGTTCAAGGTTATGGAGCCAGGAAGTGATGGACAAGTAATGTAAGTCTGATGAGCGCTCTTCTCTACCATCCCTCAACACCATGTGTGGGCTGCCCTTTGGCACTAGTGTGAGAACTGTGCTGTTGTTCATTTGTCTTAGAATGTTGGAGAGTAATATTAGTGGCTGGATTAGTTTCCTATTGCTGCTGAACAAATTATCACAGACTTAGCGGCTTAAAGCAGCAAATTCATCCTCTTAGTCTGGAGATCAGAAGTTTAAAGTCAGCTTCACTGGGCCAAAGTCAAGTTGTCAGCAGGCTTGGCTCCTTCTAAGGCTCTGAGGGGAGAATGTTTCCTTGTATTTTTCACCTTCTGGTGGCGACCTGTGTTCCTGGGCTTCCTCCATCTTCGAAGTATCACTCCAGTTGTTGCTTCTGTCATCACTTGGCCTTCTTCTGACTTCCCCTGTATCTCAAAGGACGTGATGCTCATGTTGCCTCTGCCATCGGGATAGTCTCCCCGTGTCAGATCTTTAATTTATCTGTACCCGCTAAATCCCTTTGCTGTACAAGGGATCATTCACAGGTCCCAGGGATCAAGACATGGCTATATTGGAGGAGCAGAAATAGTAGCTATTGTATTTTTTTAAATTCACAGATACTATAGTGTAATAATTGTCCTTTTCTATCTTAAAGATGCCATATAAACATTTGTTCAATGATATCAGTAAGAGTACTGGAGGAAAAAAACACATCCAGATCAATAATATTGGGATACAAATTAGATATAATAAGATAATAGATAAGGCTGCTTATTTAAAACTATATAAATCTCTTAAGAAAAAATCACCATATAATATTAAAAAATGAGTTTGGTGTTCTGGAAGAAGGATCAGTGCAGCCATGGTGTGCCCTTAAATTGTGAATTACTTAAGGTCCTTGTGTAAAATGAAACCACTTTGTCCTTTAAAATGCATCCTTTACACCCCCTCCCCCACTTTACTAGAATTGCTCTTGCTGAGATTGTCAGTGGCCTCATAACTGACAAATCCAATGACACTTTGTCTTATTTGATCTCTCTGTGACACTTAACACAAATGATCACTATCAGTCTTCAAATTTCCTCTCCCTTAGCTTTAGTGTCATCCTTCTGATTTTCTGCCTATATTTGTGGCTTAGTTCCTTTTGTGCCTTTTTTCTCCACCCATCTTTCAAATGTTGGTGTTCCCACAGGATGTTATAAGTGCTCCTCACGCTGTGTTCTCATTCATTTGCTATATCAGCAGTCGAGACTTCTCTCCTGACCAATAGCCATCTGGGCAACTTCACCTCGAGAGCCCATGAATAGGCACATTTTGAACCACTATGGCTGTTTCACCCAAAGTTTTTGAATAGAGACATTTTATTTTATTTTTTAAAAGATTTTATTTATTTATTTTTAGAGAGGGGGGAAGGGAGGGAGAAAGGGAGAGAGAGAAACATCAGTATATGGTTGCCTCTCATGCACTCCCAACTGGGGACCCAGTCTGTAACCCAGGCTCGTGCCCTGCCTGGGAATCAAACCAGCGACCCTTCAGTTCACAGGCCAGCGCTCAGTCCACTGAGCCACACCAGCCAGGGCTACAGATATTTTAAATGAGCTAATATTGATGAATTTTCATCAAGAAATCCTATTAAGCAACTCCATTAAGCCAATTTAATTCTTGGATCGATTAAGTAGTAATTGTCATTTTATTGTAATTATTCTCATTGGGATCCAGTCTTTTTATACATTTGTGATAGAGATTAATTAGTCAACTTTTGATTCATTTCACATTTTACCAGTGATATCTTCTGCTACTGAGTTCTGCTAAATTCAAATTCTCCAAGCCAAAGTTTTAACTTTTGTCAAGATTTCATTATTCAATTAATTTTTAATCATGTACAGTTTTTGCTGCTTTGAATGTTATTTGAATATTCCTACTGACTTGAATATTTACTCAAATATTCCTCCTGACTTGCAATTTACTTGAATATTCCTACTGATATTCATTATAAACCTGACTGAATAAAGGCTGGCAGGTAATACTTAATTTTTGGTTAGTCTATGAGAAAACTGATCAGTTCATCTCAGATAACATTAACATTTCTCTAAAGAGTGAAAAAACAAAGTAGGTCTGTGGGATCAAGTGGCCCTGCTCAGCGCATGTGCACGGCTTGAGCTCTCTCTCTCTCTCTCAAGCCCACGCTTTCCCCCACCCCCTTCACTCTCCCAGGCCCACTCTCTCTATGCAACATGCCCTGCTTCTTCTTCCCCCTGGTGTATTTTCTTTGCCTTTATTTCTCCTAAGCTCCAAAAGCCATTCTTTTGCTCTATGTTTCCTGAGCCCACGCAGCCCAGCTGGCTTACTTCTTCCATGGCTCACTTCTACTTTTGCTTGTACTTGAAGAGAAAAAAAAAGGTCCTGCTCAAAAACAAGATGACTTGGAAGATCTCGCAGAATTACTTATTTCACCATATCTGACTTCGGGAATTCCATATTTTGCAACAATCTTGGTGCCAAAACCTCAGTACCAAAGAACTGGGCTGCCTTCTGAAAGGAATTCTTGGGTTCTTTTTGGGCCTCTGTGTTAGCTTACATAAAAGCAGGTTGAAGAATGACTTGGTCTCCTTCCAGGTAAGCTGACATGCTAACTTAAGCCCTATAGGTCTCAATACCCCAATATAGGGAAAGACAAACTCAAGGGAAAATAGGTAAGAAAGAAGAGGAAAAGATCTTTGTCTCTAAATCAAAACTATCTGCTCATGATGTGACCTGGCAGCCAAGGAGTGCATTGGAAAGCACATGTGTGAACAATGACGACTTCCCTGCACTAGTCAGTGGGAGCAGTAGATGCCATTGAGTGAGCCTGTGTACTGTGTGGCCATCGTATTCAAAATAACTGAGTAGAGCAAGGAATCTGCGTCAAACTTTGAGTTAAGCTTGAACATTCCTCCATGGGAACTGTTTGGATGATTCCGAAAATGGCAGTCATGGGCAACTGGTGATGGGCAGCTTCATCGTGACAATGTGCCCACTCATGCATCACATCTCATGCAGGTTTTTTGGCAAAGCATCCAATCACTCAGGTAACTCAGCCCTGCTACCGCCCAGATTTGGCACCCTGCGACTTCTGGCTTTTCCTGAAACTAAAATCATCTTTGAAAGGGAAGAGATTTCAGACCATCCATGAGATTTGGGAAAATATGACGGGGCAGAACTGTGAGAGGTCCCAAGGTGCCTACTTTGAAGGGGACTGAGGTGTCATTGTCCTATGTATAATTTCTTGTATCTTCTTCAATAAAAGTCTCTATTTTTCATATTACATGGTTGGATACCTTCTGGACAGACTATGTGCATAAATACATATGTTTCTCACTTGAGGATATGTTTACTGATTTTAGAGAGAGGAAGGGAGAGAATACCCATGTGAGAAAGAAACATTGATCGATCAGTTGCCTTCCATATGTGCCCCAGCCAGGGATCAAACCTGCAACCTAGGTAAATGCCCTGACTGGGAATTGAACTTAAAACCTTTTTGTGTACGGATGATGCTCCAATCAACCGAGCCACCTGGCCAGGGCTGTAGAACTACAGTTAAAGATAGATGAATCAAATCTTAAGTAAATCTTCAGAAAAAGTAGGAAACTTTGGTTTCACTCCAGCATATTATGTCAGGACTTTTTGGATCCCTGATCTTCTTTGAACATTGTCTCTTTGAACCCAGCCCAACACCAATTCTCCCTGAACCATGGATGTCAAGCTCATTAAAATTCAAATATTACGGTTATTTTCTTAAATTTGGAGGAAATAGCCAGGTAGGTTCTTTCCCACAGTGGGGATTTTTAAAATTCTTAGGTATAATGCATTTCCCCCAAGACTTCTGTCTTTAGTTTCTTATGTTAATCTCTCTCTTCAAATTAATGCAGCTCACATTCAGGTAACAGACATATTTGAAGCTCACAGGGAAGTTTACATAGTAGGGAGCTCTGTGGTTTTCCCAGCTCAGTCTTTATGGCTCAGTTATCTTGCATTATTTCATTTATGTCTCCACATAACATTTGAAATAGGAAGTAGGTTGCAGGAAGTAACAATGACAGCACTGGAAAGCAAGCAAGCAAGCAACCAACCAAAAGTTGTTCTTTGAAACTTAAAAATGTAAAACTAGGCTTGGTTCTAAGGTGAAAGGTGCTTATGGAGCTCTTCAATCCTAGGAAGATGACATAAGAAATAACACAAAATGTAAATCATTTATTTTAATTATGTCCATTTTAATAAAGTATATAGGAGTTTACAACTCAAATAATTATTCATAAAACTATCAGATACATAAGATAGATCACGCAGAGTGCAATAACATAAATGCAAATAGTCTGCAATTAAGAGGTATTGCAAAAACTGTTAAGATTGACTTTATAATGGTCTTTTCCCCTCCCTCCCCCATGTTCCCAGCCATTGAGATTGCAGGTACGTATTGTTTTCTGAGGACTGATGGCCTCAATGTTCTTTACAGTTAAGCCGACTTCCTCATTCAGTCAACTCAAAATGCAGTCAGCTAAGGGACTTCACCTTTTCTGCGTGGAATAAGCATGGTCCTTGGCCTGTATTTGGTTTCTAGCCCCTAAAGACTGAAAGAGGGGCTGTTTCAAAGTAACATCTTGCGGGCCTTGTGGTGTTGTGGTCACTGTGTCCCTTCCAACACTACACATGAGCCAAGAGTTCAGGACAAACCCTACCGAGTTTCATTCTTGTGGATGGGAAGAGCATGTTTACTGTGGAAATGAGGCTCAGGCAATGGCTGATTTTTCTCACCTTTATCTAGAAGAACTTTAGTTCTTACTCAGAGAGCTGTTGGCAAAGGGAACCAAATTTACTTATGCCAAATACAGACTGTCATCTCTTGGTATTCTTTGGATGCCTTTATTAGGAGGTCTTAACACCATGGCAGAAAGCATGGGATACACACATGCACGCACACGCACACGCACACTCCATTCACACTCCCCAAACAGGAGTCTTTGGTAGACTCAAGAGAATACAACTGATTTGCCATTTCTAAGTGAAAAGCTACATCACCTTTCACTCTCAAAGTCTCACTTCAGCTGATACTGGTAAATACCATTTCCACAATTCCTTGCCCACAGGAATCAAACAGATCCCTTTAACGTGCATATATGGTTCTATTGCAATGCAAATAACATTGATTTGATTTCAAGAACAAAACATTGTTACTATAAACTCAACAGTGCCACACATATTGAGATTGCTGGGAACTAGCTCAAGATTAAATCTCTCATGTAATTACAAGTTATGGGAATAGCGGGCTGAGCCACCAGTGTTGGTTAACATTTAGCTATTTTATAAGCTCTTCTGGAGTCCCTTCACACATAAATGCCCCTGCATTCTAGGGCACTCTGGGCTGTGTTTCCACAGAGTAAGGATGGGATTCTTCATCCTTTCTTCTAGTCCGTACGAAATGGGGAAGGTGAGCCATTTCATTCTTACTCTGAGTTATTCCAGTGTGGTGAGGCTAAGCTGAAATTTAAGAAGAAACTGTTTACAGTAAAAAGGGAGGCAAATAAAAATTAACATGATCAATCATACCTCTTATCTACTTATTGGTATGGCTATAATAGGGGAATGTCATGTGAGGAAATGAAGTGGGAACAGAAATAAGGAAGATGAGCCAAGAAGACTTGCAGAGGTAAAGAAAGAGCAGGGAAGAGCTGTCTGGCAGCGTTTTAATGGTGGGATCTTGGGCATTGCATGTGGGAGGCCCATAGGACCAGGAAGTCAGAGAGCAAGGCGGCAATCTGGGAATCAAGACACTGCCAGTGTAAACTCCCACATCTAAGCTGAGCTGGCTTGTTGTTCTCAGCAACCTAGCAAACTTATTTTGTAGCAAAAACACAAAAACAATTCCCAACCAGACACTACTTTTTATTTTCAAGCATTTTGAAATTCCTCAAGTGAACTTCGTAAGTCACAAGTTTGCAAGTGTCCTGGTGGTTACACACAAAAAGGAACAAAAACAAACAAACAAAAAACCCCAACAAACTACAAGTAGCAGTTGACAAAGGCGTTGAGAAAACTAAGATTTTATATTACATGATTTCATTTAAAATCTTCACGTTTGCTCCATCAGGCAGGACTGGAGGATCAGAACTCGGCACGTGGCTGTGGCGTTTACAAGGTGCTCCCGACTCCTGAGAAGCCGTGGACCTTCAGTGGCTCTCCTATGGCCCTTAAATCAAAGTAATCTGGATTCCATATTTTTCAGAACATTTTGCAGTTTTTTTCCCCAAAACTGCATCTGTGTAGACAGCAGCCATTCCTGTTGACTGGCATGTGTTCTCCAATTCAAATCCAAAGACACAGAATAAGATTTATTAAAGGGACCTAACTGACTCCATTTTACTTTTAAATTGTATCCTTCCTGTTAGAGAGTTTGATCTCACCTTTCTCTAGTTTCCTATATAATAAAGTTTCCTGTTTGATATAATTCATACATATTATAGAATCTAGGTTTTGATGACTTTTCTTTATGGAATCAAATACAGCATGATTGAATTTCTATTGTCAGATCACTCTGGTAATTACACTTGTTTTAAATAAACTGAAATCAGTGAAATGTCTGTTGAACATCATATATACATGCTGAAAACACTCATATACATGTATTCTAAAACTTAAATTATATTATAAGATACTGGTATTTTTCCTTGAAGTTTAGAAACAAGTATCTGGTTGCCAAATTAAACTCAGAATGTGGGCATATAAAAACATACTCACTAGCCTATACATGTGAAAATTTAAACTCAATGAGTGGGCCCCAAATGAAAGAGTTTATGACCTAGATTCCCTTAGGTCCTGCCAAGCATCTGCTTTAGCAATGAATTTTGTTCATTCCATTTCCCAGTCTAACAAGGATTTGGAGCTCAGGGCTGTGTGTGAGCCCAAGGAACAGATATGCTAAATATTTTTCACCACACGTAAGAAAATTCAGTATTTCAATAGTGCCTGTTAGTCAATTCATGTGAATTATTTAAGAACTCATCAGTGCATGTGGTGATTCAATGCTTTATTCTAAATATGTTCTGGCTCACTGCACTTCACTGAAATGGACGGTAACACGCGCTTGCATTGCCCATCAGATGTGCACAGCACGTAACACAAGAAACAAATCAAAACAAGAAGTGCAGTATTTTGTTGACTATATATTTTCTTTTTCTTTTTAATGTTAACCTATTGCAGTGTAGTTGTTGGAAAGGTGCATTTACTACTAATTCAATTCAAAGCTCCCTGAGCACTCCTGATTCCCTTAAAAATAAGTTTTCCAGACTTCCAGATTCAGGCTGGCCTCCGGCAAGAACATTTTCTTTCAATGATGCATTTACCCTATATGACCCAAAGATCATTGCTGAATTCACTAGTTATTAGCTAATAATTGATGTCCTCCCACAGTCAAAACATTTTCATGTATCACTAAGAATACAACAGTAATTTGTGTTTACATTTCCTAACCAAAGAAGGTTTGTAGAGTCTCCAACCATCATAGGTCTCCAGGAGAATAAAAACATGTTACAAGTCCATGCTTGACAAATGATTCAACTACATAACAAAAGTCACCACCATTTTATTGATTTTATCTTTGAGAACTAAAACGGCTGCTTGATTAGGAGGATGTGATCAAATAACCAAAGGAAAAACATTCTGCAGGGCCATTATACAGGTAATCCTGAATACCTGGAAGAGTGAATTAGGACCTTCTTTTTAAGAGTTTCTGACTTGGGGTGAAAACTCTCCTGAGTATTTCTATCCTCTTGGCTCCTGCCTTTGGAGCTTTAGTTGATAATGTCAAAGGGAAGGGTTCAAGGTGCAAAATTCCACATGCATTAGCTAAAACTATTCACTTGAAAGATAATTTTGCACCCACTATTACATGGAAAAGTCAGAGATGATCATTGGGAGAAAGAAACCTCTTAGAATTAACAGTTAGCATCTAACAGAGTGAAAGACATTTGTTTCTGGCACAAAGAAACCTCAGTTGGAAAACCATTGCTGGAAGCCCTGAATCAGTGCCAATTATTTATCTTTTAACCTGGACATTTGAAATAGGTGGAGACAAACATAGGGAAAGTCTTAAAAAGCAGCTGTTTACAGTTTAATGCCAGGACCCATGAACTTTAAATTTAAGACTATCACACCTCATCAACTGCAATAGAATTTGACCTTCAGGCTTGATTCTTGGCCGAATTTCCAGGAATTCTTAAATCATTAATCTTGTTTGGTAAGCAACTCCCTCAATTTCTCCAGCTAATGGGAAAAAACTCCCTGACATTTACTATAAGTCACAGAAGCGTTCACACTGAAACATGGTGTAGCAACTCTTCCCATCAAGTTGAATTTCTTCAGCAGAAGTTTTCCCATTGAGACATAAATTTCATTTTAAGGCACTAATAATAAAGGGTAGGAAAACAGCTAGGAATGAGTCAGACCTTTCCAAAAGAGAAGACATTTCAAAAACACAAGTCAGTCAGCTATCTGGCTCACTTCAACATCTAAAGAGGAGGGAGAATAAAGGTTTTCCTGGCTAACAGATGCAGCTCTTTTCCATTCTCCCATACAAACTTATTTACAGTCTCAGATTTATATTTCCTCAGCAGGTGGTAGAGGAAGATGGCAAGGCTTTGGAACAAACAGATAAGCAAATCTAGTTTGTAGCCTCCTCTCATCATTAATTAATTCCGTAAGGACAACATGGAGTGCTCAGGCCCAGGTTTTTAAGTACTTTTAAAAATTACTAAGACCATATACTGAGTGCTTGAAACTGTAACAAGGTGCTCTTTTATATTTTCTGCGGGGGAAATGTAGACAAATAATTAATTTCTCATCATCAGGTAAATGGAATTTGTTCATCACAAAGAGAAAACTGGGGAGGAAAAGAACTCTACTCTGAAACCTGCCTCAGCAGGATTTTCCTACACCTGCCAATGAAATCAATTTTGCGTGAGAAAAGAACTAAATAACAAAAGGGCTCAAGTAAATTAGTGCAGGAGACAAATGCCAGCAAATGAGTGATTGTGGAGGTAGGCCTGGTGGGACAGGATTATCCTAAAGAAAGAAATGCTTCCTGTGAATGCCTGACCCGTGCACTCAGGAACTTGCAAAGCGGCGTGGATGTGGGGGAGGCTCCCCACTGTGAGATGCGAGCACAGGCATCTCCTCTGTTTGTGTTTAGAGACAGGAAAAGATCTGGCACACACTGAACTCCACAGGCACCCGTGCTTGAGGGCCGGCCTGGCTAGCGCAGGCTCAGAAACAGATGCAGAGAATCCCAGAGCTGCTGGTTTCACAGGAATGACTGTATCTGTAGGATCACACTTCCTCTCGAAATGCAGGATTTTCATCTTGCATCTCTTTCCAGAAATAGCCCCTTTTCAAGAGTATTAAATCAAGTCCTGGCAGGACTGATCTTGATTCCTCAATGGACACGACTCACAACAAGACTGCAGGAATTAAAACTAGCAGTAACATGGCCCCTTTGGGGTTGGGTTTGTGAAGTGTTTCTGGATTTAAATAGTTTCTGGGGGCGGGGAAAAAGCCACGTTCTGGGTAGAGGTGAAGATAGAAATGCCTGAAAGTCCAGAAATCAATATAAACAAAAGAAATGAGCACACTCAAAGGGGTTTTGCACTTGAGTCTGTTGACTGACATTCTGCTCTGACCCAGGGAACTAAAAGATGATAACTTGATATATTTCTTGTTAGGAAGGCTCAGCTGGGAGCGGTGTGGTGGGTTATTCAGGGTGGGGTACAGAGAGAGGCCTAAGGCTCAGGTATTGCTCTTAAGGTTTCTGCTTGCCTGATTTAGAAGGAAATGGTGCTAAAGCAAAAGGATCAGCAGCTGGCAGCTCTGTAGTCCTGGAGGAAAGGGATGTGATGGAAACAGAGCCGGCTATAGACTGCTTGTTGGTTTGCGAAACAATTTTGTAGGCAGCAATGGGCTGGGCTTCAGGACTTGGCTCACCTTCTGGGCTATAGTGACGGGAGTATTTGGATAAAGACTGGGGGCGGAATGGTTTGCCAGCCATGAGGCCCGAGATAGCTTCTTGCTGGGGCTGAAGTCCTTTGTTTCTGTCATTAGGATGGCCCCCAGATTCCAGGGAGGATCTCCTGGCTGAGATGCTGTCGAGATGGTCTGCTGCTTGTATAGAATGGGAGGGGAGATTGGATTGTTGGACAAAACCAGCCATGGAATACTGAGATCGGGCAGAGGCATACACTGGTCTGTCAAGGCCCGAGAGCAGAGTGACATCGTCTGTCTGACTGAGAAGACCGGCCTGCACAGGCAACTCCTGGGAGGTGCTCTGGGCAACTGTTAACTCCTCCATACTTTTCTTTTTGGTAAAAGGAGCTCTCAAGAACACGTCTGCCTCCTCTGGCTGGGAAGGAGCCACACTGCCCTTGGAGACAAATGGGGCTTTGGAGAAAATGTCCATTTCGTCAGCTGAAACCCTTGAGCTCCTGAAGGGGGCCGTGGCAAAAACATCTGGCTCACTGACACCATCAGCAGTTGGTTGTATGAGGGCTTGAAACTGGTTCTTTCTTCCACCTTGCACTTCCTTTGCTTGCTCGGAAGAGGCTTCTGGCTGAGCGAATGGAACAGCTGCTCCCAGCTTCCCCTGCAGAGGCTTGCAGCTCTCGTCCTCGTCTTCAGATTCCATGAGGAGAGGTCGAGACCCACTGCAGTCTAGCATGTCCCCCTCGAGGTCAGTCCCTTCTTCTTCACTGCTGTGGAACGAGCTGTTGCTTGAAGGGCCATCTCTGGCCAAGTAGTCAGATTCTAAATTGTTCTGAGTTTTCGTGTCGGGTACTCTGGAGGGGTCTGGATACAGGGGAAGGCCTTTAACACCGGTTGATTCTTTAAAGTGCTCTACAGTTATTACAGGACAGGGATTGGGCTCTCTCTGGAGACCTAGAAAAGCACAAAATGCAGAATTAATGCGTAGGTCAGTTCAATGCTCCTTGGAACATTTAATGGCCAACCCGCAGTGGTAACATTGTGGGACCAAATAATAGATGTTGAAAATGGAAAAGGAAAAACAGAAAAATAAAATTCAGGCAAGGAAACTGCACACAGACTGGAACACAACCAATCACTGTCTCACATTTTGGAACATGATAAGCACAATGTACAGGAAAGGAAATGAAGATGTTAGGCACACAGACATTCAGCGTAACTACCAATGCTCCTACTCGCGGGGCTAGGCACCGGCACCTGCTCTACCTGGCGCTGGCTCAGGATGGAATGAAAACAAACCCAGTCACGCGTCTCCACATGTACCATGACGGTTCCAGAGTATGCAGAAATATTGTCTGGGACGAATTCAATTCAGTATCTGACATGTGGCCAGACTCTGAGGACACACCCCTCTTTTGTCCCCGAAAAGCGGTAAAACATGGCTGCTTGATGAATGCAAGTTTACTTGAGGATTGCATCATAAGCACTGCTCGAAGAGCACAGAAGTGCCTCACACAGGAGTACTGAAGGCACTTCATCAGGGGAGGAAACGTAAGCGAGGTCATATTACATTCCAACTTCAGCTGGAGTTGCTCTGGAATTTTGTTTTCAGTCTTCTAAGTTACCAAAGGTTTCCTCTGCTTAAATGAATCCATCATAATGTCCTTTAAGCAGGCAGAGTGTAATGCATGGGAAATTACAGAAGTATTTGCAAATTCTAAAATACTAGTCTATTTCTATCTAGGTAGAAGTGCCTCAGGGTGCTCTGGCTTTTAAAATCAAATAGACAATTATCAGAATGCAAGAGAGCTTACCTTCCAAGAAATATTAGCAGGTTAGAAGTATGTCATTGGGCACATGTTAGCAAAAGGGCAGGAAAAAGGCATATGTAACTAAGCAAGAAGAATCCAGAGAAAGGGTGGTTGGGGGTAAAGGTATCATTTCATCATGGGTTTCCCAACCCACCAGGATAAGAACATTTGGTACAATGATTTGGGTTCTACAGGTGACCTGGAACCTCTGCTAAGAGGTGATTCAATCAGCCCCTCCCCACATAACCCTCTTCTCTTCTGTGCAAACCATTAACTCACAGAAACTCTGGTTAAAATTTCTGCTTAAATTAAGCACACAGAACACAGCAGAAGCAGCATCAAAATCAGTTTATTGGGAAACCAGTCACTTAGAGACAACACACTGTAAAGAGAGGTGTAGAGAGGGTCCTGAACACTTTAGGGACCGTACCAAAATACTGTGCTTTTCTGAATCCTATAACTTTTTTGCCATGCTTCTTTTTAAATAGCTCTGACCTTAAACATTGTTTCCAGAAACAAAAAGGTGGTTTTCCCCCATTTCCATTTCCCTTTCTAACAGTTTAAATGCATTTGATGAATTCCAAATGAGAGCCTTTAGGTGAAATACTATGCTGGTGCCAAATGGCTTTCTGAATAGTATTTGACGAGTATGTTGATTCTGAAGAGGATAAATTTCTCCTTGCGTTACAGCTTTAGTATGTGCACTTGCATGATACAATAGCATTGGTCAAGGGACAGGAAATAAATGAAACACCTTCTCACCTTCTCCCTTGCAATGTATGTGAAAAGCCATAATCCTAACCTCTCAGGATAGTATACTGATATTAGATCTGTCACAGTGATTCCCAGAGGATGATTTCTGGGAGCAAATTCAAATGACAGGGGGAAGAGAAGTTTTCCAAGGTAAGATTTGCCAAGCAAAGTGGAATGAGAGGACCCCCAAATTCCTTGAGCTATTTTCTAACAGGCATCAGATGGAGGAAGTTTTCAGTTGCCGAAACTAAGGCACGATTTCTTAACTTCTAAAACTACCCTGAAAGTTGAGGCTATTAAGCTGTTTCTGTAGGAGAACAAAATATCTCTTAGGAAAAAAAATGGAGAATTTAGTCAAGCCAATGACCGACTCTGACATCATATAGACCAATAATGAGAATGAACACTAGTTTGACTGGACTTAGTGGTTTTGGAAAATTTAAATTAAATTTGGTGAAATTAATGTGTGTGCAGAGATTACCCAAAAGCAGCTACCTACAGAACCTGGGCACTTTGGATGCCTGCAGTGTTAGACTGTATTTCCAGAACTCTGAGTACCAAGCAAGGTGCCCATACCCAGAGCTGGACAGGATGGGAAAACATGCCCAACTCACCAGAATACCTCTGTGAAAAAGTGGGTTCTTCGTCAAGTCAACTGGAAGCCTGCCAACTCGGAGCCTGTTCTATGACCTTCATGGTGAGTAATGGGAAAGTCATACTTAAAGTTCCAGCAACTTTTAAAATCATGCACATACAAAAATACTGTAAGACTGGGCTTGAAGGGAAAACCTAACCTTCAAAACAAGGCCAGACCTACTTCATGTCTTTGTTAGTATGACTCTGCATCTAGAACTGGAAAAATACATATAAAGGTTTCTCCCGAGAAGGCCAAGTCTCTTGGCCTGTTCGTTCTTTTAGAAGAGGCGCAGTGTGACCAAGGCAGAGGGCAAACACCCGCTGTGAGGCTCAGCGCCTGGCACTCTGGGGACCAAAAAGTTGCTGGTGGTCTTGGAAAAGCGCAGACAACCATACTCCCTCAAGGAATTTTAGTGGTGGCAGCACAAGAAACAAGGTAGTTAAGAGAAGGAGAGATTCTAAGGAACTGTAACCAGAGGAAAGACACTAAGTCTGGCTGGGAGTTAGAGGTCTTTTTTGGAACATGAGTGTGTTCTTGTAGGGAAAGCACAGGGTTTCAGGGTGAACGGTCCTTGTACATGAAGATAGCCTTACACTATCAGGAAACATGTTGGAAGTAGTCTGCCTACTAGCAATGAAGGGTTTATACTAATTTGACCTCACGCTTTGGTCCAGGTCCTTTGGTAACCAATGGCATGCATGGCAGATACCCTATGACCACAAAGCTCAATAGAGATTGACAGTTGTTCCTGGGAGGAGGGGCTTAAGCCCAGGACTGGCCTCGCAGTCTGCACAAGGGTCTTCTGTGCCATGAAGCCTCAGATAGGGCATTTTGTTCTAATTTCCCCTAACTGGGTCATGTGGCTTTTTATTTTGATTTATCGCATCAAATTAAACAACAAGTGAAAACGTTTCTTTTTCTTGCTTTCCTGTAGGATTGTGTGCCAAGTTAAGGTTAAGCACACGTTTTGAAACTCTATTTTAGTCTATTTTGAGGCTCCAAGTTATATAGATTTCAGTAAGAGCTCACATGCTTCAGAAAGCAGGGAAAAGATTTCTAAAAAGTAGTTGATAACTTGGCAACCATCCTTACTAACTCCCTATTAACTTCCAAAGCAGTGAGTAGTGTTGAATGATTTTGGAAAGGTTTATTCTGAAAATTTTATCAGACAGACATAATGACGGTCATCAACGTACTTTCTAAAAAAATTAAAATCTAAATCTGAAGACTTAAGTTTCTGGCTGGATGTTTGTTAGTACAATATATCATGCACAACCAGAATTTTATTTTTCCCTATACTATAAAACTACATAATACTTATAGGGAGTATCAAAGACACAATTCTTGCCAAAAACTGAAAATGAAGACTTGGGAGTATTGAGAAACCTACTCATATATGTAGTTAGCAAGTAAAAAGCAAATATCCCTTGACAAGAACTTTAGTAATGTAGCACCAATTGCAATTCACGCTCTGGAGCCAAATCAGGGAGTCAAGAGATATACATCAAACTAATACTTTCCATGACCTTTTGGCTTAGATGATGAAATGGAGCATTTGGTCCTACCATACGCTGTGTAGTTGCATTAAAACCCATGACTGGGGGAACAAGGGATTTGATGGGAGCCAACCCTGGCTTGTGATGCTGTGCATCTCAAGCCAAAGGAGCAATTAAATGAGAGAGATTCCTCCCTGGGCATAAAACTGCTGTTGCCAACATAAAATGTTTTATTAAACTGGCCTGGGTATATTAAAGATTAAATCAGAGGAGAGCTGCAAACCTGTACTCTATTTTACAGCCCCGTGTCTGGTCATGTCAAATGCAGGCACACAGGGGTTTTACTCTCCCTGACCACAAGGAGAAGCCAGGGCAGCCGTGACTCAGTAAAATGTCCTCAGCATGTCTCTCACGAGTGTCCACACCCCCCTCGTGCACAGGCACTTACTGTCACTCAACACTGTGTTTAAATCCTTTTTGCAAAAGTGGGTTTTCAGCTCAGGAAAACAACAGCTATTTTAAGTTATTTACATCTCTGCACATCAATGCTCCCGTTTGAACAGATAAAAGTCTTTATTCCCTTGTATGTTTACATAAGAAATTTGTTTACAGACTTGTTTTTTATACAATACTTGTATAGCAATGTTCAAATTTCACATTTTTACTGCATAAGATAGCTTCATGTACCTCGGTTTGCTCTGTCTTCTTGGGGAGAGCAGGATAAAGACCTGTGGTAAATACACATCCACGTGACCAGGGGGTGGTGCAATAGGGCAGAGTGGAATACTGGCAGGAAAAGAGGACAGTCAGACACTACATCAAAGTGGGAACCAAGGAAGTGTCTCCATTCTAGCAACCACCGCCATTTGGTAACTCTGCATCACCCAAACACCTCCCTGACCCACCTCGGTTTAATGATACCAAGGAGAAACAAAACAGTATCTTGCGACAGATTACTTGAAATAGAGGCCATTGGGATTCATTCTGACTCAGGTAGCCCAAGCACATCCAGGAACATCACTAGCATGGACAAGGCAAAGGCTAACTCTGTGTTGGCAAATGTACAGTCTCTGAACAGGAATAAAAGATAGCTTTATAATATCTGGAGTGTTTCTACAAAGATTCCGTTTCAAATATCCATGTGAGTGTGTTTCTCTGTTCTGCTTGGCAGCTTCTAATTTGCTTAATTCAGTATTTGGGGCAATCCTGACTTTTTTTTTTAAATGAGGCTATCCTGTCATTTTTATCTCCAAACTCTCAAGTTAGTGGCTACAGGATCTGGCTAATGTTTACAAACCGAGAAGTTAAAGACTCATGGAGCTCACAGGCAAACTTCATCATGGAAACTTTACTTTGGCCCAAGGCACCTACAGTGGGCATTTGTTCGGCTGGACTCAGATCCCTCCACACTGCTGCGATGACGTCAACCCCAAAGGCCCCCTGCTGCCCACAGCCCTGCTGAAGGCAAACCCATTTCTGAGCTGGGGGAAGACTGGGCTGGTTTGAATCCAAATGGTCAATTCTCAGCCAGAACAGTGGGACAAAGTATTACAAACAAAATCATTTCATCTTGAGAAAAATAGGTTCTTCTTTGTTTGTTTGTTTGTTTGTTCCCCTATAATTATTAGCAATCCAAGTTCTATAATTCTATTTCAGGAAGAGCCAAGTCCATTACCAAATGACACTGAACAAGGTGACAACCTGTTTTGGAGGCATTTTAAAATATGTACCTTTCCATTTTCTAAGCCATACTAAAGAGGCAAAACCACAGATGTTCCCTTGTTCAGAATATCAAGGAAATTAAGAATGACCATTGTCACTTTCCATTATAAGATTCTCTTTGGGAATTTTCTGTGGATTACTCTCTTTACTATCTTCAACAGAAACTACTCCTCATCTCAGGCCGGTGATTTTGCTTTTGGAAACAGCGGTAGAGGAAAGTAGATCAAGAAAGACAATGTATTTTCACAGGCTGAAAGTGATACCAATTTAGACAAGAATACAGCTGATTTTCTTATACTTTATCACCTTCCTTGATGTTACTTCTAAGGAGAGCAGTTTCAAAACTAACTTAAATGATGGAGGCATCATTAGAATAAGTATTAGCTTCCCAAGTAAAACCAGGGGACAATACTCAATTAAATGTCAGCATTCTGATATGTCTGCTAAAGTAATCATTAATTATAATCATATTTATAAGTGACCACTTAAACCTTATCTCCTGTGAGGCCTATGTTTTTAAAAACACTGGGACTTGAATTTGGCAGTCTAGTAATTAGAATGCTCTAAAGGGGGAAAAAACCTAATTGTGATGTCTTCTGGTATAGTTACTATTCTTGCACAGTTAGAATAAGAGCAGATCAGAAACATATGCTTACATGACATGCATACACTTTGCTGTACATTTGAAACTAAAACAGAATAATACTGAATGCAAACTATAACTGAAAAATAAAAAATAAATTAGAAAATATGATCTCCAATTCAAAAAAGGAAACATGCTTACAGTATTTGTCCATTTTTATCTAGTATATCACTGATCACACATTTTTAAAAGTACTGAAATTTGACACTGTTTGTTGTACTTTGTGCGTGCAATATTTAAAAGAGGAACACCTATGTTCCTTTTTTGAAACAGAATTATAGAACTTGGATTGCTAATAATTATGGGGGAACAAACAAACAAACAAAAAAGAACCTATTTTTCTCAAGATGAAATGATTTTGTTTATAATACTTTTTTCCACTCTTTTGGCCAATAGTTGATCATTTTGACTCAAGACAACCCAAAAGTCTCTCATGTTTAGGCCTCTATTCAGATAACCATGAAAGAGCAACGCAGGTTAGTAAAAGCCCATTATAATTCTCTAAAATGTAAATGCTGCTATAGTAAGAACTACATTAGATAATCGGAGAACATCAGGAGATATAAATCCTTCATAGTCCTCCCAAAGCATAATCATATATACTTAGAACCCTAGAATTCTATAATCTTAGAGACCATCTAGTCCAAACCCATCATTGTGTGAATAAGAACAGTAGCTCTGGGAAGTGACGTGCCTGCTTGAGGTCACTCAGACAGTGACCAGCAAAGGTCAAGGCAAGATCTCAGGGGGTCTGTCCTGCACAGGCCTCTTCTTCACTACCCTGCCTCAGGTCCTACACCTGCAAAATGAAATGGGTGGACCAGAGAATGATCTCTAAGGTCCCTTTTATAGCCCAGTCCATAGTTCCATAGGTCTATTGATCACCAGCACACTACATTCATCTCAAATAAGTCCTTTTAGCTTAGGGATGATGCTATATATCAAAGGCTCCATTTCTCAGCTCACTTACTTTATTCCTTAACAGAAAAATAGTTATCCCCTTTGAGACCCTACTCCTAAAGCATTTAATGTCATTATCTCCCTCAGGCTTTCTCATCCCGTCTCTGGCTTCTAGTTTGTTCTTTTCATTAACAGCCTACATTAAATTTTATTGAGCCAGATCACTAGATAATACATCTCAATGCAATTAGGGTAATACATGAAAGGCACAACTTAGAGACACCTAATTTCTAAGCTGTACATTCCATGGTTTCAAGAAACTAGATATTTCATTATATTTCTAACACATATGTATGAAAAAAATCAAACTGGAAAACATAAGCATAAAACATTATTCTTATTTAAAAATAAACATTTCCTTCATTATTTATACATTCTTTCTATGTCCAGGAAAAAAGAATACAATTTTGATCTTCAATAATATTCCTGACCATAAAGGGGCAAACCAAGTTCCATTTTCACTGCTATTGAATCATGAAGAGCTCTTCAAAGATGTCGTTTTTAATCCTTAGCAGGAAGGATGTGCCTCCCTCAATTTTGAAAATGATCCATTATCCTCATAGAGGCCTTTACTAAGCTCATCTAGTTTCAGCCGGCATGGGAAGTATTTAAAATCAGAAGGAAGACTGAGAGATTCAAAATTCCCTCTGATGCCTTTCAAAGTTGCTCTCACGCCGCTGAGGTTAGAGCCTGACCTCCAAAGTGCAGTGCTTTGCACACTGGTGTTGCTCTTCAACTTTCTTTTTCCCCCTTAAAGTGCAAGTGTGAGGAAGAAGAAACAAAAGTACTAGATAGAGAAATAAACAAGTAGGCTTGGAATTTTATCTGTACAAATCTGACCAACTAAGAGTTTCCCTTCTCATCATGGAAAACGGCACTCGAGGAAGAAAACCACAGTGGGGTTCTCTGTGCCCACCTCTTTTCAAAGGGTGATGTCGGAAAACTGCTTTCCATGTGAGGAAAAAAGACCCTAAAATGAGTAAGGACATATACAGAGGGTGACCATGAGGCATGTTGTTATTATGTCAGCGCAGGGTCCTTTATTTATTTTATGAACAATATTCTAAGGTTAGTGGGGAACTAGGCTTTATTTTTCAGTCTAGGAAGCCAAGGAAAACCAACTGAACATATTTCATTGGCTGCATCCTTCAATTCAAACATCAGAGACAAAGAAAGGTAAGTACCCAGAATCAAACTGTGCCTAGCTTGTCAGCACACTTATTTCTTATTATCTGAAAATAAACAACATGCTTATTCTACAAAGACAGAGGACCTGCTGAAAGCTTAGAGCAACACACAAGTCTACTCAAAATGATTCCATATGTTACACTGTAGGATTGCCGCGTAAAGTTATACAAGGGAAAGAGATCAAAACCCTGTACAGACACCTGATATCGGACTTGAAACGCCAAGTGGAAACAGAACTATTCAGCATCTTCATTTATACACAATTTACAATATTTGATTCAAAATAAAAATCACAAGAAAAATACATCTGTTTCTGCTACAATTCCTTCCCCTCCCGTATTCAACCCCCCTCCCCAGTGAAAAGTCTTCTAATAAAAGGTATCATATTACCACCATTGTCTTGTTTTGGTCTAATTCTGAGATCCCAGCTTGGGATGGTTAACATGAGAAGGAATGGCAATACTTGGGGTTTATATAATGTACACATTTCATCCAAGGATCTCAAGTACTTGCAGTCACGTCTCCAGATCTGAGAAATCGCGGTTCAATGGAAGCCAGAATGCTGGACGAATGCTGGGCAGGCTGCATGGGGTGTAAAATCCCTTGGCTAGGTCTATGATCAAACAAGGTCACAGTTGGTTGGCTAGAGCTGGGCTCACTTTCTTTTTTCAAAGATATACCATCAGTCAGTCATTTTTACCCTTTCTCAAACCACACACCTGTCTCCAGGCTACTGCCTAGAGTTAAGACCGACTGAAGAAGCCACGTCTTCACAATAATGCAGCAGGATAAAAAAGCAAAAACAGAGAAACACATTCATCAGCATCTGGCAAAAGGAGACAGGGGTTGGGAGGATTGACTTGGGAGGCCATTCCTAGCAAGAATGAGGCAAAGGTGTCAATTCACTAGTTTCAGTTACAGTTAAGCTTTTGGTGGAGTGGATTCCAGCAGAGGTGAAGCTTATGGCATCTAGTGCTTGAGTTAAGATAACGCTATTGAAGAAGGGTAATGAGAAAACACAGCAAACGAACAGGGAGGAACTGGCCAAGGAATATCTGGAGGGCCAAAGTGATTTTCTTTCCTTATCATTTCTATAGGAGAAGGCAAGGGGCAGGAGATAAGGGCTACAGGGCTCCTTATTTGCAGATTTTTTAAAAAATCATTTTTCTTATAATTCCGTAATGAAAGTGTATATTACGGTATGAAGGTTACGGAACTGCGTCTGCTACTGGGTCACGGCTACAGGTCTATGAGCTGATCCACCAGCAGTAAAGACCTGGCTAGGTTGGGAAGGCTGGACTCAGAGCTCCCACTGCTGTTTCTAGAGTGCCCACCTGGAAGTGGAGAGATAGGAATTCAGTACAAAACACAGAGGGTTAAGGTTTAGATGTGCAGAGTAAGCAAAGGAGAAACAACCAAACCAAAACAAAACCTTAGAGAGGCAACAGTTTCCATCTGCAAACCCTTACATGTTGGTTTTTAAACACCAGTTAGGTTTCCACCACCTCCCACAAAAGGTTCAGGCACTGCGTACACGCCGTCCGATGGCAGGGTGCCTTTCAAATGAATGTATGCTTTGCCTGACAAGGGCTGGCTGTAGTAGCTTCTGGACAACATAGAGTCATCTCCTTGATAGAGTATTAAATCAGTATTTTTTGCTTTGGAGAGAAAAGTTTCCAAGACTACAGCAATAAACACAAGTTTTAAAAATATAGAGAGATGGTCCTTTGCAATTCAGTGTTTTGTGGCATGTTCAAATGATTTGAATCCATCAAAGAGGGAAAAGTATGCTCCACAAATGTCCAAAAGATGCAGATTATACCAAAGCACCATTGTTAATCTCTTTGTGAAGAGTATTTATTACAAATTGTTCTGATCGTGATTAAAAAAAAAAACAACTTCAGTGCATTTTTTGACATATGCCTTCAGGTTTAAAGATCACTTTGCTTTGGCTTGATACTTTGTAAAAACCAGCTTTTAGTCCAACATTAAACACTTTCCTTTTCTAAAAAAACCACCATGTCAGGCTTTAAGATAAACTCTATCAGTATCTCTCTCTCTATCTGTATATCTGTCTCTACTGATCCAGCCCACAACGATTGTCAGTACCCCCAATTTCCTTCATTAAATGTTGCTCCCCCCACCTTTAGATTAGGTACAGTAGTACCCTTTCGTAGAGAACTGATGTCAGGCTCTTTCCCCATCCTCTCTTTCTTACCTTGTGGGTTTTTGGTTATCAATACAGGAATAGGGTCAAACTCATCTTCTGCCACCTTGTCCGAGCCCTCAGGGACATCAAAACCTGAGATGAGATTACTATCTTCTGCAGCTTAACACAGAAGGCAAGTACACAAGCAGAAACAACAGAAGCAGAGATTAGCAAAGGAGAGAACATGTAAGAAGCACAAAGTTCCCAACTGTACAATCACTGCAATTTTTAAAGATGAAAATGCTTATTTTCCTGAGTTGAAATAAAAGTAGCAAAATTGGAAAACTTAGGGAAATTTTTAAAAAATGCTTTAGTGCTGGCCAAGTTAAGACTTTCATCAATGATGCAGGGGAAGGGCTCTAGGATGAATTCTCTCTACCATTATAAGACCATTAATTGCAGTTACTGGGAGGTATTTCTTCAATGTCAGCAATGCACAAAAGCACAGAAATTAGTCATTTATCTTCTTTACTGAGCAAACAGAGGGCTAACAATATTTGAGAAACTGAAAACCATGGGCTGGGGTAGTTTCTCTTTAGGAAGCAACTGCTATATACGAGGCAAACAAATGCTTCAGGAAGGACTCACTGCCCTTTGATTGGGAAAAAAGACTTTCAAATAACTGATGCCTCAAGACATCACATGCACTGAGATTTCCAGCAGAAGCTTGTTAGAATATTCTTCTTCCTCCTAATTAAGGCTATCTTACCACCAATTGCTAGCTGAGCACCTATTTTGCAAGTAGTGCTCCTCTGTAATTACACACTGCCGCTGACACACTCCTGTCAGACATGCCTGGTTAACAGGTAACTTCCTTCTACATGCTCTATAAAAACATAAATCATTTTAATGCCATAAAAGGGAAAAACAAAAGCTCAACTATAACTACCACAAACCACAGGCTAATTATTTTTCAGTCATCTTGGGGAGGCTTCGTTTTTGAATTCCCTGTAGAGAGGACTTCTAAACTTCCTTTTCTAAGTATTTGCTCCTTCTAGAAAACCACGTCCGTGACCCTAGCCCAGAAAGAAGTTTAGTGAATGCCTGCGCACAGTAAGCCAGGCATTGTGCCCGTCACTTTCGCAAACTACTCACTGAATAGAAATCAATGCAAGCTACGTCTGTCCAAAATTATAAACCAGTAGTAACCTAAGAAGTGAAAATGGTAGATTAAAAAAAGAAACTGAGTAATCAAATATTAACTAAAATTAAAAACTTTTACAAATTCAATTTTTTGAGGAGTGACTTTTGAGGAATGATGCCTATTTATCACTATCCAAAATTTTTACATCATATTTGATGAACCATTTTAAAGTTTTAAGGCCAACAACTATCATATTAATAGTTACAGTCAGTGGCTAATCAACTCAACCACCTACTTGAGTTGCCTTCAAAGGTATGCAGCTCTGTCTTTCCTAGATCACATGGAATATCTGTATTCCACGAGACTGCCAGGCAGTAACACCTCCACCACTCTGTTGTCTAAGCCTTATAAAATATTATTTCTGAGAGGGACCATGACATAGTGGCTGAGAACACAAACTCAAGTTTTCCACCGAAGGAAGTGGTTAAAACACGTCACTAGCAAAGACTTTTGGTAAGGAAAACGTTCAGTTATTCAGATCTCCACGATGGTTACATGTGGGCCCAAGAAGAAGAGAGCATTACCTTTATGGGTTGGAGCAGAGATCGCTATGGGGGCAAACTCTTCCAGAAGGTCAGTAGTGGGGTTAGAAAGCAGAGAGCAATCGATCAGGGAATCTTCCCCGGTGAGAGAATCTGAGTCCAGATTAACAGCGTCCCAGGTCAGTGATGGCATTAAATGGCACACACAACAACATCATGGGATTAGACCTTCGCCTTAGTCACTGCATTTACATGTCACACATACAAGCCAAGGCAGGAGAAAGAAAACTAAAAGAAACATGTTAAGCACTCTGGATTTCATCTCTAGAGATGTGTATTTCTAGATTCCTCTTAACCTTAATATATAAAAAGGGAAGAACTTTTTGCTCAGGCGTGGCTAGATAAGCAAGTATGTGATTTGGATTCCAATAAAATGCCATTTGGGAAAAAGAACTTTGCAACTAAAGAGTTTCACTTAGCCCTGACCAGCGCGGCTCAGTTGGTTGGGCATCATCCCGCAAAGGGAAAGGTCACTGATTTGATTCCTGGTTGGGCACATACCTGGGTTGTGGGTTTGGTCCCTGATCGGGGCATGTACGAGAGGCAACCAATCGATGTTACTTTCTTACATTGATGTGTCTCTTTCTCCCTCCCTTCACATCTCTTAAAAATGAATAAATAAAATCTTTTTGTGAAAAAAGAAAAGAGTTTCACTTCAACTTTCCCTACACACTCATGGAAAAGTTACTACAGGATGAGATGTCCAATATGACTAGAAGGGGGTTGTCCCTGGTTTACTATTAGTGGTTAAACAATACTTTCTAAAACTCGGTCAGATTCCTATTCAAACTAGAATGATCTCGCCTCTTACTAGTATAAACTTGAATTGCTCCTTTGAACACATAATTTGTTTTTCAAGAACAGAAGGAAGACGAGTATTTTAACACATGAATTATTTTCTGGAAAGTTCTCTAGGAGAAAACAGCCAAGTAAGCACAAGGAAAAGAAACCATATGTTCTTCGGTGCTCACTTTTTTTAACCTGGATGAGTTAATTTTTATAATTCCTAGATTCCTAATTGTTTCTAAGTTCGGAAATCAGACACTTTTATCGAGGTAATTATGGACTTAAAAGAGATGAAGGTTATTAAATCTGTATTTATGGGCAGTTAAGGAATTTTACTAAGAGAACTTTGAAATTAGGGTAACGGTAATGCTGGGACCAGGAAAGATTTCAACTTGGCCTACAATTTAACAGCAAATCCCCTATAAACAACTAAAGCACTGTGCTAGGAATAGGATCTACAGTAGAACAGGAGTGTCAGAGAACCACTGTGAGGGGGAAAGACTGCTCAGTAACCTGCAGGAGTTACGGGCATCCTTAACTGTAAGGAGTTACAGCTCAGGACAGTTCTTTAATTAATGAGATGGAAGGAATCTGCCACCAGTGAAAAGATCTTGAATAAAGAAAGACTGTAATCAGCAAAAGCTAGGGATCACTCTACAAAGAACATGGCTCCAAAAAATACTCCCCTTCTTAGCGAGGAAACACATCACTCAAAATCTAGAAGCTGGGGTTATACCAATACAGGGCATCCCTTCTGGGAGGAACTAACCAGGCTGCAAACTAAGCCCAGGACCGCCGGTCTCGGGTGGAAAGACCAGCTCTAAGGGCTCACCACACCGACCGACCCACCGCTGCAGACAATCCTGACTGACCTGTGCAGTTTGAGGTCACGGATTCCGTCTGAGATGGGAGGCGCTGGGGCACCGGGGGTTCCAGTCCTGGTATGAGACTCTCAACAGCAACATCAGCTTTTTCTTTTGTAACAGAGCATTAAAAAGGGAGAAAAAGGATCAAGGGCAGGTAATCAGAGGGTCTTCAGACAATTCTGTGAAGGTCTCTCAAATGTCAGTGTCAGGTGAGATGGAAGCGCAGTAAGTTACTTTATCTCTGCTGCTTTGAGTGTCTGGGCTTCACCGATTGGGCATGCCTGTGCAAAGTTAGCCACTGTGGCTAGCCTCAGCTTTTATAGATAAATGCAGAATGTGAGCCACCAGGAGATCTCTTCCACATCAGAAGACACAGACTGAAAGGCACCTTAATATCTCCTGGTAATTCTGCTTTCCTTAAGGACAAACTTGGGAGCCTTTCACAACCTCTGTGGCTGGCAAAGGCCATTAGTCCATCTCAAATACCATCCCATGATGTAGCTGGGAGGTATTCTGCACTGTGAGACATCCCCCAGCTAGCGGCCCAGCTCTCCGTAGTGTCACGGCCTCTCTGAGTTCTAGAACTTCATGCCCCTGGAGTAGAGGGGTCCCGGGCATTTTGTAGGTGTTGCCTGGCCTTGCAGTTGGAGCACAGAGAAATGTTAGGTCAAGCAGACCAAGCCCCTCCCCTGGATTCTAAGCCTGAAGCTTCACCGCCAGGCACATGTTTTTTTCAGTTGCTGATACCTGGCACATACAGAGGCCTTCTAAAGAAGAATGTGCTAAAGGTAAGGTCCAGCTTGAAACTTTTTCCATGAAGCGTTTGTAATTAAATGTGAATTTTCCCGCATTCCTCATCATTCATAAGACATCACTCTAGAAATCTCAGGATAACAAGAAAAGCAAAAATAACAGTGGTGTGCAGCTGGAAGGCAGGGAAAATGCTTCACTTGACATGCTAACAAAGGAGATTAAATAGTCTTGGTTTCTGGGTTAGCACAAGGCATCATCTAACACCAGAAGGTTTGGTGGCATTTCCACTCCTCGCCATGGCTATTCAGTAGGGATCTGTTACCAGTTATCATTCTTGAAATAGACACACACACCATGCATTACAGAAGAAACAGAAATGGCGACTTTACCAATTGCAGCATCGGAAGTGCTACCGAAAGGATCTGTCATAGGCAAGAGGTCAGGGAGCAGAAGAGAAGTGTCAGGAGATTTGAGTCCCTCAATTAGCTTTTCTAGGTTGGGCAGAGAGGTAAAGAGAAAGCAAAAATGCAATGAGATATTAAAGCAAGCTGATCATTTTCCATTTTCTATGCAAATACACTTTAGGGTTCAAAATTCTGTGTGGATTCATCATAAAAATAATGTTACTGTCTTGCTAAAAATAGGCATTCAAAGTCTGAAGTTTAAAAATGGTTATTTCCCTAATTGAAGTAGTCACTCTGTAAGGCATTCAAAGTGCTGCCCTGGGTTTGTTTGTTTTTAAATTAAAGGTGTAAGTTATACTGAATAAAAATCATCAATTTTAAGTATATAATTTGATGAATTTTAACAAATGTCCATATACATATACGTACCACCGAAATAATGATGGAAAACATTCCCATTACCCCAGAAAGTACCCTTGTGCCCCTTCCTAATCAACGCCTTCCTCTCACCCCCAGGCCCTGGCAACAGCTGATCTGCTTTCTGTCCTGACAGTTTTGCCTTTTCTAGGATTTCCTATAAATGGAACCACACAGCATTCAGTCTTTTCTGTCGGGGGTTCTTCATTTACCATGATGCTTCTGAGACTGCTCTCCGTCGTGGCATGCATCAGTAGTTTGTTCTGTTTTATTGCTGAGTGGTGTTCCACTGGATGAATGTACATGTTGTTGATTCATTCACTAGTGGATGGATATTTGTTTCCAATTCTTAGCTGTTAAACACAAAGCTGCCACAAACATATGCGTATGTCTTTGTGTATTCATATCTTTTCCTGGGTTTAGTTTTGAATCTCTCTCTCTCTCTCTTTTTGTTAACTTGCACTTAGAAATGGTTTATAACTCACCAAAAGGATATAATAAACCATGCCTAAGTTAACTTCAACAATCACTTACTGTCTGCCAACTGAGAGTCTGTGACATGCTGGAACTCTTATTACAGGTTCAATCTCACAACAGTCACTTAAGTCTGCAGATGGATTACTTTTGATTAAGAAATAAACGGACAACAGAAGCCACCAGATTTGTCACACCCGTAACTTAATGTGTGATAATGTGTACACATTAAGATTTCTTCCAAAATAGTTCCTTTAGTCCTGATCCATGAATAACTACCCACTTACCTTTAACCTATTAAAGGTAGAGGATTAACTTGAAACAAAAGAATAAATCACAGAATTGTACAGAAAGAAGAGAATTAAGAGCTCATACTTCCTTTTGTTTATAAGGGTACTGAGGCCACATAAATTCTATAACTCGACCAGTTAAAGGCCCATCAACAATGTTTTTTCTATCACCGAAATAAAATGCCATTAAGATAAAACTAAAAGTAGGCGTTAGAGAAAAAGAAGTGACTTAAAGTTCAAGTATGTGTATATAACGTTAAATTAATCTATTCTTCTGGGCCATTGGAATTGAGATAAGTAAAGGCTAAATTGATATTGACTGAGGGACAGAAACCAAATTTTAGGTGATTTGTAAGTTAGGTGAGCTATAACTACAGAGATGAAACAAAATAATGAATTCTAGTGTCTTGGAAAGATAATTTGTTTTGGTAGAATTAACACACTGCAGAAAAAGACACTTTTAAATGTGAAGCCAATCAACTACCTTTGGAGTGTATGGCATGTAGCTGTCTGAGTTAAATGATAATATGCTACATTTCTCACTTACACCTCATTTATATGGAAGAAAGGAATTAAAAAAGATGCTTCTCAGTAACGGGAAAACCCCAGGGCACAAACTATGTATACCGCATAATCACATCAGCATTAATCTGGAATTGTACGTGACATTTTATTATTAAAAATAAGTTAAAATATCTTTGACAATTTTCAGCATATAGGTAAAAATAAGATGGCTTCCCCCAAGAGTCTAATATTTTATTCTGAACATTAGTTTTTGTCTTATCCTCCTCAAAGCTTCTCTCACTTAAAAGTGAAGCTCCTTTCACTTTTAGCTCTCATGTATTTGCAGTCTTGTAAAGCCTTGGATAAAAAGACCCAAAACCACTTGCTTGTTTTGCATACAACAGTTTATCTTGGTGCCAAACCTCAGGCTAGCATTCTTCCAGAGCCTGAATTCTGGCCGCTCTCCTTGTAACCCTGGGGTAGTTCCTTCACCTTCTGACGCGACCCCCTCAACTGTCCAATGGAGAAACCTCTCCATACCTTTCTGTATTGGTCACTTAAATATCATCATCTCCTCAAAGTACTGCCCCTCCCCGGCCACACTGTAGGAAGCTTCCAGAGCACTCTGCGCTCACTGCTCTTGCAGTCCTTACGTCATGACTGAAGGCAGGGAAGATGTCTTACTAGTCTCTGTATCCCCAGTTCTTGGTTCCCTCTAGTCACGCCTCTGTCTTATGGTTTCACTGGGGATGTGGGGACAATAGGGGATCAACTGGAAATAAGTACTTCAACAAGAATCTCATTGTTTTATTAGCCATTAGCGAAAAAGTATGCAAGAGGGTTAAAAAGTACATGCGTGCATGATGTTGTACATGGGTTGTGCGGTGAGATGAAATGGAGTGGGGAGGGGGTAAGATGCCAAGTTTTGGGAGGCTTGTTTTCTGACTGAACCTCAAAGTACCAGGCTACTCGCATAGGTAATCTGTTTGGTCACTGCTGCTTGGGAATACTCAAATACTGGAACGGTGGCAGGGCGGGGCAGAGGACAAAGTAATACCAGGCAGAAAACTAACAGTGAGGGTACGAGGCGACAGCATCCGAAGGTGGATGGCATGTGCGAAAACAGCTTCTTTCACTCCCAGTACTCTGGAAGTAGGAAAAGGCTCTCTGTGCTGGTCCCCAGGCACCATTATAACAACATTCATTCTCACATTTGGAGAGTTCAATGTCACGCATTTTCATTCATCATTCACAAAAAACCCTGCGTTTGGAAATACTACAGAGTTGAGGAGAACGGAGATCAGAGACTGTGAGAATATGTGACTTCCCCAAGTCATCGATGGAACATGGTAGAGCCTGGATGGGACTTCCACATGCTGCGTACAGGGTCTGCCTATCTCCGTTTACACAGGAGGAACGACCTTCACACAGACAGAGTCCCATGAACAACAGTGAAGTTGTAAAAGACACGTTGGCGCTGGAAGAAACCTTGAATCTTATCCAATCAGCCTTCATGTTTACAGATGCAGAAAAAAGCTTAAGAAAGGCAAAACTAGCTGCCCAGGAGCTCACTGCAAACACACCACAGAGGCAGCAGGGCCCAGATCTTCTATGCCCTGAGGGTTCATTCCTTTGTTTAACTAACACCTTGGTTGCTTTAAAAGACTCTTAGAAGAGGCCACATTGAAAGCTATCATGGGTTCTTTTGGGTCACTGAAAACGAAGAACTTGAGGACAGCAGTAAAGGGAGGCAGAAGGAGGAAAGGCTACTGGAGGCTGACAGCCTACAGATCACAACCTGGAGGCCTCCCGTGCGCGTCAAGGGCTGGCCTTGACGTCCTTCATTTTATGAATTCTGTCCCTTCTGTTACAGTTTTATAAGAAGGCTCTGAGGCCATGGTGGGGTAGGGGAGAAGAACAGTGCAGAGAAGAGGGAGGTGAACTTAGGAAACTGTGCTGGAAGAGTTCTTTAAGGTCCAAACCCTCGATCAAGTTCTGCATCGGCATATCACAACTTGTTGATATGTAATGAACAGAGACTTTGTAAAATTTTACATGAATCGTGGGAAATGCTTCTCTGGATACAAAAGCAAAACCCATCTTCTGGGTCAGTTCACACTGAAATATACAGACTCACACTCTGATTCTCAATGATACAAGGTGACAGACCAATAAAACCCAGAAATAACTCATTAATTACATTTTGTAATGTTTTTATCTTCCTAAGAAACATTTGCCAAGTTTCCCGTTTCCTTTGTGTTAGTGTCACAAGTACGTGACCCCATCACATCCCATTATGTGAAAAGCAGCGGGCAACTGCGGACAGAAGAAAAACGGTCCAGTTCTGAGGCGGACTCTGATGTTCTGAAAACGAGCTGCAGAATCTAAATATGTGTTGTGTATGTGTTGGGGAGAACTCCTGGACTAAAAGAGGATATCATTTAATCTTTTGTTGTGATGCTGTACATTTTGGGGGACTTTAGCTGGCGTCTGCAAAATCCCCCAAAATAAATAAGCAACATGAAAGAGTAAAAAAGCCTGAATTTAAGTTAGTTACCTAATTTTTCTAGGCATCAGTTTTCATTTGTAAATAGAAGATAAAACTACTTGAAAGGGTTGTCAGAAATTAATGGGCATATTTATCAGAATTAATATATATATGTGTGTATACAATAATAAATGCTTGTTACATAAAAGGAGATTAACTTCTCTTTTAGGACTAGATGAAGGATCACCAAATCACTGAGACCTGAAAATGGGTGGAGTTCCATTTTCACTCCCAAACCTTGGCATCAGAGTGAAATGTGAGAAGGAGGCAGCCTGGTCTGATAGAGGAAGAAAAGGTGCTAAAACGAGAGGCCTGGGTTCTGCACTGAGTTTTTATGACACTTTGGCCATTTTCTTTCTCTGGGTCTAAGTTTTCTTATTGATAAAATGAGATAAACTTAAAGGTCCCATATACCTGTAGATGTCAATCATCCAACATGAATGGAAAGAGTAGGAAGCAGGAACCGGTTACTGAGCAGATGGGCTGCCTAGAGATGAACATGGAGATCTGAACCGGTGAGAAGCACAGGGCAGGGTACTGGAGGGCACCTCAGTAACACAGGCAGGAGGTAGGGTGACTGGCCCCAAGGCAGCAGGGTTTGGAAAATGCAGAGCTGACTACACATGCTCTTCAACATGCAAACAGCCCCCACAGGCACAGCCAGGAGAGCAGGGTAAGAAGGTGGGGAATAGCTAAGCTTGCTCCTGGTTTGAAAAAAACAACAAACCTTTATGGTTTGATCCCTTATTACAGAAGCAATACATGTTTATTGTGGAAAATTTGGGAAATACAGATAAACCAAAGGATAAAAGAACTACCCATAATCTAACTTCTGGAGAAAAGCACACTCTTAAGGCTTTAAATGAACACCCTTCTAAGCATTTCCTATAAATTCTAATCATTTGATAACTATTTATGCATTCTCATGTTCTCTAAGAATAATTTTTTAGAAAAGGACTGCAAGTCAAAGAGAAAGTAAACTCTTAAAGGTTTTTGTTATCATCTGCCAAACTGTCCCCCCAAAAGCTGTGCTAAATGATGTTCCCACTAGCAGGATCTGAGCGTGTCTATTTTCTTAAGCCTTCACCAAGCCTGAGGTGGTGGGTTTTTTTCCCACCTTTACCAGTCTGACAACAGAAGTTGTAGCATCTCATTGTTTTATAATTGGCTCTTCTTGTATTCATCATAAGGATAAACTTTCTTAAAAAAAAAGGTATTTACTGACAATTTATATTTCATCTTTTATGAACTGTCTGCTCATGTTTTTCTGCTGGTGGTATTTTTCTATCACACTCCCATTTAGTATACTCAGTTCTTTCTCAAGTTCCTAGGGTTCCCAACTAAAAATGAGTCAGGTAAAGAGCTTGGAGAAGCACTGAACTCATGGTTAAAAGACTGAGAAGGCAACCCCCTGAAGAACAGTACAAGCAGAATTAGTTAACCCGGACAATGGAAACAGAGAGTGCTTTTAAAGAACAGGATCATCAGTACTTTGAAATTGATGGGGGAGGCAAGAGAAAGCACTCTTCTCTTAAACAGATGTGGCACCAGGGACTAGGGCAAGAGAGAAGGAAAAAGTTGCTAGAGTTGGTGGTAGGAATTACCTGAATTACTAGAAGAATCCATTTCAGATTCTTCCCTTACGCCTTGCCTCTCAAGACATAGTTATTAAAAATATCAACTACAAGGCAAGAAGGTAATCCTTCATAAACCAGCCTAAACTTAGTTATTCAAAACCATTTTTTGGTATGAGACTAGGATGTACCACAAGTTGTGTTGGGCGCCGGACTGTGAACCAAAAGGTGACGGGTTTGATCCCCAGTCAGGGCCCACGCCCAAGTTGCGGGCCAGGACCCCAGTTGGGGGTGTGTGAGAGGCAACTGATCTATGTTTCTCTCACACTGACGTTTCTTTCCTCCTCTCTCTCCCTCCCTTCCCTTCTCTCGGAAAGTAAATAAACAAAATCTTTAAAAAGCATCAAAGATGGGTTAGGTATATCTGTGTATATAGGCTAATAAGACTAAGGGCTTGCTCAAGGCCCATTCCAGCCCTAATTAGGAATACAGCCATGAGGAATAAAGCAGGGCTTGATTCAAGCTCCATCAAAAGGGATGACTTGGCAGCTACAGCTTGGTGGCTTTGGAAATTTACAGCTTGTCTAACTTGGGGGATAAGCTCTGAAGTCTTATGATGAGAGATGCTGTTTTTAACATCTAGTCACTCTAAATAATTCCTATCACTGAAAGCCAGACACTGAAATCTGTAACAGCTGCAAGTTAGAAGCAAAAGCCAACCATCTTGCCCCATTCCAGGTTTTTTCTAGAGAACTAAATTTGCAGGAAGATAAACTTTACAGAGTAAAGACCCTTACTATGATCCACCTTGGACTTTTCAATAGCACAAGACAGAAGCTGGAAGGTAAGAGAATGCCAGGCAAACAGCTCTGAGAGGAATGCCTCTCTCGACAACAAACCACTAAAAACAAACAAAAAACCCCAAAGCTCTTCTTGCCTGTTTTTTAAGAGATGCTGGAGTGGCATAAACTCAGAGGCACTTTTAAAAAGCTTTCAATTCTAGGAAGAGGCACTTATGGAACTAACGCATCCTTGCTCAGTCTCGTGGAACACCGATGTCGAGGGGTCAGCATTAAGGAGCTGCCGTAAGTCTCCTCAAACTGCTGTGCACCGCCGGTGGGCAAGTGAAAAGGTGCGGTCTCTATGGAAAGCGGCAGGGCAGTTTCTCAAAATATTACACGTAGAATTGCCACAGGATCCAGCAATATCTTTTTTGGGTTTATACCCCAAAGAATCTTGGGTCTTGAAGAGGTACCTGCACACCCATGTTCAGTGAAGCGTGATTCACTACAGCCAAAAGAGGGAAGCAACACAAATGTCCACCGACAGATGAACAGACAAACAAAACGCAGTCTATACATATAACGGTACATTACTCAGCCTTAAAAAGACAGGAGATTCTGACATGTGCTACGGTACAGATGAACCTTGAGTATGTTATGTTAAATGAAATAAGCCAGCCACAAAAAGGCAAATGCTGCATGATGCCACTTACAGGAGGTACCTAGAACTGTCAAATTTGTAGGGACATAAAGTGGAATGACGGTTGCTAGGGGCCGGAGGGAGGGAAAAATAGAGTAATTGTTTCATAAGTACAGAGTCTCGGTTTTGCAAGATGAAAAAACATTGTGTGGATGGATGGTGGTGATGGTAGCAAAATAACGTGGATGTACTTAATGCCACTGAACTGTCCACTTTAAAATGGCAGGTTTTGTGTTACGTATATCTAACACAATTTAAAAAAATAAATGATTAAATCTTTCCATCAATTTTCAGAGAAAATCCCTCAATCTTCTTTACTATATTTTAAAACGTTGGTACTACCTCTGGCTTATCTATTCCCTAATACAACTAGAAGGCAAAAGGAGTGAACACAAAGCATAAGAGCATCAGTGAAATTCTTTCAAGATTCACTCGAGTTGGGCTTCATTCAGCACACAAATGCTCATGGCTGTGATTTTTGTTACACCAGGTTTTCTAAAAAAAAAAAAAATGTTTTATGATGCTTTGGAAAGTAAAAATGCCACTTAAGAAACAAGTAAATCCAATTGGCCAGTGCCCTTTCACCTGCAGTTTAACAATCACTCTGTCAGGAAAGTCTACTTCAATGGCTCTCAGTTGTGTGAAGTGAAGGTCAAAGGTTTAATCTAAAACAAGCTTAATTTGTGTAGGAGAAAACTATCACGAAGACCCGGTGATAACTAGGACTGCCTGGAAATAAGGATTTAGGAACAAAGTTGTTGCAGCATTTAATATTGCAGTATTTGAGGAAGAGAACACAGTTTAAGTGATTTGACCAAAATTACCTAGCTTCTAAGTGGCTGGAACCTAGGTCTTACAAGTTCAAATCCATTTTTATATTTCCCTAACCCTTACATTTAGCTCTCTAGTGAAAGGCTTTATTGATCTGGGAAGTGTCCCAAACACAAAGAAACATTCACTGCGCAGGGGCCACGGGCCATGGAAAGGAGTGTGTGGAACTGCACAGTCGCAAGAGCACTGAGGCTTTGCTTCCTCCTCTGGAAAATGAGGTATTACTTGACATACCCACTAGTCAGTATAATTTCTAGGATCAAAGGAAATTATATGTGGAAACGTTTGAAAAGCATAAAATAAAGTGCTAAGTCATTAAAAGGCATGTTTGTCAGGAGACTAAATTTCAGGATTCTTGTTAACAGGAAGGCTGAGTATGGAAGGTAAGCAAGTATGCAAAACAAAACAAACCAACGAAAAACCCTGACTGGTGCCCAGAGAGGGCTCGGGTAGTGACAGACTGCTTGCTTGGTGGGGAGGGGGCGGAGATGGGGGAGACAAACTTGCAGTTTGCCGAGGTTCCAGAACCCTAAACTCTCAGCCCTTTCCTCACTCAGGCAGCTCAAGTCACTATAGAAGCATATAGGGGCCTTGGATAAAGAAACTATACAGCTGAATGGTGCTACAGGCTGCACATCAAAATAAATAAAATAATCAAAGACACACTGGTAACATACCACGCTCAGCCCAAATTCTGGAGGGTACAGGAAAGGCTGAGCGATCTCTTAGCCTAAGTTCATCCTGAGGTTTGGCGGCCACTGACACGGTGAACTGTGGCTTCGTTTAGACACCCTCCAAGGACGGGTGGGAGGCCTGGCTGGGGCGTGGCCGAGGCATAGATGGAAGGTTATGAAACCAGTAGCCTGGTGTTTGGCAGTTGGGGACAGAAATGGAGAGTAGTGGAGCCAACAAAAGCCTGTCAGCCTCAGGTTTTACTTCATTCATTCACCCAATCTGCAAATACTCATTGAGTGCAGACTCCCCGGCAGTGTTCTCAATACTGGCAATACAGTAATGAGTAAAGACAGCAATGTCCCTCTCTCAAGACACTGACATTTTTGTGAATAAAGTCAATGAACAAATGAAAACAGACAAAATACCCCGATAAATACTATGAAGAAAAAAAGCCACGGGGTGTGCCTGAGAGTGCCTGTGAGACCAAGATAGGCCTTTCTGAGAAGAGAGTATTTAAGCTGAGACCTCAGTGTCAATGACAGAAGGAACAGGGTGGGAGGAAAAGCTTTCCAGGCAGAGCACCAGGAAGTGCAAAGGCCCTGAGGTGGGAACAAGCTTGGTCTACCAAAGGAAAGGCTGAGGGGGAGAATACTATGAGCTGAGGTTAGAGTTGTTGCCAGGGGCCAGATTAGTTAGGGCCTTGCAGGTTATGGTAATACATCTGGATTTTACGCTCAGTGATACAGAGATTCACTGGAGTGCAAAGCAGTGATACGTCTGATTTATGTTTTCAACAGGTGAGTCTGGTCTGATAGATCAGAAAACTAAGACACTCCTGGAATTCTCTATTAGAATGTCCCATTTTAATAGATTTTCCATTAAAACCCAAGAAGGGGTCATGGCTTAAATTGTTAAAATGCACACCAGTAACACTTTGGCAGGAGTCCACCAGAATGAGAGAATTATGGAGAATCAGGAGACAGGGAAGGTAATAAGGAAGGCAAGGACAGCAGCCAGCGGGCTCTAGTAGCCCCCAGGCTCACCTTCACACCCCTTCACAACGTATCTCTACCACCTGGAGCTGGTATCCTGTGCCACCCGGTGCATGTGCCTGGCCCCTCACCCTTAATCTAGAGGGCTCCTGTGACAGCTGCAGAGGACAGCTACTTGTCTGTGGGTCTTCATCCGCTGGCATGTGCCGAGAGGCCACCCTTCCAGCCTCCACAGCCCCTGGGCTATCTATGTAAGAGCAATGCAAGAACCCGAAGGGGTGTCAAAGGAAGAATGCCTCAATAATCCCCTTTTCTCGTCTGATCTCATAACTGCCACAACAGGGACAGAGGTCAGCGGGACCCAGCTTGAGTTTGTAGCCCATACCTTTCCAGCCTCTGCTTGAAATTGGCCTGTCTAGGTACTGAGAGATTTGATTACTTCTTCTCTTTTAACAACCCTGTACGGAATCATTCCTCAGTGGTTTTAGATATTTTTAACCTACATCCAGGTATAATGTTACACGATACCACCCGATCAAGGCAAGTTTTTGCTTCCTCTTGAGAAGGGTCAACAAATTCCCTAAAGAAATAAACACTGTCTTGGTATCCAAAGTACAGTCTGTCTGAGTAGGAAGAGGTATGAAGAGCACAATCACTTCCCATCTTGGGAAATACCTTTAACATTTTGGGAAAAAAAGAAAATCCAAGCAGATCCCATCAGTTTAAAACCAAGAATCAGAGGGGGTGAAAATGGGAGAAAAGGAAAACTATCAGAAGCAAAATGACCACCAGGTACCTCTAAGGAGCTGGCTCTATATGCTTTTCAAAGAGACTAATTAATAGAGATGAGAAAAGCGGCTTCTTTTCCTCACATCATGCTCCTTCTCCCCCTAAAAGGATGGGGAGGCCAGCAGGAAAAGAAATCTTTGGCATTCAGAAACTCCAAATGGAAAGCAACAAATTACGTTTCAATCGCTGTTTCAATCAGAACACACTAACCGTTGCTTACCTTTTTGGACTGCTTACTTACAAATCAGGGGATGGTAGACCTAAAGGGATGTTCAAATTCACACAGTCCAACTTACTCCACTGATGAAGAGTCAAGCCCAGGAGGTTTTCAGGTAGTGAAAGAGCCAGGAAGGGAACCCAGGTCTCCTGACTCACATTTCCTATCAACTTTCATTATGCATTTTTGTATCATAAAAATAAAAGCATGTTACAGGAAAATGGAAACTGGACAGGAAGTCACCCATTCTCTAATCATCATACTGGGACCACTATTTGCATTTTGTTCCTTCTATCACATGCTTACAGTTCTCCCCCCATATTGTTATAATCATATTGGACTAATACAGAATTCAGATCCTTTTCATGGAGTGTTTCAAACAACTCTCAAGAGGCCCTGGGAAATAAGTATCAAGCTGGTCAACCTCAGATCAGTTCTATTTACCTACCTGGTGCATCAGGTACTTGAAGAGGAATGAAAGGATCAGATACGCTTAGAAGTGGGAGGCTAGAATCCACAGTCTGCCCACCCTTCTTTTTTTCAGCTAGAGTTGGTTGGAGGGCAAGGAAGGGTCAAGGAGAGGAAAAAAAGGGAGAGAGACAGGGGGGGAAAAAAGCAGAAAATATCAGGTAAATCTAGATGAATTTACCATCTATTAACCCAACAGCTCAAATTACAGAACAAGTCTAAACTCAGAGGTAGAATAAAGAGGGATGAGTGGATATAATCCAGTGTAATGGCAAAGTATTATGAGATGTATAATCTGGTCCTTGCACAGACTTTAAGATGAAATAAATAATAAAACTAGGACATTCATACATCTGAGATTCTACTTCTTCCTTATGTGGAGGCCCATGGCGATCTCTTTCAGAATTCGTATAGCAATTACTGTCCACATTACACATTTTGGCATGTAAACAAACAGTGCCTATTTTGTAATCTAGCACATACATAGGTATTTCCTATGCAACCATTATTCTCTTGAGTTTCTTGTATCACCAATTGTCTAATACAATGCTAGGAAGACACACAGGAAAAGACAAATAGGTTTCTTGCCTTCTGCAAGGTTAGACATCCCTTAACCCCTGGACTACACCTAACACACTATTAGCACTCATTCTACATTTGGCAAATGTATAGATTACACAAATCTATGTACCCCGTGGGATATCACAGTTTGAAGGGATCTTAAGATCTTCTAGCACAATTTTCTTATTTTTCAGAAAAGAACATAATGCCCAAAAGTTAAGAGATTAGCCAAAGGCCCACAAGCAGACCTAGGATCAAAATCCAGGTTTCCTTGTTTCTACTTTACTATTCTTTACATTGAATTTTAATATTTAGTTTGTTCATTAAGTAAAATCTCATGTTGCCTTCTATAAAGTTGATTTTAAAAGTACTTTTTATTTGGCCCTGGCTGGTGTGGCTCAGTGGATTGAATGCTGGTCTGCAAAGGGTCGCCAGTTCGATTCCCAGCCAGGGCACATGCCTGGGTTGTGGGCCAGGTCCCCAGTAGGGGACGCATGAGAGGCAACCACATGTTTATGCTTCTCTCCCTCTCTTTCTCTTTCCCTTCCCCTCCCTAAAATTAAATAAATAAAATCTTTTTAAAAATTCAAAAATACTTATTATTTTCAAATAATTATGAAATCATAGGGAGTTGATTTCCTGTGAACCCTTCGAATAGCTTCCCTCGGTGGTGAGACGTCCTACAACTGTAGTGCAGTAGCACCGGCACTGGCACATTGACGTCAACTAGACTTTCCCCAGTTTCTCCATGCGCTCAGCTGTCTGCGTGTGTATGTAATTGCTTGCAATTGGATGCTACTATAGAGTAGCATAAGCACACCACACCAATACGGAATCATCCTATCAAACAAAAGAACGCCCTCATTATACTCCTCTAGAGTCACACCCGCTCCTAATTCCTGTCCCTCCCCCTTGGAATCCACAAATCTGACCTCAACCTCTGTAATTCTGTCATTCAGAGAGTGTTATTAATCCACCGAGCCACACCAGCCAGGGCGTAGAGAGTGGTATTAAAGTGTGTTTTTTTCACTAAGCTTCCTTAAAGGAAGATGAAGGAGGAAAAGAAAGATAAAATTACTGCTTTCAAGTCTCTGAAATATTTTTAAATGAGAAAGAATGAAATATATTTTTAAAAGAGATCACATTATAAAACTAAATATATACCATAATTTATTTTTGAAAAAAGTATATATGAAGAAATTATGGACATAAATATTGAAAATGTCAGCAATGCCTTCCTCTTTGAAGTGGGGTCATGAGTTCTTTAATATTGCTTCTTTCAGCTTTCAGTCATTTTCCCAAAGTTTCACAAATGAATGTATATAATAACTTTGCAACAGGAAAATATTTTAAATAAAGAGGCATAATGTCAACTCTTAAACATCTATCTCTGATGTATGGACACAGTTCATCAACATTTTTGCAGTTTTTGCCATAAAAATCTTTAAAACAACCTTTGTGCCACCATCCCCAACTCGTTCCCACATTTCCTGATTATTCCTCCCTTCGTCAGTCAGAAGGTTTTAATCAGGGAACGGTCTGAGCTTGATTAGAAAACTTGTAGAAAATGATACTATGCTATTCCTCGTATGAATGAAGATACATTAATTTCTATGGTTTAAATATTATTTTCTTTCATTTGTAAAGAAAGTGTCACATAAAAACATTCACTCTACAAACAAGAAAGAAGGTAAACTACCAAATATTCATAAAAAAGGCTGGATAAAGTGAAGAAAATATGAAGATATTTTATCATGTTTGGAAAAGCTTAGTGTCACTGATTTACAAGATTCTTGAGATGTGGTCACTACTACAGCGTCTGAGCTGGGCCGCCCGGGTATAAATCTCCGTTCTGCATTCTGCAGCTGTGGCTGCGGGCAGCTCACTTAACCTTTTGTCGGCTGTTGTGAGGATCACCTGAGATAATGTGGGGGGAAAAGAGCACTTATCCAGTGGATTTAGCATACAGTATATTCTTACTATATGCTTGCTATATTAATGTCATAACTTTACTCAAATATGTGTTTTTATGGCTGGACCTTTAAGTCCCTTAAAAAAAAATACTGCCATTTAGAGGCGCCAAAGTAATTAATCACAAGGGGGAAGAAGAGGCAAAAGCAAAAACAAAAAACAATTAAAACAACAACAAAGTTTATACAGATAAATAAGCAACAAAACATAACCATGTGTGTGCCAAGAGTCAAGCATGAAAACTGGGAGTAGATGGTTAGGAAAATGGTTAGGGACCTCTGCCATTAACAATGGTGAATCTAGCCCCTGACTGGCGGCTCAGCTGGTGAAGCGTTGTTCGGCAAGGTGAGAAAGATCGCTGATTCGACTCCCAGTCAGGGCCCATTCCTGGGTTGCAGGCCTGATCCCTGGTTGGGACATGTGGGAGAGGCAACCAATGTTCTCTCTCTCACACACTGATGTTTCCCTCTCTCTCTCTCTCCCTTCCTACTGCTCTCTCTAAAAATAAACAAATAAAATCTTTAAAAAAATGGTGAATCCATGCTTCTATCCTTTGGCAAAAAGCAACCCCTTTCATTTATTCAACAAATCTGTGCTGAGCCAAACACCATACACTAAATGCTGGGATTCAGAAACAAAGGGAACTCTTCTAGAGCTATTTCTATGACTCCCTTTCCGGGGAAGCTTTATCCTACCCAGTAGGTCATCATTCTGATGTTCTACCTCAAGGACAATAGTCAATGCCTTCTTTATACATTTGGTACATTTAGTCAACTATTTGGCATATCAAACTCTAAGTACTTTAAACCAGACCAAAATATCAATACATTTAAAAATTATGTAAGCCAGATAGATAATACACTAAAAATTAAAAATAACACAGGAAAATTTAACTATTTTATTTTTAAAACCTTTTTACTTTTTTAGATTTTATTTATTTATTTTTAGAGAGAGGGGAGGGAGAAAAAGAGGGAGAGAAACATCAATGTGTGGTTACCTCTCACCTGGCCCCCCACTGGGGGACCTGGCCTGCAACCCAGGCAAGTGCCCTGACTGGGAATCAAACCAGCAACCCTTTGGTTCACAGTCCATGCTCAATCCACTGAGCTATACCAGTCAGGGTAACTATTTAATTTTAAAAAGCATAGCTTCAGATAACTCCAATCCTTATTCCAAAATAGTAATAATAACAAGGAGAACATAATGTAAAGACTTAAGGGATATAATTTTCATTTTTTAAAAAGACTTTATTTATTTATATTTAGAGAGAGGGAAAGGGAAGGAGAAAGAGAGGGAGAGAAACATCAATGTGTGGTTACCTCTCACCTGGCCCCCCACTGGGGGACCTGGCCTGCAATCCAGGCATGTGCCCTGACTGGGAATCAAACCAGCGACCCTTTGGTTCAAAGGCCTGTGCTCAATCCACTGAGACACACCACCCAGAGCTAATCTTCATTTTTTTTTTTTCTTATGAGGGAAACACACACCTGTTGAAAGCACTCCCAATAAGCAGTGTACTCCTCAAAGATTTGGGTAGGGTGAGCAAATAAAGGGAGATGGAGAAAAAAGAATATTGGAATATATGTGAAACGTTTATTCCTGGAGGTTTAATTAACCTCCCTCTCCAATCTCATGCTGTTTGAAAATCACTGTTACATTGGGAAAAAAAAATTCTAAATACTTTCATTATTTTTTTAAAAGAATTAAAAAAAATTTTACTATGTGTTCATCCTGATATTGACAAAGCAAACCTAAGAAAAACAGGGAACCGTAGTCAAGAAGATAAAAGCAAAAGTTAAAGAATTAGAGACAGAAAAACAGTGGATATTATAAATCTAAAAGCTGTCTTTGAAAGTTATTAAAACAGCAAATCTCTAGGTATAGTTATTAAGAAAGAGAAACACAAATACATACAATTAAAATAGATATATAAAGAAAATATTATACTTGTATTTTGTTAAAAAATTATAAAACTACAGATAATTTTCTAGGAAAATATTACTAAATTTGCCTCATTAATTGGCAGAAAACCTGAGGGAGGGAGTTCTGCCAGACTGGGGGTGCTCCAGCTCCGCCACTCACTAGCTGTGTGGTCCTGGAAAGAGAGAAATCTGTGCTTGCTCACCACAAAGGCGACTGATGCAAGGGTGATCGACCAGCCTCGAAGCGTTGCTGCGAGGGTCAAATGAAACAATACTCTTGTAGGACAGATGACAAACCAGGGAAAATGTTTACAATATATGATAGGTGAGCTCCTACTAATTAACAAGAACAAAACGAACATGAAACATTTAAAAATGCGAGGGACACAAACAACACAAATCCCAAAAGAAATACAAATGGCAGTAAACCATGTCCTTTGTCTACAATTTCTGAGCTGAGCTGGGTGAGAAAAGGAAGCAAAGTTACCAACATCTACTATTTTTTTTTAAATCCTTGCTGGAGAATATATTTATTGATTTGAGAGAGAAAGGAAGGGAGAGAAAGAGAGGGAGAGAGGGAGAAACATTGATGTGAGAAACATCGATTGGTTGCCTCCTGTAAGCACCCCAACTGGGGACTGAACACACAACCTTTTGGTGGGATGATGCTCAACCAACTGAGCCACCCAGCCAGGGCTCATCATTCATTATTGATTGAAATAAAATTTGCATAGCATTCTTGAAGGGCAATTTAGAAATATGTACCAAATGCCTTAAAATATAATATCTTTTGATTTATCAAATAATGTCCTAGAAATTATGTTAAAGAAATTATAAAGGATATAAACAAAAATTTAGCTTCAACTACATTTATATGGTAAAAAATTAGTGATAATCTAAATATTCATCAAAGGAAATAGTAATTCCAATGTTACTATTCTTCTATTAAGAATCATGTTGTAGATTAGTATTTATTGACATAGAAAGCCACAAATTCCCATAGAATGTTTGTAAAATGAATAACAAACTGGATGACAGAAAGTCCCTCCACAATACCTCAAAGCAAAAGCTGCATTCACTGTATTATCACAATGCAGTTAAAATTGATGTGAAATAACTCTTAGGTAAAGAAGAAATTGAAACTGCAATTTAAAAACATCCATTAAATGAGAATAAGAGAATATTACATATCGAATATTATGGAATGACAGCCAAAGTTCTGACCAGAAATTTATGATGTTAGAAAAACTAGTGATACACCTAAAGAAAGCAAGAAGAATATATAAAGTTAAAAACTGAAATTAATTGATATAATTTAAAAGATCAATTTTAGAAGTATATCAAATTCTGTGTCCTAAAAATATATTCAAAACTTCATACCAATTGCTGAGGAATTTACAACAGTAAAACACTAACATCAAATTAATGTTTAAAAAGAGGTACTTAGTTAAGATGCCTCCTTTCCCTGTGACCGTGCACACACACACACAAACCCCCAGCTTAGCAGTCTCCATATAGGACAGAACATCTAATGCTTAGAATTCTTCAAGTCATTCCAAAGAATCTAAGCAATTACAAGAGATTAACAGCGTGATGTTCCTCAAATTTAGAAATATTTGCTTAAAACATGTCCAAGGACTAGACAGAACAAATCTTACACATTTCTGCCAGATCATCCTGTTATTTTAATTGACAGTGATTCTAGGTCTCTTTTAATCCCTATCTTTTTTTAATTGGAAATCTGAACAAAGGAAAATATGTTACCACCACGATTTAGAGCCCAATGGCATGCTGGAGTTATCTGTGAAGTGGAAAATAGTGAATTTGTGTTTTAGGTGTTTCCATACTAACCGGTTCCAGCAGAAAACGAGGAAGTGGCAAAAGCGTCGCTTTGGGTTGGTTGAAAGCCTGGGATCAAACTCTCAGCTGAGCCTCCAAGCTTCTCAGGATGTTTGCCTGGAAGAACAAAACACCAGTCAGTTCATTCCAGCAGAATCCCAGGACAAATCCGCAGGGCACGCTCTGAACTGACGTTTAGACATGACTCCTTTCTCACTGCATTATGGTGACACCTCAGTCATTCAGAAGTCCTTGAGGAGTCGCTGCAGTAACTGAGAGAACAGCTGAGAAATGTAGGAGGTTTTCAGAATCAAAAGAGAGAGCACATCAGTTTTGTGAGAGGAAAAGAGTTCTGAAGATTGGCTGAACCACAATGAACTGTACACTTAAAAATGGTTAAGATGGTAACCATTCTATGTTATGTGTACTTTGCCAAACTAAAAAATAAATAAATAACAGCAAAAGAGGTGGCTAAAGCAAAGCCCCAAAGCCGAAGCGCATTACTCAGAGCAGAATGCCTCCAGCCCTCACTCAGTCTATTTATTGCTATATAATGAGTCTGATCATCTGTTTCCCATGGTGGAAGCACTTTAGGAGAGCAAATGAGAAGAGAGTGGTGGCGATGGCAATAGTGAGAGGCTGTGAGGGAGAGGCACAGTGACAGCAGCTTAATTTGAAAGCCAACAGCTGAACAACGAAAGAGGCAGGAAATTATTAAAAATAGACACAAGGATTAAAAAAACTCGGGCAGGTCACATAATTGAGTGCAACAATACTACGGTTTCAATAGCCCTAAAGGTATTTCTTTTATAGACTAGATAATAACTGGCTCATGTAATAATGAAATAATTTGGTGAGTCATCAAAGAAAATTAAATCCTATGCCTTATCTTCTGTTTGAAAAGTCAAGAAAGCAATGCAAAATTTTAAAAGACACCTATAAAATAATAGTGAAAGCTAAAATGTTTGGTCAAAGTTCTCTCAGTTCTGATCATTCCTTTAACCTGTATTCTTGTCTACACAGAGATACTCTTTTTATTTTTTTTTAAAGATTTTATTTACTTATTTTTAGAGAGTATGGAAGAGAGAAAGAAAGAGAGGTACAGAAACATCAAAGTGTGACAGAAACATTGATGGGTTGCCTCTTGGCCTGCAACCCAGGCATGTGTCCTGACCAGGAATCAAACCGATGACTCTTTGGCTTGCAGGCCAGCACTCAATCCACTGAGCCCACACCATGCAGGGCTGAGATACTCTTTTTCGAACTGTATCATATTGTAGAATTTTCCAGGAGTCTGTGTTGTTGTTTTCCAAAGTGTGTGTGTGTCTCCTGTCTTCCAAATTAGACTGTGGGTTTGCAGGTAGAGATGGCACCTTCTATTTATTTGATCTCCTCAATAGTAATATGTTAAATAGAACTCTGAACATAGTCAAAGATTCAGCTTCTGTGTGAGGGTACACTCTCATGGGTAAGCAGGTATAACTTTCTGGGACAAAAAACCCACTTAGGACAAGGGAACCATCATACTCCTATAAGAAGTGACCATGCCTGACACTCTCATCCTGATCTATGCTCCCCAATCTTTTCTAAAAGTTTCCCCTTCTCCTTGCTCCCACCTACAACAGACCAGAATTTCCTGAGGATGAAGAGTCAGTGCTCTGGTAAAAATACAAATTGATTCACACTCATACTTCAAAATCATGTTGTAAGGTATAAAAATGTCAAATCCCTATATTGTACACCTGAAACTAATATAGCCATTACAAGATTGTATACCAACTATACTTGAATAAAAAATAAATAAAGCCCTGGCCAGTGTGGCTCAGTGGATGGAGCTCCAGACTACGAACCAAAGTGTCCCTGGTTCAATTCCCAATCAGGGCACATGCCTAGGTTGTGGGCCAGGTGCCCAGGAGGGGGCACGAAAGAGGCAACCACACATCGATGCTTCTCTCCCTTTCTTTCTCCCTCCCTTCCCCTCTAAAAGTAAATAAATAAAATCTTTAAAAGATAAATAAAACATATACTTTTGAAAAATCAAATCTGTGAGGGACCCATATTTTTAAGTGTCCTATAAAAAATCCTATATTTTTACCTGCATGTCCCTCTGGAGTTAAGATTCAAGGCTCACAAAGACTCCAATTACTCACCTTCCCCTAGTTTGGCAAAGTCCTTGTTTAGCAGTTCTTCAGCTGTGAGTTTGGAGAAATTGTCATCATCAAAGGGATTCCACGTAGAACCTTCTGAAGGATTATAAACATTTTGCTGGGAGGTCCGAGGAGAGCCCGATGGAGTGGTGGTTGCAGACCTAGGTAGGTTCCCACCCCCACGAAATAAAAAAACATGTAAAAGTTGAAAAGGGTCAACCTATTTTATCTTTGTTTCAAGATTAAATTCTCTTCTGAATCAAACCATTATTTTCCACAGTGGTTTTCTAAAAAGGCTTTCCACAGCAACTGGAAAGTTTCCACAGACCCCCTTCCACTGTATAAAATAAACGTCTCCATTTCCATCATGATTCACTCTCTCCCACTACTTTAATCTCTTGCTTAGATTTTTTGGCCTTGTCAGCAAGTCCTTTTAATTCAAGTCCCCAAGCAACCTATTCTTAGGCTTGTGCATCTTATGGTGCCCACTGTAACCCACAATAACCAATCCAGAGGGCTGGGACAGATGCCTGTTCAAGCTGCCTCCCATCTGTCGGACCTAGCATGCACAGAACTAAGAGCCACCATCAGTGGTCATCACCACAGTTAAAGACATAAAGACAGCTACCACACTCTCATGCTTTTAAGTATCATCACCTTTTATTCTAAGTCTCTCTTGATGTCCTTTGCAATTTAGCTAATGAGTTAAAAAATTTTAACTTTACAGTGCATAGTTCCAAGAAATCTGAGGGCCTGAAATTTCATTTACTCCAAAATCACTCACTGCAATTTACTTTGGTTCAGGCACAGAGCCAGTCACTAGATTTACAAAGGTTGATTGAGACATAAACCTTGTCTTGGAGGAACTCTAAGGCTAGGTCGGCTAGACATACTCATATAGACATACACATAAATAATGATAATGCAATGTGATACATGCACAACAAAATTATAAGTGACACCAGAGGAAGGGTCAAAGAAAAGGTAACCTCTGGCATGGATCTAGATGAATAAATAAGCATTTCTTCGTGGACAAGGAGGACGATGCAGTTAAGGGAGACGGCAGAGAAAGAAAAGAAAAAAGCACTCGTGAAGCTGGAGAATGACAAGTCCACCGATGTCATACAATAGGCTTTGGTCTGTTAGCCAATGAGTACGGATATTAGCCCACAGGCTGTGGGGAGCCAATGAAAGATTTTCAGCATGAAAACTTGGTCAGATCAAGAATTTAGAAAATACTCTGTAAAGCATGGAATAGATACAAATATGGAAACAGTGAGGCAAGTAGGAAATTGTTTCTTAAGATAGTATGTTTTATGCATTATAGGAAAATTCAGTTTCTTATTAAACACAAAAACACATCACTGCATGTACATCTACACAAATCTACCTACATACGCAAAGAATCACACAGCAACAGCCCATGGCAGACTATGCCCACGAAGACGGAAGAATAAAGGAGAAGCATCACATACTTGGACTTATTGAGACTGGCCTCAGCTGCAGCTGCCTGGAGCAGCTGGGTTGATTTGCTGGCAGGGACCCCAAAGACTGCACTATGGGTCACATCACTGAGAATCCGCCTGTGTCCAGCACGCTGGGTCTTGGGGGACGATGGAGGAGTGAGAGATCCAAGTTTCTGTCCTTGGACGGCAGGAGGTGGGGTTGTCTGAACCGTTGGCTGTTGTCTTACTGAGGCTTGAATCTGCTAGGAAGAGAGATGGAAAATGTTCCAAAACAAAGGCAAAAGGAAAAACAAACAACAGATAAACATAACCAAAAATGCCACATGAGAGCTAAAACAGAACTCAAGAATAAAACAAGAAACAAAAAACTAGGCCTTGACAACCTAACCTGTAAGTTTGGGACTGATACCAACATGGTATTTACCTGGTAGTTACACGTACGAAGGGGGACTCCCAAAGAACTCTGGAATTTATTTGTAAAAAATGGTGTATTTATTCTCACATGTTTAAACTTCAGTCACCTTCAAAGTTCTCTCCATTTAAGAATGCCTCTTGTAATGGACTGCAATACATCTATCGAGATATTTTTTCAACTGCTCAAAACAGTTTTTGAATGCGTCAATTTTGATGCCTTTTAGTGTTTCTGACTTTTTTTGTTTTACCTCTTCCACGATGGCAAAACTTTTCCCTTTGAGGATTTTTTCATCCGGGGAAACAAAAAGAAAGTCGCTGTGGTTGAGATTGGGTGAATAGGGAAGGTGGGCAAGGGGGCCATGCTGTTTTTGGTCAAAAACTGCTAAACACTCAGTGCTTATATTAAGCACTTATTAATAACATGTTAATAAGGCGGCCATAAATACCTATGGCATACGACCACGGTCCTTCGCAGATTACTGCTTTACGATGGCTGTAGTATATACTATACATTCACTCGCTCGCTTCTCTAGATGAGTCCTGTCAAGGGTCATTGGAGAAAAAGATGGCCAGAGGTGGGAAGCTCTCTGGCCCCTGGCATAAGCATGTTCTGCTCCAGTTCCCTCATCATCCTCTTAACCCACTACCACTCAGCAAAGTGCTCAAAGCATTTTTTATCCAAAGAACATGGAGAAAGTTCATAATTCATTCCCAAGAGAATAGATACTTTTGCCCAGGGATAGCAGAGAGAACTTCATAAGAAGTGTGGTCAGTGGTAGTTGGTCATGTCATCCCCCTGGATGGACGCCTGTTATTACTGTCGTCCTGAACACAGATCAGGACTCTTTGTTCTTGTCCCAGCTCTGCTGCTATCGGGTAATGACCTTTCAGGCTGGGACTCAGTTTCCAATTCCATAAAATGAGGGGACCGGACTAGATAATTAAGATCTCAACTAGCTACATCGTACAATAATTTTTTAAAGACTTTTTTTCACTTAACAAGAGGAACTTCATCTCTTGTTAAAAACCCAAGTAGCTCTACCTCATGCCTGCTGGAAGACTGAGTTATTTCAGAAGCCAAGCTGTAAAGACACTGAACACACACTTAGCTGAGATGTAAAAAAGACAATCTATTTATAGTACTGCTTTCTTTTGAAGGAATGTAGGTTTCTTGGTTTATGATGGGCAACAAAATTCTACTAGAAATCAATTCTCAAAAAGATGGTTTCCTACTTTTCCTTTGTTCGTCTAGTAGTTGGATTTCGCTGGGAATAAGCCAGTAGCTGTGATACTCTATTGGATGAGCATGGAAAAAGTTTTCATCTATCACTATAAAATGATCCATCACTATCACTCAGAAAGCTGTGAGATAGAATTAAGGCCAAAGCAAAACATGCCCAAAGATGCTGACATAGTTGAGGTCAGTGAGAAGAGAATGGAGGGATTCTGATCCTATACTCAGTCATTATCTAAAAGTGGACATGCCCAATTTCTAAACTGGCAAGATGCCTCAAACAACACCTGGATACTCTAGGGCCCAGTGGGATTAGGCCATGGCAAATGGCCCCAGGCAAGCAGGCCCTCTATAAGGGTGCTGCATGGCATACTTAATTTAGGTGGCCAGCAATGCCACCCAAGAGAAAGAGGAAATGCCAAGACTGTTAAGACTCAGGGTAAATGTGGGGGCTCACATGAATCTCAAAGACAGAAAGGCCACAGTGGTCAAACTGTGCCTTGAAGAAAGGAAAGGGATTAATTTTGATCCTACTCTAGGTCCTCCACTGCTCAACACGAGACAATGAACAGCTCTTTCCACCATCCTAATGTCAAAGCAATAAATAAAAATGTTCACCTTTATCAGTAGCCCAGAATCTTTTTTTTAGAAACCTCTAAAAAAAGGAATTACTTCTGTGATTGGGAGATCATTTATTAGCTTCTGTTGCACCCCAGCATATGGAATCACAGATGTGTAGCGAGACGGACACCCTCTACCATCTACAGAATACCTCATCCCGTTCTTGGACATATCAAGAAAAGACTGGATATTTTAACCTGAGCCCAGCCCTAGTCCAGAGGCCACAACACCAGCCGCTTCTTACCACAGGCTCCTGGGCAGGGGTCGGCTGTGGGGCTGAGGCTGGCTGTGCCTGGGGCTGCTGTACCGCTGCCACCGCGGGCTTCTGCTGCAAGGAGGCCTGCTGTGTCAGCAGCTGCTGCGGATGCAGGGTTGTGACCAGTGGCTGTTGCTGTTGCTGTTGCTGCTGCTGCTGCTGCTGCTGCTGCTGGTAGAAGTTCTGTATCAGCTGCTGTTGAGAGCTTCCTTGGGACACCACAGGGAACTGGGCAACTGCTGGCTGCTGGGTTGTTGGGTGTACTGCCTGAAACTGAGCAGGAGGACAGGGCAAGAAATGGGGAGGTGAATAAAAGCCTGTCTCAGAATAATATTCTGAATGTCTCAGTGACAACTAAGACCAGTGCTGAAGTCAAAGACAAAGTAAGGCAGAAATCTTTTAGGTTGGCCTGAAACTAATGAGGAGAACCCGGGGGCATTAAAACAAACACAGTAGCACCCTGCACTGCCAGGCCCCATCCACTGCACTGTGCTGCCTCTTGTAATGGACTGGCCTGCAGGCAGATTTCTGTGCCTTGCCTTAGGGTGTCCGTCTCGCTACACATCTGTGATTCCATATGCTGGAGTGCAACAGAAGCTAATAAATGATCTCCCAATCACAGAAGTAATTCCTTTTATAAAGGGATTTGGGCGATAGCCAAGATTAAAATTCTTCCCTGGAAGAACAGGAAAAAGCAATGACAACACTGAAAAGAATAACCTAAATGTTAACCCAGCTATTAAAGTCATCTCTTTCTGAAAATTATTTCTCAATAGCTCTATCTTTATTAAATCTTTATCTTTAAACATTCAAAATATTCGGATTACTACACTTAATGACACTTTATCTTATATTGGTAATGAACTGTGTCAAGTTATATTCTCTTGTAAACATCTGAAATATAGGGAAACTTCTTTTAAGTCTTTCTACTCCTCACTCGGACTATGTGCTAGGCACACAAATAGAACTCAAACAAGGGCCTACTGATAAACAAAACTCGAGATGTTGTCTTTGAACATCCTAAATAGTGTTACTTCATCACAGAGCTAACTGAGAGGATGCTGTTTGCCCACTGGAGTGAAGTTAAAGGGTTAGCAGAGAAGCAGATGTCAGTAAATAGCTGCCTATTTGGAACTGTATGATGCTGGAATCAAGCAAACGTCTATCAACAGGGGACTGATTGAATAAACTACCCTATATATATATCCTTAGAAGGGAACGCTCTCTGTTGTAAATAGGAATGAGGACTACCTCTAGAAACGGGATGGACGGGATGGAATTTCCCAGATTTAACTTTGAAACTATATTTTACATTTTCACAAAACAAAATTAAACCGAAATTCAAGAAGTAATAACTAAAAATCAAAAGCAAAATAAAACAAAGAAACCTGTGTGTCAAACTAATAGCCAAACTCCCCAGTAAGTGTGCTAAACATTCTAAGAGCAAAAAGGGCAAAGAATTCTTTAACTATTTTTGGTAATCCTACTAGTATTCAAGTATTGAATAGGATTTGGTAATCCTATAGTTTCAAGTATTGTTATCTTGAAACTATAAGTCAATTAAGTAATTAAGTTAATGTTATTAGGAATCAAGATTTCCAGATTAGAAAAATACAAATATAAAATCCAAGAAGTTAAACAAAAATTCTATAATTTTACATCTGAATTTGGAAGATAAATTTGAATTTATGGGATATATTCTATTAACAAAGCAAAATATATTTGCTAACTACCGTCCACTGAAAAGGTCTAAAAACAATAACCAACCCATCAGCAAATGAGTATCTCTAGCACCAAGATTGTGGTCTCTAAATACCATTTCCATGAAAAGGAAATGAAGCTCCTTAGAGAAATGGCTGATTCCAGGTTAAGGGCAGAATGGAAGTGGAACAGCTTGTTACACTGAATAGCAAAGAAACCATAAAGACTACTGGAGTTGCAACCAAAGGACCCAGGGGCCAACTTGAAGAGACTTTCACTGGACAAAGCTGGGATGACTTGAGCAACAAAATAAATAATATTTTTGAAACTAAAATGTATGGAAACATATCAAATATATTAAGATCTACGAGTCCATAGTGATACTAAAACAAAAACCTCATTGTTCACCTTTGGATGATACTAGGAACAAACTCATTTTGAACCTGATAAACAGAGAAAAAGAATCGTGCATTGTTTCCCTGCCTTTTCTGCACAAATATTACCTCAGGGTAACCAAACAGTTGATGAAAAAAGTTCTTCATAGATAAATCCGGCCCCTAAATATAAAGGAAATGGTAGAATAGTGCCACTTTGCCATCCCTAATGGATTAACGGACTGAGGAAATGATCAGCAATGACGGCTAAGCTGACGAGGTACATCAAATAGATGGAGCAGATGGACAGCGACAAACCCACAGACTGGTCCTAACAGTGTTAGAAGGGAGGACAACCAGACATTATAGGCCCCTGATGTGATATAACCAGAAAAGCAAAGAACAACCAAATGAATGGAATATTGAGCAAGCCTCAGGAAATTAGCAGTTACATAGGGGATGGAGAAACATATTAAATGTCATGACAGGCATGTCATTAGCCAAATCCAGAATGTGGAAAATTCTACAGGGCAAGTGACCCGACTTAAAAAAAAAAAGACAAAGAGGCAGGGGGGAGAGGGAGGGGGTACTTATGGTTAAAAGGGGACTTAAAAAAGATATTTTAATCATTTTAAAATACATATGTTCAAAGTAAAAAAATGTGAAAATAATATGAAAAGATAATGAGAGAAAAAACAGCTAAATACAATTGGTGGGCTTTGTTTGGATCCTGATTCAAATAAGCCAACTTACACTATGAGACATGAGAAAGGGTTAAAAACTACTGGATATTTGGTTAGAAATCATTGTTATTTTGTGTGTTGTGTTGTACTTATGTCATGAAAAAAAGAAGTCCTTAAAAATTAGCTGCCCTCATGAGATTCCTCAGTCAGGTGACAAACTCCCCGTGGCCTGGGAAGAGAGGTGAAAGAGGTGAGTGACCCAGTGACTGCTCCGCTGTGCAAAGCCCTCTAGTATCTACATTTGGGAGAAGCGGTGATGTGATCAGTGATGTGATGGTTAAGGGCTCTCTAGCCTGACAAAGGCAGATTCCTGTCCGTAAAGGGCCTTTCACAGTGATGACTCAGATACGCAAAGCAAAGGTCAGACCATGACCACCTTACCTGTTGAGCCTGGGCCTGCTGCTGCTGCTGCTGGTAAAATGTGCCTGCTGGCTGCTGTGATGGTGGAGGCGGCTGTTGCTGCTGCTGCTGTTGCTGCTTGAGGAAGAGTTGCTGCTGGTGCTGGGGTGTTGCCTGGGCCTGAGTGGGCAGACCCTGGGCTGGAGTGGAAGGCGTCTGCTGTGAGGTGGGCGGAGCCGGTGACTGCTTGGGCTGGGATTGTGGTAGAGGTTGGCTAGGTGGGGGCTGGGTTTTTGGTTGGGAAACATTGGCTAAAAGACCAGGCTGATTGCTGGATCCTGTAATGAGAATAAACTCCATATAAGGACTCAAAACTCTTCCAGACAAAAACAACTTCTCTTCTTTTGAAAGTAAGAAAGAGGGGGTGATAAGTGGACAAATAATCCCAAAGTCCATGTGCTCCTCACTGTCTGTACCTGGAAGATCCTTCCTTCTTGCTAAACTATTTACTTCATACTTTTCAAAACAAGGCTCAGTAACGAAGTTCTATACTTGCCTCCTTCAGAAAGCCTTCCTTCATTCACCACCCCATTCAGTCAATTACTCTTTAGTCAGCGTCCTGAGTATCTACAAAGGCAACCAGCCTTTGATGCTACTGCATAAAAACACAGTGTTTGCACTTGTTGGCGTGCTGCAGAATAAAAGCATTCTTGGATTTTTTTTAAAAAAGACTTCATTTATTTTTAGAGAGAGGGAAAGGAAGGGAGAATGTGAGGGAGAAATATCCATTGGTTGTCTCTCACATGTCCCCAAATGAGGACCTGGCCTACAACACAGGCATGTGCCCTGACCAGGAATAGAATCAGTGGCCTTTCGGTTTGCAGGACTATGCTCAACCCACAGAGCCACGCTGATCAGGGCTGATGTTTTACACGTAGATTACACAATCCGAGTCTGGATGCCTTGTAAGTAGATGGCTACCAAATTCAGCAAAAGCAGCTTATTGGTAAGGGAGGTGATGGCTGAGTTCAGTTACTTGATAATGTGGATCGATCCTCTTTGTGAAACTAAACTTAGTCACCTCACTAGAAACACGATACCAAAACACACAGAGGTGTGACAGATACTTCAAGAGAGAGAATTGAAGAAAGAATTCCTCTATGTCAAAAAGAGGTGTGTCTTGGTTCTTTAAAGGCAAAGACAAGTAAGTGAAACAAAGAGGTAGGTATGGGATGAATGGAGCAAATTACAAAATGAGGGCAAAGACTGAAAAAAAATAGAGACAACAGGCTTCCATGGTCTTGGTGATCCCCTGCAGAATTCAATGACAGGCCTCCCCTTTTGCCAGCTACCTGCCATACAATTTCAATGGCAGCTTACCTCTTGTTCCTCAAGGAAAACCATCATTCTTTACGTGTCTCTGCATTCCATTGCTGAAGCAAAATCAGACTTTCCAAAATTTCTCTATCATCCGGGATAACAAAGAGGTACACTAAGTTTCAAACGACCCTAGGAACTGACCTGCAGCCTGAGGTGGGGGCTGAACGGTGGCCCTCTTTCGAGGTGTCAGCGCTGGCTGGATGGGAAGGATTCCGGGGTTTGGCTGAGTCTGCCCAGCTTTAGGCCTCTGGCGGGGTGCAATGGAAGTCTCTGTGGTGGGAATGGGATCTGTCAGTCTAGAAAAGGAAAAGAAAAAACAAAGATTCACATTAAAGTGTGGGAAAATGGGGGAGGGGCAGCCAGAGTAGACGATGGATTAGCTTTCCCCTTGACACTCATCCCAACCTTCCAGATCTGCCTAATCAACATTTCCCAGAGGGCGTTATATGTTCCCAGATGTTATAAATGAAGGGTTTAAGGGTAAATAAGTTTTAACGTACTGATCAAAATATTGAGCAGATCTCTTTTCAGCAGAACCTTTCATGTGTGAGTATGTATAGAGAACCTCACAGGAAGCACTGTATAGAATTCAGGGTTTTTCAAATATATTTAACCATGGGATCCTTTTACCTAACACTTCCTAGAATTTCCCAAAATATACTGTGGGTGATGATGCAAAGAGAGGTTTGAAGCAGGTGCTTTTCAGATGTAGAGGAACCCAAACTTGGTTAGAATTAGCTGTCAGAATGGTCTCCCTATCGTAAAAAGTATGCAAATGAATTAACACAATAAGGCAACTAAAAGGAATAAATAAATAATTCAAGATGAAGGATTTGAGGAGTGTGACAGGAACTCCATTTCCTCCAATACACATATTGTTTTTTTCCATGGTAATACAATACTTCATTGGACATAGAATCACCCAGAATAAAAATCAAATTGCCCAGCCTCCCTTGTAATCAGGTGTGGTCGTGTATCTTAAGTTCTGGCCTTACAGGATTGTTATGTGGCAGTTTCTGGAAATCTTTAGAAATAGCTGGTACATCCCTTTGTCTCTCTTCTTATTTAGTCATTCCTTGATCCTGCTGCTTGGATTCGGGATGCTGCCATATTGGTCCATAAGGTCATGGCCATAGCCCGACGGGTGATAGACTGGTGAGCTTGAAGAGTCCCGGGCACCTGAGGACTTTGTGGAGCAGAGCTGCCCCTACCAGCCCTGGACTACTTATCCCCAGACTTTGTTTATATAAGAGAAAAAAAATATCTATCTTACACAGGCCACTGTAATTTTGGACTTTGTGTAACTCATAGCCAAATCGAACCCAAATCAATATGGGGAGGACTGCCGTGTGGTCTGCTTTCCTCTTGTGATGTGCTCCACCCCAGGTGGTGACTTGCATTCATCTGGAGCAGTCCAGGCAGCTGGCTACCACCCAACTCAGATCAGAGTGGTTGTCCTTTGAAAATGCACTTTTGGGAGTATAGCTGAGGTTAAGGCTAAAATAAACAAGCTTCAAGAACATTTCCAAAATATGTCTGGCACAGCCTTCATGAAATGCAAAACAGGAAGCATAGTAGCTGGACCAACGTGCTTCCCTCTGACATACCTCCATGGTATTCTATTTTGGACCCTAAGGCTTTTCATTAGCATCCTGCTAGACTGGCAAATTTTCAACCTTTTTCATCCCATGGCACACATTACTAAAATTCTGTGGTACACCAAAAAACATACTTTTTGCTGATCTGACAAAAAGGTATAATTTTGATTCACTCACACCCGACAGCTATTGTTGTGTTGGCTGTTGTCATTTTTTTTTAATTTGACAATCTAAGGGAAAAGGGGTCAGTGTCCCTGAACTAAATACTCAGGTAGGGCATGTTTTAAAAATTCTTGCAGCACACCGGTTGGAAATCACTGTGCTAGAGGGAAGTCTCATGCTGGGTAAAGAACTGATAGTATAAAAGCCATCACATCTGGGGAGGCTATAATCTGGGGAAGGGAGGTGGGAAGGGAAATGAGACAGATGTCGAGAAAGGTGTAAGAAAGATAAAGGCAAGGATGAGAGATATAAACAGACTTGAGTAGAAAGCCAAATGCTAAGAACTTCCACATTGGACTTCTCCCAAGGGTAACAACATCTTATAGACATTGGATTTGGAGTCAAAGAAAATTATATTTGAGTGCTAGCTCTCCACCTACAAACTGTGTAATAATGGGCATATCATTTAATCTCTTCTAGCCTTGGGTCCCATATGAAATAGGAGAAATCAATACCTACATCATGAGGCAGATGTGGACATCAAATGCATGAATGACTATGAAACCATTTTATAAAATGCAGAGTGCTCAAGCTATCAGTTTGTATGGGTCTTAATATGTTGCAAGAAAATACAGGCCATTAAGCCAGGAGATCTGACTCTAAGTTGTCCTCTCTGTGTGATCTCGGGCAAACCACTTCATGTACCAAGTAGAAAGAGGGTGGATGCTGGAGATCAGGTTCCTTTACTAACTGCAGAGTGACTAACTGCCCTGGGCAACTTAAATTCTGAGTCTGGTTCCTAATCTGTAAAATGAAAATAGCAACCTCACAGGTTTGTTTTAAAGGGGGAAAAAGCCATCTTATTTATGTAAAGTACATAGTATCGGATTTGGTATATATGATGCCTCGATGAATAGCAGTCACTTTAAAAACAGAGTTAAAAAGAAAAACTGACCTGTGGGGACTAGGGAGTGAATACAATGATGAAAATGAAATCACTATAAAGTACAGATAGGACGACTCAGACCCAAATCTCTTGGCTGTCATGCGTACGTGTTTCCGCAGCATTATTGAGGTCCTACGAACTGTCTGGGAACTCTACAGTTTATAAAACAGTTTCACAGTCACTCATGCATTTGATGTTCACATCTGCCTTATGATGTTGATACTATTTTACCATTTTACATGACAGAGTACCACTCAAATGTTAACCGTTATTATCATTTTTATAAATGTGTGTGCTTTGTGGGAAGAGATCCTTGCTGAGCCTCAGCAATACCATGTTTGGGCCTAGTACAGATGGCCATAAACCTAAAATACTAAATTATTAAATCAGCCTCAGAAGCAATTCCCAGAGGTGAGCATGGCAGACTTATACAAGAAATAAACAGACCACAAACTAACAGTACGGATATAGTTTGCTAAACTTGTTAAAAACCAAAGTCTCATTACTTTAGAGCCACATCAGAGGCTCTAAAGTATTCTACAAATATTGCAGGCATTCTACAAATATTGAAGATTTTTTTTCAATGTATAAGTTATTTTACTGTTCTATAAAAATCAACATATTCCCATTCAGGGTATTTCATTGGTAATTTGCTGCTAAGATTTCCTTGCCATGGGAGTGTGGTAGAAAATCGAGGGGTATAAGCATTCTAAAATACCCTCAAATTTGCCATTTGGAAGGTAAAGCAGCCGCGAGGATGTGTCCTGCACACCTTCAAATGTACGAGGCATAAAGGGCCAAGTGAGTGCCTCCGCTGCTGTGCTCCTGAAATCCACTGCCTCTGCTGTGCTTGCCCCTGCGGCCACGCTTTCCACAGGCTGCTCCCAGTCTTACTATCCCAGCCACAGGGATATTAAGGCAGGGACTGTTCCTGGGACATAGCGGGTTCCTCTGGTGGCTGACATTGACTTGAGGATTCCCAGACGCCCTTGTCAAACCTTCCTTAAACTGTGTGGCAATTTTTAGGTCACTTCCACCCAACTTTCTCCTCCTTATCTCTGGGTCTGACTTACATCGCCTTCTGATGGCTCCCGCCCTATTTTCTCCCTCAGGGGCATTAACTCAAATAAAATTCTAGCTTCTTTAGTTCTCTCTTAGCATCTGCTTCTTGGAAGATCCTAAGTCAGGGGTGTCAAACTCATTTTCACTGGGGCCACATCAGCCTCATGGTTGCCTTCAAAGGACTGAATGTAATTTTAGGACTGTATAAATGTAACTACTCCTTAGCTAGGGGCAAGGAGCTCTACATTCAACCCTTACGGCAACTGTGAGGCTAATGTGGCCCCTGGCGAAAATGAGTTTGACACCCCTGTCCAAGGTTATACAGAATGTGAGTAGCTAAGGCCTACAGGCTCTTTGGCTGTACATGGACTCTGCTTTGACCTGTACTTTCCTAACGTGGCCAAGGCCATAGCAAGTTAAAAGGAAAGGGAGGTGGAGGACTAGGGCGCAGAAAGAGGCTAAACAAAGGCCAGGACATCTGTTTAGGACACTCTTGTACTAGCAATACTTAAAGCCTGCTGTTGTCTCCTCCCTGAATGCCCCTGAGCCTATTCCCAAGCAAGGGAAACAGCTGTGGAGTTTTTCATTATCTTTCAAATGTAGATCACCGTATTTCATCATATTCCTCCTTGCACCCCCAAAGGATAGCTTCTGTCCCAAGGAGACAGAGCTTGTTTTCTTGTGCTGTGAGCGTCTGGGCCACGGCAGAAGAATCAAGAAATACAAGGCATCCGCCCATGCTACTGAGACAACGGAGCACAACAGGTACTCACTGAGGCATTTCTTACCTGGCCTTTGGCTGGGTCTTCTTTGCAGCTGCCTCACTGGCTTTCACTGGCTCAGGAAGTTTTGTAGGAATGGGAGAGTTCTGTAGAATTTAAAGAAAAACTTTAAAAAGAGCATGACTTGGCTGATGGAAATATGTGTTGGGGTTCTTCTGGAGTGGCTTCCAGACCCTGATCTCTGGTAGAGAGGAAGGAAGTTAACCAAAAGCGTACCCCACTGGACTCAGCTCCAGTACAGGAGGCAAAGCATCTGAGAGAGGACAGAGCAGCCTGCATACAGCACATTCCTACACTGTCATTCTCAACCTTTTGGATGGCTAATGTTACTGGGCTTCATCTCAGTACCCTCCCCTCCCTACAGCACAGCTTAGAAGTGATGTTATGAAAGGAACGGAAAGAGATGTCTGTAACCTATATTACGCCTAAGCCCTCAGCTAGGTATTAGATAAGTTAGAGCTGAGTATTGTGTCAAACCAGTATGCGTTCAGCCTTCTAGTTAGAATGATGGAAGAGAACCACAGCCACAGTGTGTCTGGTTGCTGAGCCAGCAGCTCTTCCTAGCACACAGGCCCAGCAGAGCTCCTCCAGCTTGTATTCTGCACCATCCCGCTAATCCTGCCTCTTGAGGGACCACTAATTGTCCTTAACCACAAGACCACTGCTGACCTCTGCTGAGGGAGTATCAAATGACTTCAGACTTGTAAAGCTAACTTATTAAAAACTAGTTACCAATCTGAATGCTTCCAATTATATATCATGTTATTTAACTTTATGAATAGGCAAATGGGACAGTCCCATGTTAGTGACAATACCCCTCATTTATTCTGGAAAACACAACAAATGGAATACTAATAATGAAACTGGCTTTTAAGGGGATGTCCAATTTCCTTCACCTTTTCCAGATGGGGGGAATTTCTGAAGAAAATGTCTCCTAGTTTCTCTTTCACCCTCCAAGTGTTCCTCTCCCAAGGGAAAAGGTGTAACTTATTCGACTGATAAGACTGGAAGAGAGAGAAAGGTGAGCTTGTCTGGCTCACCCTTGCTCTCCCTCCTTTAGGGAAGAGCCTGTCTCTCCGAAATCAGGTGCTCACTGCTTGGTCACGAGGCTCTAATGTTAGGGAGAGACTGACTGGTCGAGCTGCATTCTCTGACACAATCTTTTTTTTTTTTCTGTACAAGTGAAATCCTATTACAGATTCTAATCATGTTCAGAGAAAGCTAGTCCAGAATATTAGTGAACACTTCCCGATTTTTAAAAAATTAAATTTATTGAGGTGGCTTGGTTAATAAGATCTTGTAGGTTTCAAGTGTACAATTCTATGATTTCTTTGTATAGTGTGTCCACCAAACAAAGTCAAATAATCTCCTGTCACCATATATTTGGCCCCTTTTACCCTTTACTACCCTCACCAACCCCTTCCCTCTGGTAACCACAATACTCTTGTCTGTGTCTATGAGTTTCAGTTTTATATCCCACATAGGAGTGAAATCAGGTGGTTCTTAGCTTTTTCTGACTGACTTAATATTCCCAAGGTCCATCCGTGTTGTCATAAATGGCAGCATTTCATCTTTTCTCACGGGTTAGTATTCCATTGTATACATGTACCACATCTTTATCTAATGCTTTATCAAACGACACTGTGGTTGTCTCTGTGTCTTGGCCACTGTGACTAATGCTGCAATGGACATAGGGGTGCATACGTCTTTGAGAATACACATTTTTGAGTTTTTTCGGGTAGGTACCCAGAAGAAGGATTGCTGGGTCATATGGTAAGTCTATTGTTAATTTTTTTAGGAACCACCATACCACGTTCCATAGAGGCTGAACCAGTTTACATTCCCACCAGCAGAGAATGAGGGCTCCTTTTTCTCCACAACCTCTCCAACACTTGTTATTGCCTGTCTTGTTGATAACAGCCGTTCTAACAGGTGTGAAGTGGCTACCTCATTGTAGTTTTGATTTGCATTTCCCTAAGAGCTAGTGAAGTTGAGAATCTTTTCATATATCTGTTCACCATTTGTATGTCTTCTTGGGAGAAGTGTCTGTTCAGGTTCTCTGCCCATTTTTAAACTGGATTGTTTGTTTGGTGTTGACTTGTATGAGTTCTTTATATATTTTGGATATTAACCCCTTGTTGGAGCTATTATTTGCAAATATCATCTCCCATGTGGTTGGTTGCCTTTTTGTTTTGTTACCAGTTTCTTTTGCTGTGCAGAAGCTTTTTAGTTTGATATAGTTCCATTCATTTATTTTTGTCTTTACTTCCCTTTCCTCTGGGGTCAAATTTATAAAATCTCTAAGACCAAGGTCCGTGAGTTTAGTATCTATGCTTTAGTCTGTGTAATTTATTGTTTCAGATCTTATATTTAGGTCTGTGATCAAGTTTGAATTAATTTTTGTACATGGAGACACCCTGGAGTCTAGTTTTATTCTTTTGCATGTGGCTTTCCAATTTTCCCAACACCATTTATTGAAGAGGCTTTATTTTCTCCACTGTGTGTTTTTGGCTCCTTTGTCAAAAATTATTTGTCCATATACATGTGGTTTTATTTCTAGGATCTCAATTCTGTTCCATTGGTCTGTGTGTCTGATTTTCTGCCAGTACCATGCTGTTTTGATTATCATAGCTCCGTCGTATAATCTGAAGTCAGAGTGATACCTTCGGCTTTGTACTTTTTTCTCAGGATTACTTTGGCTATTTGGGGTCTTTTTGTGGTTCCATACAAATCTGATGATTTTTGGCTCTATTTCTTTAAAAAATGACATTGTGATTTTGATGGGGGTTACATTAAATCTGTTTCATGCTTTGGGTAATATGGCCACTTTAACTATATTGATTCTTTTAATGCAGAAACATGAAATATATTTCTATTTCATGTGCCTTTTTCAATCTCTTTTAATAATGCTTTCTAGTTTTCAGTATATACATCCTTCACATCCTTTGTTATATCTATTCCTAATATTTTATTCTTTTGGTTGCAATTGCAGAAGGAATTAGGCTTTTTTTTCCCATTTCTTTTTCTGAAATTTCATTGTTGGTATACAGGGAAGCAGTGGGGTTTTGTGTATTGATTTTTGTACCCTGCAACTTTACTGTATTTGTTTATTGTTTCTAACAGCTTTTTGGTGGAGTCTTTAGGGTTTTCTACATACAAAATCATGTCATCTGCAAAAGTAACACTTTTACTTTTTCATTCCCAGTTTGGATGCCTTTTATCTTTCTCTTGCCTGACTGCTCTGGCTAGGAATTACAAAACTATGTTGAATAAGCGTGGTAAAAGTGAGCATCCTTGTTTTGTTCCTGATTTTAGAGGGAAAGCTTTCAGTTTTTCAACATTGAGTATATTAGCTAATGGTTTGTCATAATTAGCCTTTATTATGTTAAGGTACTTTCCTTCTATACCCATTTACTTGAGTGTTTTAATCGTTCATGGATGTTATCTGATTCAATCTTACTAATAATAATGCTAATATTCTGAGCTCCATCTGACTGATTCCTACATCATTCCTATATCTGAATGATTCCAATCATTCCTACATCTGAATGATTCCTAATCCAAATGTGGGAGTGAAAGTAGAGTGTTATTTATCAGCACCAAAAATGACATTAGAACTTCATTACTGGAGAATCAGGCAAGAAAATTTCAGATTAGAGCTTATTTATGCCATTCATTAATAAAATATTCAAAAGAATTGGATTATATTACGACACCAAGACTGTAAAAAGGGTGTTTGCAAGAACTGTACTCAAACTGTGAGTGCAGAGTTTAGGATTACTAAGTGCAGAAAACATTCCTATGGCCCGATGTGTGTGGGGAGGCTGGAGGGAAGGATCGTGAGTCACAGAAGGTCAACAACAGGAGTGAAATCCAGAAAGCTCTGCTGCAATGAAGAAGTAAAGGGACAAGGACTTATGTTCCAACTAGTATGCGGGCAAGCCCAGGGCCTTGTCTCAGGAAAGCAGCCTGCCCGACCGCCTCTAGGTAAATACAATATACACGTGGCTCTTAGTGAACTGTGAAAATCAGAAAGATAATAGTTTAGTCAATCTTCACCCAAAGTGTTCAACTCAATCCCTAGGGCTTTTTTTTTTTTTTTTTCAGTGTAATTGCCTCAGTTTTATAATTAAATTCTATTGGAAAATTGGATTCTGTTTATAGCAATTGCATCAAAGTTAGTTTTGCATGTGAATAAGCCCTACTAGATAGAGCAAGGGACATCTACATTCACTATACAGCTGACTGACACTCCAGGAATTCTAAATGACAATTCAATAATGTTGACTTCTCCTAAAAAGTACTTTTCACATACCTGTACATTCGGAATTGGGCATTCTTTCTTGAGTAGTTTAAATGAGAAGTAGGAGACCTGGTAGATATCTGGCCTTTTGTCGGGATCTGGTTCCAACATATACCCTGAAACAAACATATGTGAACGCATTTAATAATATCCTAACAGTACAGTATCTAGAAAGCATAATTTCTCTGACCAAAATTTGTTGTTTTTAATTTTTTTCTCATAAGTCAGGTAGTGCAATTTGTCAATTTCCTCCCTTCTCAGAAAAGGAAGCTCTCACTTTCCTAAAATGTTTAATATCTACAAGAAAATACAAAAGTTTTTGTATTGTTGACAAAGATACCTGAAATTCACACTCTGTGCTTTGCAATAGGGACTCAAACTCTTAATATGAAAGTTACTACCTTCATCTTCTGGGACCTAGGAAGTTATATGGTCGATCTTGCTAAACAAGTGATTATTTTTTAGATTTTTATTTATTTATTTTTAGAGCGAGGGGAAGGGAGGGAGAAAGAGAGGGAGAGAAACATCGATGTGCAAGAGATAGATCAATCATTTGCCTCTCGCACCCCCCACTGGGGACCCAGCCCACAACCAGGCCTGTGCCCTGACTGGGAATTGCACTGGTGACCTTCTGGTTCGCAGGCTGGCACTCAATCCACCGAGTCACACCAGCCAGGGCACAAATGATTATTCTTGATAATTATAACCAAAACTCAAATTTTATTAATTTATTATTATTTTATTAGAGATCTAAACTAGTTTCAAGTCGAAAGGAAATCACGAAATAGCAAATACATCTCTACTTTTACCGAGATCTATAGATCACTTGTCTGTTTCCAGCTGTCCTTTCTGAAACTGGAAAAATCCTCAGTTAAAAAAATCTTTAAAAAGACAAACATATAAACAACAATGCAAGGCAACTTATTGCTTAAGAAATCAAGTACATGGTTTAGACCTAAGTTCAGAAAAAACTGATGAGGCTGCAGTCTTGTGGAGGCTTTGCAGAAGAGGCAGGACTTGACCTAGTCCTGGAAGCAGGAGAAAATTAAGTCAGTCTGGGGGAAGTAGAGAAAAAGACCAGCTCCAGGTAAGAGAATAGTCTGAACAACAATGGACTTGGAGAAAGGCAAAAGAATGCCTCTCTATAAGGAACAAGAGGAGCCAGAAGGCCCGGGCATAGATTTCCTTGTCAGAGAGCACAGAGTAATAAGGCTGGGTAGGTGGGACGGCACCAGAATATGAAGGATTTTAAATGCCATACTAACAATCTGGGCCCTACTGTGGTCATGGAGTTTACTGCATAGGCACATGATAGGGTGGCATTTTACAAGATTAATCTTTTTTGAAAATTTTTAAAAGATTTTATTTATTTTTAGACAGAGGGGAAGGGTGGGAGAAAGAGGCAGAGAAACATCAATGTGTGGTTGTCTCTTGCATGCCCCCTACTGGGGACCTGGCCCTCAAGTCAGGCATGTGCCTTGACTGGGAATCAAACCAGTGACCCTTCAGTTCACAGGCCAGCACTCAATCCACTGAGCCCACCAGCCAGGGCACAAGATTAATCTTGTGGTGAAGGTGTGCTGGACAGACTGAAGAAGGAGGGGGCGGGCTACGGGCAATCTACCACCATAGGCATGAGCTGACAGAGTCTGTAATACATACTACCGTGACACTGATGAGAATGGAGAGAATGTCATGAAAACAAAATGCAAAGAAAGCACGACTGCTACTTAGGAAATACTGTTTCCTTTCTCTTGCTAGGCAAATCCAAAGAAAACCTTAAATTTCAGTGGTCTGGGCTTTTATGGTGACACCACTGATAGAAATTGAAAAGAGAGGGAAAACTTGAACTGGGAGTAAAAGGGGGTAGGGAGATGACAATAAATTTAATTTTAATTTTAGACCTCTGAGTCTAGGGTCTAAACTCTTCAAAGAGTTTATAAACTGAAATATATAGATCAGAGCTTATAAAGATGTCATGTTACAGACATTCATAAAGGGCTGTTTTTCTTAATATGAATTTGCTGCACAAATGTTAACCAAAAAATTTATTGCCCAAAACATCCAATCATTCTAGCATTACATTGGGCCATTTTCTCATATTTCCTTCCAATCTCATTTAAATACCTGTAATTCTAGAATAGATATAACACTTTACCTCTGAAAACAACCCAATAACCATTAAATGCCACACTCCATTCCTTTAAATACCCTCCCTCACTTTTCTGTTAATAAATGGAGGAGATTGATTGATTGATAAAAACTGGCATAATGGAATGGGTAGTCACTTAAAAAATATAACTATGTTTACTTGGGTAAGTTACCTATACTTCCTCAGCTTCTGTTTCCTTCTGTTTGCATAATGGGGATAATTACATTTATTCCATAAGGTTTTAAGAATTAAACGAGGTACAAGTAGGCCCTCAACAAATGTCAGATGCTTACCCCACATTGGCTTCTATTTTCTCCAGAGCATCCCTACCCAGGCCCTAAACTGGGGTGCTCAGGAATTATAATCCACAATGGTTAAAATTTAGATGCTACATGTATTCATTGACGTAAATGATAATAAAAATAATCTGTTTCTTTAGCGCTTTAGAACATGGGCTTATGCAAAGATTGCTTGTTCTACCATCTGGTTAATGAACACAAGTACATATGCTTACTATGACAATGCAGAAAAGTGGGGAATTAAAAAAAACATTTAAAACAAAGCACTGAGTTTAAATACTTGTTATCAAAATCTAGTGATTAACCTAAAAGAGAGGAAAAACCTAGTTCCGTAGAGTTATATAGTCTTAATCACATATTCACTCTAGTCAATGTACTGCGATTATTTTAATTTGAGTTGCTCCCAGTTTAGCAAAGATGAATTTCTTATCACTTGATATGAGTCAGCTGGACTCCTTTGGTAGCAGAGCTGTCACACAGACTGGAAGAGAACAGGGCAGTGCTGCACTGCTCAAAGCACAGCGAGGGTTTCTGCTCAGGTGGCTGGCTCGGGTGTACACCAGGGTTTAGATTTCTAGCAAAAACCCACCACCACCACCACCAACAACAACCAAAAACCCACCACTCTCACTAGATATTGCCATATTATGTTTGAGTGATCAACCATCATCAACTGACTTCTTTATCTTTGCATCCAACCCACCACTCCCTTTATCCTCCAATTCATTCCTAGAGATGAGCGATAACAATATAAAACTAGAAATGTGAAATACTTACTAATTAAGCAGTGCATGTCTTGGGAATATCGAGAGTTATCAGGAATCGTGAAGTTTCCATCACAAATTGCCACCTGGCTCTCCCCAAATGGCAAAGTGAAATAGCATAATTTATACAATAGACATCCAAGAGCCTAGAAAAATAAAGGAAGCAGATTGCTACTAGAGCTTTATTTACGGTAACTGCAAATGGGTCTCCTGAGTGATACTGACACCATCCAATTTACCGGCACATATAAAAACTACGTACTATTAATTTGCAAATAATTTAAATTTAGAACCCAACACCACTATTAAGCTGCTGAGTTATATTATTTCTACTCTCATTACCAAATTGAGCTCCAATAAAAAACAAATATTTCAGCTGTTTTGCTCTTAAGAACTAGTAACACAATATGTGACAACCACCTAAATAAAGGGCAGGTCACCTGAATAATTGTCACAGAGCTCTAATGTAATTTCCTTGGTCAGGCTTCAAGAAGCAGTGGTTGGTCATCTCGAGTTAAGAATAATGCGAAGGGATAAGTAGACACCGACATGGCACAGTGGCCACTCTTGCTATGGCACTGTCTGGATTCAATAGGAGATTATAGTCAAGACTGCTGACATCTGAAGTGTGGATAGGTTAGTTGACACCTACCCAAATGTCTGCCTTCGTGGTGATGATTTTGCCACTGTACAGGTTGACCATTTCTGGTGCCCGATAGGACAGCGTTGTGTATCTACAACCAAGAGATTCATTTTTTGTTAAGTATGTCAGTGATACAATCCAAGACCAGGGGTAGCAGAATACTTTAAGAATATGTGTATGTGAGTTCCCTGGGAGCACTCTGCAGAAGAAAGCATGAAACATCAGTGCAGATGAAATAAGAGCGATCCTTGGCACACACCTCTGGCCCTCTGGCAGCAGTACCAATCCAAGAGGATGTGGGGACCCAGACACGATGGCATTCGATAAACTCTAAAAGCAACTTTTCTTGGGTCCTCAAATAACAAAATTTCCTCCTATACGCCTTTGTTGTTTGATACTATAATTTGCTGATATGTTTTTAAAAAATAGTAATCCCTTTCAATGTGGCTTGACACAGAGACCTAATACTGGGTGGGGCACTCTGGAGAACAGGGAAAATGAGTCAAATTCTTACTGGAGTCACATAACTGAAGAGGCTTTTCCTCATGAGTCAGTGACTCTATCTGCAGAGACTTCAACAGCCTATTCAGCCCTCCACTATACTGCAGGTGACCTCCTTATGAGAAGGAAGGAATACACAACAACTTAGGGTTCAATAAAAGCATGTTCAACTGACTAATAATGTCATGACTGTTGTGATCCCACTTAAAAACATCACAATATTTCTATGGTGTGGGCACTATTCAGCTTTTTAAAGGCTTTGTGATATAAATCAAAATATCTGTGTACAATGATCATAGGCCTATTGATAAAGTGCTGTAAGAGTCCTTCATTTTACTCTACTGATCAATAACTGTAAACCCCCTCCACATCCTCCACTTAAAATCAAACACCCCAACTGCCAACACAATCTAAGAAGTGGGCAACTGACCAGCATCATTGTCTTCCCACCCCGACCTTCTTATCCATAGGCTGAAAGTCACTGATCTCACAGTGGACAAAACTCTAAGAAAGGAGGAAAAGCTTACTTCTTAATCTCATCTTCCACTGCATTGACTCCTTCAGTTTGTGGATTCTGGAATTTGTTGGTGGCGCTTCCGAAGTCACACAAGACGTAGTGGCCTCGGTCATGCAAGAGGATATTTTCAACCTGAAAAACATTTCCCCACCCATCCATTCCAGGATGTCATTTAATAATGTGTGTGAAATTTTGGTTCTCGTTTACATAAATAAAATACTTCATTTCTGATAACCCCATTAATGTGCACAGGAAAGTTATTCTCCTCCAAGGATATCAGCAGGGCTCACCCCAAGTGAAACAAAACACGACGCACGTTACCGGGGAACAGGAGAGTGGAGGGGCAGAAAGAAGTAACTCCACAATGAGGAGGCAAGAGTCTCATTTTTCTGTTTCTACTTCCAGCCACATTTCTCACCTCTGCAGAAAAAGTCCTCATACTGAAAACTTCCAAGTCTTTGGACCTTTTGTCATGTTCTTTCAGCCTAGAATGCTTTCTGTGATTCCCCCGCTTTATTCAAACCATCCTGAACATACACACTCACTTTAGAAACCTAAAATAATTCCATCAGAGCAACACTAGTGCTTCCAATCTGTTGGTTATAAAAACAACAGCTACCACTTCCTGAACTTTTAATATTATGAGTGCTACTGTACTCAGCATTTTACATGGGTTATCTCACTCAATCCTCATAATAACAATATAATAACATCCCATTTACAGATGAGAAAGTGAGACTCAGTGTTAAAACCACCAAGTGAACCTAAATCTCTGAAGGACTGGCAGAAAGCAGGTTAGAAGCAGAGCAATGACTCAAGACTCCCAACCCCACCTCCAGCTCTGGTAGGGGAGAGGACTATGCTCACCCAAGTACTGGGCACAAGCCGAAGAATAGAACTATCTTAGTTCTTTAGGTTCAGAAATGCCCCTATAATAGGAATCGAGTCAGTGAGGAGCCAAGTGTATAAGTACTGGTCAGGATGATTTGCTCATGTCTCCTAAGCATGCCTATATTGCCTAGTTTGTCCTTTTATTCAATTTCTCCCTCTCCACTAGTCAAATCCTAACCATTCTTCAAATTCTTGCTCAAGCCCTAACTCCTCAGTAAAATCTTCCATGGCTACTCTACAAAATCTACAGAACTTAATGTTGCTAGGAGGGGCTAACAAAGTAAGACCATCACGCCAAACCAAGGCATTTCCTTTGCTCTATTCTGTGGCTGCTTTTCAAGCTCCAATAGCAGAGAGACTGTATGGCCGACAAGCCTAAAATTTTACTATCTGGTCCTTTGCAGAAAAGTTTGCCAACCTTTGGTCTGGGTAATTATATTATATCTGGTCTAGTATTTTATGCACACAGGTACCTGTAGACCCCTTACACAGCATCATTCTGCAACAATCTTCCCTCCTGGCCTTGCATCTTACAGAGCTCATGCGAAGCCATGCTTCTCCTATTGTATGTGTGCAGTTGCTTCCCAAATCAGTTTCTATACTTCTAATGCTGGAATGTATAATCTAGAAAACTGAAAAGTTAATTCACATCAAAGTGCAAACAAGGTAGTTCTAGGGACCAAAACCACTGTTGGGGGGTGGGGACTAGAGAAGTACCAAGTAGACAAAGGACAGCATAAAGATAAGGCACATTGGGGTTTTATTTCCCCTATCTTAAAAACTAGGCTGGTGTTTCCGGTTACCCGTGGAGTTGCAGCACTCGGGAGTTATACTCTATCCAGTCTGGTTCACCTCAGCCTGCCTCCCTCCCAGGTACAAAGCTAGTATTGTGTAAAACTATAGTTACAGGAAAACCAGGTAAACATTAAGGGTGTGTACAAAAGTAGACAAGAGAGCCAGAAATATCAATGCAGAGAAAGCTTTATCAATATCAAAGAAATATTGATGCAGGTAAAAACAATAATCCCTGCTCTGAGACTCTGCAAGGAGAATCAAAAGAGATTACGAAGGTGAAATCACTCGGTAGCAGTCTGACCCTGTGACTCGTGCGTGACACCTGTGAAAACCTCCTCTACCCTCCATCATTGGCAGCACCGTCACCACCCAAACGCTTAACACAGAGCACAGCGGTGGCAACCACACTGGACTTGGGGTTCAGAGGACCTCAGGGTTTATTATAGATGCTTGACATTGGACGTGTCTTTAAAGCTCTTTGAGCTCATTTCTCATTTGCAAACTAAAGTTGATAATATTTCTATCACTGTTGTTATAAAGCAAGTAAGAGTATGTACATGGACGCAAACTGTCCATCTCCCTACATGAACATAACTTGTTACTACCATTCATTTATTAAAGAAACACATTTGAACTCATATTATATGTCAAGTACCTTTCTAGGTTTTGGGGATAAGACTATGAACAAATCAAAGTTTATCCTCTCATGGAGCTTAGTATCCAGTTAAGGGTAATAAGAGAATAATTGCACAGTGATGGTAAATGTTATTAACCCGACCCCCCCAGCAGGTTAAATATATTTAAGGTGAAGAGGGATGCTACTGTAACTAGCACAGTCAGTCAGGTGAGGAGCAGAGACCAAAATGCAGGAGAGGGCAGCCATGGACCACCTGAGGGAAGCGCATTCCAAGCACAGAGTAGCCAACACGGAGATGCCGAGATGGGAGCATGCTGAGGTGTCCAAGGCAGAGAGAGAGACCACTGTGGCGGGAACAGCACTGTGCTGGTCACTGGTACTGCAAAGAAAACTGGAAACTTGGGCCTGGACATACTATGGGCTAGCGCTCTTATAAATGGGGAGATGAAAAGCCTGGGCCTCGGAGGAGTGAAGGCCTTAGATAAGTGAAAGTAGTAACAGGAACAAAGGCGCAGAGGCAGGAGTGATAACAACAATGGTAACAGCAACTAATAGCACTTACTACATGCTAGATGCTGCCCCACGCACTTCTACCTGTAGTATTTCATGAAATCCTTAAAAAGCTTTTTTGTCCCCACTTAACAGATGAGAAAACAGAGTCAATTTACCTAACATATGTGAAGTCACAAGCCTGGAAGAGCAGGATTTGGGTTCAGGCTGCATCACCCACTGCACTGATGTGCATTACGCAGTTAAGGAACACGAGCAGTTCAGAATGGAGAAAGAGATGCGAGCAGAAGGAGAGGAGACCAGAGAAGCAGACAGAGGGCAACCTGAATAAGGCCACTAGGGAGCCACTCAGCATTTTTAACAGTCAGCAGCAGGTGAAAAGAAGTGTTTTAGGAAGGTTAGCGTGGTGACAGAGGAGGGAGAAAAAGAAAGGAGACATGAGGGCAGGTGCAATCATCCAGGTGTGAGGTGAAGAGAGCCAGGTCTAGACTAGGGCCAAGGGAGATTAAATGAGATTAGGAAGGAAGAGAACCAGCGGAATATTGACACCACCTTCTGAAAGCTTCAGAGAATTTGCGTAGTGACTTTGTTTTTGGCAATGCCCCTTTTAGGATGTAAGCCTAACATTGGTTTCCATTGCTTATAATCCTCAAGTCACTTGGCTCTCTGAGAGTTTAATACTGCTGACTACTTCCCAACCCCTTGGCTTAAGAGTGGTATTAAAGTTGTCACACCCAAACTCTGCTTAGCTAAAAGGTCTGGAAAGCCACCTCCTACTGACCTCTACATCCTGACATTATTTCAAACAGATAAAGGCATTCAGGCATTTCAATCAGAATTTATTACCACTGGAAATTCTGGAGGATTACATGAATATAGGTTTTCAAATCTGTGATTCTAAAAATAGGACAAGAATCTTCAGCTTATTGTACTTCATGAGATCCAAATCTCTTTTCTGACAAAAGAGAAGACATTCATGACTTTTTCAATCTGAATGCACTTAAGTCTTAACCCTTTTCCCCCTTTCTTAAGTGCTGGGAAAGACAATGTGGTACAATACAGCAAAACCAACCAAACAAAAGCCAAAATGGGAGTGAAAAACCTCAGCCTTTGTTCTCTGGTTCGATCACTGGATTAGCTGTGCAGGTCACAGCCTTTCTGGACAGAGGTCACCTGATTGTTCAAAGGAGAGGGCTGGCTTAGGCGAGCTTCCGGGTCTGTGACCCCATGATCTGTAATAATAATCTCCGCCATTCCTCAGAGAAATAGAATTTTTTAAATGGGGGAAATAAAATGTTAATATATTTGAGGAGGGCTCTTCAATAAGGAACAGAACTTCTGCTGTGGTTATTTTTAGAATATACGATGTCAGGATTGATGTCAGCGTATTTCCTATATGTAATTTGAAAGCATGACCAGGCAGAACAAGAGGAATTTTTCTCAGTCCTGCATGTGAACAGCAGACCCCCACATGGGGCAGCATTGAGTCAACACGGGGGCCCATAGCTGGCCTGGCCTGTGCTCTTTCCCGTGTCCCACTGACTTTTATTCATAATGGTGTCTCCTCACCCAGAGAAGCAACCAGACGACCAGCAACCAGCACTTTCTCTGGGTAACAGGAGAATAAAGAACTTCTTGGCTCTGGCAGTCACTAGGACTGAGGTGGCTGGTTCCAGCAGTGACAAAGAACTGAGAGTGGCTTAGGCTATGTGATACAATGACAGAGCCAGGACAAACAAGACACAGCCAAGGCAAACAAGAGGTATATGGGGACTCGTGCCTTAGAAAGCTGGTGGCGTGGCAGGCAAATGTGACTGCCCACCATGCACATACTAGTAGGAATCAACACAATCTAACATGCTAGTGAAAGCATTCAGGTGGCACCAAGCATAAGATCTGGGGAGCTATGGAAAGCTTCAATCAAAACAACCAGCAGTCAGTGACTAAAACAACAGCAACAGGACTCCTCTAGGACAATCACAATTGAGACCTCCTCCCAGGGCCCTTATCTACACTCCCTATTTCCAGGGTAGGAAAGAAAGGGAAACAAAGCCCCCCTGAACCACTGCTGGCCATCTGGCAGCATGCCCACTGGTCTTCAATATCGATTAAAACACAACTACAGAGCCCAACGCTGAGCTCCCGGTGCTACGCTGCCTCTTAGGAACACCAAGGAGGGGGCAGGGCTGAGGGCTGGCTGGGAACCAAGTGTGGCAGCCTCTCGCTCACACCGGAGCCTCACCCTCTGATTCCAGTTGGCTCCGCGTTCCTCTGCTGAGACATCTCAGGGGCTCTTCAGTGCCATGAAGGAAGAGTCCGGGGCTCCTGCTGCCTGAGCCCAAGCCCTGACCTACTCCATGACCCCAGGTAAGACAATGGCTCTGTACCTTAGGTTCCCACAGCTGGGTGACACTTAGCTATCACCTCACACCAGCACTGTGAACACCACAGGGCATTCATATGCTGGGAATGTAAACTGGGTAGGTATTATTTATGGGTATAAAAAGGTCATTTTGTCCTCATTTAATCCAATAAATGTTTAAAAAGTTAAGATAAAGGAAGATTTTGTTTAAGAACATGGCAACAGTACTCTCTAAGGATGCTCAAGGACCCTCTCTGCCTCCTTCCCTTGCTCCCACCTCCGTGCCTGGATGGTGACATGTGCGCTCTCATTTAACCTTACCACAACCCTAACAAAGCTGGCACTGTTGTCTCCGCTTCACAGAGGAGACACTGAGCCTTACAAGCTGTGTTCAGAGGAGTAACCAGGGAGCATGAAGAGGAGACAGGTAGAGCACACTCTCATGGAGGTCAAGGAGGGAGACAGTCACAAAGGAGTCCAAGGCCACAGGGGGAGAATAAGACAGGGACGGAGAAGTGTCCTTTGCATCCGGCAATATGAAGGGCGCCACCACATCCGTCTCTCATGGCACTCACACTTCGGTTGGTACAAGTCACGCTGGGAGTGCCACAGAATGAATTCTAACATGAAATTGATCCCCATCTGACATGGGGAGAGAATGGGGCTGCAGAGAGGCTGGAGCTCTTACAGGTCACAGAAAAAGTTTCCACACTCACAGACCAGTGCTGGTGCAGCCCAGCCATGCTTCTTCCCTACGTTTCCGCCCCCCAAACTCTTTTCCAAGGCAGGCAGCAGGGACCGAGGTCAGCTCCTAAAATGTTGGTACCACTGCTTACTTCAGAATATAGGCTAACAGATCTAAGGATTTCACTCATCATTAAAGGCAACACTTAAATAAAACGTCCACACATACTCAGAGCAGTGGCTTCTAGCTTGGTCTGCAACTTGCCATGTCCTGGGGCCCTAACTACCTCTCCTTGCTCAAAGGCCCTGTGGTTCCTTCCCTTCTCTAGACAGCGCTTGGGTGCTGCTCTCTGCCTGAAATGTCCTTCAGCCTCTCTGTGACCACCCACATCCTACTAGTACTTCGAAATCCCACTTTTCTAGAAGATTCCAACCATCATTTCCCTGATCTCACTATCTGATCATATATTATGCCACTTGATTTTATTCCATTCATCACTTTGTTCTATAGTTTTATATTTCACCTATTTCTGTTTCAGGTCTAAATGTTTTATTTATAACCTTTCACCAATACTTTAAACATCTTGAGAGTAGGAACCATATTTTATCTGTACAGAATTATGTACGCATACTGTGCTAGGCTCGTAGTATTTACTGAGATGCATTCTCCTTTTTCTACTCAGCAAAAGGGCTGGCTGTGGGCAGAGGGACACTGGAGAAGGATTTCTAAGGCTGATGGAGTTATATCAATACCTATCTTCCTTGCTGCTTTAGTACAGAAAAGCCAGTATATGTGTACCACTTCACACATAACTATGAATGGCTAGAATTAAAAAGGACAATAACAAGCACTGGTGGGGATGTGGAGAAATTAGAACCCTCATATATTGTTCATGGGATGTAAATGGTGCGGCCACTTTGGAAAACAGCTTGGCAATTTGTCAAAAAGTTAACCACAGTTGCCACATGACGCAGCAAATCCATGCCTTGGTATACACCCAACAGAACTAAAAACATATGCCTACATGAAAACTAGGACGTGGTTGTTTGTAGTAGCTTTATTCATAATAGCCAAAGTAGAAACAGTTCATCTGTCCATCAGCTGATGAATGGAAAAGCAAAGTGTGGTATATACACACAATGGAATAGTCTGCCATGAAAAGCACAGAAGTACTGCCACATGCTACAACACAGATGAACCTTGAAAACATTATTCTAGGTGAAAGCAATCAGACACAGAGGTCATAGACTGTATGAGCCCATTTACATGAAACGTCCAGAACAAGCAATAGAAAATCGATCAGTGGCTGCCCAGGGTTAGAGAACCAGGGAATGAAAAGTGAGTGCTAATGGATAAAGGATTTCTTTGGGGGGTGATGAAATGCTCTGAAAGGAAATAGTGGGGATGGTTGCACAGCCATGTAAATACTAAAAGCCACTAAATTGTACACTTCAAAAGAGTGAATTCTATGGTTTGTGAATTATGTCCCAGTTTTTTAAAAGGCTTTTAAAAAAGCCCAAACAAAAATGCCAGTATATTGCTGTGATTCTCAAACTTTAGAATATATGACTATTTGGGGTGCTTATTCAGTTATGACTCCTGAGCCTCCCTGACACCACCACCAAAATTACAGCCCAACAGATTCAGTGTGGAACCCAGCAGCCTACGTTTAACAAGCACACCAGGGGATGCCGACACAAGTTATTAGCCATGAAGCACATCTCTCAGAACTCAGGTATGATAAAAACAGACTACAGTTTAGAGTCAGAAGAGCAAGAGTCAAATTCCGGTACTGCTCCTTCCCAGTTATATGACCTCAGGCAAGTCACATAACTTCTCTGCTCCTGAGTTTCCTCAACTATAAAGTGCAAAAAAATGCCTCTCTCCAAAGAGACAGTGTACCCAGAGTATCTGGTAGAGTACATGGCACACAGCTGGTGCTCCATAAATGCTAATGAATCTTAACTGGGTGCCAAGTGCATTCAACAAACATTGTCAAGCAACCACAATATGAAAGGCCCAGTGCGAGGGGTTGGTAATTAGTAGGACAAATATTAAAAGTAATCCATTAGCAGATTTTGCAAAATAGGAAACAGACTTTAAGGACTATAGTTTATCAACTATTTAAGCTTTTCCTGACCCCGGAGAAAGTGAATTTGGGAGTCTATCAGGAAAAACAAACACAATATGTGCTCAGGCATTTGATGATTAGGAAGAATCTCTGAAAACTACCTAAGTAATAAAACTGATACTTGTACTATACTATTATATCTTTGCTTCCTTTGTCCTTTCTCTTCCCACGCAGAACGCAAGCTGAGAATTTGGGGCCATGCCTTAAACTCTCTCACATCCCCCTAGTATCTGCCCCAGTCCTGGGGCAGAGAGAAAATACTCTGTAAGAACAAACAGTGGAACAGTGTGGTCTGTTACCTTCAGGTCACGGTGAATAATAGGAGTTTTGCACTGATGGAGGCGGGCAACAGCTTCACAGGTGTCACAAAATATCTGGAGCACTTCATTCTCCGTAAAGCCTGTTTGCAGGCGCTGGTTCATCAGGTTGACCACCTGGCCCCCTAAAGGGGTGCAGAGTGAAGGAGAGGTTATAATCATTCAGATACATCTCTTACCCAAGAGAATGAATGGTTCTCCACAAAGCAGCAGTCTGGACAAAGATAACAGAGTCCTGGTTGAGCCAGGACTAAAATCCAGCTGTCTTGATTCTCGCCCTGGGATTTGTTCCCTTACAATCCATGCTTCCTCTAATGCGTCAAAAACAGTTTCCTTATTTTATAAAGCACACAAAGAGCTGCCCTCATTATGTCTTCAAGATTAGTACTAGAACTGACGATATGGTCCTGCTCTAGTTGCCCAGTTATACTGTCCCCCCTGTGTTTGAGACAAGGCCACAGGTTCAGCTTGCTGTATCTTTTAGTAAGAATCCAACTGCACGATAGACCTTAGGAGAAGGAAGAAGACGGCTTTAGTCTGTCCTCTGGAAGTAGCTGGGTTTCCCTGGGTTCACCACTTGCTGCCAGGTCTGTAGAAATGCAATACTGACACTTAACCTCCCGGACCAAAAGACTAATGGCTGCATTTACGAAATTAGCCAGATCCCCAGATGCTCCTACTGCCTCATCTCTAAGCATTTTGCTGTCCAAAAAGGAACGGGCAGAAGGAAACAAACTGTCAGGTTCAAATTTGACAGTATTTTAAAAATCAGGTAACAGGTTTTGTAGTAAAGGCCGGAATTACTGGTTAACATTAACATTTTGGGGATTGGCAGCATATTCAGTTTATGCACAGTATCTGAAGGCAAGGAAAATGTTACTGGAAGTAGGTTGACTACAAAATAGTGAGACAATGACCTAAGCTTGTAAGTGGCAGCTGCTTCGGCCAAAAAAAGGTCAAATCTTCAAACAATGGCTGTATGAAATGCAGTCAACTCTGAATAAATTCATGCTATAGTCTGGATTTCTCAAGATGACTATTGCTTGAAACTCCAGGCTTTCAACTACTTAACTCCACTGTTAAGAGCAGCATGTTTTGAATGCAGCCTTACTGGCAATTACAGCTCTTGAGCATGGGGAGGAAGGTCACTTCCATTAGATGAAAAGGATTCTTTTACCCCATTACGAGGATGGCGGTGTGGGTGCAGAATAGAACACATGAGTGAGGGAGTAGGGAAGCTGAAATGTTTTCTTAGTTCATCTGGAGTTGGGTCTTTATTATGAGCCTTCGTTATTTGTTTTAAAGCATCACAACACATTCATTCTTATTCTGATACATTCTCTTTCACACACAAGCACCAAACCTTCCTAAACCTAGTAAAAATGGAGTTTTGTATTATGCACCATTTTGAACTGCTTTTGCTACTGATCCTTGCCATTATCGGAATAACCAAGAAGCGACAGCAAACTCTGTATCTTTTAGCCTCTTAGTTTTCCAGTCTTTAAAACCAGAACGATATGCATTAGGGTACAGTGTGATAACTGAAACGACCACCATGACTTTGACAATAAAAGTGCTAGTGAAATGAGAGCTTAAAGTATTGTCCATGTACTCACCCCTACAGAAGTCCATCAGAATGAGCACTTCCCATACATCACCACTACTCACATTGTTGATACTAGAATCAATGTACCCCACAATGTTCTTGTGTCCCGACAAGTCCCTCTGTAAAGAAGAGTTGAAATATTGTCAGTTACACAGACACAATGAGCCAGTCAGTTTCGTTAGTGCAGAAAATTTAAATATACAGAGACTAAGGAACAGGGTCAAGAGCAGATTTCCAGTGGTCTCTAAGATTCATGGCCAGATCTTCAATAGCAATTCTGAAACCCTGCTAAACCGTAGCACTCACCTGAACTAAATTCTAGAACCAAAGGGACACAGGGTGACTACCTGCTCACTGCATTAGTAATCCATGAAAACCAGAAGCAAAGACTCACATCTCCAGAAACATGGCAGAGGGGCTAAGAGGAGAGTAAAAGTATGAACTATTTAAACATGTGAACTATTTAAACATGTGAAAGTCCAAGTGATGTTTTCTTCCTGGTTACAGGGACACACATGAATTCCACTTTACTTTTAAACTGTTCATACTGTTTTTCTCCCTTTAGCAACTGCATGAAAAGAATAACTTCTTTACAAAGTTTTGAAGGGATTACAGTGGCATTTTGCTTGTAATTCAATCCAACCAGCTGAGATATAAAGAAGATGGTCATGTTGCAGCCTCTCTGGTTGGAACTATATATGATCTCTCAGGGCTGTGTGGGGAATTAATTTGTGTCAGGACCCCGTGAGGCACTAGAAGTGGCCACTCACCCTGGTACTGTTATTGCCAGAGAGGGAATCTGTGTAATGATGATGTTCAGACTCCAAAGTTATTAGTGAGCTAGCTGGGTAATAGGATTTTTGTCAAGTACATTATTAACTAGTTTTAATATTTTACTTTGGTTTAATAAAAAGGGGGAAGGAAAATATGGAAAATAGTGTTCTATAAGAATCGCTATAGGGAACCTATCCATGTGGCAATGGCAAATGTAGCCCAGCCCCTGATTTGGAAAACCAGCGGGAGCAAGTCAGCACACAGGACCCAGGCCCAGGGATCAGTTTTCCTGTGGGGAATCAGGCCTGCATCGTACCGAGGCTGCTATGAGGCTTGCTTTTTGCTAAAACTCCCTGACCCTGAATTGAGGCAGCAAATGTTTACTGCATATCTTTAAAGTAACTTCCTAAAGTCTGTGCTAAACCTCCCAAGTATGGAGTGTAACCAGTTCAACCACTTTTTTCCCCTTGCATCTGCAACATCCTTTTCTTTGAAGTAATTAGCAACATTCTTTCCTTTGTTATCTGTAAAAGGTAATCACCTAAAGAGAACCTGTGCATAGTAAATGAGGACCATCCCAGATGTAATGTACCCAGAAAAGCAATTAAAGCCTGCCCAGGCAGGGGTCACCTCCCTCTCTCATTTAGACAGAAGCAATGCTGTCCCTTTTTCTCCACAGAACTTCTGCAGTCCATGTGAATTTGTTTGTCGCAGCCACAACTCATGGACCCCACTGGCCGGAGTCCACATCATATAAATATGGTAGTTTGGACCACAGAACAGTAACTATGACCACACTAATTAGAGGTTTCACTGTTTATAGTAAAAAAGTCTCTTTCAATCTGAAATCACATACCAAAACAAGATGAAGCCTCATAATATCAAATGAACACAATTGAACCCTGAGTATCAAAGTTAGAACTCATTAGAATGTTCCTCTGAGTAAAAGATTAAGAATGACTGTTGCCTCAGAAGGTAGACCAAAGGTGGAAATGCGACCTATGCAAGAACAGCTTCAGAGAAAGAATGGAGTGGAGGTGAGAATGGAACTGGACTTGCACAAAATGGGAATTGAATATACAGTCAGTAACTACAGATTACTCTTTCAGAACATTTTGTGCTTAGGAGAGAAGCAGTAGTGAGGAAAAGAATTTTTATGGTGGGAGAGAATTGAGCAATGGAGAGTGGCAGGAGCAGGAGAAGAAGGCATTAAGGCTGCAATAATTGATGGAGCCAAGTCCCGTAGGTAGAAGAAGTGGGGATTCAGAGCACTGCTACAGGGACTGGTTTTAGAAAGACATTTCTTCCCTGGAAAGCAGGAATAAATAAAAATGGATGTGCATTTTGGTTTAAGGCTGGGAAAAAAGAGAATATGAGTGAGTTCAGATCTACTGTTCTGTTTTTGGTAGAAAGCAAAATCTTCTCCAAGTGTAAGGGAATGAGAAAGAAGCTTCATGAGAGAAAAGCCTTAGAATAACTGCTTTGGATATAACAGACAAGAGAGATAATGAGGCAGAAAAGCAGTCTCTAGGGTTTGAGTTTCTCCAAACAGAAAGTCACGTTAGGACTCATGTTTTGCAGAACTGTTATTCCATCTGCTTTCCAGTATTATCAACTCTTCCAGAACTTGTTTCCATTTACACAGTCCTGGAAACAGGGAGAACTGGAGAGAAGTTTCTGGAAACTGAAATGGGGCAGAAGACCATGTCCTCCAAATGTCCGCAAGGAGGAATGAAAGACTAATATTCCTGCACTTAACTGTTTGAAAAAGAATTGGCAATGTTGCTTGTGACTTTGTATCACCCCAAGAGGAATAATAAAGAATCCACAAGGAAAATAAAAGCCATTTGGTAGAGCCAAGAGGAAGTTAAGCGTTATTAGAGGACCCAAACTAGATAAGTGACATCTGCAAATGGCACCCTGGAGCAGTTTGCCAAGATATGTGCTGATGAGTTCAAGCCCAAATTCCTGTTCACTTTGTCTCTGCGGAGATCCTGGGAAATATCCACCAGAAAAGACTACCTCTTTGGAGGGAGACCATAACTTTTAATGGCTTGATGCAGCAATATCTCAGATTTTAGAGTAAAACATCACTGGTTGATAAATGATGGAGACAGATTGGTCTGAACGGTTGTGAAATGTAGAAAAAGTCAAGAGAAAACCTTACTGCAAATCGAGACTGATTTGCACTCACAGTACACTGGCATCAGTTCTCAGCAGCTGCAGGTCAGAGAAGGTCCCGGCTTTCCCTGGCTTTAGATAAAAGACCAGGCCCAAGCTTACAGAACAGACTGGATGTTACAGGTGAGGGATGGAACCCACGAGGGGCCGGTGGGGGGCACCTCTCAGTCACCACCTGTTCACTCAGGAAAAGGCAGGATGTCAGAAAGATGCTTTGATGCCCTTTGCTACAATTAGTATTTGGAGTTTTGGGGGAAAAGTCTATATGGTGAGTGTAGGTCAAAACCTGAGTTTTAGGGGCGTGGGGAATGTTCAGTTCAACTATAGATCAGATCAGTTTCTGTTACATGATTTAAACAGTGGGAAGCCTAAAGAGACTGTGTTGTCATTTCAAACTTTATTTTTAAATTAACATTAAACAAGATGAATAAAGTGCTAATAAACATGTTATTATAAGACCTACTTTATTAAATCGATATCTAAAGTGCTTTATAGTTTAGCTTATTAACTTCCATGTTTAACCGCTTCAAGCACTGAAAAACTTCTTTTACAAGCACAAAAAAAAAAACCCCTAGCATTTGAAAATCAGCCCTTCAACCCAGATCCTATAGATTATTACAAATTTCAAGTTTATCTGGGATCCTAACTGATGATACCTGTAGCACAGAACAGTATTCTATCCCTAGCTTCAAAATTCTTGCCGCAGAATTCCTATTTAGGAATCTTAAGACCTTATAGAAAACAGAAGACTCAATTCCTAAATACATGTCTAAAAACCTTTATATTTATGTTCAAGAAAACAAAGAACATTCTAATTTGCATATCAATAATATCATTCACCTCAAAATAATAAAAGTGAGTTCCACATATAACAATTTCCCTCCATATCATTTGCGCAAGCCACCCTTCCTTGCAATGTCGACATGATGCCTGCAAATTGCTGATTCTCATTGAGCTCGCATTATTTCCATATAGTAAGTTTCCAAAGAGGAACTTAAGCCCCTTTGACACTCCATTCAAATATTCAATGTTTTCGGACTTTATGAGTCAACATTATTGCTGCCTACTTCTAGAATCACACCACGGTTATACAGACCCTTTAACCAAATTTCAGCTGTGTCTTAATTTAAAAGATGAAGGAAAGCAGTTCAAAAGCTTGAAATTAGTTTCATATTCCCAAAGCTGCTTTGTAAAAATGTCTTCTGCCTCACTATTCCTTCCCCCATTTTTCTCTATAACTCTAAATTTCCTTTATAACTCTCTTCGAGGAGTTATTCACAGGCAAACTAAAGCTATCAAGTCTGTGTAGTAGTAAGAGGAAACTCTGATATCTGGGCAGGTCCTGGAGTTCTATTGAAGGCCAAGGTATCTGACTGGGGCCCTTGTTGGTTTCCGCTACGTAAGAAGTACCAGATACCACATTTTGCCATGTATAATGCGCACCCATGTTTTGGTGCACATTATACACGGGATTATTGTGCCCATGTTATGTAATCATCATACCCATATATAGTGCGCATCCTTATTTTTCCCTGAAAGATTTGGGCAAAAAGTGCACATTATACACAGCAATATACAGTATCATCCTGCCTACAGTCAAATGTACTCTCCCTTTCCCAAGTCTTACTCATGAATTAATCCTGTACTTAGTGAATAGATCTGTAAAGTCATTGAGAGTCTAATTTTAAGCAGTGCAATCTAACTTTAATATGCACAGGGATCAGTAGTGATTCTGTCTAAAAACAGATTCTAAACCAGCGGCCCCGGGATAGGCCCGGGGTGCTCCTGGTCAGTGACGCTGTGACGTGGCAAAGGAGGCCATGTGGAGTCAGGGCTTTCACCACTGCCGAGCCCTGGCAAGGCCAACTCCCACACTCATGGCGTCAGTGAAGGCCAGGTCTTCCTACTCTCCCAACTAGGAAGCATCAGTGGAAGCCTCCTGGGGAACTGGAACTTCCACCCCAATATAACAGCAATGAGGAACAACTCTGGGTGTCAACAGAGGCCCATTGGGAAACCCGAACTGCTATCTCCATTGAGTAGAGACAAGAAACAACCCCTTAGACCCCAGCAATCTCCTACCAGAGCAGAAACCAGTTAAAACAGAAGTTTACCAAACTAAGAACTAGGACGATCTCAAACTAGATGGGGAAAAAATCAATAGATGCCAATACTGAGATGACAGAGATGATAGAATTATCAAGCTATAACTTTTAAAGTGGTTATGGAAAATATGCTTAAACCAGCAATTACAAACATGTTTGATATAAACAAACAAATAGAAAGCCTCAGCAAAGAAATAGGAAGTTTCATCAAAAATACTGAAAACCTACAGAACCTAAAGGAAATTTTCCTAAAAGGAAATTTTAGAACTGAAAAGTTCAATAGTCAAAGCAAAAAGCATGGTAGAGAGGGTCAGCAACAGTATGAAAGGGTCAGCGGAAAGAGTCAGAGAACTGAAATATAAAACAATAGGAATTAGCCAATATAAACCAAAAAATGCAAATAGATTTTTTTAAAAAGAGAGAACAAAATAAATATTCATGAGTCCATACTGATATAAGTAAATAAATGAGAAGAGATGAAATCTCTTTTGTAGAAGAATTTCAAGTAAGTTATAAATGATTTATGTAGAAATACCACCTTCAAGAAGGGGAAATATAAATCCCTCCTCCTTAAATTGGGCTGCCTATAATGACTTTCTTTAAAAAAGAAGGGAGGGGGAGAGTCATTTTGCAGGGGGGAACCTGACAAACACTACCTCAACCAGGGGGTCAAAGTCAGCATCAACAGGGAAAATCCTGATTATGCTATGAGCCTGTGATAAGATGTGATAAACACAGCACTTTAGCTCTGTGGTTTTCCTCCAAAAGGATAACCCCAGTCTAATCATGAAAGGAAATCAGATGACTTCGAATAGAAGGCATCCTACAAAATTCTTGAGCAGTACACCCCCAAATTCACAGTTATCAAAAATGATGAAAGTCTGAGAAACTGTCCCAACTAAGAAGAGCCAAAGGAAACAAAAATTAACTGTAATGTGGTATCAAGGATGGGATCCTGGAAAAAAAAAAATCTTAGATAAAAACAAAGAAAATATGAATAAACTATGGACATCAGTTAATAATAATGTAACCAAACAGGTTCACTAAATTGTGAATGTACCACACTAACATAAGATGTTATTAGGGGAAATAGGGTATAGGGCATATGGAACTCTCTGTATTATCATATCAACTTTTCTGTAAATCTAAAACTTCTAAAGGATAAAAATCTATTAAAAAAACAAAGAACAGAGCTTCAGGGGACTGCACAACTATAACAAGAGATGTAACATTCACGTGATCAGAATTTCCTAAAGGAAGACAGAAAGGGGGAGGGACTGAAAAAATACCTGAAGATATAGTAACTGAAAACTTCCCAAATTTGGCAGGTAAACATAAATGTACAAACTCAAGCAGCTGAGATAATTCCAAACATGATAAACCCAAAGAATCTACATCACAATACATCATAACTAACTTCTGAAAATCAAGACAAGTAAAAATACAGAAAGCAGTCAGAGGAAAGTGATACATTACCTATATGAGACCAAACAATTTGAATAACAGTCAATATCTCATCAGAACCAGATGCCAGAAGGAAGTGGCACATTTTTAAGTATTGAAAGAAAAGAACTGTTCTACAATCCTATGCTCAGCAAATATATCCTTTAGGAATGAAGCGGAAATCAAGACATTCTCAGATGAAAGGAAATTAATTAAATTTATAACCAGCAGACCTACCCTAAAAGAATGGCTGAAGAAAGTTCTCTAAACAAAAAGGAAATCATAGTGGATAGAAGTCTTGACACACCAGGAAGGGCGAACACAGTAAGAAAAAATGTGGATAACTACAACACTGATGTAGCCCTAAGTATGTGTAGAAGAAATACTGAAGATAAATGTATTGTAAATGGGGAGGTTGAGGGAGGGACTGGTGGGCAAGATTTCTATACTTCACTTGAATTGGTAAAATAACAAGTGACACCAATAATTTATATACATGGTATGTATTATATTAATTAGAATTAACTCCTTAAAAGCTATACAAAGAAGTAGCCTGCAAGAAGATGAAAAGATAAGCATCAGGAAATGAAAACAGAATCATCAGGTGGCATCCCCTCATTCTTGTGAGGATGGTCACTATTAGAAAAATAATAATAAAACAGAAAGTAAGTGCTGGAGAGGATGCAGAGATATTGGAACTTTTGTGCATTGCTGGTAGGAATGTAAAATGGTACAGCTAGTACGGAAAACAATATGGAGATTCCCCCAAAATTACATTATCCAGCAATTCCACTACTTGTATATATCCAAAATAATTAAAAACAGGATCTCAAAGAGATATTTCTACACCTATGTTCATTGCAATGTTATTCACCATAGCCTATGTTCAATGATGGGTAATGGCTAAGAAAATGTGGTATATACATACAATGGAATATGACTCCACCTTAAAGAAAATCATCATATTCAACAACATAGATGAACCCTAAGGATATTGTAAAAAGTGAACAGAAGGACAAATACTGTATGATTCCACTTATCTGAGGTATATAGAATAGCCAAACCCAAGAAGCAGAGAGTAGAAGGGTGGTTGCCAGAGGCTGAAGGGAGGGGAAAACGGGGAGTTGTTATTCAGTAGATATAAAGTTACAGTTATTCTAGATGGATAAGTTCTATAGATCTGCTATATAACACTGTATCTATAGTTAAAAATTCTGTGTACTTAAAAATGGTTAAGATGGTAAATTTTAAGTTATGAATTTTTGACTACAATAAAATTATTTTTACAAGGTAGAATAAAATTTAAATAAAATTTAAATTAGAAACATAAAAAGAAATCTTAAAAATTGAAATATCAATTGCTTACTTGAAAATCTATGAAATGTCCAAATAAGTTGAAAACTACGCCCACACAAAAGCCTGCACACAGATGTTTATAGCTGTTTTATCCCTAACTGCTAAGACTTGGAAGCAACTGAGAAACCCTTCACTAGATGAATGGATATATAAACTGTAATGCATCTACACAAAAAAATATTATTCAGCTCTAGAAAGAAATGAGCTATCAAGCCATGAAAAGACATGGAAAACGTTAAATGTATATTATTAAGTGAAAGAAGCCAATCTGAAAAGGCTACAAACTGGATCATACTTAATAATTTCAACTACATGAAGTTCTGAAGAAAGCAAAACTATGACAGCAATGCAAAAAAAATAAATTAGTGGCTGCCAGGGGTTGGTGGGAGGGAGGGATAAACAGGCAGAGCACGGGGGACATTTAGGGCAGTAAAACGATTCCTTACAATAATAAATGGTATAGATATGCCATTATACATTTGTTAAAACCCACAGAATGTACAGTACCAATGTGAACCCTAAAGTAAATTAGGGACTCCAGGTGATAATGATATGTCAATACAGCTTCACTGATTGTAACCAATGTATCACTCTGGTGCTAATGTTAATAGCAGGACAGGCTAGGCCTGTGGGGGGTATGGGGTATATGGGGACTCTCAGTACTTTCCATTCAATTTGCTGTGAACCTAAAACTGCTCTAAAAAAATAAAGTCTATTTTTAAAAAATCATACAAAGAGATACATTCAAAAATGCTACAGATAAATCCAAACAGATTTCTAAAAAAAAGTTCAAATAACCATAAAAAGACAGGAAAAGGAAAACAGAGAGAACAAAAAGGAAAAACTAAAACAGGAGATTTAAGGGCTAACTTATTAGGACTAATAACTATGTTAAGGTTCTGGCCAAGATGGAAGCATAAGTAGAGACCCTTCACTTCCTCACACAACCAAAAGGAGGATAACAACCAATCTGAAATCAATAAATAACCAAAAGCACCAGAAAATCAAACTGCATGGAACTCCAACAACCAAGGAATTAAAGAAAAAATCAACCAGAATGGTAAGGCGGTAGACAGCGCAGGATGACTCAGAAAAACCGCCGCAATGCAGCAGCCTTGGGTGCGGGGCTGGCTGCTGAGCTCCTGGGGCTGCAGGGGTGGGGCTGACTTAAGGGGACTCAGAGGTGGCTGAGGGCTACTGCTGGGGTTGCCGTGGGAGGAGAAGCTCCCATTCTCACACCAGCCTCTTCTGAGAGCTGTTGAAAACTGTGCTAGAGAGAAGCAGGCCAGCCGCACTGTACCCTCTTTGGCCCCTCCCCCACAGGCAGCACCGCTGCACAGCAAAGAGGGTTGCCCTGCCCTGGTGAATACTTAAAGCCCCTCCCCCTTACAACCTAGCAGCTGTGCCAAGACAAAGAAATATGGCCCAAATGAAAGAACAGAGTAAAGCTTCAGAAAGAGAGTTGAGCAAGAAGATTGCCAACTTATCTGATGAAGAATTTAAAGCCCTGGTGATCAAAATGCTCACAGAACTGATTGAGCTTAATTGAAAAATGAAAAAACAAATGAAGGATACCCAAAGTGAAATAAAGAAAAATATTCGGGGACCAACAGTGACAGAAAGAAAACCGGGACTCAAAGCCACGATTTGGAACAAAAGGAAGAAATAAACATCCATCCAGATCAAAATGAAGAAACGAGAATTCGAAAAAATAAAGAGCCTCTTACAAACCTCTGGGACAACCTGAAACGCTCCAATATCTGAATCATAGGGGTGCCAGAAGGAGAAGAACAACAGCAAGAAATTGAAAACTTATTTGAACAAATAATGAAGGAAAACGTCCCCAATCTGGCAAAGGAAATAGACTTCCAGGAAGTCCTGGAAGCCCAGACAGTCCCAAAGAAGTTGGACCCAAAGAGGAACACACCAAGGCACATCGTCATTAAGTTATCCAAGATTAAATATAAGGAGAGAATATTAAAAGCTGTGAGAGAAAAGCAAAGAGTTGCTTACAAAGGTGTTCCCATTAGACTAACAGCTGATTTCTCAGAAGAAACCCTGCAGGCAAGTAGGGGCTGGAAAGAAGTACTTGAAGTCAGGAAAGGCAAGGATCTACACCCAAGATTACTCTATCCAGCAAAGCTTTCATTTAGAATGGAAGGGCAGATAAAGGGCTTCCCAGATAAGGTCATCATCATCAAGCCATTATTAAATGAAATGTTAAAGGGACTTATCTAAGAAAAAGAAGATCAAAAATATGAACAGTAAAATGAAGGCAAACTCACAACTATCAACAAATGAACCTAAAAGAAAAGAAAAACAACAAAAATTAAGCAAACAACCAGAACAGGAACAGAATCAGAGAAATGGAGATCACACAGAGGGATTTCAGTGGGGAGGGGAAAGGGAGGAATAAGAAGCATGGTCAGTAGGCATAAGGTAGATAGGGAGAGATAAAAAATGGTATGGGAAACAGAGGACTCAAAAAACTTATATGTACAACCCATGGAAGTGGATTAAGGGAGGGGAATGCTGGAGAGTTGGTGGAGGGGCAGGCCAGAGGAGAGACACAGCGGAAAAACTGGGAAAACTGTAATAGCATAATCAATTAAAAATATTAAAAACCCAAATAACTACATTAAATGTTAATGGTCTAAATATACTAATTATAAGACAGGCATCGGCAGAATGGACTTAAAAGTAGAATCCACCTATTTGCTGACTATAACAATTCACTCAAAAATAAAATATAGATAGGTTGAAAGTATTATAAAAGGATTAAAAAATGTATACTATGCAAACTTGAATCCCAATAAAACAGGAGTAGCTTTATTAATAAAGATAGACTTCAGGGTAAAGAAAATTACCAGAGAGAGAGAAGAACACTGTGTAATGATAAAAGAGTCAATCCATTAAGAACACATGACAATTCTAAATGTATATACACCAAACAATGGACCTGCAAAACACGTGAAGCAGAAATTCATAGAACTGAAAGAGACGAACTGCGATTATATTTGGAGATTTCAACAGCTCCTCTCAACAAGTGACAGAACAACTAGGCAAAAATCAGCAAGGATATAGAAGAATACAAGACCATGAACTGACAGGATATAATCAACATTTATCAAATACTTTACCTAATGACAGAACACATGTTCTTTTCAAGTGCCCACAAAACATACATCAAGAGAGGCCATATCCTGGGTCATAAAACAAATTTCAATTAACTTAAAAGAAGTGAAATCATATAAAGTATGTTCTCTAACCACCATGGAATCAAACTAGATATCAATAACTAAAAAATAAGGAAAAAATTGCCGAATTTTTTCCAGAATCTAAACAATATACTTCCAGGTAATCCATGGGTCAATAGGAAGTCTCAAGGGAAATAAAAATAAATTATAGCAGAATGGAAAATAAAATACACTTATCAAAATAAAGCAGTGTTGAAAGGGAAATTTATAGCACCAAACATATATAATAAAAAATAGGAAAAGTCTCAAATCAATAATCAAAACTTCCATCTCAAGTACCTAGGAAAAGAAGAGCAAAATAAACCCATCAATGGGGAAGCAGAAAGAAATAAGTTTAAGAACAACCATCAATGGAATTGAAAATGGAAAAGGAGAGAAAAATCAATGAAATGAACAGATGGTTGTTGAAAACATTGATAAAATTGGCAAACTTCTGACAAAGGAAAGAGAAGATACAAATTAACAATATCAGGAATAAAACAGGGGCGATACAACAAACTGCAGAGAGCAAGGGATGAGAAGAGAATTATTATGATAGAGTTACTAACAACTAACACAACATGCATAAATTTGACAATTTAAAGAAATGGACCAATTCCTCAAAAATACAAACTATCACAACTCACCTAATATGAAACAGATAATCTGAATAGCCTTATAATTATTAAGGAGGCTAAATTTAATAACTCCCAAAAAAGAACTCCTGCAGCCCAGATGATTTCACTGGAGAATTTCACCAAATGCTTAAAGAAAGAATACCCATTGTACGAAAACGCTTCCAGACAAGAGATAAGGAGCGAACACTTCCCCATCCATGTTATGAAGCCAGAATTACCCTGATAACAAAACCAGAAAAAGTTAAAATATGTATACATATAAATATACATATATGAGAGAGAAAGAGAGAGTGAGAGAGAACATTATCCTTCCTGACTATAAATGCAAAAATCCTTACCGTATAGAATTCAACAACATATAAAAATAATTATAGAACATGGAACATGACCAAGTGGGAATTATTGCTGGGATGCAAGGCTGGTTCAATATTTGAAACTTAATCAATACAATTTACCATGACTAAGGTTAAAAAAGAAAAAAAAATCACATGATCATATCAATCAAAGCAGGAAAATGAGGAAGTCAAAAAGATGAGTCGATAAATCTAACAAAAAAGAGAGGCAAAGGGAATGCCTATGAAATTCCTATATACTAGAGAGCAACCAATCCAGCTTCGATAGAGTCAGAAGACAGATCTCTTGAAAAAGAAAAAATGAATAGAATAATAAATGTGTTTAAGATTATTAAAATAATGACATAAACTTTGGAAGGGTTTTGGATTAAATTGCTGAAAAGTATGCAGAAAACTAAGATCAAGAAACCCCCAAAACACCAGATAGTTATTAATTCCAGGGAAAAGAGAGTTATATAGGAAAGGAATAGCAATTATAGTCCACTAGGAGATTCAGCAAAATAAAACTAATATTAATATAACTAATATATTGCCAAAACTTTGTTATTTTGGAAGAACAAAAGATGAGAATAATGTAAGTATTTGGGGAAAAGGACATGCAAAGGATGAAAGAGCTAAATTTTTACTCTCCATAGTATGTAATGCCCAAAATTGGAAGAAAAAAAAAACTCAAGACCTAGCAACATCAGTATGTTAGTTAGAAATGTATCAAGTGACTCAACTAAAAGTGGTTGCCTGGGAACCTTGAAATGGCATAGGAAAAGTCCTCAGGTAATTGTTTGATGTCTTTTGTAACAAGTTTAGTTCACCCATGTGAGTATTTAAGTTGTTAAAAAATATAAAGATACATGGCTGGACCAGAACTTGAACTCACATAATTTTTTTTAATCCTCACCTGAGGAAATATTTATTGATATGGGGGGCGGGGGCGGTGGGAAGAGAGAGAGAAACATGGATATGAGAGAGAAACATTCATTGGTTGCCTGACTCCCTTCCTTGCCCTGACCAAGAATCAAACCTGCAACCTAGGTATGTGCCCTGACCAGGCATTGAACCCACAACCTTTTGGTGTAAGGGATGACACTCCAACCAACTGATCCACCCATCAGAGCGAACCCACATAATTTAATTACTAATCAGGTCCATTAATTTGTGAGCTCCTAAGGAGCCTGTGTTTTCTTATCACCTCCACTCCAATGCCTGCCGAGCACAAAGTAAGCCCTCAAACATGTTTATGAACAAGTGGGAGAAAGTTCAAGGATGGAATTACTTTCCTAACAACAGGAAATGAATGAGAAGTGCATTCCAGGCAGAGGAAATAGAAGAAGCAAAGATAGGAAATGGAGTGTGAGAGCTAAGCAAGAAAGGAGCAAAGTGGGAGAAGAAGGAGTAGTAAGAAGCCTCCAGAAAACCCACTGGGTGGGTAAAGGGGAATGCAGTGAGCATCACCTTTTGGAACTCTGTGGCAGAGAGCACTGGTGCCTTGTGGACAGATCCACGTGACCCTGAGTGTATGTGTATCAGCCTTAGGGGTTTTTTTGTTTGTTTTGCAATGATGACAGCAATACATTTTTCTACCATCAGTTCCTTCCCAAATAGTTTCAGCTTTCTGGAATCCAAAGTAGTACCAGGCTCTCTAAAATTCTGAGTTCTTTCAGCAGCTCAACTAAGTACAACTAGTCACTCTAAACAGCCGTAGAAGGGGCAAACCCACAAAGGACAGGCAGGGGCAAGCAAAGCCTGGTGGCATACCTGCAATGCCATGCTCATCCATATTTTGAACCTCTTCACAAAAGCATTAACATCCAGAGCACAAATCAATCATCATCTCTTGATGAACATATGCATCTGCTATTACCATTACTCATACATTCATTTCACCCAAAGTTTATTAAGTATCTACTCTACCTCAAGCAGTGCACTGGAAAATAAAGTTTCTCATTTTAAATAACTTACTTTCCAACAGCAGAGTTATTTATAAGATAACAAGATAAACAATATAACTGGCATTAACAAAAGTACTGTGGAAACACGATGGGTTAACAGACTATTTAAATTTTTTTATGTATAATGTTAAACAGAGGTGAGGAGAGTAAGAGGCAACTCCAACAAACATATATATACCCACACTTTGCCTTGATCATAATCAATTCACTGCCAATCTTGTTTCTCTTCTAAATTGTCTCATTAACTTTAAGACATCATATTATCTTATCTATCTTATCCATAAATATTTCACCTCTAGCAGATAGGAACTTTTTCTTTAAACATTATATAAATATATATATCTTGGAAGCTGAGTAAGTTTTTAATATGTAAGATATAACTAACATAAATAAAATGCACAGATCTTAAGGTGCTCAACTGAGTTCTGACAATTGTGCAGGCCTGCCTGTATTAACCAGTATCCAAAACAAGACGTAAAGCATTTCTATGGCCCAGAGAGTTCCCACATGCCTTTTCTAATCAATGTCCTACAGCTAGATAACCACTTTCTGATTTCTATGACCAAAGATCACTTCTGCATGTTCTTAGACTTTTATAAATGACATCATAGAGTAAGAGGTTTCTAGGCCAAAAAAGGGAAAAGCATTCCAGGTGGAAAGAACTACATATACCATGTAAAGTTATATGGAGAGATATGTACACAGAATGCTGAAAAGCTCAAGAGGGTTGAAAGCCGGGATTGGTAACTGACAGAAGACAAGACTAGAAGAAGAGGCTTGTCGGAATGCTAGTGTTTCCGGATTAAACTCTGCAGTTAATTCTGGGAACCATGTTGTGAAATAAATTTTCCCAATGCCCAAAATGATTTCTCTGACCTAAAAATACATCTGTCCTCTCAATAAGCTCCTTTCTTTTCAATCCTCCAACTGAGGGTGACCAAGGCAAGAGCAACATCCTACACCCCAATGCTGTTCACTCGCATCCTGTGCAGAGGCCCCTCTGCCACCTCAGGAAAGGGAACAAGCCCCTCTTGTCTTTCTCATGAGAGGGCAGTCTCCACCCCGCACCCCTTTTTTCAATAAGCAGTCTCAAGTCTGAAGGGCAGCCTTACCATTATCTGGATTTCTCTCTTGCACACCTGGAGATCATGCTCATTGTTGACAAACATGCGTTTCAAGGCACATTTCACTCCATTGCTTGTCCTCACCAGAAACACGATAGCAAATCCACCTGTGAGGGAAACAAACATACAAGCCCTTCTGAGTCATGTTCAAAAAGTCGGGCAGATGACTATGTTGGCTGTTCTCACTGTTGATGGTGTTGATGCCACTGCCAACTAGCCCTTGGGCTGGCCTGGCTCAGAACGCGTTCTTAGATTCTCAGGACTCATAGGTATTACTTGTGCAATCGGGTGGCAGAAATCAGAGAAATTGTTCCTAAACACCAATCTCAGGAAAAAGGAACAACCAACAGTCATTATCTTCCAAAGAACCTACAAATAAGCAGATAAGCAAACAGATGAAAGGAAAAAACTACATTCTGACTATTGTTATAGGCGGTTTGAGTTCTTACTTAATTCTAATTATAGTCCTATGAGGCTCAGTGTTATTTTTCCCTTTAAGGCAACAATTACTAGCTGAGGCATTCTTTAATACTTTGAATTTGTTAATGTTCTACAAATCCTTAGAACGCCTAACCTTGACCTCACTCCCCAAACACTGTATTAGATGTTCAGTGAGACTGTTAATAGGGATTATGGTTAGATAAGGTGCTGCAAAGCTGTCAAAGTTGAAGGCTTTGGGATAAGCAGCACTTATACTGGACACTTAGTCCACTGTTTGCTTGTGTAGCTTCATAATTTAGCTTGAATTATCCTGTGCATTGAGCCTGCATAGCAAAAAAACAAAACAAAACAGCACTGGGCTACGTTTTGCACAGAGGTGATCACTAATTGGATGAAGGTGAATGCAGAGAGAAGTCATTGGTATGGGAACTTGAGCTGAGGAACTTGAGCATTGGATTGGGGCTAGCAGCCACATGCAAAATCAATATAAAGCAATAAGCAGTGGTTATAGAGATCTCAGGCCTTAGAAACCACTGGGGTCCTCAAGGCCAGTCCAGTTCCTGAGGCCCAGCAGCACTTCAGCACCTGCCTGTTGATGTTCATTTCCTGCCGCATCTTTACAATACTTATTTCTTTTTAAGTCAGGCTGAGTAAGTTTCTGTTCTTTAAACCCAAAGAGAACTTTAATCACAAAGCACTGTTGCACATTTTCATAAAATACATACATAATTCTGTGTTAAAATTTTTAATGGGTTCAAATGTTCCAATGTGTATTTTGATAATGATTTATTTACTGGAGACCACATGTTTATATATTTCCTGTCTTCAGCATTCAGGTAAACACTGAAATTTACCATATATATAATCTTTATTTTTAAGTTTTATTTCTAAGTATTTTTTATTTTTCAATTACAGTTGATGTATAATGCTATATTCGTTTCAGGTGTAAACTGAAACTAATGATTAGACATTTATATAACTGATGAAGTGATCACCTGAATAAAACTTTAATTTCAACCGTCATCTTTTAATCTTTCTATCTCAGTAACACTTTCCATTATCTTGTAATACTTGAAAGCAGCGTCCCCAACCTTTTGGGCACTAGGGAGCTGTTTGCTCACTCACTGGCTGCTCACCTCCTGCTGTGCGGCCCAGTGCCTGACAAGCCATGGACCCCAGCCTGAGGGCTGGGAACCCCTGTTTTAAAAGTACACTTACACCGCTCAATTGTCAATTGTAATTTTAGAATTTTTAGTATTTACTAACAAAAATTTTTTAAACCCTCACATGCACTTACAAAGAGAGGTCTTACCATACACACACAAAACAACAACAAAACCCCTCAATTCTAGGATGCACATATTTTTACATTCTAATTCTTAGGATATCTGACATATTCTTATAATAAATATGTACATTTAATGAAGAGCTATTTGTCTGTCTTTTTCTCCAAAAAGCTATTAAATTCATGATGTGTGTTATAATCAAGTAGAACTGTGAAAAATGATAGAATAAATTATAAAATTTCAGTGTACATTCATACCTGTTTTGTGACCAGTCAAAGTGGGTTTTCACTTCATAGATATTTTGAATTTTGAAAAAAAAATCACAGACTACAGACTTTGTACTTCCAGAGAACACTAAGTCCAAACAATTCGCTTTATGGGCAGAAGAACCTAGTGAGGCTTAGGGGTCCCATGGCCGACTATGGGCAGAACCCAGAAGACTGTCACTCTCTGATTATCCAAAAACATGTTCTTCCCACTTCATTTACCTTAAAAAAAAGCTATGAAGTACCCCTCACAGTGCTGGAGACCAAAAGTTGGGAGAACAAAATTTGGGAGTGGCTATTTCCTACAGTTCTGCAATGCATGGCACCACTAAAGGACAAAGCTGTCCTTTCAGAAGCAAGATGATGATGGAGCAATTTGAGATAACTGCCACCAGATGGGAGCAGTGTACTTTTCTTTACCAGGTAGCAAGATGACCTTTCCAGCCAGGACTGAAGAAATGAGTCAGATGCCTACCACTCGATCTAGGCAAGCACAACTGGCTGAGAAGAAACAGCCCAGATCCTCAAAGCCCATGAGCATCATAAAACTAAAGGCACAGCAATGCACCACTACACCTAATATAGACAGGACCATGTTATTAAGTATCTATGCCCATACAGGAGCTTATTTGCAGGTGAGCAGCATTTAAATCAGAGTTCCTTGATCATCAGATAAAAATTGAAGCCTGTCACTATTAAAATGTTGGCTATTATTACTATGTAGTTGACCAAACAGGGAGGTAAATTACTAGAAGGTAGAGCGGAGATAGCACCTCTCAAAGTACTTCTTCAGTACAGGTCCATCACGTGGATCAGGGTAATCAGGTTCTCAGCCACAGCTAACCGGGGTTCAGGCCATTACGAAGGCAGCTATAAGACTGCCCATAGAGATGCTCATTTCAGATTGAGCTGCATCCCAAGAGCTTGACTAAATGACGAAATTAAAGCTGAGGTGGGGATGGTTTGAACAGAGGTTAAGAAAAGCTAACATTCAGTAGAGCCTGTGCCAGTCTCTGTCTACTGGCATTTTTTGAAACTGGAAAACAATCTCCATGATTTTACTTAAGTGCATTTCTTGGATAATCCATGAATTTACTGAGTCACAATAGGAAAAAGGATCTGATCCATTATGTGAGGTAAGCAAGTAAAATAGGCAAGACAACTGTGGCACAAACACACTTCTATTAGATATGGAGGAATATTTTTTTTCAACTTCCACAGAGAAACACGTTTTCTCTCACTTTCCCTAAAACATACAGCACTCTTGGTCTAACTTTCTCCTAATTTTTGATGATGTGAATGTGCACTTATTACTCACTATGACAGATTTTGCCTGTTTGGCTCCCTTCTGTATAGTCATGTTCTAGCTTAGTGCCCAATGGGTCGAGGGCACTCAGAAACGAATTAACTTTCCTTTTAATGTTACAACAGAGAATAGAAAAGGCCACAGAGAGCGGTGGAGGCTGTGGAAAACTGAAGTGTATGGCCCACGTAAAGGAGCAGCTACTATACAATTCCAAGTACTTGTTATCATGTAGAATATGGATCCAGTTTTATCTGATCTAATCACTTCTAAAGATAAAGCGGACACCCAAAACGTTACGTGAAATCTTCAGATTTAAACACTGGCAACAAGTCACAGTTGAAGTTAATGCTGGACAGGATGACACTGTAGAGGCTCAAGAAAACACATCTGGGAGGCTTTAGAGTCTCGGAGCCTACAGTTTTCTACCTCTAATCTAGTTACACCCGTAATTTTACTGATGGCCAGAAAGGGAAAGTGACATAGCCAATGTTACACAAAGTTAAAAGATGACTTGCAAATAAAATCCAGAATATATACAGGGTCTGGTAGAAGTAACGCCTGTTTGAGTGTGGTTAATACGGGTATAATAATTTATAGTTTCAATTTGAACATTCCACCTAAAATGTCCTATGGTGTGCCCGAGTGTGATATTGTTATGTTGCAGAATTACATGCTTATGATTTTGTAATAAAAGATTTTATAGTTAAAAAGGGGGCATTATTAGTACTGGACCCTATATATTAGTTACACAGTGGTTATCACAGTTATTATATATTGGTTATCATAGTTCTTGCCGTTCTTCCCCAAAGGAGTGTATGGAATATTCCTCCCAACCCTCAACCAGCATTTGTACATGACTTTATACTTTCTCAAAGGCATTTCAACATAAACAATTTCATTTATATTTCCACAATAACTAAATGGGGAGGGTGAGCTACCCATTGTCCACATTTTCCCAATAGGAAAGAGTTGTAGAGAGATTAAGCTCCTTTCATAAGACCACATAGAGCTTAATTAGTGGTAGAGCTCAGACTGGATCCCTCATCTTTCAAAATCAAGTTCACATATAATACAATGTACCCTTTTAAGTGTGTAGTTTGATGCATTTCCACAATTGTACACACTCTTGCAACCATCACTGCAATCAGTTCCTTAGTCCTCTTTGTAGGCATCTACCCTTCCTTCTCACACCATCGCAGGTGACTTCTGACCTGCTTTCTGAACTCTAGATTAATTTTGCTTGCTCTAGAATAAATGGAACCATCAGTATGTACTCCTGTGTCTGGCTTCTTTCATTCAGCATAACATTTCTAAACTTCATTGTTACATGTGTCAATATTTTAGTTTTTTAAACTGCAGGTGAGTATTCCATTACATGGATTTCCCACAATTAATTTATCCATTCACCTGAAGGACATTTAAATTATTTCTAGCTTTTGATTATATTATAAATAAAATGTCCACATAGCAGTCCTTTTTGTGGACATAGGTATTTATTTCTTAGGTAAATACTTAGGAATGGAATGGATGGGTCGTATGGTAAGTGTGTGTTCGGCTTTAAAAGAAACTGCTTATCAGTTTGCCACAGTGGTTGTACCATTTCACACAGCCAGCTGCCACGTGTGAGACTTTGAGTTGTCCCATATTCTCACAAACACTTGGTACTGTCAGTCTTTTTATTTTAGCCATTCTAATGAGTGTGTAGTGATATTTCTTTGTGGCTTTAATTTGCATTTCCTTATAGAGCCTTCACCATTTGAACTCCCAGGATTAGCTGCTCCCACCACTTTTGTGATAAAAGGCATTAATAAGCATAGGATCATGGAGTCACCGGTGAAATTACTGAGATAACGTGGACTTCTGCCTCTAATGAAAAGATGACAGAAGTGCTTCCCTCTCTCCTGAGAGAAGGCAAGTGAGAATCTGTAATACACAGAGAGGGGATTATATCATCTCTAGTCTCTTTCAACTTGGACATCAACAAAAGATCATAGTCATCCACATCACTATCGTAACTGAACCTTTTAAAACAAAACCTCCTCAGTAGCCTGATCATGATATTCAATATCAGCAACGGGGGTTGCTTTCTCCCTCTCTCCCTCCTTTCCTTCCTCCCTCCCTCCCTTCCTTTCTTTCCTTACCCAAGGATATGTTTGTTGATTTGGGAGGGAGGGAGAGAGAAGAAGGAGGGGCAGGGGGAGACAGACAGAGACAGAGAAAGAGAGAAACATCAATGTAAGAGAGAAACACTGACTGGTTGCCTCATGTACGTACCCCGACCGGGGATCACAACTACAACCTAGGTATGTCGCTTGACTGGAGATCAAACCTGCAACCTTTTTGGTGCATGGGACAATGCTCCAAACTACTGAGCCACCCAGCCAGGGCAGCAATGGGGCTTTTGAGGAAGTGAGTGTAGTACCTCTCCTGGACTGATTTCAAATACTGAATCATGATAAATGGTACCAGACCCCAGGGGCAGTTCCAAATGAATCAAGACGTCAGTTACTTCCACTTAGCAAGGAAAAGTGAGGGATGAGGGAAGTAAGATGAGCAGGAAGGGAAGAAAACACACCAAATTGATGATCTGAGTAGTGATGTGCACAGAGATGGGAAACAGCTGGGCAGACAATGACAGTGATTAGACCATGAGATAAAGAAGCCCATCACGGTGCTGAGGCAGGGTTTCTGAATTTGCTGCCAAAGAGGTTTTGGTGGATATTTTAAAATCAGGCCTAGATTCAAGGCACTAAATTGAGAAAACCTTCCCCAGATCCATATTCTGTTCCTCTCTTCCGCTTTTCTAAACTTTGTTTCTCTTTTAGAATAAGGTTTAACCCAATGAATGCTGTTTACTTAATGCAGTTTCTCTTTGAATTACCTAAGGAGAAATGAGCATAAAATAAAATAGTGTTCTGAGGTTTTTCTAAAGAATCAGATGGAGAACCCAGTTAAAGTGGAATTTGTTTAGAAGATGTAAAAGAAAGGGCAACACTGGACAAGTTACTGGATCCCTTTGGCCTTAATTTCCTCAACTGCAGAAGTTAAATTAGTGGTGTTAACTAAATTATTGGCATTAAAACTCAGTTCCTGAGACCCCTAGCATTACAGGAAGTATGGCCCCATGATGAAAAAGTGACTGCAGTTAAGGGTAGGGCTCTACACACAGCTTTCCTTTATCTGTTTGATATTAATTCTGAAAAAGATGCTAGGAAATAAAGGGGGTGTCAACTCTGCTTTAAAAGAGAATTAAAAAGTACGCCAAGAAAATTCTGTAGCTTTATATAAAAGTATTAAAAAAAAAATAAGGACTACACTGCCAGTTATGAGAACAGCCCGTACCTACAGGCCCCCTGCAGATATGAATGTGTGCGGGCAGTTTCTGGAAAGGGGGGGCTGTGGCAAGGCCCCCATTTTACATTGAGATCACACAGCATTCCTGTAGAGTCCAACAGGATAGGTCCACACCTTGGCTCAGGCAAGCCACAATCTCTCTGAGACCCTGTCCTCTCACATTAAAGAGCCATTGACATCTGTTTCACAGCTTTGTGAAGGGTTACATGACAAGGAAAACACTTAGCACATAGAAAATATGTGATGAATATAGGTGTTCCCTTCTTAATTCCATCCCCATCCCCCCAGAAGTCCTTTGTACTTGTATGACACCTGACTTATCATGAAGTTCTAAATCTGGAGTATCTTCCTGAGATCAAGGGCACAAACCCATATGCCTACAGGGGCCAGACAGATCATCTAAAAGGGGGAACAGTCCAGGCATTGTATAACAAACCGTACGCAGGGAGTGTGATGACACAGACTCACTGTTACGGGGCTGTAGTTACTGCGCCAACCAGAAAGTGCACGCCCTGGTTCACGGGGAGCCATTTCCCAACTTCAGTCAATTGTGGCCAAGGTGGAATGTGGGCTGAGGGTTGCCAAATGTTTTGATTTCCAGGAGAAACTAGATTTTTAGATAAAATCTCCTGATTTTTAAGCTCAGGCAACAAACTTTTAAAAAGTCCCTTTACAACCTACACAAGTTAAGGAAAATCTATTTCTAGGTCAGGGCTGTACTAGACAACAGCCCTGCCTCGGTCTTTATGGGGAACCTTGTGAAGAAGGCAGGGCGTGTATTACAGTCTCCACTGTCCTGGGAAGCCGAGACACAGAGAAAAACCCAGTTCCTGGCCTTTGCCTTGGTCCACTCTCTCCTGCTGCCACTCCCTCCCTTCAGCAGCACACCACGCAGGAACACCTCCACTACCAGGGAAGGTGAGAGAAAGGACACAGTAAAAGGCAAGGGAGGCTGACCATAGTTTTACCTCTCTACCTGAGCAGGTGGAAGAGAGTCCTCTCTGCACAGTGAGGACTTGGGTGCCCTGCCTGCAGTGTCTGGGAACTCCCATAGGGAGTGACAACCAAGAGGCTTACAAACACCCTCCTATAATACATTCATACTGAAGACACTTTGCCAAAAGTTTCTGAAGGAACGAACATTTTCAGAACTTCAGAACAGATGGCAAAGAGCAAAGCAAAGATTTCACAGGAGAAAAGGTCAAACTGAAGCATTTGTCTCAGTGGGAACTTGGGGTTTGTTTTTTTAACATTCATCTCTCCTTACTTCCTCAAATTAAAAATCACCATGTGCCACCTCCTTCTGGGGAGCATGTCAAAGCAGTCCTTTCCCCAGGCAGAAAGAACACCATTAGGGGGGAGGACTTGAGGAACTCGACTTCCTCTCCGCCACATCAGGAGCCGCGGGCACGAGTCAGAGACTGGCAATCCCTCTGGCAGTGGTACAGAAACATCAACAGAACCCAATCACGGCCACAGCCCAGCTTGAACATGGGGTGGCTGGCAATTGGTTCTTCCTTACCAGGACTTCAACAATTGGGGAGCTTCTCCAGGTCAAGGGGTTTGGCAAGAGTAGCCCAAAACTCGCCCCCCCCCCCCCCAACCAAAGATACCAAAGATATCTCCAGGGAAGTCACCTGCTTCTCTGGAACAAAAGGTTAGAGTTCTAAGAAACCTAGTTGGCTCATGCACACCCCAGAGGCTTGTGAATTACTGCCCGTAGAACCACTGCATATTGGGCCTGGCCTGTCAACGGCCAAGACCCACCGAAAGAGGGCATTTCCCAGAGCTACCTGGCCCACCTCTCCCCTACTGTTACCGTGGGGTTACCTATCTGGCACGTGTAGAGAGAAATGGTCAGAGACATCAGTAGGCCCATATTCTTTGTTCACTGAAATCCCCAGAGTGGCTAACCATCAGAATAAGCCATTTTCTATTCTCTATACCAAGGTGGTCTTTTAAAATCAGAAATTGAGTATCATTCACCTGTTTGAAACTCCTCAGTGGCTGCTCGCCCCTCTCAGAATAAAATGCCAAATGCGGATGACAGCAAGCAAGGCCCAATGTGAGAGCATGTGATCTCTCTCTCCATGTCATTCAAACAGAACAGCTTTTCACTGCACTCTCTCTTCCTGTCATACTCACCTGCTTTCTTCCTTAAGGTTGCTGTACTCCACTTTATCTAAGGACTTCTGTGCATGCCTTACCCTTCACCCTTTTCACCTCACTCTTGGCCTGACCATCTCCTCCTCCTTCAGATTTCAGGCTAAATGTTACTTCCATAGAAGTAACGTTTAGGAACCTTCTGATTAGGTTATGTCCCTTGCTATATACAGCACCCTGTACTTTTCCTTCAGGGCATATCTGCAGTATATTAAATATTTAGGTGGGTAATTCTTGGTTTGATGCCTTATTGCCCTGAACCTTGAAGACTGCACAAGGGCAAGGACAATGACTGACTCACTGTGGCCTCTGTCACCCAGCAGAGTGACTACGGCATTAAAAGTAATCAAGAGTTTGTTACACATTGTGTTTGCCTAGTACTGTAAAGAATACACCTCACCCCCCAAAAAACAAACAATAAAAAGCACTGTACAGCCCCAGCCTTTTAGAAGATTAGAATCTAGTATGGGACAGAAGGGACACATTTTGCAAGAAGGCCCCTTCAGGATAAGGTAGTCTACCCTCCAGAGAAAACCCCAGCACAGCTCAGAGAAAACCCCAGAGCAGCCCAAGACTGGAGACCACCGGGTGCTCTCCTGGGACAACATGTGCAGGGTGCAGCTTTATGGAGAGCTTTACAGAAATCTCTGTGCCATCACAAGTGACACTTGTTCTCTGTGCAATCTCTTCTTTTAAAATAACACTTGAGCTGGAAATAAAAACACTCTTCAGTTGCGGAGGAAAAGAGATCAAATGCTGCCATGCTCAATGCTGTATCAATCCCTCACCTGAAGGAGGGAAGAGTCTCTTGGGCATGAACTGTCTCAGCCCTCTAAGCCACTGGTGCCAGCAATCTTCTAATAAGTGGTTTGCACACAAATAGAGCAGCTGAGGTCAGCCAGTGGGTGAAGCATCCTTGCCCAGATTTGCCAGCCCCCCACCACAGACACCCAAGCTCTGGCTCTACTCATTTCTACCAAGACTTGGTGTGTGTTACTGGTCCACATTCTCCTAAGGTTTTAACAAAGACAAAGCCTGGCTTGGCATTCTCTCAGCTCTCAATTTTTAATTCCAGAGCATTCCACCTTAACTTCATGCTTCAAAGCTTACTTCGTTTTCTGTTCTTACCTCCATTGTATTAAGATCAGGGTAACTAGCTGTGTTCCAGAAAGAGCATCCTGTTCCAAAAAGAGCATTTACTAGTGAGGTGATCTGAGCTTAGCAGCCGGGCTAGAAGCTGGTCTTCTGTCCTACTGAGATATGCACTGACATCAAAAGTACGTAACATCTTGTTTGGCTTTTGTTAGATCTGGTTTCCAGACCCAACTGCTTTAAACAGGTCATCCTAATCTGCTTCAACCCTCCTAGATGTCAGAGGAAATGAATTCTCATCCTGAAATGCAGGATGTCATTTTCTCAGCTCCCAGCTGTTAATTGCAGAGCATTCCAATTTAACTGCATGCGAAAGCCTTTCCTCGGAGGTTCAGGATATCTAGCCGTACTGGCCTCACCTTCATCCACTAGCCCCTAGTCGCAGTCCCTCACCCAGTGCTTGTGCACCAATTCACAGTCTCTCCCCCATGCCAGCTCCCGCCATCACCGAGTCTTCGCAATTCTATCCCATGAGCCTCTCCAGAATCCATCTCCTCCCCTCCATCCCTGATGCTCCTTCATACTTGCCTCTTCTTAGAAGAACTAAAATAGAGTTCTAACTTTCCACATCTTGGATCCTTTCTCTTCTAAAATTCTTATCTAATAACTCCCCTTAAAAGCATTCATTAGAGTTCCAGCCAAGATGGAGGCGTAGGTAGAAACCCTTTATTTCCTCACACAACCAAAAGGAGTATAACAACCAATCTGAAATCAATAAACAACCAAAAGCACCAGAAAATCAAACTGCATGGAACTCTGACAACCAAGGAATTAAAAACTCAACCAGAACAACCAGACCAGTAAGGCGGGGGACAGCATGGGTTAACTCAGAAAAACCTAGAGGCAGCAGTAAGGCAGCAGACCATAGGGGTGGGGCTGGCTGCTGAGCTCCTTGGTCTGTGAGGGAGGGGCTGACTTAAGGGGAAACTGAGACACAGAGCTGACTGAGGGCTATGCAGGTTGCCACGGTGGGAGAAACTCCCAGTCTCACTTGAGACGTTGAAAAGTGTGCTAGACCTGCACTGTTCCATCTTTGGTCCCTCCTCCACAGGCAGCACCTCAGCACAGCAAGGAGGGTTGCCCTACCTAGTGGGGAATACCTAAGGCCCTGCCCCCTTACAACCTATCAGCTGTGCCAAGACAAAGAAATATGGCCCAAATGAAAGAACAGAGCAAAGCTTCAGAAAGAGAACTAAGCGAGGAGATCGTCAACCTATCTGATGGAGACTTTGAAGCTCTGGCAATCAAAATGCTCACAGATTTGATTGAGCTTAGTTGAAAAGAAAAAAACTAGTGAAGGATACCCAAAGTGAAATAAAGTAAAATATTCAGGGGACCAACAGTGACAAGAAGGAAACCAGGACTCAAAGCAACGATTTGGAACAAAAGGAAAAAATAAACATCCATCCAGAACAAAATGAAGAAACAAGAATTTGAAGAAGTGAAGAGTCTTATAAACCTCTGGGACAACCTGAAACGCTCCAATATCCAAATCATAGGGGTGCCAGAAGGAGAACAGCAGCAAGAAATTGAAAACTTATTTGAACAAATAATGAAGGAAACCATCCCCAATCTGGCAAAGGAAATAGACTTCCAGGAAGTCCAGGAAGCCCAGAGAGTCCCAAAGAAGTTGGATCCAAAGAGGGAACACACCAAGGCACATTATTAAGTTATCCAAGATTAAATATAAAGAGAGAACCCTAAAAGAAGCCAGAGAAAAGCAAAGAGTTACCTACAAAGGAGTGCCCATAAGGCTATCAGCTGATTTCTCAAAAGAAACCTTGCAGGCAAGAAGGGGCTGGAAAGAAGTATTTGAAGTCATGAAAGGCAAGGACCTACATCCAGGATTACTCTATCCAGCAAAGCTTTCATTTAAAATGGAAGGGCAGATAAAGGGCTTCCCAAATTAGGTCAGGTTAAAGGAGTTCATCATCACCAAGCCATTATTATATGAAATGTTAAAGGGACTTATCTAAGAAAAAAGAAGATCAAAAATATGAACAGTAAAATAACAAACTCACAACTATCAACAAATGAACCTAAAAGAAAAGAAAAACAATGAAAACAAAAGCTGAACAAACAACCAGAACAGGAACAGAATCAGAGAAATGGACATCACAGAGGGATTTCAGTGGGGAGGGGGAAGAGAAGAATAGGGGGGAAAGGTACAGGGAAGAAGAAGCATAATTAGTAGGCATAAAATAGACGGGGAGAGACAAAAAAATGGTATAGGAAACAGAGGACTCAAAGAACTTATATGTACAACCCATGGACATGAACTAAGGCAGGGGGGATGCTGGAGGGTTGGGGGAGCAGAGTGGGGGGGGTATAAGAGGGGGAAAATTATAATAGCATAATCAATAAAAAATACTTAAAAAAAAAACGTTCATTAGTTCCCCAAAGCCAAAATAAAGACCAAATTCCTTAACACAGCAGTAGATAAGAACCTCTATATTTTTCCCCACTGTTATGAAAAATTCCAAACACACAGTAACACTGAAAAGATCACACCGCAAACTTCCATATACCTACCACCTAGAGTTTACAGTCGTTAACATTTGTCATACTTGTTTTATCACATATTTATCATCTATCTACGTAAACATCAACTAATTTTTTATGCATTTCCAAGTAAGTTACAGACCTCAGCGCACTTTAAATACTTCAGCCCACATTATCTTTAGCGTTCAGATTTCATGCTTCTTTTGGGGGGTAGGGTAGAAATAAAGCCTATTTATAGTGAAATGTACAAATCTTGAGTGAATTACTGGGTGAGTTTTTAAATTGAATTTATTGGGGTGACATTGGTTAATAAAATGATACAGGTTTCAGGTGTACAATTCTATAACACATCAACTGTGCATTGTATTGTGTACTCTTCATGGGTGAGTTTTGATAAATGCACACACTCATCAAGATATAAAGCCATTCCATCACACATAGAATCCCCTCCTACTCCTTTCCAGACAATCTCTCCTTCATATCCCCCTTAGGGGCATCCACTGTTTTGACTTTTTTCATCTTTTACTAGTTTTTCCAGCTTTAGAACTTCACATACAGTACATGCATTTTTTGTGTACTTTTATCTTTTACTCGCCATAGTAGTTTACATTGTTGTGTGTATAGGGTAGTTTGTTCCTTTTATTGCTGACTAGTATTTCACTATTGGAATAAACCTGTCTATCCTTTCTCTTACAGATAGACATTTGGGTTATTTCAAACTTGGAGCTATTATGAAGAAAGTTCTATATGCATTCTTGTACAAGTATTTTTGTGTAACATGGTTTTCTCTTGAGTAAATACCTTATATGCTAGAGTATAAGTGCTGGGCCACTGGGTAGCTGTATATTTAATTTTTTTAAAATATTTTATTTATTTGTTTTTAGAGAAAAGGGAAGGGAGGGAGAAAGAGAGGGAGAGAAACATCAATGTGCAGTTGCCTCTTGCATGCCCCCAACTGAGGACCTGGCCCGCAACCCAGGCATGTGCCCTGACAGGGAATCAAACCGGCCACCCTTTGGTTCGCAGGCCAGCACTCAATCCACTGAGCCACACCAGCCAGAGCTGTATATTTAATTTTATAAGGAATTGCCAGACATTTCTCCAAAGTGGTAATATCATTTTATCCTCCCACCAACAATGTACACCACTTCCAGACCCTTTATAATCTGAACACTACCCTGTCTTGGCCCAACTCATCTCCTACTGCTCTCTCTTCCTCTACCACCACGCTTTCAGAACTTGAACCTTTTTTGCTGCTTTATATTCAGGAGGGTTATGCACGCTATTTCCTCTGACTGCAATTTCTTGCCCCAGTCTTCTGCTTGATAAAAGGAGTTTAAGATTGCTACAATTGTGCCTCTTCTGTGACATCTTCTCTTTCCCTGACAATCAACCCCAACCTTTCATATTATGGTACACATTTAGCCAGTTCTTCTATTATTACATTTATCACAATGTATTATGATTATCTGTGAAAAGCTAATCTCTCCACTTAACAGTCTAAGGCAAAGGGGGAGCCACTCTTTTCTGCTCTGGTAGAAATGACACCCATTATGTTATCATACTACTTTATGATATACTATATGATACTTTATAAAGTATTTTTACATAAAGTATACCATACATACTTTATGATGCTTTAATGTTGTCATTAAATACCAGTTTAAGGACTTTGAATGCTGTGAAACCTTAGGACAACATTCTACATTGTTTTCCTGGTGGGGCACTTAAAAAATGAGTCACCAAAGAAAAAATAAAGTGGCAAGAAGAGCTTCTTACTTCTCTTGGAATTCTCAGGGCTAGCACAGGACTTGGTACATAGTAGATGTTAATAGATGTTTCATAAATTAATAGCAAATCTAACAATGCTGTTTCCCTGGTTAGATTCTCTAGCTCTCAACTGCATACAAGATAAAATCCCAACCTAATCTGGCATACAAGGCACATCATAACCTGGAGCCCACAATGAACTGAGTGCCAGGACAGCATCCTCCAATGCCTCAGTGCTTTTTGTTTGTATTCTCTATCTGGAATGCCTACCATCTCTTTAATTAGTAAACCTGTAACTATTAAGCCCAAGTGTAGCTCAAACCAAGACTCCAATGTGAACTTTCACCTAACAGAATGGCCATCTCCACATTACTTTCTTACACTGATTATATCTCACTCGTCTGAATACTATTCTTTCTCACTAGGACAACACAAGGTCTGTCTGGGCAAAGTCCAGCCATTGTTAATATAACGAGAATGGTCTGCACAACACGGATGTAACCTGCCAAAGAGAGTGGACTGGAATGAGCGTGAGTGCACAATGACATCACTGTACCAGTCACTGCAGGCGGTAGATGCCACTGAATGAGCATGTGTACCGTGTGGCCATCGCATTCAAAATGACTGAGCGAGTACAACAACAAACCTGCATCAAATTTTGTATTAAGCTGCATTACATTATACCACAGAAACTATTCAGATGACTCAGAAGGCCACAGCGACCAGTGATTGGCAGCTTCATCATGACAACTTGTCTGCTCATGCATCAGGCCTTGTGGAGAGTTACTTGGCAAAACATCGTATCACCCAGGTGCTCAGTCCTCCTACAGCCCAGTTCGACTTCTGGCTCTTCTCAAAACTAAAATCACCTATGAAAGGGAAGAGATTTCAGACCGTTGATGAGATTCAGGAAAATACCATGGGGCAGCTGATAGAGAATGGGAGAACTGTGTGAGGGCCCAAGGTGCCTACTTTGAAGGGGACTGAGGTGTCATTTTCCTATGTACAATGTTTCTTGTATCTTCTTCAATAAATGACTCTATTTTTCACAGTACATGGCTGTATACTTTCTGGACAGACCTCATATTCTCTCCGAAGGCAAATATTTTATTTTTAAACACTAGGAAACACATTGGTCTAATTTTCCATATCCTTCACCCCATGCTGAAATTAAGATTAGATGGGTTATCTAATCTTAAGATTAGATGGGTTATCTAATCTTAAGATTAGATGGGTTATCAAACGACCTCCTCCTCCTAGTCACAGCTCCCTGCGACCAGGAATGGGCAGTTGGCAGATTCTCCACTGAGAATCCAAGTGACAACCTCAGCAACTATAATCAGATGGTGATGCACAACCATATAGACTGGGTAGGTGGGTACTGTCAGTCACGTGCATGCTCACAAATAAGCAGAGTATTCTCCAAAAAATAAAAAGGCAAGAGAATGGGGCAGACACTGGAAGAAGCTGTAATCTGAGACTATAGGCTCCAAGGGCAGACAGACAGACAGAAGAGCCATGTGGTAGCTTTCCAGTACTCACAGAGCCCAGCTTCACTTCCTGCTGTTGGGTTCTGGAGGGCTCCCCTGTATTCATCCAACAAATTCCTTTTTACTTGCTCTAGTTTCAATTAAATCTCTGTTCTTTGTACCCAATGACCCTAAGACACTTTGCACAAATATGTTTATAAAATACACAAGCTCTACAATCTAAGTTTTAAAAATTTTATCCATTATAGGCTCTTTTAACAGATAGTGTCCAGAACAGAGTGTTAAAGCAGGGTATTTAAAATTGCACTTGAAGAGTGAGAATTTTTAAGTTAAGGACTAGATTTACATTACAATAGAACCTGTATTACTATACAAAGATCTAAGGAAGAAAGTGGTCAAAAATCTATTTGGAAAAGGACAGTCACAAGGAACTTGAACAGGGGGACCAAGTCTACACTGTAACCTTTCCTGGGCTCACAGATCAGGATTAGGGAGTGGGGGGAAGACAAGACCCCTGCACTCAGGGTACTCATTATCTGATGATGTCATGAAGATGGTTTTTCCCTGCGCTTATCAGAAAGTAATCAGAAAGAAGAGATTTTAGCCTCAAATGTGAGGGAACAGACAGGGTAAATAGTCTTTCACATCAAGTAAAAAAAGAACTCAGGCCTGACCAGGGTGGCTGTTTGGGGGCATTGTTCTGCAAAGCAAAAGGTTGCCAGTTTGATTCCCAGTCAGGGTAAATGCTGGGTTGCAGGTTTGGAGGCAACTGATCAATGTTTCTCTCTCTTCCTCCCTCCTTCCCCCTCCCTAAAAATAATTAAATAAAAACCTTAAAAAGAAGAAAAAAGAAAAGAGAAGAACTCAGACATGGACAATCCTGGAAAGGCCCAGGAACATACCAGCAGCAACCAATGCACTGAATTACATGTGGGGAAAACTTCCTCTGCCTTCAGTGTAAAACCAGGGTCAGGAGCACAGTGAGGTCCTTGCCATAGGCACAAAAAGACAAAGACAGTAGCATTGATTTTTCCTTTAGACTCAGGTTGCAATATGGCTAGGCACAGCACTGTGAAAGTGATCCTGTGTTCTAAATTCTGGTATTTTGTTCACCATGGTTGCTTACACTCATTTTTATTTTTAAACATTGCATTAAAATATTATTTAAGATGACTCCCGAATTCTGCACTTCAGGTGAGTGTCTCACTCTAGTCCCAGCTCTATGTGGAATTGTGGTGCGCACAGCAGAGCAATCTGCCCAGGCACCAGTGTCCACATTGTCCTTCCACTCTGACTCTGCTCCATGGAAGACCTGAGAGGTCAAGATATTCCTCAGGGGGAGGACAGAAACTCAGTGACTGATTCTAAAAAAAGTAAGGGCTGGGAAACAGGTAGAGAAACAGAATTATAGAGTCAGTTTCTGGCTTTCAGTGGGAGCTGCAGTGATGTAGTAAAGCTCCAAGGATGGCCTACTCCCACGCCCTCTTGGACACAGATGAGATCAGACTTGACTCAGGCGCCAAGCAAACATAAAGAAACCAAGCTCCACTGAAGCAGAGACCAAGCATTAATGGCTTAGACACTAAATGAGTATAAGATCATCAACTAGCTTGATAATAAATGAGAACCAACCAAAACATAACAGAAAATTATGGTTTAGGAAAAAAGGTGGCTCTTTCAACAACTGGAGTCTTGGGAGGCTCAACAAAGGATTGAAGAAACAGGCTACAGGGTCAGCACAGAACAGACAGAAGCCTAGGGAAAAACATCTGAAGCTTAATCAGGAAAGGGCTCACTCTAACTCAGGAGCCAGGACAAGGCACCAAGAGAAACCAAGATGTCATAGAGTTCCAAGTGGTTTATGCCAAACAAGGATGGAAGTAGATCTGAAGACCAGAGGATCCCACCCTACCTAGAAGTAAGGGAAGGGCAATTCCACCAAGGTATCCAGTACTACTGGTAAGGCTGTAGCTCAAGGAAAGTTGAGGACAGGGAAAGGAATGACAGCTGAATATTCCCTGAGCTGTATCAGCAAGCAGTCCAAGTTAGGCAGTCACATATCTGGTAGGAATGTCAGCTGGTTTGCGCATGGAAAGCAACGTGGAAATATGTATAAAAAGGCCATGGGGTCTTTGATGCAAAAATTTCACTTCTGGGAATAATCTGAAATATTCACAAAATGTGCACAAAAATGCTCACAACAAAAAAATGTAGGCATGAAAAATGGAAATTACTTAAATATCTAATAAAAAAAGATTTGGTTAAAAAATAAAGTTTGTTCATACAAAGAACATTATGTAGCCACTAAATATTTAACATTTTAACATATTAAAATGCAAATATTAAATGACAAGACACAAAGCTCTAAATTTATTAAGAACACAACTATGTAAAAATACATATGTGTAGCAAATAGGCTAGAAGAAAATACAACAAAATGCTGTGACTGAAATAATCAACTAATTTTTCTATGACTGAGCTACTGGTAGATGATTTGATTGTAAATGAGAATTTTCTTCCTTATTCATTTCTCTGTTTTCCAAGTTTTCTAAAATACCATGCATTATCTTTCCTACATTATAAAAAAACTCACTAGTTGTTTTTAAATAAAAACCTGCCCTCCAAACCTGGAGAGGGGTGTAAGGAAAGTAAGTCTCCAAAAAGCACCCAGAAGCACACCAGCACTGCAAGTGCAGTCAACTGTGTGTAGAGAAAATTTCTTTTGCCTTTGGTATAAAACCAAGGCTGGAATTAGAGTGGAGTAATGAGGCACTTGCTGGAACTCAAAATCTGAGGGAGGACCCAAAACCTCAGTAATAAAGATAAATAATATTTTAACATTTTAAAATGAAAATGCAAAAAAATCCACAATAAAAATTTTCAAATTTTTAAGTAAAGTCAGGATCAGTATTGATTTTTCCCTTTGCCTCAGGCTCTAATCTGGCTGGGCACCAAACTGTCACTGACCCTATCTTTATTTAAAATTCTGATATGTTGTTCATCACGGATTTTTTGCATTAATTTGTTTCTATGCTTACTGTAATCCTGAATGGCTAATTTCCTGGAAAAGTTTTCCATCCCTGCAATCATGGTCAGGGCAGGGAAGTGGACCAATGCCTGTTTGGCCTGGTGGCAACAACAAGCAGGAACAAAGAAGAATGATGATGGCCCTGAGAGGGAGTAACCTGGTCTGGAGAGGGCCCACGTACCCTGCCAGGTTCCCTCGGACCGCAGCTCTAGCCCAGGCTCTCTCTCCAGTGACTTGATGGGAATGAAAGAGAAAAATTCCATTCAGAAAATATACATATACAATGACTGATATCCCTACCAACTATAAAAAGGAGCATTAGGCCTTAACAGAATACTATTTTAAAATATTTATGTTAACAATCATGGTTGAGTTTAATGGAAGTATCAACACGTGGTACGCAGATACACATTCAAAAAATAAATGAAGAAAAAAGTAAATTATAATGTTGGGTTGATCAAAAGGTCCATTTAGTATTTTCTGTAAAATAAAAGACACGTTTTTCATTTTCACCAATAACTTTATTGGTTTGGATACTTTGAGTGTGTGTGTTGGCTATCTCTCGCGTAGTTTAACATTGATTGTTCTGCATTAATGTCTCGATTTGATCACCATCAACTTCAACTGGTCTACCTGATCGTGGAGCATGGTCCAGCGAGAAATCTCCAGCACAAAACTTCGCAAACCACTTTTGACACATTTGATCAGTCACAGCATCTTCTCCATACGCTGCACAAATATTTGTGTTTCAGTTGCATTTTTACCTTTCTTGAATAAAGCATAATATGACAAAAATGTTGCATGATTTTTCCATCTTCAATATTAAAATAGCAGACAAAAAATTCACCAATTTGATTATTTTTTTCTGAAATGCACGCTAATACGACAGCTACCACAATACAAACTAAGAAAATTGTTTTGAATGAAGGTAAAGACAACTAAGCACTACTACAGCCATCGTATGAAAAAAAAAAAAAAAAAACAGACGAACTTTTTGGCCAACCCAATAATTAGCTAAATTAACCATGCTTATGAGAAGTTTATCAGGGCCTGGATCCACCTGGGAACAGGCATAGGCACATACATGCATCACCACCTCAGACAGCAGTCTGAAAAATTGCTCTAGTAATAACAAATATAATCTGAATATAAGGAGAAAGCAACACACCATATAACGCCCCATGGCATTAAGGCCACATGGCCGTTTCTCGATCAGACCTTCACATCTTCCAGTTCCTTTACAGCATCTGTTTAGGGCACATCCAAAAATAGCACTATTAAGATTCAGCTTCGTGCCAAGCACTCTCACATGCATCATCTAATTGCATCCTCATGACAATCTTGTGAGGCAAGTATTATTATATCCGTCTACCCAATGGGGAACCACAGGTTCACTCTGTGAGCAGGAGAACCCCAATAACCTGGGTGTGTGCCCAGTGCCCTGGATCTATGCCTGGCAGGCTGTTTCCTAAAGTCCACGTACAAAACATGCTTCCAATGACTCTCCAGTATATTCTACTGTGATCTTCTCATCAAATTACTTATCATTCATTCAGAGACTCAAGTCCCATTTTACCCATAAGGAAAGTGAGACACAGCAAAGCAAAGAATTCATTGAACTTTCCATTATCTGACCTCTGGCGCCTTGCACTTAAGAGTGGGCCACTGCCCTGCCCTGAGGCACCAGGCTATTCTGTAGAATTTATTCCCCAAGTATGAGGGAGAAATGGTACCCTAACACTGCTATTGGGTTCCATTCTAGGTAAAAACTCCCTAACCAGGAGAGCTGAGTGACAATATAGGACAGTGCCAGGTAACTACTGGTGCCTCGCCTTGCAGCATATCTTCTACCTTCTGGCACAGGGGAGATCATTTCCCAGACCTGCCTGCAGAGCCAGACTATTGGAGGGATTTCAGATTTCAGCTACAAGGTTTGAGTTACAGTCTAAACCCCTCTTCTCTTGTCCTTTGTATCCGCCCTAACAGCAGGAGGCAGGATGCAATCAACACTTTGCCAGAGGAAAGGAGCCTCTCCTTATTCCTAAATTTCCATGGCAGACCTAAGGGACCCAGGTCAAAGAGCAGCACATTTCAATGGGGACTAGCAGTTTAGGTGGAGGGAGCACTGGGGACTGTGTGGAAATAGTCTTATTCTTAAATTCAAATTCTTTCACCATCCTTAGGTATCTCTTAGATGTTCAAACTTCACTCAGGCACCCTGGGGAAATCAGGCTCCCAAGGCAATAGGCAACTGTGGTCTCAGCTGGAGGGAAAGGCCTGTGTTGAGGAGGAAGGAGTAGAACTCACTGCACTTCCCTCCCACTCCGAGGGCTGTAAAAAGGGACGCAGGACCTTACCTCTCAGCTTTCGAGCACTAGTTAATTATGACACATAAAGGGTTTTGAATGAAGCAAGAAAAAGGATAGCATCAGACAAAATCAGACAATACACATATCTGAACAGGACTATGTTAGTAAGAGTATGTGATAAGAGTTGTAGGAACTGTTTTCAGTGAAATTTTGAACAGAAAGATGCCTTTAGGCTTCTCTGAATGCAGAATATTAAGAGATGCTGACTGAGCCTGCCTCATTGCAATTAGTGATTCAATCCTAAGGAAACCTGAGAGTCCAATGCTGAGCATATCTACAACCTGGCTCAGACAAGAGTTCAAATGCAACACGATCCGGTTCCCGGGTGCATCACCTTCCCCCCAACTACCACTGATCTATACAGCACAGCTACCCATGTTTGTTTCTAAAATTATTCTCCAGGTCAATTGCATCATTTTAAAAATCTCAACACTGAAAGGGGTCTCAACTCCTCCCTTTCCACCACCCGAACCTACCGACAGTTCTCAAGTCCTGAAAAGTCTAGAAACTACCCAGTGTCCTTAACTTTCACCTCCCTTGCTTTTCTCAGTTCCCCATACCAGCCCCTTCCTTGCCTCCATCCCTCCCTGTGTCTGGGGCCCATCACTTCTCCTTTAAGGATTTCATTCCAGAAACTATCCCTCCTCTCTTGCATTTTCAAAGGCTCCTCTCTACTGCCTTTCTTCCACCAGTATTGAACCACGCTCCAAGCCTCTCTGATCTTAAAAAGAAAGAAAAAATTATCTTCATACCTTTCTTGATCTAACTAGCTACCACCCCTTTCTTCTCTTTTACAACCAGACATTTTTATTTTTATTTATTTATTTTTTTGATATTTATGCTTATTTATTTGTTACTCTTAGAAGACCTCATTTTTGGCTGGACTCAGACTTAGAGGTAGACGCTCTCAGAGAGGACAGCCTACGTCTCTTGGCAATTTGTTCCTGGCGTTTTTCTTTGGCCTCCTTCATCCTCTTAGCCAAAAGTTTAGCATACTCTGCAGCCTCTTCCTTATTTTCCTTAGCACACTGCTTCTTCAGAGCAATACGCTGATGTTTGTGTTGCAGGACAAGTGGAGTAACAAGATGCTGAATCTTAGGTGCTTTGGTTCTAGGTTTCTTACCTTCCTTGTTGAGGGGCTTTCTCACAACCTATTGGCGGACACTATCTTCTTTAGAGAGGTTGAAAAGTTTGCAGATTCTCTAGCTCTTTTGGGCCCCAGGCAACGAGGCACAGTAGTATCAGTGAGAATATCTTTCTCCCCTTTTTTTTTACAATGACCAAGTTGAGAACACTGAGATTGGCATCCACAATGCAACCCCGAACTGATTTGCACTTCTGCTCTCCAGTCCTCCTTGGTCTGTAACAGGAATGCCCCTTGCTCAGCAACAGGCGGACACGGCCATGGGTCAAGACATCCTGCTTCATGGGGAAACCTTGTTTGTCGTTCCCACCACTAATTCGAACCACATAACCCTTCCTCTTCACCCAGAGCGTCAGCAGCAAATTCTGTGGCCATTCGCTTCTCATAATAAGTACAAAGTTTGTGTTCATCATCCACTTCAGTGAGTTTCTGACAGCCAGTGGCTGGGAAAGAGATGTTCAGCTTCATCTTGAAGCAGCCACAATCAGACATTTTTAATTGCCTACACCCTTTTCTCTCTTCACTTACCTCCCAGTCATTCAGGAACCTCTTTTAATCTGCTTCTGCCCTCTCCAAGGCCCTCTCTGTGGCTCAATCCAGTACACTGTCTTTGAGATGTTAGCTCACATGACAGCCACGCAGCACTGTTCATTGGTGACACCATGGAATCAAGCACTCTTTCCACTGGGCTTCCAAAGGAAGAACATTTACATGTTCAGTTTTTCTCCTATGTTTACGTCCACTTCTTGATCTTCTTTAGAGTTCCTCTTCCTCTTCTTTAAATACTAGTTTTTTCAAGATTCCATCGTGAGTCATCTGTGTTCACTCTATAAATGCTCTGTGGGTGAATTCATCCATTGAGCAGTTAAGTGTCCTTTAATTACATTCCTAATTTTGACAACTCTCTCCATAGGTTCAGAACCATACACTCGACTTTCTCAATCAAACTGACAGACATTTCCACTTACAATTTTCATAGACACTCCAAACTCAACATATTTAAAACTGAAATCAAGCCCCCTATGTCCCCCCACACCTTCCCAGCCTCCTTTCCTGTGTTCCCTATCATCATGAATGTGACCACTATCTATACCACTTCTTACCTTCAACACTCCCTCTCCCCAATGTCCAAGTAATCACCAGAGCTTATTGATTTTTCTCTGTCTCTGTCAAATCTGCCTACTCTTCCCTCCCATATTCATTGCCACTGCCTTGATCCTCATCAAGATCCTCATTTTCACCTGGAACTACAATTTCTCGGTGCACTTTCAGAATAGAAAGCTTTGGGGTGTCTGCCCAACTCGATGGCTCACCTCCCTCTGGACATTCCCTTTCCCACCCCAGTCATGCCTGACTAAATAACACCCTTGCCCCACCTTGCCAGAGTTGATGGGACCAGTAAGGATATCTGACTCAAGCTTGGGCCAATTAGATTCTCTCTCCCTGGAAAGTGGAATCCGGTATAAATCTGTGCAGGCACTGAAACTGTAACACGTGAATGTGAGGGCTTTATGGTAACCATATTGAATCATATGATTGAATGAACAAAGAAAGTCCACCTGCAGAGAGAAAGAGGAGACCAAAGCAGGAGCAGAAGAAAAAAAAGGAAAACCAGATAGATAAGAGAGACAGAGACATACACTCCTGAGAGCATTCTTGTTACTAATCTCAGACCCCTGCCAAGGGTTAGCAGAGCTCCTGCTCTCAGGCTCCAGGAGAGAACCAACCCCTCCCCGGACACACACGCCTTATCTTTTTAACATTTTCCTTTTGTATTTCAGCTAATTTAAGTAAGTACCCATTATGTGCTACAGAAACTCCTGATCAATAAATTTTGATCAACTCACTTCTATTGGGTCTCAGTTTCCTTGTCTGTAAAACCAGAAGACTGAATTAGATGAACTATGAAGGCAGTATTAACACACTACTGTTTTTGGGCAGAGTCTGTATTATTTCTACATTCAGTCTGTGTGCAAAAAAGGATAGTCACTACCTGCCCAAAGACAGCCAAATGTATATTTTAGGATTATGTTTTTTAATAATCAAGTTTTTAAAAGATGCTGAGTTTAAAAACAAATTAATAAAAAGAATCTATTTTTAACTCAAAGAACATGTTTTATTCGCATCAATTTTCAACCCATTTACCATCAATATACATTTTTAAATTACTTCCTTTTTTAAAGCCCTGAATTAAAATATTTCTCTGCAATTTAGTAGATCTCATTTGGCACTCTGCAGGTAGTCCAGTCCCTTTTCAAAAGAGCCATTTCTGAACATATTTAGAGAATGCTTTTCACTATTTGTTTTTATATTGTTGCAGGAAAAAAGATTCACTTTACAATGCCACACTGATTATAGTGCACTAAATATTTTTCTTTTTTTCCTTTTATTGTTTATGCTATTACTGTTGTCACAAGTTTTCTCCCTTTGCCTCCCTTCCCCCATCCTGCCCCCCATTCCCAGAGTCAAGCCCCACACCATTGTCCGTATTCATGGGCCATGCATGTATGTTCTGTGACTGCTCCCGTCACCTTCTTGAAACCAGGCTCCAACTCCCCTCGCCCCTCTTACAGCTGTCAGTCTGTCCCATGTTTCTGTGACTGATTCCATTTTGCTTGTTAGTTTATTTTCTTCCTTAGATTCCCATTATAAGTGAGATCATATGGTATTTGTCTTTCACTGACTGACTTATTTCACTTAGCACAATAGTCTCTAGTTCCATCCATGCGGTCACAAAAGGTAAGAATTTTTTCTTTTTTTACTGCTGAACAGTATTCCATTATGTAAATTTACCATAGCTTTCTTTAACCACTCATCTACCGATGGGTACTTAGGCTATTTCCATACCTTGGCTATTGTAAATAATGCTTCTATGAACATAGGGGTGCATATATTCTTTTGAATTGGTGTTTTGGGATTCTTTGAATAAATTCCCAGAAGTGGAATCACTGGGTCAAAAGGCAGTTCCATTTTTAATTTTGTGAGAAACTCCATACTGTTTTCCAGAGTGGCTGTACCAGTCTGCATTCCCACCAACAGAGTGCACTAAATACAAAAAAAAAAGAAAAAAGTTTTGTCCTTTCAACAGGCTCTAGATAAATTAATAAGCCACCAATTAAGTATTCAATATACAATGTACATATTATATCACTGAAAAAGTACTTGGTAAATACCTAAATGCTGATAAAGAGTCTCATTCAGTAGGCCTAGGTGGGGCCCTGGGATGTACTTTTTTAAAATTCCTCCCAGAGAAGGATATAAGAGGACTAAGTGGTAATGGAAAAAATATAGTGAAGAGTTAAATAAATAAATAAAACATCTCCTGGACAATGTAGATCATCTGCCAGTTTGGGGACCCACTGCCCCAGAAACAGGGGCATTTCAGATCTTTTTGAAGAAAAAAGTAAAAACTGAAGTATAATGAGAACCCTTAGAATAGAATCAGAGTATCTCTTTATATTAAAAACCTGTGTGTCTGACTAAAGTAAACAAACCCTACCCAGAGGTTTAGGGGGAGAGAGTAATAAGGCAGTGTGGCCACCCCATGGTCTTTGTCTAAGGAATGGATCTAATGACTTTGCAAATTTCTATTCTTCTGAAAAGACCTGCCACTGGGGAAAACAAAATATACCATAATCCACATTTCAAATGGCTATTCAAGATCCAACAAAGAAATCTCTTTGCCAGATATATGCTCAAACTCAGATGTGAACGCTGGGAAAGTCAGGAAAGCCTCTCCCAAGGTTACTAAAGAAACGGGTCCAACAAGAAGAGGTGGTCAAGGCAAAGAGAAGAGGCAGGCTCAGGGAGGAAACAAACCTTTCTTCTCCAAAGTCTTTGCAAACTCATGGAATAGAATGCTGCTGTCCAGCACCCTAAAACTATTCCCTGCTGCTCTGAGGCCTCTCCTGGAATTCATGCCCACTGAGAGGTGGACATGACGTCCAAAGCGTTATGCCCATGTACAGTGCAGTTGTCTCACTGCCACTGCCACAGGGATCCTGGCAACATTTCAAAGAAATCTCCATGTGAGGCATCAAGGGGTAACAGGAAGGACAACAGGCCAAGAGTCAGAAGACCTAGTTCTGGTCCAAGTTCCACAAACAACACACCATGACCTTGAGCAAGTTACTACACTGCTCTAGGTCTCCATTTCCTTATCCGTAAAGTAAAAGTGTGGTACTGAATTAAAGGGATAATAAAGTCTCTGGCCTTTGGAACTGGCTATTTGCCATAGTTTGGTGATTCTTTAGGAATATGAAACATACCAAACAACCTCCTAAATTCTATGCAGGAACTTTAAAAGATAACATTGCTTTCCTACCGGAGAGCAGGGGGTGGGCAGTAGAAGAAAATAAATGAAAAGAAGCTCTCTGATAGATGAGAATAAGGGAAGGAATTGGCAAAACATTTCTTTCTTTGGGATGTTCACTCTTTACCACACCAATCACGTGCTGATTTTCCAGATACAGGCATACCTCAGAGATATTGTGGGTTTGGTTCCAGACCAACCATGGCAATAACGCAAGTCATAATCTTTTTGCTCATGGAGGGTTCTGCCTTCAATTTCTAAAAAGCTCAACATCTCTGAAGCACGATAAAGCAAAGCGCAATAAAACAAGGTAAGCCTGTATAGATATATTTTCAAAACCTGAAAGCCAAGAGATTTCCCATTACAGGTTCTCCTAAAGAGTTTAGAAAGTTTGATTATTTTCTTTGAAAGTCGGTCCCAGTACGTGGTGTGCAAGCACTGTGTCAGTATCCTCCTGGGTCTCAGCCTCACGGCTCACAGTCCCAAGACTCCCTTCGAGCTAAACGCCATACCCACAACAGGCCCACAGACACACTCCCTCACCTGCCACTTCCCTGACAGCCGTGTGATTTTTTCATCTGATTCTTGGCCCTGAGTCTCTTCCAAGGCAACTCATCAGGCACCCTGAGCACAGTGGTTTGTATTTCAATTCTTTACTAACTTAGACCCATTTTTTCAGGATCCTGGATTTAATGTTTTCATCCCCAGTTCAAACCACCCACTGAAAAAACAAAGTGGATTTTTCACTCTTTGAATGGAGAAAAATGTCTCAGTTGGTTCTCCAGGTAGACTTGGGGTTTCTGGCCATATCCTGACAGCCACCTTCACCTAACAGCCCCTGCCCTGATGCGCAGAATCTCTTCTACAGAATAACTGACCTACCACCGCTCTCCATGCTAACGGATGGGTCACATCTGTTTAGGAGCCCTCCAAGGCTGGTTCACCTCCCTCCCCCCACAACTTAACAACCTCCTTCCAAGAAAGGAGGTTGTTTACCTAGCACACACACACTGTTCCATTAACTATCTAGCATCCTCCTTGAAAGTCACAATCAAGGAATCCTAACCAGGCAGGCGTGACTCCTAAGCAGATGGCAGGCCTCATAATTAGGTCATTACATAATACCTCTTCTCTAACCAGCTTCTCTACACTTCACTCAGAGACCCTGTACTGATGAGCTTTATACTATAGTTACTTTAATTATATAATTCACTCTTGAGAACACAATAATAACATGCTTTGATTAAAAAAAAAAAAAAGGAAAAGGTGAGAGAGTATGAGAGAAGTAAAAGATAGAGGTTGCTTTTAGCTTCAGTTTTGAATGTCCAGACTAGTAGAGATAACTTTCTGTTGGTGCCTTGATTTCCCAATCTGTCACATGTCAATCTCCAGTTGCATTGTTTCCATTACAGGATTCGCATATAAATGTTACATCACATGATTCAATTTCTATAGGGCACCCCATCATATTTAGGTGTCATGTCAGGCTCTCAACAACTCGTCACTGAGCTACAGATTGCACAAGGCGGTGTCCACATGCACACAGGCAACTTCTTCCCATAGTAAGACCCCAGTTCAGCATGAAATCAGGTTCAGTCAAAGATCTCATATATATCCCCACCACTCCCAAGAAATCTAAAGCCTTTCAACCCACTCCCAATGCAGCTTCCCCACTCTGGTCTTGCTCCTTGTGGAGTTATTCATACTCTGGAAATCACTGTTCCCTTCACCCAACATCAAAACTGCCATTGTTACCAATCTGTTAGTTTTGAGGGAAGCTGGGCTCTCATGTCTAGTATTTGTATGGATAGTCTATAGTTTGCAAAAGTCATTCACATATTATGTTTTCATTTCCTCATTACAATAAGACTGAATTATCACTTTGTAGATTCAAAAACTGAGACCCAGATAAGTGTCACCAAAAAAAAAAAAAAAAAAGGAAGGTACATGAAAGTTCAAACTATAATTTAAGGTTGAAAGAGAAGACTGTTCCATTAGAAGGAGAGACTATTGATCTCCAATTGCCAAAATGTGTAATGGGAGGCATGTGTGATGGAGCTGGAGGCCCATCTCTGTGTACTACTTCTGTGCCCCCAAGCACCTTGCCTTAGCACTCATGCTTTGGTCACCCTGAGTTTTCCAAGTTCTGACACTGGCCTGTGACCGTGGCTGTGCTGGCCCTTGGTTCCAGTGGGCTGGCCTTGGGGTTCAGTGCCTACTTTCACCGCAATTCTCAGACTGTTGATACCTAATGTTACCTTCTAGAGAGTCCTGTCCCAAATCGTGCATCTCTCCTGGACTGTCAAATCAAAGCCTTGATTTCTAAAAGCTACTGAGACTATCAAAAATCAAATTTAAGAGTCACTTACCCGAAAAGTAGGTTCAAACTTCTGGGAATTTATCTGAAGAAACCTGAACACTAATTTGAAAGAATATAAGCACCCCTATGTTCATTGCAGCATTATTTACAATCACCAAGATTTGGAAGCAGTCCAAGTGTCTATTAGTAGATGAGTGGATAAAACAACTAACTATGGGACATTTGCACAGTGGAATACTACTCAGACATAAAAAAAAAAAAGAAAATTTTACCTGCTGTGGCAGCATGAATGGACCTGGAGAACATTATGCTAAGTGAAAAAAGCCAGTCAGAAAAAGACAAATACATTATGATTTCAGTCATATGTGGAATCTAATGAACAAACTGAACTAACAAGCAAAATGGAGATAGATTCATGGGCTGACAGCTCTGTGGGTAAGTGTGGAGGGTGGAGGAATCAAGCTAAAAAGAGAAAGGACTCATGGACACGGACTACAGTGTAGTGATTGCAGGGGGGAGGGTATGGGTGGAGGTGGAAGAGGGTGTAAGTAGAACAAATGGTAATGGAAAAATACAATTAAAAAAGTATTATAGAAATTAAGAACAATTTGACAGTGACCAGAGGGGAGGTGGGAAGGGATAATGAGGGGAAGGGTTTTCAGGAACTACTATGAGGGACACATGGACAAAACTGGGGGTGTGGGGATGTGGGGAGGTGGGGGGGAGGGAAGCAAGGGAGGGAGGTGGGTTTGGCTGGGGTGGGAGGAGGGAGTGGTTGGGGGAAAATGCAGACAACTGTAACTGAACAACAATAAAATAATTATTTAAAAAATTAAAATAAAAATAAATTTTAAAAAGCATTAAAACTTTTTTAAAAGTTACCTGGTAAAAAAATTAAATGAAGACCTAAGAACACACACAGAAAGTAGGTTCAAACTAGATCAAAAGCTTTACACGTAATGTGGTATGTGGTACAGTCATGGGCTGCATAATGAACTTCAGTCAGCCATGGACCAAATAATGATCGTGGTCCCATGAGATTATAATGGAGCTGAAAAGTTCCTATAGCCCCATAATGTGACAGCCATCATAAAGACATAGCATAAGATGTTACTCACAAATGTGTGGTGATGCTGATGTAAACACACCTATTGCATGCCCGTCATATGAAAGTATAGCTCATCCAATCACAGGAGTAGGCTACACCATATAGGTTTGCATTAGTGCACTTTATGATGCTTGCATGACAATGAAATCACTTAATGATGCATTTTTCAGAACATATCCCAGCCCTGAAGCAGCACATGGCTGTACAAGGGAAAGAACATGACTCTTAGATCAGAAGGTTCTATGGTTATGTAACCTCAACAGAGTTACTCAGTTATCACCCATATTCTGCAGATGTCAAAATTCTCTCCTCCAAGACTACTGGGAATCATTAAACACACACACACACACACACACACACACACACACAAGGGTCTACCTAGCACAGTGATGGGCGCACATTGCCCTCCTCCCTCCCAGTGATTGGAGGGAAATGCTCCCTGCCCTCCGCTGCATTCAGTGCCCCAAGAGGTCTGAGAAAAACTCCAAAAAATATGCAGCCTACAAAAACACTGTGGGATGAGTCAGAAGTCTGTGAAGTAATTAGAAAGCACAGCAAAGAGATTGGGATGACCACCAGAAGGGCAGGTTTTTTCTAGGCGATGCATTTCTAAAATAATCATTGTGTAACTTTTCAGGCCCTATCCAGGTGAGATGCTTAAAATGAACTGAGAACAAAGCAGTGAACTAAAAAGCTGTGGGCCTGTGAACTTAAGGCAAAATGGGTGGTTGAATACCAGGCTGGTAATGAGGCAGAAAGGCAGGCAGGGGTCTTCTGGAACGGGAAAGCCAAGGGCCCTGGATGCCACTAACCATGGGGCTAACAGGAAACCATTTACACAGCTTGGGAGATCTCAAAGAGCACCTGGCAATGATAATATTCAAAAGGCTTTATAACCCCAATGAAGCTGGAAAACCTGGGTTCCAACTGTGCTTTGCATTAACCGACTAAGTGGCCTTTAGCTAAAAAGCCTTCAAAGACAGGAAAGATAGTATTCTTTCTTTACATTTTCTGAATCACCTAGAATAACAAATAAGTCAATGCTAGGTAAGTGCTGGGCTGAATGAAGAAGGAATATCTGGCGCCTGAGCCCTCTGGACCTAGGTTTCCTCTCACAAGGGGGTTAGAAATAACTATAGGGCCACTCCAGGGCTCACAGCTGTTCCCTCATTCTCCGTACACAGTTGGTCAATCCTGACTGCACACCAGAATCATCCCGGAAGTCCTAGCCCCACATCCAGAACCCATCTCAATTCAGAATCCTTAGGCTGGTGGGTTTGTTTCTCCTTTTTAAAATCTTCACAGATGATCCTAATAGACAGCTGGTGTTGAGACTTAATGCATTTCGAATGTGGCAATCTTTATGAAACAAGGGAATCGAGTCTGTCCTTCTGTATCTCCTGTCTTTCTGCCAAACCTGCAGTTTTCTTTTTCTAAAGCAAGCCTGCCTCATTCTGAGGAGCAAGGCTTTGGAGTTAGATCCAGGTTCAAATCCCAGTGCAAACACTCCATAGTAATGTGGACTCAGCTCATGTATAAAATGAGGAACCATCAGCTACTCCACAGAGGTGTTATGAAGATTACATGAAACAGCATCATAAAGCACCTGGCACAGAAGCAGTCAACACTTGTTCATCCCATCTCCCCCACCCCTTCCTACCTAAGTGACATCCATTAGGTGGTGTCTGACATCACCTGTGGGCCTTGTAAAACTAAACTCTGGTTACGGAAACCTTTGATGATATAAAATTTGCTCCATTTTCAGTATCTGCCAGGAGCATCAGCTTCTCCGTCCCGTATATTAAGAGGGAAGACTAAACCCAACCTCTTCTTAACAAGTGACTCTTTATGTATTATAATGGTTTGCTGGTCAGCAACAGATGACTTCAGATGATGCAAGTATCCAAAAATCCTACCCCAAAATGAGGCCTAATCCTGGGTGCCTGTGGCATCTGAGCATATATGAAACCATCGCTGGTAATTTTGTGACTCCCCAGTTCTGACATTTGTTTTATGCTTGCTACTGCAGCTACATGCTTTCTTTTCCATGCAGGTTTTTATGACGCTTCCGTTAAACAGGCTGGTTTTATTGAGTTCTCCTACATTATTTATTTTTATCAAATGGCACATCTGATCTGTGGATCAAGGTTTACTATTGTTAGGACTATCCCAGTACATAATGTGGGAGAATATTTTATAAAGAAATCAACCTGGATAAATGAAAGAACTGCTGCCAAAAATGCAGCCTGATTTCCAAAAGCACTTCTGTTGCTGTTCTGATGTCTTTTAGAAAAGGTGAAATCGGTCTTGAGAGACATATAAACAATATGCTCGTGTAGTAAGCATGAAGTCAGTCTTCTTTCATAGCCTAATTACAAAGGCATCACCAGTGTCACCTGAGGTTAAGGATCACAGTACAGATGAGAAACCAGGGTTCTGACTGGATGCTTTGCGGGGGTGGGGCACAGTTGGGTCAGAGTAGACAGAGGTTGAATAGTCCTTAGACCAGGCAACAAGTTAACGCTAGGCGGAGACATGTCAAAGTCAGGAAATAAATCAAATGGAGCCCAAACAAGCGGCAGATTGTAAGCTGGACAGTGGAGAATACAATTATTGGGCTCTGAAACTGACTAGTGGTCAAGCACTTAGGTACAGAGTCAAGACCTAGAAGGAAGATCAGCAGGAAAAGGAGTCCTAGGGGATGTGAACAGAATAGATGCCCAACTAAAAGAAAGTAAAAAAGTACTAGATCTCAGAAGCTGACACAAGTGTCCTTCAAAGCGGAGAGTAATCCCCAGGCCTAACCTGCTGCGAGTGGCCAGGTGTAGATACAAAGCACCTGGACCAGGCAGTTCAGGCACAGTCAAGTTAGCAGCTTCTAGTGTGTTGTAAGGTAGCTTCCGTTTTATCTCTTCAGAAGAAACCCAAGCGTTTGATTAAAAGAAAACATGGTCTGCCCTGGCTGGTGTGGCTCAGTTGCTTGGAGCATTGTCCCATAACTGAAAGGCTGCACGTAGGTTTGGTCCCTGGTCTGGGTGCATGTGGGAGGCAACCAATTGATGCTTCTCTCTTTCCCTTCCTCTCTCTCAAAAAAAAAAAGCAATAAGAAAATATCCTCAGGTGAGAATAAAAAATTTTTTGTAAAGGAAAGAAAACATGGTCCAACTGGTTCCAATAAAATAATCTACAGAAGCTAATTGTCAGACCAGGGGAGTAAGTCAAAACTTCTATATGACTGTGCTTGATACCCAGGACAACCAACAATGGAGTCAGACATGCAGGCCTAGCCGGGAGCTTCATTCCCCATTCTGTGAGCTTACTATGTACTCGGAGAGAATGTCTGCAGTTTCCATGCTGAATGAGGCATTCTCACTTCCTCGTCACTTCAGTCACACCGGAGCCTGTCCCTAAACACCCAGTTTTAGCTGGTATTATCACAAAGCCCTATCAGTATTAACAGAAATGCTAAAGACTAAAGCGGAGGACATTGGGGACTTTGGTCAGCAGGAAAGAGCACACATTCCAGAAGGCTATGTAGGGAAACTGTTGTACGATCAGAGTCTGTACACCCACCCCCACGTTGCTGTTCCGCAGTGGCTGTCCTTGCTGGAGGACAGAGCCAGGGCAGGAGTGATTCAGCAGAAGCATCCCCACAAAGCTTGTACACAGCCTACTTAATATAGCAGGCTTAGATGTCTCGATACTTTAACTGACAACACTAAGATTTTGCACAGTGCAAATATAATGACAAATCAAAAACAGTTTTTAGGTTTGCACAAATTCTTTAGTGAGGAATCCCAATACCAGACAGGTACCATCGTTGGTTTAACCACATATTAACTGAATAATGCTGGAAAGACTTCTCTAAAGCTCCATTTTCAGGTGTAACATGGAAATAATTATACCTATCCCAATAATCTTTAAGTTAGTAGAAAGATCGGATGAGATAAAGCATAAAAAGGACTTAAGATGGTATAAAAACGTGCTGTTCCATCAAATCCCCACTCCTACCTCCCCAGAAAAAAACCACAATTTGTTAGCGAGATAAAGACGTGGAAAAAATGAGAAAAAAAAGTAAGCCTATGGAAAGACAAATGTTAGCTGGAATTGGTAGGAAGTTTCTTGGGACATAGGAAATTTTGAAAAGATTCTGACAAACTGGTAAGATTTAGAAAGGCAAATCCATTTTGTATGTCCAAGTTTTATAGAGCGTTTACTTAAATTGAAGTTAGACTATTTATAGTTAAGAGTTTAATATTGTAAATATCACTGCAATTATATTACTCTCACTGACTTTGAGAAATAGGGAGATTTAAGGAATAAAGTGGATAAAGGTACCAATTCAAAAAAATTATAGCAACAAAGCAAAACATGAAGTCCATTTCAATATCCTAGGTTACCTGGCTCAATTAGAACATGAAACAATTGGAAATCAGTCAAAACTAGTAAGGTTTACTGATCACCACAATGCTGTTTTGATCCCACAAAAGAGATAATGCCATTTGCCACCAAGGTACAGAAGTTCATTTCTATAATTCACAGTGAGCCAGGGCTGGGGAAATAAGACCATGTTTAAGGAAGAAGTCTCTGTACATGACTTGTAAATCACTTTATTCTGGAGCCAAGGGGATCAGAGCTGGTTCTATATTTCACATCCAATGGCCACAGGCAGTCTAATGGAGCTTAAATAGGAAAGTCGGGGCAAGATGTTACCAAGGGATCTGCTGACAGTTTTCCTACCATTTTATTAACATCTTCCAGTTAACCTCTTCTGGTTCTCCTATTCCACAGAGGGACAACAAGAAGATGGAGAAGTGAGGCAGAGGAACCAAGCGGCTTGTGGAATGCACAAACTGCAACAAAAGAAGACAACTTCTCCAAATTCTCCGTTTTTCTAATTTCTAAACTAGAATACAATTCTCAGGAAATGGGCCACCAGGGTACCCTACCAACCAATGAAATGGTCTCATGTCCTGCCAGTGTTTCTTAGTGGGTAATGCTGAAACCCACTTCGAAATCTGTCACACTGTTTCTCCAGAGGGTGATTTTGCCTCCCAAGGGGGACGTTTGGTGATCTCTTGAGACATTTTTGGTTGCCACAACTTGAAGGGGCAGGGGGAACTACTGGCATCAAGTGGGTAGAGGCCACAGATGCTGCCAATATCCTGCAATGCACAGGTCACACCCACGACAGAAAGTTACCCTAAATGTCAATAGTGTCGAGTTTGAAAAATCCTGCTCCAGGCAATGATCTATCACACATATAACCCAGGATCACATAAGAGCATAGCTGTTAACTTTTAAATGTTGAAAAATGACTGTGACAGGAAGGTGGTAACTATTTAAAAAGAAATGACTTTATACCTTTTTAAAAATCCATCACAAAATTTCTACAACATGTAAAATAAATAGGTGCACTCAAGTGCTTTTAAAGATGGTAGGCACTTCTGAACCTGTCAGAGAGAGAGAACAGAATTTGCTTATCTTTCAAAAGTCTGTATTTCCGGTAATCATGGATAGCCTATGTATTGCTCTCTCAAGAGTTGGAACACTGAATTCATGAAATGATTTGTACGAAAACAAAATTGTGGACTGTTTATTATGACAAACATTAATAAATACACTGTGACCCTGATTAATAATGAGCAGATGGATACTTAACTAATAACTTTGTAACAACTCAAACGGCATCACTAAAGAATGAGTTGTTTTGAGTTTTTCAACTAACCCTTTCAAAGAATGTTAACATATTTTGATTTTAATAGTTTTGATAAAATTCTCTTTCAAATGTACTAAACCCAATGATGTTCACCTAGAAGACAAACAGAAATACTGAAATGTTCAGACTAAATTTTCATCAGTTGTCTACCTGACAAAGTCAAGAAAATAAAAAATAGTAATAAAAGTTCATTGAGGAAGTTGGTTATAAAATCAATACAGAAAAACCTGTAGCTTCCCAAAGTTAAAAGGCTGACGATCCAAGTGCTTGGTGAGAAGGTAGAGAGAAACAACTTTCACAGACTGGTGGCAGGAATGCGAAACTGCACAATTTTAGCCCTGGCTGGGTGGCTCAGTTGGTTGGAGCATTGCTCCACACACTAAAAAGTTGTGGGTTTGACTCCTGGTCAGGGTACACCCCCAGGCTGCAGGTTCAGTCCCCATTAGGGGCACATACGGTAGGCAACCAGTTGATGTTTGTCTCTTACATTGATGTTTCTCTCTCTGCCTGTTCCCCCATCCCAAAATCAATACACATATCCTCAGGTGAAGATTAAAAATAAATAAAATTGTACAGCATTATAAGAAACTATTTTCCCAAAGGTATGAACCAGTAATTCCACTTATAGAGAAGTGAAACAAATACCCAACAGACTTGCACAAGAATGTTAACAGCCAACACTGGAAAATTTCAACTGTCCTTAGAGAGATGAATGGATAAACACATTATCTATGAAGTGGAATACTATGCAGAAATAAAAAGGTATGAATTTCTTTCATACAGATACAACCGACATGGATGAATCTCAAAAATATGTTGAAACACAGCCAAAAAGGAAAAAAGAGCGCATATGACACACCCCAATTAAAATGTAGAGATTGTGATTTCTGGTCAAAATGGAGGCGTAGGTAAACACAACTCGCCTCCTCACACAACCACAGCAAAAATTACAACTAAACTACAAAACAACAATCACCCAGAATCATCAGAAAATTGAACTGTATGGAAATCTGACAACCAAGGAATTAAAGAAATACACATTCATCCAGACGGGTAGGAGGGGCGGAGACACGGAGACACAGAAAGGGCACTCCCACACCCACGTGTGGTGGATGAAAATCAAAAGGGATACCTTGGAAGGGAGGAATCCCAGCCCCACACCAGACCACACAGCCCAGGGTTCCAGGGCCAGGAAGATAAGACCCTATAATTTCTGGCTGTGAAAACCAGTGGGGTTGGGGTGGCAGAAGAAACTGTGGGATTTCTGGGCATCTCCTCTTAAAGGGCCTAAAATGGTCTTAGGACTTATGCAGATTCACCCCCTCTGGGTTCCAGCACTGCGGCAGCAGCTGGAAGGGCACTAGTGGCATACAGGCTCTGGCATCAGGGTGAGTGCCGAGGGACAGCTTCCTCCCAGACAAAACTCCAGAGGCCAGGCAGTGGCACTGATCCCTTTCTGAGTCCTCCCCCACACAGAGCCACAGAACAGCAACACCCTATCAGAGATTCCATCAGCCTGGTTCACACGAGTTGCCCCACCCTGGCGATTACCTAAGGCTCTGCCCCATCTAACTTTACATGTGCTTTTTCCACAATACACCACATCACTAAGACAGGGAGTCAAAGCAGCTCTACCTACTACATAGAAACAAACACAGGGAGGCTGCCAAAATGAGGAGACAAAGAAATATGGCCCAAATGAAAGAACAGAACAAAACTCCAGAAAAAGAGCTAAACAATATGGAGATAAGCAATCTATCAGATGCAGAGTTCAAAACATGCTCAAGGAACTTAGTGAGGACCTCAACAGCATAAAAAGATCCAGTCAGAAACAAAGGATACGCTAATTAAAATAAAATTAAAAAAAACAATTTACAGGGAACCAACAGTGGAGGGAATGAAGCCAATAATCAAATCAATGATTTGGAACATAAGGAAGAAAAAAAGCATTCAATTGGAGCAGCAAGAAAAAAAAAGAATTAAAAAAAAATGAGGCCAGGCTAAGGAGCCCCTGGGACATCTTCAAACACACCAACATTCAAATCATAGGGGTGCCGGAAGGAAAAGAGAAAGAGCAAGAAATTGAAAACTTATTTGAAAGAAAAATGAAATAAAACTTCCCTAATTTGGTGAAGGAAATAGACATACAAGTCCAGGAAGCACAGAGAGTCCCAAACAGGATGGACACAAAGAAGATCACACCAACACATCATAATTAAAATGTCAAAGGTTAAAGATAGAGAGAATCTTAAAAGCAGCAAGACAAGAGCAGCTAGTTGACTACAAAGGAGTTCCCATAAGACTGTCAGCTGATTTCTCAAAAGAAACTTTGCAGGCTAGAAGGCACTGGCAAGAAGTATTCAAAGTGATGAAAATCAAGGACCTATAGCCTAGATTACTCTATCCAGCAAAGCTATCATTTAGAATCAAAGGGCACATAAAGTGCTTCCCAGACAAGGTAAAGCTAAAGGAATTCATCATCACCAAGCCATTATTATATGAAATGTTAAACGGACTTATTTAAGAAAAAGAGGATCAAAACTATAAACATTAAAATGGCAGTTAAATTCACAACTATCAACAGTGAATATAAAAAACAAACTAAGCAAACAAGCACAGCAGAAACAAAATCATAGATATGGAGATCATTTGAAGGGTTATCAGTTCGGAGGGGGGAGGGGGAGAATGAGGGAAAAGGTGCAGGGATTAAGAGGTACAAATTGGTAGGTACAGAATAGACGGGGGGATATTAAGAACAGTATAGGAAATGGAGTAGCCAAAGAACTTATATGCATGACCCATGAACATGAACTAAGGGGTGGGGATTCCTGTGGGGAATGGTGCGTACTGGGTGGAGGGAGGCAAAGGGGAACAAATTGGGAAAACTGTAATAGCATAATCAATAGAATATACAGTGTCCAGTACAAATAACACTCCTTTTTTTATTACAAAATCTTTTATTACAAAGTCATAAGCATGTAATTCTATAATATAACAATATCACATTCAGCCACACCATATGACATTTTAGGTGAAAAGTTCAAATTGCTGTCCATCTCATGTGAGACATTCCCGTACCCTCCCAACCACACTCAAGCAGGTGTTACTTCTGCCAGGCCCTGGATTTAAAAAAATAAAGTGTAGAGATTGTCAGATTGCATAAAAAATAAAGATCCACTATAAGCTGCCTATGAGAAACTCATTTTAAATAGAAAGATACAAATAGGTTAAAATAAAAGGATGGGGAAAAGATATGCTATGCTAACACTAATTAAAGAAAGTTGCAGTGACTATATTAATATCAAAGTATATTTCAGAGCAAAGAATATTACAGGGTAAATGCATAATGATAAAGGGGTCAATTCGTCAAAAGGACATAATACTTTTAAATGTCTCCGGACCTAGTAACAGAGTTTCAGAATACATTAAGCAAGGACTGGTATAAATGCAAGGAGAATTAGACAAATCCACAGTAACAGTTGAAGATTTTTATTCTCGTCTCTCAATAATTGATAGAACAAGCAAGCAGAAAATCAATAGGGATATAGGAGACTTGATCAACACTACCAAGCAACTTGACCTAACTGACATTTATAGACCACTCCATTTAACAGCAAAATACGCATTCTTTTCAATTGCCCACAGAAGACCACAATATGCCATATTCTAAGCTATGAAACTACTCTCAGTAAATTTAAAAGGATTTAAATCGAAGTATGTCTGTAACTAAAATGATCTTAAATGGAACGCAATTAGAAAACAGTAACAGAAAGATCTCCGGGAACATCTGCAAATATTTGGACTCTAAGTAAAATTCTTCTAAATAATCCTTGGGTCAAATGCAAAAATCAAATGTCCACAGTATCATGTAGGTAAAATAAAATGTTCAAATCTAAATATGTGAGGTATAAGGCAATTGGGAGGTGTGAGGATTGAGGCAAATTAGACGATACGTACCTTTTCTAAAAGGCATTTAAACACCAACTTTTAAAACACTACAGTGGGAAAATACCTCACCTCTTCTAGCAGGTGGAATGCAGCCTATTAGATAAAAGTATTTGCAATTTCTGGTTTAAACGTAGAAACTAAAACTATAAAACTACTAAAAGAAAATTAAGGTATTACTATATAATCTTGAGCTAATGGAAGGTTTTCTACAAACATAATATGAAAGGAATAACCAAAAATTGCATTAATTTTCCCTCATTAAAATTTGAAACTATTTGCCCTGGCCATGTGGCTCAGTTGGTTGGAGTGTCATCCCATAAACTGAAAGGACGCAGGTTCGATTCCCAGTCAGGCACATGGCCTAGGTTGCAGGTTCAGTCCCCAGTCAGGGCGTACATAAGAGATAACAATCAATGTTTCTCTCTCACATGGATGTTTCCCTTCCCCCTTCCCTATAAAATCAATAAATATGTCCTTGAGTAAAGATAAAAAATAATAAGTCCTAAAAATTTGAAATTTCTTTTGGCAAATAAGGCCCCCCCAAAAAGTTAAATACAAACTTTTTTTTACCATGAAGAAACGATGCAGACATCAGTACAGTCCTATCCTGAGATCCACAGTTTGCATTCTCCTGAGAATTAGACTCATTTAACACCTCTTCATATTCTGAGGCATTTCTTCTTATTCATGAGGACAGATTTGGATTTTGTATGCTTCATGAAAAGATGTCTTAAAATAAGAGTTAGTGTGCTTGTGCATCAAATAGCTATGTGTTAAATTCTCCTGCTAAAGATCAATAGTTTGCTAGTTTATAAATCATAATAACCTCATGCATCACATTCTCCAAGATAAATTTTTTCTCACTGACTCCTGTATCCTTACTGCTGTTTGCATTTTTTGCACTAAAGATTAATTTATATAAATACTGACTTAAAATAATCATAAAATCAAATACTGGCAGGAATACAGTGAAAGGGATACTTACATATGCTGACAGAAGTACTATTTGACAGTATACATTGGAAGTGTTTAGAAAGTACACATCTATTAATCCAATAATTCTCCCGGAATTTTATCCTGATGAACTGTGGAGCTATGTATATTTAAAGGTGCTCTATGCACTATCAATAACCAAAATTGGAAACCTACATATCCAACAATAGGGAATTGATTAACTAGATTATGGCATATCCATGCACCCTCCGAAATGAACATCTATACTTGCATATGGGAAAATGGTCCTATGATATTATTAAGTTAAAAAGAAGCAGGCCTCACAATCTGGATATAGTTAACACTGATGAACAATACACTTAAAAACAGTTAAGATGGTAAACTTTATATATGTGTTTTTTACAATTTTAAAGGTTAAAAAAAAAGAAATGCAGCTTCAAGTTCTCACAGATATATTTGGCACAAACTTATACATACAATATCTATTTCCTATATAATATAGAAATATATGTTTCTACTTATACATAGAGAGCTAGATATTAACATGCTAAGATTAGTTAAATCTGCAGGTGATAAATAGCTGCTTTTTTAATATTTCTTCTTCTATGTTTCTAGACATTTACAATTAATGTGAACTAGTCATAGGAAAAGTTTTCAAGATAAGCTATTATTTGCCCTGACTGGTGTGGCTCAATAGGTTGGGCTCATCTGCAAAACGTCACCAGTTCAATTCCCAGTCAGAGCACATGTGTGTGTTGTGGGCCAGGTCCCCGGTTGGAGACATGTGAGAGGCAACCAATAAATGTTTCTCTTGCACATCAATGTTCCTCTCCCTCTCCTTCTTCCTCCTTTTCCCTCTCTCTGAAAATAAATAAATAAAATATTTTTTAAAAGATAACCTGTTACTCACATCCTGGTGTTCCTAAATTGCATATGAATAAAACTCCACCTTTTATTGTTAACTGGAGAAATCATTAGACATATTAATTACCTGTTCTGTACTCAACACTGGGATGCCCTCAGAAGCTAGCTACGAGAGTGTGTAATGCTACTTCCCTCACTCTAAATTAAATAGCTTGAGACTGCAATGCTTTTAACTTTTCTGCCGGCTTTTATGCTCCTCTCTTTTGTTCAGACGCTCCTGTCATTTCTCACTACTATGAGGATGGTGTCTCTCTCCACTTTAATTTATTGCTTTTAATTTAGTAGTAAACCAAAAGTATAAAAAGTCATTAATAAAAAAGAGAAAGACTGGAAAGACTGAGGGAGGGCAGAGTCTCTCCTAAAGTACAAATTAGAGTGGGCTTTTGTAAGAGATTTCTGTCACCCAAACAATTTTGTTTGGGAATGGGAGAGGTGGGAGAGTGATATATTTCTAAATTTGAATACATTTTAGCATGTTCAATTGTCTTCTACCATGTCACACACACCCAATGACATTCACAAATAAGACACATGTCCCTGGACATTCAGGGGCTCACATAAGGGCTAGTTCAAGCAGAAGCATCCCCTAGGCTGCGTGTAACTCCTACGGGTAAGAGTTGCACCTCCACACCATCTTTTGGCACTCAAGACAAGTCATAATTTGAGGGACAGGCAGGTTATTATGGGAATAACCTTGAATTTATTCATGTGTTCACATATGAATGCATTTTAAAATAAATGATTAAAATTCAATGTTTTATATTTAACAACATGACAGAGGTGTGTGGTGACATCATAGCAGACAGCTGTGTTTTAAGGGTCATAGCTATAGAGAATGTGACTGCTGAATAACTGGGACATTACCATGTCCAGCTACTATCATATCTCACCTAATTGAAGTCTCATAAATAAAAGTCATCACCTTTCCCAAAATGACCTCGGTAAAGTCAGAAACTTAGAAATGATGAAAAACTGTGGTCTTGGGGAAAAAAAAAAAAAAAGACGGTAACTGTTGAATAAGGTGGAAGGGGGCAAGCAGCTTCCCTGTACCAATATTGACCCAAAGACACCAACTTTCTTTGTTTCAACTTGCCATCTAACCTCTAGTTCAGCTAAAGAATTGCAAGGAGGCACTGTAACCAGAGACTAGAAGCAAAGACATGGCTATTATGAATACCTGCAAATTAGCATAGAAACAGTTAACATGTAGCTTACCTAATGTTCCAGGTGCTTGCATTTGGCCAAAGGGAAGTCTCACCACTGTCTTAACCCCCCACTCTAAGCCTCTGGTTGAGCCATTTACTAGAAAGGATGGAGTCTTACCCTTGTGTAGAGTCTGCACATTCTTATTCGTGTGCCTCTTCTCAAAACATCCCTACCAACCTATCATTCAAGACTCATTTTCCTCAAAAAGTCTTCCTTGATTTTTTTTTTTGCTTTACTCATCTCTTTTCTTTAACTTCTATACCATCTAATTGTAAGAAATGGCAATTAATTATATACCACTTGGTATTTTAAAAATTTCTTCATATTATGCATAGTTCTGAACTTTAACATCAGAAACTGGCTGCTGTGACTCACAGAACAATTGCAGCCTTAGCAAAGCACAGGATATATAACTGTGACTCAAAAGACAGTTGTCTGATTAGATGGGCCTGGTAGCCACAGCAATGCTTGTTCACAAGTGATTCAACACAGAGGTAGTTTATTCTGGAATCCTGCATCTTAATCAGAAGTAAAGATCAGGGATGGAAAGGTCAAACACAGAGCAGAGACACAGGCCAAAGACCCAAAGGGCACTTGTGACCAGAAAAACAGGTTAGATGGATCTTGGGCCCTGAGTGACCAAACTAGGAGTCCAATCACTAAATTACGGCCAATCACTAATCTTAAGAGTGTGACTGAAGTTAAATTAATATGCATCAAGACTAAACTCAAAGACCATAGGCAATGGTTAAAAATAACATGTGGCTAAATGCCTCACCTTCTCTTGGCTTCCCTTTAGTGCCAAGGGAAGCAAAAGTCTCTATTCACTTTCAGCATCTTTGCTTGTTGCTGACTCAAAATTAGTGAGTGAAAGTTTGATGAGGAACAGGATATTTATATAGTATCAAAGGATCATCCCACAAAATACTTAACTAATTACAAAGTAAAAAAAAAAAACAGTAACTTTTAAGTAGAGACACCTGGCAGATACCATTTAACCAGGTGGTTAAAGTTAATCACCAGTGATAGGACAAAAAGACATCATGTGCCTCTTGATATGATACGCTTAGAAGGACACAATATCACTAGGACACTCCAGCCAAAAACACAGAAGCTGTATTTAATCATAGAGAACACCAGACTCACCAAATTAAGGGACAATCTACAAAAAAGAACTGGTATGTACTCTTTTAAACTGTCAAAGTCATAGAAGACAGAGCGTGATTAAAAGAGATTTAAGAGACATGACAACTAAATATTTACACCATGTTTGATCCTGGAACAGATCTTGGAATGGGGGGAAATATTTTGACAACTGTACAGTGGTTTTGTTCTTTTTTAAGAAAATAAGCCCTGGCTGGTGTGGCTCAGTGGACTGAGTGCTGGCCTGTGAAGCAAGGGGTCGCTGGTTCAATTCCCAGTCAGGACACATGCCTTGGCTGCGGGCATGGTACCCACTAGGGGGCGCGAGAGGCAACCACACATTGCTATTTCTCTCCCTCTCTCCCGTCCCCTCTAAAAATAAAAAAAAATAAAATCTTCAAAAAAAAAAAAAAGGAGGAAAATACACATTGAAGTACTTAGAAGAAAGTATCTGTAAATGTCAGATGGCTCAGAAAAAAAATATGTGCATATAGAAAGAATGAGAAGCTAATGTAGCAAAATGCTAGCCTTTGCTGAACTTATGTAAAAGATATAGGAGAATTATTGTGCTATTTTTGAAATTGCTATAGCTCTAAGTCATTTCAAAATTTAAAGTTTAATTTAAAAAAAAAGACAAGATGAGTTAAAGACAGGGCCTTCTGACTACAGATACCCAAGGCTCCAAGACTGGCCTTTCTCCTCTGACATGGGCTGTGGCCAAGAACTGGATGAGCACGGACTTTGGAGCTGTGCAGATCTGGGTTCTAATCACTGAGCCTCACGCAAACTCAGCTCACACTAAATGCTGGTATTTATTATTTCAAAGTTTTAAAAACAAAAAGTATAGAGGGCTTCCACATTTATTTCACAGGAGTAAGTAATTTTATGGAGCAAAAAGTGCAGCCCTAATATCCAAACTCTGACATTCAATGCAGGAAAAAAGAAAACTACAGATTATACCATTTTTGAATAAAGATGCAGAGATATCCAATATAAACTAGCAAACTGAATCTGGCAGTAGATTAAAAAAATAAGAGACCACAGCAAACTCAAGTTAGTTCAGAAAGGTAAATGGATATATAAATATCAAGAAATCCATTAAAATAATTCATCAGTTATAGAAGCCAAAAAAGAAAAGACAAGTTCAATAAAGAGACACTTTCAATATTTGAACATTTTTCCTAATTTTTAAGTGTTTGTTTTTCCAGTGGGAATATGTATAACTTTTCTGATTATAAAAAAAATAATTAGGATCTTTGTGAAATTTTTCAAATAATGAAAAGTGGGTAGAGTGAAAGTCTCCCAAAGAGTCCATGATAATGTGCAGTAATATGTCTTTCCATGTTGTGAAAGTGCATTTATAGGTAGACAGACAGCAAGCCGGAGAGCCAGAAAAAGAGAGATGAGAGAGAAAGAAACCCCATTCAGAGAACAAAAGGTGGGCTCTGCCTCCACTGATCACTCTATTAGAACTGAGAGCTCTCAGAGAGTATCGCTGACAACATGGAGTCCATGTGCAGTCTCCCTTTCCATCACTTTCCCCCTTCCTGCCTACCAGGCACCTCCAACCTGCCTGTGACTCACTTTCAGAAAAGCACTCAGCACCTAGAGGTCCTTCCCACTCAGACACTATCCATCCTCAGTTATCAATGGGTTCTGTGTAGAAAGACAGAAGAATTAAACAAAATTTAAAGAGAGAACCTTTAGGTATAAATTTTTTAATTAATTGATTTTTTCATCCCTCTAATCTACCCCTCTCCCCACCCAGATTCTATTGTCTGTGTCCATGAGTCCTTTTTGGTTTTTTGCTCTATCCCTCCACCTAGGTATAAAATTTTTAAGTAAAGGTCCTGACTGGTGTGGCTTAGTGGGCTGGGGGTTCTCCCACAAACCAAAAGGTCGCATGTTATTCGCCGGTCAGGGCACATGCCTGGGTTACAGGTCCAGCCCCCAGCTGCGGGGTGTGCAAGAGGCAACTGACGCATGTTTGTCTCGCACACTGATGTTTCTCTCCCTCTTTCTCCCTCCCTTCCACTCTCTCTCTAAAAAGAAATAAAACCTTTTTTTAAAAAGCTTTAAGTAAAGATGGAAAAATTTAAAGAACTAAGGAGAACTGGTACAGAAGAATCAGGCCAAAAATCATAATCACCATCATTATCATCTGCTTTGGGACTACCGGTGTAAAAAGCACATTATTCAGAGTACACTTGTGTTGAAATTCTCTAGTATTTCAGGGGTCGACAGCGGGTTTTCAGAACTCAGAGGACAGATCACATCATTCAAGTAATGTACAGAAGAGGAAGCAGACAGAACTGGGAGCCCCCTTCTGTGATGGTATTCTCTACCTGTGACTGAAAATTAAGGCATTTCCCAATAATGAAGGGCAGGCACTGAATCCAACAGGAAGCATGCCCACTCCCGATTCCAAATAACCTGCCCTGCGAAAGGTAAAGAGCATTCTGAACCCAGGGATGTTAAAGAGTCTGATCTCATCCCTTCAGAAGATCCAGAGCTCAAGGTTGCAGTAACCGGACTCCACAGTATTATTCCGACCAACTTCAGAAAAACAAAAGCTGCGTTTGATGCACTTCAATGCCCAGCCACTTCACCGGAGAATCATATATTAAAAATTAATCAGGTTAGCAAGGCACCATTCAATGGTGGAAAGCTCTACATATGAGATGTAGCTCTGGGTGGACCCAGACTGAAGGCTGATCTTTTGTTGTCATGAACTCTACAATTTAGATAGATCACGGCCTATTTCTTTATGTCTAATTCTGGTTGGTCAGGTCTGCTGTGACTGAGCAACCAAAATTCCATTTGGCCTCACTACTTTCTTGGTTCTTCTGCTCTCCAACTGCTCATCTCCTTCCCTTGGGTTTGCCACTTCCAAAAGCAGGTTGCTAACTGACCCTCTTTGTGTCCTACTATGGTATCCATAGATAAAATTCACATGCTAGCAAGGTTCCAACCACTGTCTCTATTCTGAAGTAGGCATTTACAGGGGTGGGATTTCACTACATAGAGAAGAAAGAGAGGGACCGTCCAGGCCAAGGCACAGACTAAAAAAATATGCTGAGGATAGATGATTGAGGAAGTGGTGAGTGGTCCAGTGCAGATGCAGCTTAGGTCCAACACATCACTACTTCAAGGCTCTGCTCCTCCTGAGATCCACACGCCAGGCTCTCCATATGGGGTTCTTCAGATACTTCAAACCCGATATATTCTGGCCAAAACCTTTCTCCTCCTACACTCTAAATTTTGGCTAACAGAGCCTTCATGCATTCAGTCAAGCTCAAATACTCTGTCCAAACACATCGTACATCAACAATTTGCATCATAGGGGTGAGTGGGGCGGAGAAAAGTGGTGGTGGGAAGATGGAGACAACTGTACTTGAACAACACTAAAAAAAAAGAAAAAGAAAAAAATAATTTGTATCAATACTATTCCAAAATGGTCTTGAAGCCACTCTCCACTCTCAATTCCCACTATCACTCATTTTGGCTGTATCTTTCACTTGCACTATTGCAGAAACCCAGTGTATCCTACCCACACTCCCTCTCTTCCCTCACAGTCCGCTCAGTCTTGTGACACTATGAGGCCTTCCTCACCCCCTGCAGTGTGTTCCCCCTTCTCCCTGCTCTCACAGTGCTCTGTACCTGTCTTTGCTGGTCAAAAGCAACACCCAGTAAGAGCACTGTTTAAAACATGTCTGTCTCCTCCACTCAACAATTCCTCAAGGGTAGGCACCATGTTCTATAAATTCCCAAGCATCTTACATAGTATCTGAACATAGCATTTCACAATAAAATACTGTTAAACAAACAAAAACCCTAATCAGTCTCCCTACTCCAGCTGTTCCTTCATCAAGTTTTCCTTCTAATGCGTTTTTCCCTAAGTTGTTATTTTGAAATAATTACAGATTCACAGGAAGTTGGGAAAATACTACAGGGAGGACCCATGTACCCTTCATCCATTTCCCCTAATAGCAACATCTTACATAAAATTGACATTGGCACGATCTTCAGACCTTATTCGGGGTTTGCCAATTTTACATGCACTTGTACATAGGTATGTGTAGATATGGTTTACAAAAACTTATCACATGTACAGATTCATGTACCCCCCACCACAATCAAGACAGAGAATTGTTCCATCACCACAAAAGATCACTGACCCTGCCCCTTTACAGTCAACTCATCCTCTTCCTCACCTCTCCCTTACCCCCACTATCCCTAATCTGGGCAACAACTAGTATGTTCTCCATCTCTATAACAAACACGTTTAACAGTGTCCCACAGACTACGGAATAAACTTCACAAACCTCAGTGTAGCATTCAAGCCTCCAGGATATGGTCCGGGTCCACCGCTCCAGCCTATTCCTGACCTCCATCCCCAGAAGCTCACAATTCCAGCAATACAAGACAACTCACTGCTCTAGGAACATGCTTTGTTCTTTGCTGCCGTTGCCTGTTTGCTTGTGACACTCCTATGCTTATTACATTCCCTCCCTGTTTTTCTCCACTCTGAAAAACCATCTTTAAAGGCTCAGCTCAAATATTTATAATAAGGCTCTTCTTGACTTCCAACATCCCCAGGCAATTGTTTTTCCCTTCTCTGTGATCCCTCTCTTACAGCTCTCAGACCACAAAATTGTTATGTGCCCATGTCTTCCCCACTTTACCGCAACCCAAATGAATGCAGGAATACGTATTACTTACTTTTGTCTTCACAAGACCCAGTTGTTTGGTTCAACAGACTTTCATAAATCCTTCCTTTTTGTGCTGTCACTAGTTGCACTTAGTGCTGGAGATGCAAAAATAAACATGCTTGTAAGGGGCTTATGAGCTAGTTAGTACCTCAGTGCCTGGCTCACTGGGGATACACACACACACACACACACACACACTTCTTGAATGAATGAGTGCTAAAAATCTACAGTCACTTTAAAACATTTTCAAGACTCAGTGACTTACTGTGGACATACATCATCCACGATCCTGATGCTAAAGAAACATAAAAGTAGAGAAAACCTGCATCTGAGCTGGAAACCTGGAAGGATACCACCCCAGCTGCCCAGAATGCTGAGGAATTTCTACTAGGGATAGCCAAGATGGAACGGGTCCACAGAAGGACTAGCAAACTTTCTATGGAGAAGCAATGTGTTCTGGCAATAAATGTAGGCAGCGCCAGAAGAACTCGCCAAGAGTGCCAAGGCAGCAAACACAGAACTGTGTAGATGAAGGCCCACATCGAAGGGCCTCCCTCAGAGCCGTGGGTAGGCATTATCCCACCCAACCCCCTGCCCAGGCCACCTTGCCTGGCAGAGGGAGTGGCACTAAAGGGCTCGGCCCTGGCATGAGCAGCTCCAAGATAAATTCACGCAACCTGAAAATTTCCCTTGGTCCTTCACTTGGATAGGACGATGTCAGACAGACACAGCTATCTCTGTAAGAACCCATCTCTCATGAGATTATGGTGATGGTTGTAAAACTCTGTTCAGAATAAGATTTAAGGAATCAACGTTACTGTTGATATTCAAGTAAACTGTTATTTAAAAAGACATTTCTAAACCAGAGAAGACATAATGGAAATTAAAACTTTGAATGCCTATTTAAATAGTAATGGAAGAAAGGAACATCAAATTGTGGGCTATAGAAACTCAAATTAGCAAAGTAAAACTTAAATTCCTCAAGAACTTAGAGGAGAAGTTAATGAAGATAAAAATGAGGCAGTGATTAATTTTTTAAATACAGAATAAAAAAAAGAACGCAGCAAGTTAAAAGCTTGGGCTTACCAAAAAACTGTTAGAACTAATAAGCAAATTCAGCAAAGCTGCAGGACACAAAATCAACACACAAAAATCTGTTGCTTCTCTATACACTAATCATGAACAATCCAAAAATTCTGTCAAGAAAACAATCCTATTTATGATAATCAGAAAGAATAAAAAACTTAGGAGTAAACTAAACCAAAGAGGTGAGAGACTTGTACACTGAAAATTAACGAAAAAAATCTGAAAGAAATTAGAAGACACAAATAAATGAAGCATCCCATGTACATGGGTTGTAAGGCTTAGTATTGTTAAGATGTCAATACTACCCAAAGCAATCTACAGATTCAGTGCAATCCCTTTCAAAATCCTAATAAAATAGGAAAGCCATCCTAAAATTCTTATGAAATCTCAAGAGACCCTGCACAATCTTCAAAAAGAACAGAGCTGGAGATCTCGTATCTTCTGATTTCAAACTTACTACAAAACTATTGTAATCAAAACAGTGTGGTACTGGCATAAAAACAGGCATATAAACCAATGGAACAGACTAGAAAATCTGGAAGTAAACCTTCACATATGTGGTCAAATAATTTTTCAACAAGGCTGTCAAGACAACCCAATGGGGAAGGAAAGTCTTTTCAACAAATGGTGTTAGGAAAACTGGCATCCACATGCAAAAAAAAATGAAGACCCTTACCTTATAACAAATTAATTCGAAAGGAAACAAAGATCTAAATGTAAGAGCTAACACTATAAAACTCTTAGAAGAAATCATAGAGGAAAGGCTAATGACAATGGGTTGACAATTGTTTCTTAGATATGGCACCAAAGGCACAAAAGAAAAAACAGATGAATTAGACTATATCAAAATTAAAGACTTTGGAGAACCAAGATGGCGGCGTAGGTAGACACACTGCGCCTCCTCGCACAACCAGAATTGACAGAGAATCGAACAGCAAGGGGGACCAACACCAAGAAAATAGAAAAAAACCATTCATCCAGACTGGTAGGAGGGGTGGAGACGGGCACCGGGGTGAAGAGGACTCGCGTGGCTGTGGCGGGACTAAGACTGGCAGAGTGTGGGACAAATGGGGCAGGCAGTCTGAGCACTAGCAGACCCTGCGTCCCCACATTTGCACAGATAAACCCAGAGGGGCGGACTCAGAGTGGCGGAGAGCAAGGCAGGCAGAGCAGCGGGTAGCACCCCGTGGCACCACATTCGCCCACAGATAAACCGGACAAACGGCCGGGAGCGAAGCAGACCGCGTAACCCAGGGCTCCAGCTCAGGGAAATAAAGCCTCAAACCTGATTGAAAACGCCCGTGGGGGTTGGGGCAGCAGCAGGAGAGACTCCCAGCCTCACAGGAGAGGTTGTTGGAGAGACCCACACGGGCCTAGAGTGTGCACAGGCCCACTTACTCGGGCACCAGCACCAGAGTGGCCCAGTTTGATTGTGGGTAGCGGAGTGAAAGAGTGAAAGCCGGAGGAGAGCGTGGCGGGCGCCATTGCTCCCACTCGGCCCCTCCCCCTCATACAGCTTCACAGCGCTGCGACCAGCATTACCCCGCCCCGGTGAACACCTAAGGCTCCGCCCCTTAAAGTAACAGACGCGCCAAGATAAAAAAAAAAAAAAATGGCCCAAATGACAGAACACTTCAAAGCTCCAGAAAAAATACAACTAAGCGACGAAGAGATAGCCAACCTATCGGATGCACAGTTCAAAACACTGGTTATCAATATGCTCACAGACTTGGTTGAATCTATTCGAAAAACAGATGAAAAAATGAAGCCTATGCTAAGAGAAACAAAGGAAAATGTACAGGGAACCAATAGTGATGAGAAGGAAACTGGGACTCAAATCAATGGTGTGGACCAGAAGGAAGAAACAAACATCCAACCAGAAAAGAATGAAGAAACAAGAACTTGGAAAAATGAGGAGAGGCTTAGGAACCTCCCGGACGCCTTGAAACGTTCCAACATCCGAATTATAGGGGTGCCAGAAGGAGAAGAGGAAGAACACAAAATTGAAAACTTATTTGAACAAATAATGAAGGAGAACTTCCCTAATATGGCAAAGGAAATAGACTTCCAGGAAGTCCAGGAAGCTCAGAGAGTCCCAAAGAAGCTGGACCCAAGGAGGAACACGCCAAGGCACATCATAATTACATTACCCAAGATTAAACGCAAGGACCTACATCCAAGATTACTGTATCCAGCAAAGCTATCACTTAGAATGGAAGGGAAGATAAAGTGCTTCTCAGATAAGGTCAAGTTAAAGAAGCTCACCATCACCAAGACCTTATTATATGAAATGTTAAAGGGAGTTACCTAAGAAAAAGAAGATCAAAAATAGGAACAGTAAAAATGACAGCAAACTCACAGTTATTAACGGCCACACATAAAACAAAAACGAGAGCAAACTAGGCAAACAACTAGAACATGAGGGTTGTCAATAAGGGAGTGGGAGGGGGAGAGGGGGGTAAAGGTACAGAGAATAAGTAGCATAGATGATAGGTGGAAAATAGACAGGGGGAGGGTAAAAATAGTGTAGGAAATGTAGAAGCCAAAGAACTTATAAGTATGACCCATGGACATGAACTATAGGGGGGGAATGTGGGAGGGAGGGGGGTGGGCAGGATGGAGTGGAGTGGGGGGGGGAATGGGACAATTGTAATAGCATAATCAATAAATATATTTAAAAAAAGAAAAAAAAAAAAAAAAAAAAAAAAATTAAAGACTTTTCTGCATCAAAGTATATTGTCAACAGAATGGAAATGCAACCCACAGAATGACAGAAAATATTTGTGAATCATATATCTGATAAAGAGTTAATATACAGAATATATAAAGTACTCCTACAACTAAACAACAAAAAACCCCACATTTTTAAAAAATGGACAAAAGATTTGAACAGACATATCTCCAAAGAAAATATAACAATGACTAATAAGCACATGAAAAGATGTTCAACATCACTAGTCATCTGGGAAACATAAAACCACAATGAGATAATACTTCACACCCAGTAAGATAGCCATTATAAAACACACACACACACAGGAAATAACAAGTATTAGCAAAGATGTAGAAAACCTGGAACTCCCATTTATTGCTGATGGGCATGTAAAATGATGCATCTGCTGTGGAAAACATTATGATCATTCCTGAAAAAATTCAACAAAGAATTTTCATTTGCTCCAACAATCCCACTTATAGGTATTGACCCAAAAGAAGTGACACCAGGGACTTAACCGGGTACTTGTACATCCACGTTCACGGCAGTATTGTTCACAATAGTCAAAAGGTAGAAGTAAGCCAAGTGTTCATCAACAGACCAATGAATACACAAAATGTGCTGTATACATACAGTGAAATATTATTCAGCCTTTAAAGGGAACTCTACACCTACTACAACATGGATGAACCTTGAAGACATTATAAAAGTGAAATAAGCCAATCACAGGTGGAAAAAAAATATTGTATGACTCTGCTTATATGTGGTAGCTAGAGCAGTTAAATTCATTGAGACAGAAGGTAGAATGTGGTTGATAGGCACTGGGAAGGGGAACAGAAAGTTAGTGTTTAATGGGTAGAGTATCATTTGGACAAAATGAAAGATTTGTGGAGATGGATGGTGGTGGTGATTGTACAACAATGTGAATGCACTCAATGCCTCCTGTACTTAAAAATGGTTAAAATGGTTACTTTTATAGCATGTATTTTTACCACAACAGGAAAAAAAGACTTAGGTTTAGGATCAGTCCCTCTACCCGCTATTAAATAACTTTGTGACCTCAGGTAAATTGCCTAACCTCTCTAAGAAGTAAAAAGAAGTAATAATAGCACCTACTTCATAGGGCTCCTGAGATAAATGAACTAATTCCAGTAAAGCACTAAAAGTAAGCTAATTATTATTACTATTATTATTATTATTATTATTATTATTATTAAGATAAGTATAAAGATGGCACAGCTGATGCCCAGGAGTTTGACCACAAAAGGACTACAACTTTTTTAAAAATTACAATCTAGGGAAGGATGCTTTCATTTTTGTTCGTACTATATTTGATGAAGGTCCCTTCTGTTATCTCCCTTAATGGCCCTTGCCCCCTTAACCATTCAACCCTTCCTAGACTAAACTATGTGCTGTATAATTTGTACCCAGCAAGTCTCAGTGTTGCCTAAGGACGCAGGACATTCCTTGGAAAAATTAAAAACTGGCACATTCATACCAAGGTAGAAGACATGACCCATTTTATAAAAATCAACTCGACGATGATCTCCAAGCTAGGCAAAGATTTCTGAGCCTCTGTGTCCTCCCCTCTACCTACAGTGTCAACTTTGCAGGCTTGCCAGTATTTTTGTCAATCCTAAAGTGTTATTTGGGGAAGTGCTGACTAGGCTTCTGGACCTTTAGAAGTATTTTTATCCTTAGGTGATATCTGCATTTTAACAGAGTAATTTAACCACATACGATGACCGAAGCTCTAGCTCTGGGGGAAGACCAGGAATATCCGATGGAAGTAGGTGAGTCAAGGCCTCAGGAGGCCCATCCTCTCCCCCAGTCTAATGGCCCCTCTAAGACAGGTACACTATCAAGGAAAATGAGACGTAAGCACTTGAAGGCGCATGCTTGCTCTAGTCCCATCAGCTCCCAGACTCACATCCCAAATCATGTGGCCAAAGATCAAGAATCTTGGGAAGGGAAAAGGTCACTGCAGGGCTCCAGCACCATCACCTGCTGAGTCAGCTCAGAAGACAGCCACAAAGAATTACTTAACAAACATTAAAATTACTAAAATACAAACTTCTGTTTGATTTACTGCCCATGATGCAGACAGAAAAATACCAAAGGAAAACAAAGTACCATAGAGAAAACATCTGACAAGGAAGGAGAGAGGGAAGAGGAAGGGCTCACGGACAAAAGACACATGTGGCATCACACGGGGACAGGTCCGGTAGTGTGAGCTGAGGTCCAGTAAATTGTCTCTGGTAAAGCCAGGCCTGGTCAGGTCATCGCACTCCTTTACCTGTGGAGCAAGCATTTCAAGCTAAAAGCTTCCAGGGAGGGTGGCAGCAATTTGGTAGGTGCCCCTGGGAGGGTTTCAGCCGGGCCACCCTCCACAGCACCTTGTCTCCTTCTCTGCAAACCAGTGAGAAAAGGTTTCCCTGTACGCCTGGCCTCTTGTCTCCTTCACCGCTGTAGTGGGCTGAGTGGTGGTCCATGTCCTAACCCCAGAAACCTATAAATGTGACCTTATTTGGTAAAAGGGTAAAAGGGTATTTGCAGGTGTAATTAAGTTAAGGATCTCAAAATGAGATCATCCTGGATTAATACCTACCAGGCCCTGAATCCAAATGCAAGTGTCCTTAGACGAAGACACTCAGAGGAGTGACAAAGAGAGGAGGAGAAGATGGTGTGAAGATGGTGCAGAGACTGCAGCGATGCAGCCACAAGCCAAGGATCCTCCGGAGCCACCAGCAGCGGGAAGAGGCAAGGAAAGATTCTCCCCGAGAGGCCTTTAGACAGAGTTTGGTCCTGTCGACATCCTGATTTCAGACTCCTGGCATCCACAACCGTGACAAGATAAATCTCTTGTTGTAAGCCGCCCTGTTTGTGGTCATTTTTCACAGGATCCCTAAGTACCCCAACCATGGGAGAAAAAGAAAACAACACTTTGCTGTATTCCTTTTTCGTGGAATTCTTCCTTCTGGGGAACCTTCATTTACACAGCCTACCAAGGAAACTTCTTGCCCACAGTTACTGTACTTTCCAGGTGGACTTGGACCTCAGCTCAGGCCACATCTCAGGGACTTCACAGAGCAAGGGGCTCTGCAGACCAGAACAGTTCGGCCCTGCCCAGTACCTAGCCCACTCATTCATTTCCCCTGGGCTCTCTGATTCTTACAGAACACACGGATGGCCAGCAGTGTATGCAATTTTGCTTTCTAACCAATCCAAAAGGAAACACAACTGTCCCATCTGTATGGTGCAAAAGATAACGACAGACCGCAATGGGAGATGTTTCAAGAACCAGATTGGGGAGTCTTTAAAAGAACCTGCAACACAGGATTCTCCCAGTGGACTACAGGACAGGGACAAGTGCCACAGCACCAGTCCTCCCTCTTCCTCACTGCTGGGTCTTGTATTTCTATTTATTTTTCCCCTTTGTCTTTTAAGCTACAAATCTGCCCCTGGAAGGAACTACACAAACATCCAAACAAAGTGAAAACCAAGAAACTGTGACAGTCGACCCTGCTGCAACACCTACACCTCCTACACCTTCTGCTAAGTCCCTTCCAGGACCTGACAGCTCTGTGGTGGGACGTCACTGACGTCTGCCTCCTGAGGGCCTCCATCGTGGTAATTTACACAGTGCTTTAACGGTACCCTCAAGAGCAGGGCCTCAAGATATACTTGTTGAGTGATCAGTCTGCATCAAAACTGAAATATTAAAATGGCGGATTTTATGTTATATATATTTTGCCATGACAAAAAAAAAAACAACCACAATGTATACTACTTTATACTTACTAAGATGGCTATCATTTAAAAAGAACAAAAACAAGAAGCAAGTATTGGCAAGGATGTGGAGAAGTTGGGACCCCTTTGCATTGGTAGAATGTAAAATGGTTCGGCCACTATGGAAAACAGTTTGGCAATTCCTCAAAAAGCTAAACAGAACCACCACATAACCCAGGAATTCCATTCCTGGTATATACCCCCAAAACTGAAAATTAACTTTGTTTTTCAAACAACAGCTTATACACAAATGTTCATAGCTGTATTATTCACAATAGCCAAAGATGGAAAACAACCCAACTATCTATCAATGGATAAATGGATAAACATGGTGTGGTGTATCTATGCAACGGAATATTATTCAGTAATAAAAATGGACAGAGTACTGATACGTGCTACAACATGAACTTCAAAAATATCACACGAAGTGAAAGAAGCCAGTCACAAAAGATGATCGTGATTCCTTCCATTTACATGAAGTACCCAGAACAGATAAACCCAGAGACGGAACGCAGACTGGTGTTTTCAGGGGCTATGGAAGGAGGCAATGGGAGGTAGCAGCCTAAGGGTGCAGGGTTCCTTTTGGGCCAATGAAAATGTTTTGGAATTAGATAGAGAGGGTGGTGGCACAACACTGTGAATGTTTAAATGCAAGTGAACTCTTCACTTTAAAATGATTAATTGTGTTATAGAATTTCACCCCAATTTAAAAAGAATGAAAATAAAAAGGTGAAATCAATCCAATTTTGCAATTTAACCATTTGTTTTAATGACTTCACTAATCATCAGGGGCTAAATCAGGGTTTCCTAACCTGAGTAAAATTCCCTTTGGACTAGATGGTTCATTCTCGGTCATGAGGGGCTACCGTGTGCACTGTACAGTGTTCAGCAGCATCCCTGGCGTCGACCTATTTGATGCCAGTAACACATACACACACACATACACACATACACACACACACACCTGGCCAAGTTGTGACAACCAACAATATCTCCAGCCATTGCTAAATGTCCCTTGGCAGAGAAAATAGTCCCGGATTAAGAATCAGTGGTCTAAATGGTAAAAGCACTCTCCCAGCAATTACTAAGAATTTGTTCTTTTTCAATCCCATCAACCTGCCAGTGTGACTCACTATTTCCTGCCAACCCTACCAGCCACAAATGACCTATCTATGAACTTCTGGCACCTGATTATAATGTCCTTTTTTCTAGGCCCAAATTCTCCCAAACCACTCACAAGCGTCCAGATATGCTATTTCTGCCTGCCAGGCCAGAGATTACCCAGTACCCTTCACCCGTTCCCAGGGCACGGCTCCATGTCTCCATTAGCACCCATGAGACAGAGGATGTCCTGAAGGTATAGGTCAAGGAAAAAGCAAATCTACCAGTTTTACAAGTAGGACACCTGTGCCTAGGCCCTCATTCCCCAGTCTCAGTAGTTAAAGAACAAAAGTCCCACCCATCACCCCATCCCCAAACAAGGTGACAGGTGAAAGGAGAGGTGGAAAGCCCCTATCCCTAGACAATATAATTAAATTTTCAAGAAGCTCAATTATCTCTAACTTTGGAGAACACAGTCAATCCAGGCCTAGTTGTTTTGACAGTAATCTTTCAGAAAGCCCCCAAACCTTGAGAGGAGAACCGGATTCTAATCCCATCTGAGCCTATGTAGCCGTGGACAGATCGTTCACTCCTCTGGCCACAGCTTTCTCCTTTGCAAGATGTGTGAGTTAGGCTGTTTGAGTTCTAAGTTTAATAAATTAACTCAATACCCACTTCCTAAGTGTGTATCTACTTATTAAGAGCATACAAAAAGTGGAAACCTAACCATAACCTATAGGAGATCAAAATGGGTCAGAAGCAGATGGAGAACAGTTTGGAAGACAAAGAGATAGCCAGGCAGGCAGGCAGGCAGGCAGACAGACAAATACATACATGCAGTAAGATGGAATAAAAACAAAAGAGGTTATGTGCCAAGTGCTCTTGAGTGTATGAGAGAACAAATATCAAAAGCCACTAATCGCATATAAAATAAGTCAACAGATACTCCCAGCAGGGACCTGTATCTGTGTGGGAGGTGAAGAGAGGAGTTTGAAGTATTAGTGGTGGAGGAGGCAGCATTTAAAGGTAACTTCCCAGCTAACTATTTTGGTTCTTAGATAAATTCAAAATGTGCAAGATACCATTTCTAACTCACAGTTTAAGCATTTTTGCTGACATAGTCAGACCTTTCCCTTTATCTAGAGGCTGTAGAGCAAAAGGCTCGGGGAAGTGGTCCTTCATCACCGAGTAGCCCCTGAGCTTTGGGCTTCCCTAACAATTAATCATTAGTCCAGTGAGACAAAAAAGAACCAAGAGGTAATGAACCTGGCTAAGAGGGTCTAAAAGTTAAAGGTGAGCAGAAACTTCCAGCAGCAAAATACAAAAGGCAAATTCAAAACCACATACTAAGGATGTTTTTTACAGTGACTACATGAAGTCTCTTTCTTCTCAAAATCAAGACCCAAGGGAACATTTTTAAAGATTGTTTTTTATATATATTTAAATACAAGTAAATATAATATGTAAATATATAAGTAAATGTAAGTTAAAGGAACATTTATTTATTCCTTCTAATAATAAGAGGAAACACAAAGCTGTCAAATAAATGCCACAAATTATGTTTACATACCAATAACAACTTAGCTCCAGAATCTGGCCAAAAGAAATGTTGTCCAAATCACTCTGACCTGCTCCTGCACCAGCCAGGGTCATTTGCGTTACCAGCCCTCTAAGGTCAGATTTTTCCTACACCTCACAAACCTCATGGAAGGAGGTCAGTGTTCCTTGTTGTGTTCATTGATTCCAGATCATTACTCCTTGTATATTCCACCCTCATGTAAAATTTTCTGCCCCTCCAAACTCATGCCACCTGTTCTCCTGTGGCTTCCACACTGCCTTGCCTTTGTACCTCCACCCGCCTACTTATTTCCCAACATTCACTGAATGTCCTGGTGTCCTCTCTGCCACAACTCCTGACATAATCCTGGGTGGTTTCAAAATCCACAAGGATGACTTACTCCTAAACTTCAGCCTCCAAATTTCTTCACTACAATGACCTCTGGTCTTCTCAACCACTTACATCCATGGCTACACCCTAGACCTTGTCAACACAAACCGTCAATTGTTCACTTTCTGACACACTTCCAGGCCTCCACCATGCCTTCACTCTGGCCTGATGTGTTCCTCAAACTCATCCATTCTCTAGACTCTGACTCTATTTCCTCCCAACCAATCAACCTGCTTCTTAAAGGGCTTTCTCTCCCCATTCTGAACCCACAATTAACAATCTGGACTGCTCCTTTGATTCCTTTGCACCCGTGGCCTCCCATCACATCTATCCAACCCTGGATCGATGCTAAACCCACCTATTCTGCTCCTAACCCAAGACTCCTGAGTTCTACCAGAGTAAAATCACACAGCCTTGTAAAACTGCATCTCTTCCATTCACAGTCTTCGCCCTGGCCTGGATCCTTCACTTGTCCTTGGATAGCTCCCTCTCCCATACTTCTCAACGACTAACCCATATCCTCAGGAGTCTCCTCAGCCCCATACTTGCTATTACCATCAACAGACAACCTTGTCTCCATATTTCAGAAAACTGAGGGCATCTCCCAAGACTACTTCCAAATTCCTCTCTCTCTATACACCCCCAGCCTTCCCAGCACAAACCTATCTATCTATATACACACTGATCCATTTATCTCCTCCTGTCTCAAGGGTGAAATTTCCTCCTTATGCAAAGACCAGCCTTGATCCCTACCATTCGTTCATTCACCCATCTAGTCAACACTTCCTGAGTGCCTGCTCTGTGCCAGCTATGGTTCTAGGCCTGTGAACAAAACAGACAAGCTCAAAAAGCTTATATTCTATGGGGTGGGGTGGAGGGAAGGGGAGAAAATGCAGACAATTGTAACTGAATAAAAATAAATTAATTAATTTTTTAAAAAAGCTTATATTCTAAAGAAGGTAGACAGTAAACATAAGTAAATCATAGAGCGTATTAAAAGCAGGGAAGAGGCATAAGGAGAGCTGGGAAAAGGGAGGGGTTGCAATTTTTAATAGAATGGACAGAGAAGGACTCTCTAAGAAGGTGACATTTAAGTAAAACAGGTGTGAAAGAGCAAGCTTTGGGGGTTCCTAGAGGAAGACTATTGCCGGCAAGGAAACAGTAAGTATAAAACCCCAAGGGGAAGGCATGAACTTCCCCTGCTTTAAGGAACCGTGAGGAGACCAGAATAAACAGAATGCAATAACCAAAGAATAGAGCAACGAACTAGAGAAGAATTATGTGGCCCAGGCATAGCACTTTCTAGGCCCACATCAAGATTTGCAGTTTTATTTTCAGTGAGATGGGTAGTCACTGGAAGGTTCTGAGCAGAGGAGTAACGTGAAATGATCTGTGTTTTAAGCAGATCAGTCTGGCTACGGTGTTGACAGTAGACTGAGGAGGCTAAAGTGGAAGAAATAGCCAGCGTGATCCTGGCCAACAACAGCTTGACCCAGGGAGACAGCAGTGAGGAAGTTAGAAATGGTTGGAATTTGGGTGTATCGTGAATGTAGAACAAACAGGATTTTCCAATAAACTGGAGGAGAGGTAAGAGATTATTGACCTAAGAACATGGAAAGACCCAACTGAATGACTAGGGGAAGGGTTTTTGACCTGAGTAACTGCTGCAGTTCATCTCCCCTAGTCTCCTCTGGAACCTCACTCACTTAAGAAAACTGCCCTCCCTCTGGTTTAATATCTATCGCTGTCTCTCTCTCCTCTCTGACTCCATCTCCTGGTGCCTTCCTATCAGTCTATTAATATGCTCAAGTATCTCCCGATCCAGCTACCACACTGTCTCTCCTTTTCTCCTTTTATTATTCACTTTTCATGAAAAAACAGTCTACACTTGCTGCTCCCACACATCAACTTACCATTCTTCTGAAACTGCTCTGGCAGAGGCCAATGCCATCCCATTGCTCAATCCAGAAGTCTAGGAAACATCATAGATTTTGTTCTACTTTATGAAATGACCACTCTGGAGCACCTAATCCTCTTCCTTACTCCGATTTGGTCAACTCTGTTAGGGTCCCATGTGTGCAAGACACTGCAGTCTACACTCTCCTCAAACATCTGTGGATAGTCCTTCTGTCTCTTTTAAGGGCTTTCCTTACTAAACTATCCCTTCCACTGGTGTCTAGCCTTTTGGTGTCTCTGGGCCAAAATGGAAGAAGAGTTGCCTCGGGCCACACATTAAATACACAAACACTAACAAAAACTAGATGAGCAAAAAAGAAAGAATGAAAGAAAGAAAGAAAAGGTTTTAAGTAAATTTACGATTTTGTGTTGGGCCACACTTATAGCCATCCTGGGCCACACGCAGCCTGCAGGCTGTGGGTTGGACACTCCTGAGAATGTTGCTAAACTTCAGTTCCACTCTCAGCCCATTGCTCTTCTTACTCTTGATTTTCAAACTTGAATACAAGTATCTCTGCATGGACAACTCCAAATAAATCAATTTCATAATATTTACCTTCCCTAAGTACTCTTTCCTAAAAATAATCTGTCTGAATTCTTCAAAGTCCTTATCCCACTTTACTTATTTGTTTCTGAACAAATAAGTAAATTCTTTTAAAAGGCACACCCTTCACCCAATTCGCACTGTGGTGCACAAAAACACCAGAGATCTGTGTATAAACCCATGGGATTTCCTGTGTTTCTCTGACACATACATTTCTGTAAGAATGAAGGGTGGTGTCACATGCTTCATCACAGAAATATGATGTACTGGTCCATGTTGGGATGTTCTGAATTCAGGTATATAGTAGAATAAAATGTAGAAGTAAAGGCAATTCTAACGGACCCTAAATGAGATAAGCAGAAGCCCAGCAGAAGTCCAGCTGAGGCAAAGCAGTCAACCCGCAGAATCAAGAGAAATAATAAACTGCTGTTGTTTCAAGCCACTGTGTTGTAGGGCAGTTTGTTACCCAGCAATAGATAACTCAAACACACTACAAACTGATCACATTAAACCCATTATCTCCCTTCATTACACCTGTGTCTTCCCTCTTTCCATCTTCCCTCTCCTCTTGAATAGTACAGCTCAGTTAGTATCACTTTTATCTCATGTACATGGGCACTCAAACTAGAAACCTACAATCGGTCTTGATTCCACACTTCTCCTTCAACATCTAAATCCAGTCAAGGACCAACTTCTGACAACATGACCTCCTAAATATTTGTCTGCACTCTCCTCTCTTCCTACTACTTCCGCCGCTCAGATCCTCACGGCCTTTAACCTGCATCATGGCAACAGCCTCCTAAATGCTCTAGACTCAGCTCGCTCATGTCATCCTCCACAAATCTAACTGAACTGCAAATCTGATCACGCCATCTCCTCCTTAAAACTCTGAATGGCTTCCTTATTGCTCAAAGATAAACTTCCGGCTCCCAGGGTCTCTGGGATCTAGGACCTATATTTTTCCTCAGACCTTTCCAACTATGAAGCAAACAAAAATCATAAAGGAAAAGGCTGACATATTTAATTGTCATAAACATTTAAAGTATCTGCAAAAACACCAAATTAACATAAGGTAAATGACAAAGTAGGAAAAAATACATATCAAAAGATTAATATCTTAAATTTGTAAAGAATATCTATAAATCATTAAGATAAATGCCCTAATAGGAATATGGGCAAAGAAATATAAACAAGAATCCACCATAGAAGAAATATAAAAAATAGACAGATAAAAGAAAGAGAGGGAGAGAGGGAGGGAGGAGAACGGAAAAGAGGAAGGAAGGAAGGAAGGAAGGAAGGAAGGAAGGAAGGAGGGAAGGAAGGAAGGAAGGAAGGAGGGAAGGAAGGGAGGAAGGAAAGAAGGAAGGAAGGAAGGAAGGAAGGAAGGAAGGAAGGAAGGAAGGAAGGAAGGAAGGGAGGGAGGGAGGGAGGGAGGGAGGAAGGGAGGGGGGAACATATCCAAACTCATAAACAAGATATACTTCTGGTGGAAGTATACACTGGTTTAATCTTTCTGGAGGCTATTTTGTAACATGTATCAAAAGCTAAAATATGCATATCTCTTGATCCAGATATTTCACATTCAAAAAAATTTATTTTAAGGAATAGAACAAGTACTCAAGGGCTTAAAAAATACTTGTTATGTTTGTTTTATAATAGCTATAAATAACCCAAATATCTAATAAGAGATTGTTTTAAAAAATCACAATACATCCATTCAGTGGACTAAAACTGATGATGCAAACATTTAACACAAAAAGATAATTCAGATATATTGCTAAGTGAGAAAGCAGATTGCAGAATTTGATGTGAAGTACATTCTTATTTTTATAAAAATACACAAGTCTGGAAGGTACACACCAAAATGTTAACAATGGTAATATATGAGATTAAGGGTAATTTTCTCTTTTTGTCTGGCTTTATCTACTAATTTATTCCACTACACTATGAATTAATTTGTATTTTAAAAAAAAGAAAAAGACCTCTGACTAAGATGGAGGCACAGGTGGATATACTTTGCCTCCTCACACAACCAAAATAATGACAACAAATTTAAAAACAAAAAACAACCAGAACTGCTGGAAAATTGAACTGTATGGATCCGACAGCCAAGGCATTAAAGGAGAAACATTCACCCAGACTGGCAGGAAGGGCAGAGGCGGGCAGGAAGAGCAGCGACAGGCAGCTGGAGCAGACAGGACACGTGGCAAGGCAGTGGCTAGAGGACCACAGGCATGATGGTGGCTGGTGGTCCTACATTTGCATGTGCATAAACCAAGAGGAACAACTGGGGAGCAAAACAGACTACAAAACACAGGGTTCTAGCATGGGGAAATAAGGCCTCAAAAACCTCTGGATGTAAAAAACCTGTTGGGGTTGTGGGGGTGGAAGAAACCCCTAGTCTCAAAGGAGAGTTTGTTGGAGAGACCACAGTGACCTGGAACATACACAAACCCACCCACCCGGGAATCAGTACCAGAAGGGCCCAGTTTGCTTATGGGTAGCGGGGGAAGTGACTGAAAGCCAGTGAGAGCTGAGCAGCAGCATTTTCCTTCTTGGAACCCTCCCCCACATAGAGCGCCACAACACAGCCACATGGGTTGCCCTGCCCTGGTGCATATCTAAGGCTCCACCACTTACAAAATAACAGGTACGCCAAAACAAAGAAATATGGCCCAAATGAAAGAACAGATCAAAACTCCAGAAAAAGAACTAAGCGACAAAGAAATAGCCAACCTATCAGATGCACAGTTCAAAACACTGGTAATCAGATGCTCACAGAAATGGTTGAGTATGGTCACAAAAGAGAGGAAAAAGTAAAAGCTACGCAAAGTTAGTGAGATAAAGGAAAATGTACAGGGAACCAACAGTGAAGGGAAGGTAACCAGGACTCAAATCAACGATTTGGACCAGAAGGAAGAAATAAACACTCAACCAGAACAGAATGAAGAAACAAGAATTCAAAAAAATGAGGAAAGGCTTAGGAACCTCCAGGACAACTTTAAACATTCCAACATCCAAATCACAGGGGTGCCAGAAGAAGAAGAAGAGCAAGAAATTGAAAAGTTATTTGAACAAATACTGAAGGAGAACTTCCCCAATCTGGCAAAAGAAATAGACTTCCAGGAATTCCAGGAAGCTCAAAGTCGCACAGAAGTGGGACCCAAGGAAGCACACACCAAGGCACATCATCATTAAGTTATCCGGGATTAAGGATAAGGAGAGAATCTTAAAGCAGCAAGAGAAAAGGAGACAATTACCAACAAAGGAGTGCCCATAAGACTGTCAGCTGATTCCTCAAACAAACAGAAAAACCCTGCAGGCAAGAAGGGGCTGGAAAGAAGTATTCAAAGTCATGAAAGGCAAGGACCTATATCCAAGATTACTCTGTTCAGCAAAGCTATCATTTAGAATGGAAGGGCAGATAAAGTGCTTCCCAGATAAGGTCAAGTTAAAGAAGTTCATCATCACCAAGCCCTTACTATATGAAATGTTAAAGGGACTTATCTAAGAAAAAGAAGATAATCAAAAATATGAACAATAAAATGACAACAAACCACTATCAACAACTGAACTTCAAAAAACAAAAACAACTAGAGTAGGAACAAATTCACAGAAATGGAGATCACATGGAGGGTTATCAGTGGGGAGGGGGAGAGGGGAGAGTAGGGGAAAAGGTACAGGAATAAGTAGCATAAATGGTAGGTAGAAAATAGACAGGGGAAGGTTAAGAGTGGTATAGGAAATGGAGAAGCCAAAGAACTTATATGTACGACCCATGTACATGAACTAAGGTGGGGAATGAAGGTGGGAGTAGGGATGCAGGTGGAGGAGAATAAAGGGTAGAAAAAAAAATTGGGACAAATGTAATAGCACAACCAATAAAATATAGTTTAAAAAATTAAAATTAAAAAAAAGCTTTTAAAAGACTTCTTGATTGCTTTCTTCCCTATCAACCAACGGTTATGGACTAGCATTCATTTCATTGTTTCAAGTATTCCAGGCCCCAACCCCAAATACCACCTGAGAGCGTCCAGCAGGGCCCTTATTGAAAGTTAAACATACATAACATTAAACAGCAGATTATAATCCTGGGAACTTCTCTGTGGTTTCAATAAAACATAAATCGAATGGTTAAAATGATACTATAGTGGTGCCTAGAACACGGCCTTATATTAAAAGTGTGGAGAAGAGACGGAGGCCAGGCCAAGAAAGTAAGAGAAGGGACAGTGTGCAAAATAAAACATGGAAACAGGTTAAACCTCTATGGCAGTGAAACTCAACTTTTCACACAAATGGTTATAAACACAATTAACAATAAATATTAAATGGTAACTCATTATCTCTTCAGAACTCAACCTTTCTAAAACAGGATGTATAAGAAACTGGTTTCTGTGCCAACAAGAGACATAAAGCACATGCTCAGCAGCTCATGTACTTTAATCACAGATGAGACCCTCAAACTCTCATTAAGAGCCTCTATTATTACACACAGTTCTAACAAGCTTAGTCATCTAGTTTCAAATCCACAGATTAATAGTGGCAAATCAGAGGCACTAATTCAGGAAGCACATAGATAACAGCAAGAAGTGACAGCTGACAGTCTCATAAGAAGGGAAGAACCAGAAGACATTATAAAACACAAACATGAAATTCAAAAAGCATAGTAACCCAAGGCCATTTTATTCAGGAGCCAACTGTGTTACCCATATCAAGCAAAGATCCTATTCAATCTCTTAACAAAACAGTAACATTCTAACAACAATGCATTTGAGAAATAAAAGAACAGTAAGATGTTAAACACAACTTCACCATCATCTAGTCCTCATTTCACAGACAAGGAACCTGACAGACAGAGTTGGGAAGCAACTTGCCAGGGAACAGGGCATGGTGGTCGGATCAGGTCGGAACAGAGGTTCGGATCAGGAGTACTTTCCACCTATATTATGCTGCCTCTTATAATCTAGAAGACAGGAAATATATAATGTATTTCAGAATAAGTCCTATCCAAAATAGTGTATTTTTCAAAATTGATAAACCCTCAGGGGTCAGGGAAACCTGTCTTTCCACAAAGAGTCAGCTCAAATGGGCTCTCCATATGACTAGTCCAATCTTATCTCTGTCAGTCCTCTCCTCAAACCTAAGGAACTCTTCCAATCCTTCCCTACTCTCTTTAAACCCCCAACGCAACTCCCAGCCCACAGCATTCAATAGAAAACAGAAGCTGTGAAGCAAGATCTCCATCAACTTGCCAAACCCCACCAGTTTCTTTTATGAACCCATCCTTCCTCCTCCTCCTTCCAGGTCACTTAATAAAGTGCTCTTCCTCCTGTCCAAAGTCATCTCCTTCACCTGTGTTCACGATTCCATCCATAACCTGTCATCACCACCTCAGCATCATTCCATCAATCTCCCCTGTACTATGTATCTCTAACCTCGTCCTCTGATTCATGTACTCAAGACTCTTCCACCATTAAAAATAACAAATTCCTCCGAGTCAGCATCTATATCACTTCCCATTCACTCATTTCACTGCCACCTGGACTCTACTCCTTGCTTCCCTTAAACTGCCCTAACAAAACTCATGAATGATCTCTGCATTTCCAAATCCAATAGCCCTTTCTGATTTTTCAACCCCCAAAGTATCCACCACTCCTTCTTTTAAATCTACCTACTATTCATTTTCATCACTCCTTGTCTCCTGACTCTACATACATACCTTTGACTATTCCTTCTGCCTCCTTCTGTGCTCACTCATACATTCAACTGGTTTTCACTGAGCTCTTCCAACGGCACCACACTAGACATTGGGGATATAGCAATAAACAAGTGAGTCAATGTCTGTGCTTCAGGAAGGTGAAATTCCAGCAGAGAGAGATAAACAATAAGCAAGAAAATTATGAGACACACGCTACCTGGCAAAATGAAACATGATGGGTTCCTCCTATTGGATGGTCAAGGAAGTCTTTTCTGAGGTAAGATTTAAGTGAGATCTGAATGGCCAAAATCAGAATCCAGCCATAGAAAGAGCAGGAGGAAGAACATCCCAGACAAAGGGACCAGCTAAGCCCAAGACACTAAAGAGGAAACGATGTTAAATGATGAAAAAGATAGAGATGAGTCATTGTAGCAAAGAGCATACTGGCTGAGGTGAAGAGAGATACAAGTTCTCAAACGTGTTGCAGGTCAGAATTAGGGGTCTGCGTTTTTTTCTAGGTGTGCTCCTCTTCCTCTTCCTGCCCCTTATACACTGATGATCCCAAGAAATTGACTCACAGCCACTTCTCTCTTCTTCCACATGGTCTCCTTGTGAGATATTATTTCACTTCAGTTTTCATTAATACCATGTACTTACAAGACAATTCCCACCAAACTTTTCTCTCAAATCTAGGCCAGTCCTATCCAGCAGTGTCCTGAACTATATATAGCCACATTGGATTTCCACTGGTGCTTCGTGGTTAAAAGTCCAAAATGAAAGTCATTCTCTTTCCCTCATACATTGTTCTTTCTTCTTTTTATTGATGCCATCATTTACCCAGTCACTGAAGCCAGAAGTCCAATGTTCCTCTCACCCCCAACATCTAATTATTAGCACTGATTCTTCCAGTGGAAGGGACAGATATGAAAGAAGCCAAGTAAAAGAGGAATGGAATCCTTCACCTCCGCTGATAATGACACCTCTCATTATGGCTCATACACAGGCCCAGGTTAACAATCTGTCTCAGATATGTTGCCTTAGTCCTAGCTACACAAGTCTCACACTTCAACCTAAAAAAACCAACCCTGATGGTCCCTCCCAAATGCTCTCAACGGAAACTATACAACTCAAAAATCATATCTGACTTAGAAGAGATCTCCAAGATGACCCAGTGATCTGCTTATTTATGCAAGGAAAGACATGCTCAGAGGAGCGAAGTTATGTGTCCAAGATCACTGAGGAGACCAGACGATCTGCTTCCTTTAGCTGCTTACTCATATTCTATGAGCAAACCCTAGGACCAGAACTTGAACATATGGACTTGGACATTATTCCATCATATCACCTTAAAATCAATGCCAAAATTGCTGAGTAGGTAGATAGACACTTAACCCATTTGTTATTATTAATATAGCATATGAATATTCTAAAACTATTATTTTAAAAGAAAAGGAAATACTTTATCTTCTGGGAAATTCTGCATTATTTAAAAGCAACTTCTTTCAAGTGAATTCTCATCATTGATCAAAGAGCCACCAAGAGGTGACCTTCTGGCAAGGTCACAGAGCTCACAGGCCAATCCACAAGGCATAATATTCTGTTGATCCCTCTTTTCATTTCACCTTCCTGAAATTAGCAAGATTGGGGAGAAACAGGTGCGCCTACCTATAGTCTAAGTGCTACATTCAGTGATTAATTTCGGATACCACCTCTCTAGAGTCCATTTATAACTGAGCTGCTACAGCCATATTTATGAACATTTAAAAACCATATCCTCCTTGATAAATATAAAAATCTCATGTCCTCTCCCTACCTTAGCCCCTTAAATCTACAGTATTTGCCTCTTATGAGGGTATACCATCATTCCCCCTGCTCTTTAAGGTTCCCTTCTTTCCTTGCTAGATGGGAGTTTGTGATTTTCAAATTATACATTCCCCTCCAACTGTACTCTGCTCCCACACTCACTGCCCCAAATATGAGTTGAGAAATCACTGCCCTAATTTACTGTGGGCCAACAACCATCACAAGCTAGAAAATATCTGAGTTTTTGATACCTGACCTAATCTTCTTCATCCTCACGGTAGAGCATTTGAGCAGTTTTAGAATTCCTTTATATAGTTAAGATATGTATACCTTGTATTGCTACTTTTGAGATTGATAGTATTAGTAACCCACAATTGAAGCTAATCAATAAAAAAAATTTACATGGTTTCCTGGAAGGTATTTTACTTAGCTTCGAACTTGTCATTTTCAACTTTACAGGAAACCTAAAAGATTCGATAGTTCTTATCATTGTAGTAACACCCCAAACATAAATCTATTATATTATCAAAATAAAGATAAGGGAGGTCTGTGGATTTCAAATTTGTCTGGCATGTAGTGCCTAGGCAGTGAATCTGAATTAGTACTGATTTATTGTGTTATTCATTTAATTTATTCTCCAGTACCCACTGTGGACCTATTCAAATTTAAGAGTCCTGGACTGGATACAAAGTAAACGTAAGGTTTACACCCTGTCTGGTAGAAACATTTGTATCTAACCCTAGAAAGTAGATACAAATGATACAAAGTAGATACAAAACAGCTAAGAAGCAAAATAAAACTTTGAGATTATGGACCCAAAAGAGTCAACACAGCCAGCAAGAATGACAAGCATCCAAAGGACAGAAGGGATGCACCACTCTGGTAGGTGTGGTGAGTACTAGGGTTAGGTAGGGCAAAGGTCAGATGGGATTAAGATAGGTGGGTAGGGAAGGGAAGGGTCTCCCAGGTAAAGGGAACAATAGGAGTAAAGCTTTGTGAAGAACTAAATCTTTGGTAAATGGGAGATGAGGAGTGCACAGGCCTGAATGAAGTGGGAGACCTATGAAGTGGGAGCACAAGATTTGAAGCTGGATAGGCAGCTGGGGTCAGGCATTCCTCAGGGGGCAGAGAGACCCATCATAACTAATAGCAACCTGACAGAGGAAATTTTCCTAAAACAGATGGCTTTCAAGCAGGAAAAAAATCAAACCACAATATCTGTCGGAGATTCTCTAGCTTCTCTTTATTCCTCATCCTGGGGTTGGTAGATACTCTGAAATTATATATATATATATCTTCAATCACCAGGACTCTAGCTCCTCCAGTTTATACAAACGGCAAAACAAATACTGCCTGATAAAAACAAAATTCAGCCCGTGCTGGTGTGGCTCAGTGGATGGAGTGCTGGCCTGCAAACCAAAAGGTTGCCAGTTCAATTCTCAGTCAGGGCACATGCCTGCGCTGTGGGCCAGGTCTCCAGTTGGGGAAGTGCAAGAGACAACTGATTAATGTTTACTCACACATCATTGTGTCTCTCCCTCTCTTTCTCCTTCCCTTCCCCTCTCTCTGAAAAATATATAAAATCTTTTTTAAAAATCTTAAAAAGAGTTATTATTTACAGACTGCTAACTACAGTATATGCTAGGCACTACACTAAATATTTTGCATAATTTTATCTAATCCTTACAACTACCAACAGTATTATCTGCATTTTATAAATTAGAAGCTTGGATCTTTGTAAATTGCCCAACATCACAGGGACAGGTCCAGGGTTCAAGGCAAGGGCTGCCTACCTCCAATTCCTTTGCTTTTAAACCACCACAAATAGTGCTAACCTTGAAAGTCTTCTGGGGAGAACATCGTAGTGCTCCCTTTATCCCAGAGGTACAGGGGAAGAAAAACAGTACTGGATATCAGGTTTTCCCCAATCATTACTGAGTTACACCTTCTTGTCAAACCAAGACGTTTTTCATAGCCAAAACGCCAGATACAATTATTTCTTCCAACGCTGCCCACCTCATCTCCACCAAGATTGCCAGACTTCTAAAAATAGTAGAGAACAAAGGTCTGAAGAATAGGGTAGGTTACGCACATGGGAAATTAAACAGGTCTAACAAACTTGTAAGATAATCATCACTTCCTGAACCAACAAGATTCAGGAAAAATCATGGCTTATGGGTACAAGCAGGAATCCTGCCACCTCTGCAAACGTAGCTCAGGCCCCACTCCTCCCAGAAGGGCCCAACTGATGAGCCCTGAGTCCTTGTCTTTCTTCCTGTCCCCAAAGAGTAATAAACTCTCCATTTTGTTCTCAAATTCATGCTCAGTACCCGAGGCACAACAGTCTTTCTTTCATCCTAAAGATCCCAGCACAAGAACTGTAAGCATCCTTAAAAACAGGCAACAAACTGCACGGCATTATACTGCTTTCTCCAAGATTCAAGTCCTGGATGAAAGGCATCATTATTGGAGATCATTTTAATTACGAATGCTAATTTTAACATCAATGCTATGCTTGCCCTTCCATTATAAAAAATACAGGGATGCCATAAACTCTTTCATCCGGTAATCTCTTGGCTCTTCAGAAATCACAAATAACAAAGCTTCAATTGGCATTGCCATCCATTGTCTGCCAAGCTTAGCTCAGAGCCCAAGGAGAAAACTGACCAGCTCAAGCTCATTCACTCACAGCAGACCTCAAGCAAAATTCCAGATGTTTACTCTTCCAACTTTGTTCCAGCTTGAGGAACCCGCCCTCTGCGGAGGTGGGAGTCTCACTCATTGGACTGCTTTTTCCTAACAATTGGCTGTAACTCAATAGAACTGAGGTTGTTTAAAGTATACATAATAGGCTAAATAACAATAAAGATAACAGGCTAATAATAATAAAGATAATAATGGAGGGAGTAAGTAGGCACAAAATTCTGCAGCCAATGTTACCTTAATGTGCTAATACTCATTATTCCTGAGTGATTCAAAATCCCATAGAATAAAAGACTTTTTCTGTTTGGGTATAAACACAGAACATATGATTTACTATGGAGGTAATTTTGTTCCTCAAAAGAGATCAAAGATGTTGCAATATTCACTTCAGTTTTACTAAGAATATACTGTATGCAAATATGCTGAACTCGGTATGTTCCCTAAAACAAGGTTCCTCGAAGAAGAGGTTCCAGAGAAGGGACTCGTTTAAGAGCCTTATGATGGTTAAAAACAAGCCATCTTCACAAAATCTTTTCTAACCATTTCAGTCCTCACTGACCTCCTTCTCCTCAATCCACCCTTCCAGAATTTGAGACAACACCACACACTCCAGCATTTCAATAGCTAGCAGGGTGCACTTACTTCTCGTGTGCTGGTCATCACGTCAATTAGGAAGGCAACAGTCAAGTCTTCTATTACTTCTCAGTTTGCCATGGCAAGATGATTTAAATTTAAATAGTCATTGGTGTCTCGTGACTACTTTACAGTACGGCACAACTCTGGACCAAAGGAGAGGCCACCTCAAAACCCACAGCTCCCAGCAAGCAGTGAGTGCACTTTCTGCTTTTGTGTCTTTGGCCATGTTATTCTGTCTGCCTAGAATGTTCTCTCAACCTTGTCGACCTAGTAATAAGCTCTTGCTTTGTTTTTGTTTGTTTTGTTTTGTTTTGCTTTGTTTTAATTCTCACCCAAGGGCATTTTTTCATTGCTTCTAGAGAGAGAGGAAGGGAGGGAAACATTGATGTGACAGACAAATATCGATTGGTTGCCTCCCATATGATCCCGGACTGGGGATTGTATGCTGGGACCAGGGGTCGAACCCACAACCTGGGTATGTGCCCTGACCAGAAATTAACCCACAACGTTCCTGTTGGGACGACACTCCAACATCGGCCAGAGCAGTAAGTTCTTGTTTTTGAAGACATACCTCAAATATCACCTTTCTTTAGCTTTCCTTGACTACTCCTCACCCCATACAATTAATTGCTCCCTCATGTCTGTTCTCCTAGGCCTTTTACATCCTTAGAGCTATTTGCTCATATGTCTGAAGTTCTACAACTGTGAGCTCAAGGCAGAGCATGTCTTGTTTATCATTGCATGGCGTCCCGCACTTAGTGAATGCTCAGTAACAGTTACCGAATACAGCAATGAATGAACCAACGAACCTTAATCTCCCAATTTATACTGCAGTGGTTTCTTCCCCTGCACCAACAAATGACTCCAGAAAAGTAGACTGAAAGTTACTCTTTGCTACTTCAAAGTGCTACGTTCTACTTCAGTAGACAATACCACTCTATTATTATCATTGGCTCTTTCAGATGCAGATGTCACAGTTATTTCTTAAACAGGCTCAGAAAGCACTTATCCTTCGAAGAGTACAGGATGAAGGTAGATGGTGTTAGTCCCCCGTATGAAGTGTCAACTTTCAAATATTACTAGTTAAAATGACTGCTCTGATGCAGTAATGTTTTTCATGTGCACTTCATTAATATTTACCAAGTGTTTCCTGTGTATCCTACATGCAGTTTTAGCTACTGAGGTACGAGTATATGCCTCCCCCATACTCTCCCACTCAAAACACATGTAAAACTGTTTCTTCCTTTTCTGTCATTAAATGAGCATGACTTTGTTAGGGAGACCAAAGGAAAGATCATGCAATTGCTTATTCTAGATTTCATTTCTGAATTCTAGATTTGGCTATATTTAGCGAAGCTATAACTGTCCTCATGCCCGAAGCCAGGAAGAAGACACCATTCACAAACCACCCCCTGAAAATCTGCAGTTGCCACTGAAAAACCAGACTTCCCAGCAGGCAGACATCTGAAGTGGGAGGCATCGAATTGGTGTTTGCATCAAGAAAAGACCTCAGGTGCTTTTGACTTACCTCTCTGCCTGCCACTAAAGCTCTCCATAACCTTATTTCCTTTTCTTTTCTCTCCAACATACCTTCTGCTCTGGTCAAACATCCTCATTATCTCCCCTGGCAACTCCCTTCTGAAATAGTGGTCTCACTCCCCACATGCTTCTGCTTCAAGCTTCCTGCTTTTCTTTGAACCTTCAGGACCACTCCTTCCCCAGACACTAGCCACTCCCTTGCCCCACAGTGCTTACTGGAGACCTACTCAATAGTTACTCAAAAGGCCCAGGGTCACTGAAGAAAGTGAGCAGCAAGCACATCCAGGGAGCAAATTGTAAAAATATTTCCTTGTACCATTCCACATTCTTCTTTCCTTGATTCTGGAAGGGAAACTTGTTCTAACCAAAATGATAACACTAGATTAGTCAGTATTCCCAGAACTCGAGTACAGCTTCACCACTCCACACTTTTGCGTATGCTGTTCTCTCTGCTTACAAGACCTCAGGTAACCCTCATCAGGAACATCTGCTGGGCAATTTCCATTCCTGTTCAAAGCACATTTCATCTATAAATCCTCACCCCCAGGCCCTTTCTCTTTATCATCTCTTATGGTCTCTTTAACACCTAATATCCACCAAGGGCCATGCTAAGTACCGGACACTTATCTTAGGGTTATTTGTTGGTCTATGAGCTCCGTAAGAACTGAGCCCAAATCCCATTCATCTTATAGCTCAGCCCTAATACAGTGCCTGCCATAAAGAAGGCACTAACAAACATACACTAAATGAAGACATTCATGCAGTATACTGATACCACCACCATGTTATAATTAATTATACATACATCACGTTTGTATATTTGATTTTTTAGGCTATTTCACAACCATTTTTAAACCTCACTATCTTGTGCTGTAGGCAGAAGAAACTGTTAAAAGTTTACTGATTTGAAGACTAACTCAGTAGTTCTCATTAGCCCTAGACCTCGACTCCTTTTGGTGCAGGTGAGAAACTGTTCTGAAGGGCCACCTTGTCCACCTTATATAGAACTGAAACAGTCTGGAATGTTGTCTGGAACCCAGTAGGTATTCAACAAACATTTACTTATGGTTTAGTAAAGCTTAGCTATAAGGCCTCATGCAGCTAAGGTAGTATGATAAAAGCAGAGCTTCTCAGTTCTCTTTAAGCATTGCTCCAATTTTCCCACTGAGCTCATTCTGGAAGCTTACACCAAATCTTCCCTTGACTTCACATGCCTATTACATCAGACATGATGTAGCCTCTTGTTGTGGCATCTTTGCTGAGGAAGCTAAAGAGAAAATATCCTCCCTTGCACCTAGCCTAGAGATAGCCATATCCCTCCGAACTCATGACTCAGAGCCTTCATTTCCCCAAGACAAACAATCCCCTCTAGACTAGTCAGTGCAACTAGGCAAGCAGAGCTGATGTTGCTGATGGCAGCCCAAGCACTCTCCTGTCTTACTTCAATACCTCCTCCTCGGGGTGTTTGCAATTCCTCACTATAAAGCATAGACCAGCACCCACATTAGGGAAAAAGGGATGATCGATGGGATGTGGAGGCAATAAGGTCTGTGTTTGAAGCCCACCACACCATCCCTCCCTGAACTGCCTGGCCACTGCCCTGGGCACTTGCTGCACAACGCTCATCAATCCTAGACAATTCTGGCTGGGACAGGTGGCCAGGTCAGCACCTGACACCTCAAACAGAAGAGGGTCCAGGAAGGAACATGACTACCCAAAACTTCTGTTGACTCTTTAAGGAGCTGATGAGACCTCTGCAAAGAACACCTGGCTCTGTCCACCCAAAATGGGGGAAAAAAATTCCTGAAGATTCCTGTAGCCACATTAACCTTCACACTGCCACACTCACTCCCGCTTAACTGTATGTATGATGCAACGTTGCTGGTAAATAAGGGCTACCATTTATTGAACACCTGAAACAAATGTTAAATAATTTACACACATTGCCTCATATCTTCAAGACCACTCCATAGGGCAGTGGTTCTCAAACTTTAGCTTGCATCAGACTCACTCCAGGAACTTGTTAAAACCCTATGCCCATGGTTTATGGACTGGGCCTGAGCATTTGCATTTTTAACAAGCTCCCAGATATTGCTCCTGACCCAGGCTCCACAGTTTAAGATCTGCCCATAGGAAAACAGAGATTCAAGACAGGTTTAAAATGTCTTATCTAAGGTTTCACAGCTAGTAAAGAACAGGTCCAGAATTTGAACCTAGTTATGCCTGACTTCACAGTGCTGGTGACCATGCTGTTGTATGTGTGAATGTTTGCCTTGTGTTCCCAAGTTCACTGACAGCTCCTTAAAGGCAGACATTACACTTTAGATCTCCCCATGTCCCTCTCAAGAACCTAGTGGTGCCTTTGTATTTGGTAAGTGCTACAAATACTTTGTATACTGGCTCTTACATAGCCACATGTCTAAGAGTCACATTTTCAAACTCAATTCTACTCATAAAACATAAAGAAGGCAATATTGACAGACCTGGTTTTATAGGAGACTCTCTCTTGTTACTGTAAGTCTTTGTCTATGATTCACAATACCAGGTAACTCCTACTCATTCTCCAGCCAGTCACTTCCTGTAGAAAGCAGTTCTCATCTCTCTAAAATTGGGGGCCACCCTAAGTTTATCTCCATGATAGCACATATCACTCATTCTAACTAGCTATTTCCTATCTCTCAAAGCAGTTTGTAAACTCCAGCATCTAGTTCTATATCATATCCCCAGAGCCTAGCACAGTGCCTGGCATATCAAAGACACTCCGTAACTGTTTGCTGAATGAACAAATGAATGAATGAATGGAGAGCTACAAGCCCTAAGTTTCACTTAAAAATATAATGCATGATGTGCAGTTCTCAGGGATGAATTCTGGGGAAGAAAAGAGCAGCCTAGATAACAAAGACCAATTTTGCCTTTTCTCTTTTCCATCACTCTGATTCTGAGAACAGGCACCACTTAGGGTAACACTGTCTGCAGTGAGACAATATCCGAGCTGAACAAAATGCTCCTGGGTCAGCAGAGGCCATTCAGAGGAATGGAAAGAGCTATGCCCCCCTTCATTCCTCCCAATTTCTCTTTCACACTCTCCTCCATTTCTCCATCCCACTGCAGTCAAGGGCTTTGGCACAGGGATGAAAGAGACAGATCAGACTCAAGGGTGCGGATCTGGCAGCCAGCACAGAAGCACTTCCCATCCTGCACCAAAGCCCACAAGGAAAGATCCAGAGGGACAGTGACTCAGGCCCCATATTAAGTCCAGCTAGAGCTGCACTGAAAATGGAAGAGCAGTAATTTCACGAGGACATTGTCAGACCTTTTTAAAAATAGTGTTTTTAAAGTAAAGGCTTCAACCCTAATCCCAGAACACTGGGCCCAGCTGAATCCACTGCTTAGATAAGCTGAGAGCCAAACATAGCTTCTTCTTCCTCCCAAACTACCCGCAGCATTTCCCAGGCCCAGGTTGGACTCTTGTTTCAACCTTAGCTTACAAAAAGTCTCCTTCCCCAGTGAATAAACAGGTCCACCAACATTTGCAGCAATAGAGGCCTTCCCTTCCCCCACCCCCTTGCAGCAGATAACACAACCTAGAGCAGGTTGGCCCCATCCAATTAGTTTGAATAGCTTCATGCCAAGGAAATTGCTGCTTTTAAAAAAAATAAAAGCACACTATGCAGGCAATGGGCTGTAAAAAGTATGAGTCTGGTATGATTATGAAGGTCGAGGTTAAGGTTACCAAAAGAGGCATGCAAAGACTTCCAGAAGGTCTGGGGAATAAAAATATAGATTTAGATATGGAATTTACACAGCAAATACAGCAGATCTAAATAACATATCCAATACTGAAAAAGAAAAAATCAGATGCCACTCTCAAGTAATTCTTTCAGCATTTAAAAAAAAACCTAAAACAGAAGGAAGAGGGGCCTATTGACTGATTTCAAAATAACCACATTCATTTCATGTAATAGCTGTTATCTTAGCTACATCCTGGGGACCTGATTACAGTTGGGTCAGGAAACCTCATCAAACTCACCAAGAGACTTAGCTCTTAGAAAAACATTTCCATTCTCTGAAAATCCTCTCTGCCTTCCACTGCCTGTTCCTGGCAATGGGAAAGTTGGGTAGAAGAAAGAGAAGGAGAAACCCCTCTCTTCAGCCCTCACATCGATTACTTCAAGTTTTAGGAGAATGACAAGCCCACCACCCTACATTTGATGTAAAGCTTCATACCTTCACACTTAGGTTTTTCTCACCTGATCTTCAAGATCTGGTGTGTCGACTTTTTAAAAAAAATAAAATAAAAGACCACTGAGGTAAACAATGTCCAGCAACCTCCCCCTGCCCCATAAACCCTGTCACTTTCAAATCTCAGTTTTAAATTTCTCAAGGACATTGGTTCACAGGGCAGAGAAGGGGAAGGGAGTGTCAACTGGTCAAAATCCATTCATACATTCAACAACTAGAAACCAGAACCGTGCTGCATCAACCCGAGATTTTCATTTACGGGGCACTGAGAGTCCCACCGTACCTTCCGCCAACACTTCGTCCACAGTGACCTGCTGTCGCCCAATGCCAAAGACCCTTCCGATGTAGCCACTGCCCAGGCCCGAGGTGCTGCCCCCTCCTCCGCTGGAGCCGGAGCCCAGGCCAGAGCTGCCTTGCTCTCGCCGGGAGTCAAAAAACTTCTTCATCTTGCGAATAGGAAGCAGTAAAGCAAAATACCGACAGCTTCTAGGTTTGGTGTGTTTTTTTGTTTTTTGTTTTTTTTAAGAAAACAAGAGATCCAAGGATTTCTTCTCGGATTTCAGTTCGGAGAGGAGCCACCCGAATCCGGCCGTGGGGGTGGGGGCTGAGGGAGGATGCCTATAGGAATATGCGTGTCAATCGCGCGGTGGTCCCCTCCTCCTCCTCTAAAGAGCGATTCGTGTAAGTTTAAACCTGTGATGACAGAGGAAGAGAGACAGGATGAATCAGTAACATACTTAAAAATTCAACTGCTGAGTCTTAGAGGGAGCAAAAGCCATCAACCTGGGGAAATGCTTCCTGCATTTTCTTAACGAGAAAAACCCTGGGGCTGAAAACACGTCCCCGGCCCCCAAACCTGGGACCCTGTGCCCGAGGCTTGGAAAAAAGGAGGAATTCGGGCCGCCTGGAACAGCGCCGGCTCAGCTGGCCACTGCTGCCCCCCATTCCGTCCCGCTCCTCCCCGGTCTCCCCACCGCCCCTCGAGGCTGCATCCCGGCGGCACCCACTTGAGAAGGCTCGACGGCCGGCGCCCAGCTACCAGCCCCGCAACATTGTCACCACCGCCAGGCCTGCCTGCATCGGGGAAAGGAGGCGGCGCTGCAGCGAGAGCAGAGAGCTGGGGCCGCGTACGGCACCCGCCCGCCCGCCAGCTGATCCCCGAAGCGCCCGGCGGAGACTGACCCTCCGCCCCTCCCCCGCGCGCGCTCCCGCTCAGCCCTAGCCACCCAACCAGGAAGTGAACCGCCACCGGAAGCGCCTCTCCTGGTGGCGCGGCTGCGGCCCGGCCCTCCTACCGCCGCCTCTCTGTCCGGACAGACCAGACTGGAAGGGGTGGTCAGAAAGAAGGGGACCGGGAAAGGGGTCTCGGTGCAGAGAGAGTTTTGGAAAGAACGTTGATATCTCCCAATCTGCAAGGCACCTCGGGAAAGGTAGTTCGGCGTAGCCCAGCGGCTGGACTACAATTCCCAGGATGTCCCTGGAGAAGCCAGCGAGGCGGTGGCGGCGGCCCCCTCGTCCTCGAAGGTGGCTAGTGGGGTGGTGCATTTGTGGAGATTCAGTTATTTAAACACATCCGGTTAAAAAAAAAAAAAAACTGCCAGGGACTCGGGTTTCCACCCTGCGGCATGTTCCACCCCTCTGGAGCCATCTTATTTGCGGCTTGAACTCCCTGCACAAGGGATTCTGGGGTTTGTGGTTTCCAAACGGGATCGAGACTGACACTTGAAGGACGCAGCTTAACCGCTTATCCCCTAGCCAGTCCAGCGGGGCTTCCCGACGTCACCTGAGCAGAAGATGGAAGACCGATGGTGATCGGAAAAATTTTGCTGGCAGTTGATACAAGGACCACACCCTAACATAAATAAAACCAGTGCGCTTCCGTCCCCAACCTCAAAAGCCTCCTTTGCTCCCAGATGTTACTGAGAACCGGCTCCGCGTTCAGCTCTGAGCTTTGCACTGTGAGAACGCTTAATAACTCAGTGTCCGATCTGAGAATCTACGGGCGAGACTCAAACCAAGAAACTTACAAGGTGTATGCAGGACAGATACTGGGGTACCAGGAGATACGACCCCTTAGCTCTGACCCCAAACTCTGGGGTTCGTCTGCTGACGGTGACCCTAAATTCTTCCACCTTTGCTGATGCTAACCCCTTCCCACACGAGAACCGTAGGCTGACCTGTTATTTCTTTTTCTCCCCCCTTTATGCTTATTTTACCCTCATATCGCCTGAGTGCCGAGGATGGGGGTGGGCAATGTGATTTGCATCTGTCAAGTGCAGAAGATTTGCATCGCCAGTCAGTACCCTTCTCCATCCCTGGATTTCCTGATAGAGAATGACAAGTCCCAGCTCCCTCCCCCTCAAAAAACATGATTTTTTCTAACCCCTGAATACAGGTTATTTCTCACCTACACCTGCTCTCCCCATCCCTAATTTTGCGACAGCCCTATTAGCTTTTATTTCGTCCCAGATTTTTTTCAGCAGGCATTTGAGGAGCGTAGAGAAGGGTGCCCTAGGAAAAAAAAATGGTGCTTGCTTTTTCTAATCTGAACATTGAACTGAGCTGTGACTGGGCTGACAGCGACGTTGCTGCTGCTTCTCCCCCTCCCTCTTTTCCTTCTCCCTCTCCTCCTCTTCCTCCTCCTTGTTTCAAGTAGTGCCATTATAGTTAAACTTCCTGTGTAGAGACAGCATCTTTTCTTCCGAAGGGAGTCAATATTGTCACCGCAATTCACAAATTCATGCAGCCACCTCCAGGGTAGAACGCAGCACCTGCTAAAACAGTCCCTCAAAGCAAGCCTACGGAGGCATGTTCTCGCCACTTTCCTTAAAAGGCTAGATTTTGTCTAAGGAAGTTTGGAATAGATCATAAACTATGTGGGAGAGCTCATTTAGAATTAGATTTCCTTGACCTCCATTTTTCTCTGCATCTAATGATCTTGACTGTCTTTTTTAAAGAAGCTCTGTTGGGTTCTAGAATCCGTTGGTATCTCAGTTTTTACTTTTCTAGACTTTTCTGTTACCAGACTACTAGGCCAGCCCTGAGACAAATCCCAAATCTTACTTCTGAGATACAAAAACTTGTTTTTATCTAATAGGATTAGATAAATCCTATTTATCTAATAGGTAAATTAGATAACACATATTTATGAACACCCCACCTGGATGCTTTGATCAGAATCTGAGGTTATAATAAAGAAGATAAAGAAAAAAACATTAGAAGACTAGACTTTTTGCCTTCCATTCTCTCTGAGACTAATAGCGAGATGGCAAAACAACAGTTTTTAATGCTTTGCATATATTATTTAATTCTCACAACAACCCTATGAAATAAGATATTATTATACTCATTTTATAGATGGGGCAAGTGAAGCATAGAGATAAGTCACCCACATAGTAACTGGCAAGGCCAGGACTCAAATCCAAACATTTTGGCTTCAGAACCCAGTGCTTAACTAGCTACACGAAACTGTCTGGTTAGAAAGAGCAAACATAAACTGATTAGTGAATTTGAAAATAGTTGGAAACATCTACTAAGCAGCATGGGACCAGGAGACAGGAAGCCTCTGCCACTCCAGAGCTGTGTGCTTATACTATGTAGACCTCTGGTCCCGTTTTCTCACCCATAAAACTGAAACTCCCTTATAAACTCTTGGTAATTCTTTAGTTCCCAAGAACAAAATAATAACAGATCAGTCACTATAAACTCAAAACTCCTACCACCTTACTTTCTGTATAATTTGTCCCACCCTGCCTTTCATTTCTATTTAACTTTTCATGTATATCATCACCTCAACCAAGTGCCTCAAGGTCAGGGAACAGTGGTCTACTTACCTCCTTAAACATTCAATACAGTAGTTTATACAGAGTGTATTCTTACCAGTACTTAAATAAACCAAATAATTAACTTCAAATTAAATGTGACACAGAAGACAGCAATCTGATTAAGGTGGAAAGATTGATTTGAGGTATTCTCGGCTAAGTGAGATTTTGAACTTGGTCTAGAAGATACTATGGATAAATACCAATTAAAGAAAGGGGAAAGGAAACTCACATTTACTGTTATCTTCCACATTACTGTATGCCAATTACTGTATCAAGTGCTTAATATATAGTTTAGTCCTCATGTATACATCTCTATGACATAGATATGTTATCTGTTATATCAAAGTAAATACTATTATATTACTATCCCCAATTTTATAGATGAACAATAAAGATTTTATTTGTAACAGAGGGATGTACATAGTTTGTTATTTTGGGGGAAATGATTTGACCTGTAATATGGCTAAATCATGTCCCAGTAAACCATGTGGTGTGTCCTTAGAGGAATCAAAGGGAAGGGGACCAGCATTAATTAAGGACCTTACCTAAGGCCCACACCATGTTGGGTATTTAATCGTATCATCCAGCCTTCACGATCTTTGAGAGACAGGCTCCAGTCCTCAGCTATACATCAATGAGGAGTCTTAAAATATGATGCATGGCCATGGCCATTGAATAAACTCTCAAATGCGGTATTGACCCCAGAGTTTAAGTGCTTCTCAGGAAATATTTTCCAAACAGTTCTTTTTGCTGATGGTCTTGGCTTAACAAGAGGGCAGAGATTCAGTCACAGTAGAAATCTACAGTCTTTCCGCTGGGCCTCTCCTAGGCGAATCTGTGAAATATCATAGTTTACTTGGGAATTATTACAGTGGTTTTCAAATGTTTTCTCTGAGATAATCACTAAGTTCACTTTTTAAAACCCTGTATTACCTCATATGTTTTAAAGTTGACATATAAAAATTTCATCATGAGTCAAAATAATTGCAAAGGATATGATTTATGGCATTTTATAAATATTGTCATTTAAAAATAAAATTGTCACTTTTTTTCAGTGTATGCAGTGGAGACCAAATACCACATATTTGATGGAATATAAATACAATTACCCATTTAAAAATACTTAAATTTTTCTCTAACACCTGGGAATTCCCTTATCCTCTAGAACACATATTTCTAAATCCCCCACAGGATTTTATCCTAAAATCATGTAACCATGTGCTTAAAATTTTTTCATTGATTGTATCATTATATTTCTCCATAGCAACATAAACATGTTTTTAATTTCCTGTAAGTATAAATCTCTAAGTGTTAAATTTCTTCTGACTGACTCTTTTGGTTCATGACAATGATTAGTCTCATACAGTTGATTGAAGTAATATAAATATAATGCAAAGTTTGATGAGTTGACAAAAAGTAAGAATATTTTGGCCTGGCTGGTGCGACTCAGTGGATTGAGTGAGCACTGGCCTGCGAACTAAAGGATCATCAGCTCAATTCCCAGTCAGGTCATATACCTGGGTTGCAGGCCAGGCCCCCAGTAGGGGGAGCGTGAGAGGCAGCCACAAGTTGATGTTTTGGGGGTTTTTTGAAGTATTTTTTATTGATTATGCTATTACAGTTTTCCCAATATTTCCCCCTTTATCCCCCCTCCACCCTATCCCCCCAACCCTCCAACATTCCACCCCCTTAATCCACATCCATGGGTTGTACATATAAATTCTTCGAGTCCTCTGTTTCCCATACCATATTTTTATCTCTCCCTGTCTACCTTGTGCCTACTAACCATGCTTCTTCTTCCCTGTACCTTCCCCCCCCCAATTCTTCCCTTCCTCCTCCCTACTGAAATCCCTCCATGTGATGTCCATTTCTCTGATTCCATTCCAGTTCTGGTTGTTTGCTTAGTTTTTGTTTTCATCGTTTTTCTTTTCTTTTAGGTTCATTTGTTGATAGTTGTGAGTTTATTGTCATTTTACTGTTCATATTTTTTATCTTTTTTCTTAGATAAGTCCCTTTAACATTTCATATAATAAGGGCTTGGTGATGATGAACTCCTTTAACTTGACCTTATCTGGGAAGCACTTTATCTGCCCTTCCATTCTAAATGAAAGCTTTGCTGGATAGAGTAACCTTGGATGTAGGTTCTTGCCTTTCATGACTTCAAATACTTCTTTCCAGCCCCTTCTTCCCTGCAAGGTTTCTTTTGAGAAATCAGCTGATATCCTAATGGACACCCCTTTGTAGGTAACTGTCTCCTTTCTTCTTGCTGCTTTTAGGATTATCTCTTTGTCTTTAATCTTGGGTAACTTAATGATGATCTGCCTTGATGTGTTCCTCTTTGGGTCCAACTTCTTTGGGACTCTGAGCTTCCTGGACTTCCTGGAAGTCTGTTTCCTTTGCCAGATTGGGAAAGTTCTCCTTCATTATTTGTTCAAATAAGTTTTCAATTTCTTGCTACTGTTCTCCTTCTGGCACTCCTGTAATTCGGGTATTGGAATGTTTCATGTTGTCCCAGAGATTCCTCACTCAGCCTCTCCTCATTTTTTTGGATTCTTGTTTCTTCATTCTGATCCAGTTGGATGTTTATTTCTTCCTTTTGTTCCAAATCATGGCTTGGAGTCCTGGTTTCCTTCCTGTCACTGTTAGTTCCCTGAATATTTTGCTTTATTTTATTTTAGGTATCTTTCATTTGTTCTTTCATTTTTCGACCAAGCTCAATCAGTTGTGTGAGCATTTTGATTACCAGGGCTTTAAATTCTCCATTAGATAGGTTGGCAATCTCCTCATCGCTTAGTTCTGAAGTTTTGCTCTGTTCTTTTATTTGGGCCCTATTTCTTTGTCTTGGTGCAGCTGCTAAGTTGTAAGGTGGTGGGGCCTTAGGTATTCACTTGGGCAAGGCAACCACCTTTGCTGCGCTGCAGCGCTGCCTGTGGGGAGGGACCAGAGAGAGAACAGTGTGGCTCACCTGCTCATTTCTAGCACACTTTTCAATGAACTCTTCTGTGAGACTGCGAGTTTCTCCCACTGAGGCTACCCCTGCCATACCCCTCAGTCAGCTCTGAGTGTCAGTTTCCCCTAAGTCAGCCCCTCCCACACGGCACCCCCACCAGCTTGTCAGCCAGCCCCACCCCCACGATCTGCTGCATCCTCACGGTTTTTCTGAGTTGGTCTGAGCAGTCCTCTCCTTACTGGTCTGGTTGTTCTGATTGATTTTTTCTTTAATTCCTTGGTTGTCAGAGTTCCATGCAGTTTGATTTTCTGGCGCTTTTGGTTGCTTATTGATTTTAGACTGGTTGTTATCCTCCTTTTGGTTGTGCAAGGAAGCAAAGGGTTTCTACCTACGCCTCCATCTTGGCCAGAACTCCCCTTTATGTTTCTTTCCCTCTCTTTCTCCTTCCCTTCCCCACTCTCTAAAAATAAAATAAATAAAATCTTTTCTAAAAAAGTAAGAATATTTGGGGAATGCATTTCTTCACAAGAGGAATGGGGCTTTTAAAACTTTTGTTCATTAATTCCATCAAATTTTATGTCTGTTTTTATTTTTTTTTATAGATGTAAACATTGGGAAAACTTGTTAAATGCACAAATGCATGGGACTCAAAAAAGTTTTTCTTTAGCATTATCACTTCTCTCTTTGCATTCCTGAGATATAAGCAAAAAAATAAAATAAAATAAAAATAAAAGGGATCTATTCTCAGAAATTACTTTTAACTATACATCAACTTTAACTTGATCAATCTTTTTATAATTTTATCAAAAGCAAATAAAAAAAGAAAACTACCACTTGCAGAAGTGTATTATGCAGTTATTGGAACTATTCCCTTCCTCACTTTCTGGGAAATATATAAGAAAGGTTTTACCAAGATTTACCACGTGATTTCTATTCTTCCTTTAGAAGCACCTTGTTTAACCCAATATTCTCAAAAGGATTGAGAAAATAAAAGTAATATTAATTTCAAAGCACCTTTACCAATATAATAATTCTTAATAAAATGCTATTTTTATATGTGATTTAAATATGTTTTTGTTAAAGCTGTGGAAATAAATTTTACTCATTTAATTTATAAAAATATATGTCATGTAATCCAATTAGTATAGCTTTCCCCCCCATAACTTTATTTTCAGTACAGGTATGTGTTTATATGTTTCAAAAAATTTTAAAGTATTGAGAAGAAAATTATAAATAGTATCTGGCAACATAACTAAAAGCAATCAAAATTAAAATAATAAAGATCTATATAATTTGCTTTTGCAATTTGTTATAAACAAAATAAAAAGAATATGCTGTTTCCTTATTACTTATTTTTAAAAAAAGAAATAATATGTAGCTAAAGTTGCAAGTTAGTTATTAAGCAAAAAGTGTGATAAAAGACATTGCATTATTTTTGTTAAATATATGTAACATGCGTCAAATATAAGTGCTCGGCTTTTCATAATAAGAATCATGTATAAAAACAGAAATAGCCCTGTTAAATCTTTAGCTATCATGTTCAAACTTTCCTTGCATACTTAATAAAAGAGAAAGGTACAATCTGCTAACAACTATTTGGCCTGGCAGCTAGCATATATTTTACTTTTAATTGGAGATTGAAAATATTTACTATTTGATTGGATGAAAGAAATGATAATAGCTGAAACAAATATTTCATTATATGATTTTAAAAATAGATTTTAACTTATTGATTCACACTGAATTTTAAACAAGTGAATTGCTCATCAAAAGTCATGCATAGTAGTCCCAGGAAACATTCAAGTTATATTTAAAAGAGTAGTGTCACAAGCCTATCTTATCATCAAAATTCAAAATGTCTTCAAAAGACTGTCAAGAAAACAAAGAAAAAACAACTCACAAAATGGAAGAAAATATTTGCAAACCATATATCTGATAAGGGACTTGCATCTGGAGCATATAAATAACTCTTACAACTCAACAATAAAAGACAAATAACCTAATTTAAAAATGTGCAAAAGATCAGAAGAGAGATTTCTGCAAAGATGATACACAAATGGCTAATAAACAGATAAAAATTGCTAGCATCATTAGTTATTAGGGAAATGTAAATCAAAACCATAATGAGATACCACTTCACACCAATTAGAGTGGCTATGATAAAAAATACAATAACAAGTATTGACAAGGATGTGGAGAAATTAGAACTCTTATACACTGCTCATAGATATGTAAAAGGTGCAGCCACTGGAAAATGTCTGGCAGTTCCTCAAAAGGTTAGACAAAGAATTACCAGGGGGAGATCCAAGATGGTGGTGGAGTAAATGGAAGCTACGCTAACCACCTTCCAGGACCAAACTGGAATTATAACTCAATTATCAAAAGATCATCCTGAATAAGCAGCTGAACACTAGCTGGAGAGAAGCCTTATAACCAAAGACTTACAGAAGAAACTACATCACCACAAGACTGGTAGAAAGTATGGAGGCAAAACAGGACTGACAGGGCTCCCATGGGTGGCAGCTAAAGTTCCAGAGGGATATTTCAGTGGCTGGGGTGGAGGGGCCCTAAAAAGTGTGGGGCCTAAACCCTGAGCTAGGCTCCCCAACCTAGAACACCAGACCCCAGAAATGACCCCAAATAACACTGACTGTGAAAAGCAGTGGGGTTTCTGTCCACCAGGGAGAGACAGCTAGAGATGCAGAGCTCCCCTTAAAGGGCCAATGCACAAAATTTCATTTGCAAGCACTTACCCTGGGCTCTGGCATAAGGAGGTCAGACTGGACTAGAGCCACACGAGGAGAGTCTGGGGTTGGTGGTTTTGGGGAGAGAGCTGAAGGGTCAGCCACCAGGATTCCTGTGCTGAGTCATTCCCCATACTGCAGAAGCCAGCTTTCTTTGGCACAGCACTCCCCTCCACCCTTGGGGGAAGCGATAGCCCCATAGACAGGAATCCCTCTCACCCCACCTTGTGGAGTTTAAGCCTGGCTGCTGAGAAGTACAACTGGAGGCAGTTTCACTGATCAAGCCTAAGAGAAAGCCTGCAGGCTAAGGCAGATCTCTGGGAGATTTGAGACTTTAGCTAACTCTCCCTCAGGTTCTGTGCCCATAAGAGCCAGACTTGGTGCACAGCTTGGCTCCTTCTGCACACACCCAGGCCCAGAGATGGGGCCACAAGCTGTGTATCACTGATAGCTCCAAACAGGCTGCCCAGGGCCTGTCACAGGCAGCATCTGACATAGTAATGTACCAGAGTATTTACAGACATACCTAACATAGCAACAAACACAAAGAGGCAGGCAAAATGGGAAGACAAAGAAACAGGCCCAAAATGAAAAAACAAGAGAATGCTCCAGAAGAAGAATTAAATGAAATGGAGACAAGCAATTTATCAGATATAAAGTTTACAGTAATGATTTTAAGGATACTTAACAGCATGAAGAAAGACATAAACCATAAAAAAGAACCAGTCAGAAATACAGAATGCCACCCTGGCTGGTGTAGCTCAGTGGATGGATCTCGGGTTGAGAACCAAAGAGTTGCTGATTTGAGTCCCAGTCAGGGCATGTGACTGGGTTGCAGGCAAGGTCCCCAGTAGGGGGCACACAAGAGGCAACCACACATTGATGTTTCTCTCCCTCTCTTTCTCCTTCCCTTCCCCTCTCTCTAAAAATAAATAATAAAATCTTTTTTTAAAAAGAAAGAAAGAATACCATATCTGAAATAAACAATAAAGTGGAAAGAATAAATAGTAGGTTAGATGAAGCAGAGGATTGAATCACAGATTTGGAAGACAAGGTAGGAAAAAACACCTAAGCAGAGCAGGAATAAAAAAGATTATTTTAATGAGGAGAATTTAAGAAAGCTTTGGGACAGCATGAAGCTTAACAACATCTGCATCATGGGGATACCAGAAGATGAGAGTCAGCAACAGATGGAGAGCCTAATGACTGAAAACTTTCTTAACCTGGTGAAGAAAAAAGACACATAAGTCCAGGAAGTGCAAAGAGTCCCAAATAAGATTGACCCAAAGAGGCCTACACTGAGACACATCATAATTAAATTGGCAAAGTTTAAAGACAAGGAGAGAATCTTAAAAGCTACAAGAGAAAAGCAGTTGGTTACCTACCAGGGAGCACCAATTAGACTGCCATCTGTTTTCTCAACAGAAACATTTCAGGCCAGAAGGGATTGGCATGAAATATTCAAGGTGAATAAAACAAGGACCTTCGACTTCCAACCAAGATGGAGGCGTAGGTAGACACACTGTGCCTCCTCATACAACCAAAAGAAGGACAACAACAAATTTAAAAGAAAAAAAACCAACCAGAACTGACAGAAAATCAAACTGTATAGAAGTCTGACAACCAAGGAGTTAAAGATGAAATATTCATCCAGACCAGTAGGAGGGGCGGAGATGGGCAGCCTGGTGGAGAGGACTCATGGCAAGGCAGCAGCTCGATTACCTGGGTGGACAAGGTGGTGGCTGTCAGGCAAGGCAGTGGATTGCGGACTGTGCAGTCCCACATTTGCATGCAGATAAACTGGGAGGAACAACTGGGGAGCAAGACAGACCGCACAAGCCAGGGTTCCAGCGCGGGGAAATAAAGCCTCAAACCTCTCATTGAAAACACCCGTGGGGATTGAGGTGGCAGCGGGAGAAACTCCCAGCCTCACAAGAGAGTTCATTGGAGAGACCCGCAGGGTCCTAGAACGTACAGAAGCCCACCCACCCAGGAATCAGCACCAGAAAGGCCCAATTTGATTGTGGGTAGTGGGGGAAGTGAGTAAAAGCCGGCAGAGAGTAGAGCAAGTGGCATTGTTCCCTCTCGGACCCCTCCCCCACATATAGCATCACAACACAGTGACATGGGTTGCCCTACCCTGGTGAATACCTAAGGCTCTACCTCTTATATGTAACAGGTGCACTGAGACCAAAAAAAAAAAAAAGGCCCAAATGAAAGAACAGATCAAAGCTCCAGGAAAAATACAACTAAGCAATGAAGAGATAGCCAAACTATCAGATGCACAGTTCAAAACACTGGTAATCAGGAAGCTCACAGAATTGGTTGAATTTGGTCACAAATTACAAGAAAAAATGAAGGCTATGCTAAGTGAAACAAAGGAAAATGTACAGGGAACCAACAGTGATGGGAAGGAAACTGGGACTCAAATCAATGCTGTGGACCAGAAGGAAGAAAGAAACATTCAACCAGAATTAAGAAAAAAGAATTCAAAAAAAATGAGGAGAGGCTTAGGAACCTCCAGGACATCTTTAAACATTCCAGCATCTGAATCATAGGGGTGCCAGAAGGAGAAGAACATCAGCAAGAAATTGAAAACATATTTGAACAAATACTGAAGGAGAACTTCCCCAATCTGGCAAAGGAAATAGACTTCCAGGAATTCCAGGAAACTCAGAGAGTCCCAAAGAAGTTGGACCCAAGAAAGCACACACCAAGGCACATCATCATTAAGTTATCCAGGATTAAGGACAAGGAGAGAATCTTAAAGCAGCAAGAGAAAAGGAGACAATTACCAACAAAGGAGTGCCCATAAGACTGTCAGCTGATTTCTCAGAAGAAACCTTGCAGGCAAGAAGGGGCTGGCAAGAAGTATTCCAAGTCATGAAAAGCAAGGACCTACATCCCAAATTACTCTATCCAGCAAAGCTATCATTTAGAACGGAAGGGCACAAAAAGTGCTTCCCAGATAAGGACAAGTTAAAGGAGTTCATCATCACCCAGCCCTTATTATATGAAATGTTAAAGGACTTATCTAAAAAAAGAAGATAAAAATATGAACAGTAAAATGATAATAAACTCACAGTTATTAACAACTGAACCAAAAACAAAAACAAACTAAGCAAACAACTAGAACTAGAACAGGATTACAGAAATGGAGATCACATGGAGGGTTATCAAAGGGGGAGTGGGTGGGGAGAGAGGGGGAAAAGGTACAGAAAATAAGTAGCATAAATGGTGGGTAGAAGATAGACAGGGGGAGGTTAAGAATAGTATAGGAAATGTAGAAGTCAAAGAACATATATATGACCCATGGTCATGAACTAAAGGGGGGGAATGTGGGTGGGAGGGGGTGTGCAGGGTGGAGGGGAATAAAGGGGGGGTAATGGGACAACTGTAATAGCATAATCAGTAAAATGTATTTTAAAAAAAAACAAGGACCTTCAACCAAGGCTACTTTACCCAGCAAGGCTATCATTTAAAATTGAAAGAGAAATAATGAGTTTCCCAGACTAGAAGAAGATAAAGAATTTATTACTACCAATACTGTATTGCAACAAATGTTAATGGGCTGGCTTTAGGAAGAAGAAGAAAAAGGAGGAGGAAAATAGTTAAAAATAAAATGGTAATACGTACATATTTATCAATAGTCACTTTAAATGTTCATGGCTTAAATGCTCCCATCAAAAGACATAGGGTAGCTGAATGGATAAGAAAACAAAATCCATATATATATATATATATGCTGTCTCCAAGAGACTCACCTCATAAGATACACACAGACTAGAAGTAAAGGGATGGAAAAAGATATTTCATGCAAATGGAAAGGAAAAAAATAGCTGAGTAGCAATACTTCTATCTGACAAAATAGACTTTAAAACCAAGGCAAAGACAAAGTAGGAGACAAAGAAGGACACTACATAATGATAAAGGGAACAATCCAACAAGAGCATATAACCCTAGTAAACATGTATGCACCCAATACAGGAGCACCTAAAAGTAAAGCAAATCTCGATGCATGTAAAGGGAGAGATTGACAGAAATACCGTCATAGTAGAGGATTTTAATACCCCTATGTGCCCCAAAATTGGACAGCCTGGATGAATGGATAAATTCCTGGAAACATACAATTTTCCAAAACTAAATCAGGAATGATCAGAGAATCTGAATAGACATAATTCCTAGTGAAATTAAAGCAGTAATCAAAAAACTCCCAACAAACAAAGGTCCTACACCAGATGGCTTCACAGGAGAATTTTACCAAACATTCCAAGAAGAACTAATACCTCTCCTTCTCCAACTGTTCCAAAAAATTCAAGAGGAGGGAAGACTCTCAAGCTCATTTTACATGGCCAGCATTATCCTAATTCCAAAACCAGATAAAGACACTACAAAAATAGAAAAGTGTAGGTTAATATACGTATAGAGCATAGATGCTGAAACCCTCAACAAAATATTAGCAAACTGAATAGAGCAATGCATCAAAAAGATCATACACCATGATCAAGTGTGATTTATTCTGGGAATGAAAGGTTGGTACATCATTTGCAAATCAATAAATGTGATTCACCACATAAATAAGATGAAGGATAAAAACCACATGATCATATCAATAGATGCAGAAAAGGCTTTTGATAAAATCCAACACCCATTTATGATAAAAACTCTCAGCAAAGTGGGAATAGAAGGAACATACTTAAACATAATAAAGGCCATATATGACAAACCCACTACAAGCATCATACATTCAATAGGCAAAAACTACAAGCATTCACCTTAAGATCAGGTACAAGTCAGGGATGTCCACTTTCACCACTCTTATTCAACATAGTACTGGAAGTCCTGACCACAGCAATCAGATAAGAAGAAATAAAAGTCATCCAAAATGTAAAGGAAGAAGTAAAACTGTCATTATTTGCAGATGACACGATGCTGTACATAGAGAACCCCAAAGATTCCTCCAAGAAACAACTAAAACTAATAAATAAATTCAGTAAATTAGCAGTATAAAAAATTAATATCCCAAAATCAGTTGCATTTTTATATACCAGTAATGAACTATCAGTAATGTAAATTAAGAAAACAATCCCATTCACAGTTGCTTCAAAAGGAATAAAATACTTAAGAATAAACTTAACCAAGGGTATAAGAGACCTGTACTTGGAAAATTATAAAACACTGAAGAATGAAATTAAAGAAGACACAAATAAGTGGAAGAACATATCATGTTCATGGATAGGAACAATTAACATCATTAAAATGTTTATACTACCCAAGGTAATCTATAGACTCAATGTAATTCCTGTCAAGATACCAATGACATATTTCATGAGTACAATGGGCTAAAGACAGTTTATTCAATAAATGGTGTTGGGAAAATTGGACAGGTGTGTGCAGAAAAATTAAACTAAACCACCTTCTTACACCACACACAATAAATTCAAAATGGAATAAAGACTTAAATGTTAGCCCTGAAACCATAACAATTTTAGAAGAAAACATAGGCAGTACAGTCTCAGACATTGCTCATAGCAATATTATTTCTAGTATATCTCCTCAGGCAAGGGAAACAAAAGAAAAAAATCAACAAATGGGACTACATCAAACTAAAAAGGGTTTGCACAGCAAAGGAAACCAGTAGCAAGCTTTGTGGGATCGATAGCGGTCCTAATTAAAAACAAGGGGGGAAATATAGGGAACCTATCTGCATGGCAGTGGTGAATGTAGCTCAGCCCCTGATTCAGAAAATTGCCAGGGAGCAAGTCAGCACATGGGAACCAAGCCCACGGATTGGTTTTCCTGTGGGGAATCAGGCCTGCATTGTACCTAGGCTGCTTTGAGGCTTGCTTTTTGCTAAAACTCCCTCACCCTGAATTGAGGCAGCAAATGTTTACTGCATATCTTGAAAGTAACTTCCTAAAATCTGTGCTGAACCTCCCAAGTATGGCATGTAACCAGTTCAACCACATTTCCCCCTGCATTTGCAAAACATCCTTTTCTTTGAATTAGCAACATTCTTTCCTTTGTTATCTGTAAAAGGTAACCACCTAAAGCAAACTGTGCGTGGTAAATGAGGACCATCCTCAAAGTAATGTACCCAGAAATGCAATTAAAGCCTGTCCAGGCAGGGGTTAGAGAGTGGCCGTGCCATCCCTTTTCTCCACAGGATTTCTGCAGTCCATGTGAATTTGTTCATCACAGCCACAACACACGGACCCTGAGGGCTGGAGTCCATGTCAGAAACCATCAACAAAATAACAAGATAACCCAATGAATGAGAGAACATATTTGCCAATACATCTGGTAAGGAGTTAATAATCAAAATTTATAAAGAACTTATAAAACTCAACACCAAAAATAATCTAATTTAAAAATGGGCAAAGAACTTGAATAGACACTTCTCCAAAGAGGACATACAGATGGCCAATAGACATATGAAAAGATGCTAAACATCACTAATAATCAAAGAAAGGCAAATTAAAACCACAATGAGATATCACCTCACACCAGTCAGAACGGCTATCATCAATAAATCAACAAACAAGTGCTGGTGACGATGTGGAGAAAGGGGGAACCCTTTTGCACAGTTGGCGGGAATGCAGATTGGTGCAGCCGCTGCGGAAAGCATTATGGAGTTACCTCAAAAAGTTAAAATGGAAATGCTTTCTGACCCAATGTTTTCACTTCTGGGAATTTATCTGAAGAAATCTAAAACACTAATTTAAAAGAACATCAGCACCCCTATGCTCGTTTCAGCATTATTAACAATTGCCAGGATCTGGAAACAGCCCAAGTGTGTATCAGTAGATGAGTGGATAAAACAACTATAATATAGTTGTTTTACACAATGGAATACTATCCATCCATAAAAAGAAGAAAATTTTACCCTTTGCGACCACATGGATAGACCTGGAGAACATTGTGCCAAGTGAAATAAGCCACTCAGAGAAAGACAAATACAGTATGATTTTACTCATATGTGGAATCTAACTTTTAAAAAACTGAACTAACAAGCAAAATAGAGACAGATTCATAGAGAGAGAGCAGGATGACAGCTCTGGTGGGGTTAGGGGGTGGAGGGATCAAGCAAAAAGGAAAAAGGACTCATGGACATGGACACAGTGTGGTGATTGCAGGGGAGAAGGGGGTGTAAGGGGGATAAGTGGTAATGGAAAAAAACAATTAAAGAAAGAGTAAACATAAAATAAGTAATGACGAACTGATACATGTTACAAGTTGGATCAACCTTTAAAACATTATGCTAATTGAAAGAAGCCAGTCACAAAGGACCGCATACTGATTTAAATTATATGGAGTGCCCTGAAGAAGCAAACATATAGAGACAGAAAATAGAGTTGGGCCAGAGTTGGTTGAGGAGAATTGGAAGGAAAGGGAGAGTGACTACTAATAGGTATAATTTCTTTTTAAAGTGACGAAATGTTCTAAAACTCACTGTGGTGATGGTTGCACAACTCTGTGAATATACTAAAAATCACTGAATTGTGTAGTTGAAATAGGTGAACTATATGGTACGTGAATACCTCAAAAATGCGGCTGGAAAAGAAGTCTTATAAAAGTATTATAGATTAATATTTAGTCTAATTTTCAAAGTACAGTGGCCTATCCTTAGACAATGAGACAAAATATTCTGTGATGTGATGTATATGGATCCTGTAGTAAAATGTATATAAATCCTCTTTTATTCCTCCCGGTTTTCTCCTTACCACATGACATATCATTTATTTTGTGTTGTTGTATCAGTTACCTGTTGACACAATAATACTAATAACAAACCACTTGAATCCTGTTCTTACCACTCACAAACCTCTCGCAGCTGAGCCATTATCCACCACGCTCCTTCCACTGTGCCGGGTGCAAAGGAAGCATCCAAGTTGTGCTTGTTGAATCGACGTGAGCCTTTGTCAGCCAGCACTTTCGGTGAGCTGCTGCTAGGACAAGAAAATAGCACGTGGCGAAGTGGTGTTTGGGAGCGTCTGTTGTGTTTCCTACACGTGCCAGGCTCTAAGCTAACATTCTCTGGGAAACCCAGCCCATTTGCAGGAGGCTGACAACAGGTGCTTATAGGATTTGGGCTTAATTTTAGATTAGCTCAGCAAGCTGGCCTCTATTCCAATGGGAAATGGATTCCACTGTCTTTTGCTGCCTTTTAAACATTTAAGCCAAGTTCTTATACCCATCCACCTACACAAAACTTTCTTGTTCGGAAAGTCATCTGAGCAACTGGCAAAGGCACCAACTCAGAGTTTTCTATTTTTATCCCTGTGTGTAATCAAAGGGAACATACTGTGTCAGAAATGGAGGAATGTGAATAGGTAAGAGCAAACTAGTGGCATTCACTTTTGTTCCTGAAGATGATGAAGGAAAATGCACCTAATGTGTAGAAGTATAATGGAAATTTTATGGGTCAGCCTTTCTACACAAGCACCCAGTGATTTCTGTGTCTATTTTCAGGGAGGGGAAAGATATATGTGCTTTTAATGTTCAAATTGGTTAAGCTTGGGAAAGTTTTCACAGGAAGTGATTTTCTACAAGCTTTGAGATACAGTATACTATCAGCCCTTTCTCCTGTAAATTGTCAATCTGTGAATTCAGTACTTATTTTCTGCCAATGTTTATGTTCTCCAGCTGGGTAATACTTCATTTCAAAAATTGCAGCACTCTGAAAATAAGCCGTTTTTATTTCGTATAATCGTCCTTTCCAGTCTTGCTCCACACAGAGGTAGGTACTCTTTTTCATGTAGTGGCGGCATCACAGCATAGCTGGCATTCTGTTATCTCTTGTAGGTTTGATGTTGAACTTGAAAATCAAATGGCATAGGAGTCGCATGACTTAGTCATGCTGATAACATGCTCTCACATATAAATTCACATAAAGATAGATTAAAATTTTTATATTTTTAAATATCTGTGTATTTTATTGTATGTAATTGTCACCTTAATTTTGGGGGAGGGTGTGAAGTCATACATTTGGTAGAATATAGCTGTTCAGACAGAGCATACAAAAGAGGTGGAGCTAAAGCCTAAATGACCTTAAAGGGCTGTGTTGGTTAGGGGACGGCTCACACTCCCTCCGAGGGCAGGTCACTTAGTTAGCTGTGAGCTGTCTCATGCCCTGTCAGCTATGAATGATGGTTTCTCCTGGTTGGCCCGGATTGTGGTTCAGCATTGTGATGGCTCCAATGCCTCTCTGGTATTAGGACGGCAGCCCTAGAAGAGGGCCTGAAGAAGATATTATCATCAGCGAAGAAAAGGAAAGGTAAGCTCTTCTGTTTGTGCTCAGGAGTAGATGGATTTCTATTTCCAAGCATGTGATGTGATTTTTAAGGGGAGATGAGAAATGTCAAGAACCCATTCAATCCACATGGTAAGTGTAAGCCCTGATACGAGAGGCAACAGAAGTAACCTCCTTGTCATCTTGCATTTGGGAAGCCCTTTTTCCTCTCCAGCCCTTCTGCACCCATGCTCTGTACCCACTGGGTTGTTCATATCACGATTTTACAGCTGAGGAAGCAGAGCACCAGACATGAAATAAACTGGTCATAATGCCCTTGGGAAGTGCTGTTTATCATGTCCTCTCTTGGAGAGTCAGTCCACATCAGCAGAATGCCACCTTAATTTTTAAGAAAAATTAGATGTTTTAAAGTTCACTTCTTCAAACTAGTAGAGTTTGCAACCAAGACAGAAGAGATTTACCTAGGGCTTAAAACTGAATAAAGTTGAGGTACCTAGATTCGTCAAATTGTAGAGATAGAAAGTAGAATGGGGGTTACCAGGAGCTGGGAGGTGGGAGAACAGGGGGTTACTGTTTAATGGGAGCTTCAGTTGGGAAAGACGAAAAGTTCTGGAACTAGATGGTGGTGAAGGCTGCACGACAACGTAAGTGTGCTTAGTGCCACTGAACTGTACACTTAAAAATGGTTAAAATGGTACATTTTATGTTAGGAATATTTTACCACAATAAAAAGATTTTTAAAACAACTAAACAAAGTTAGTTACTAAGTAATAATAACTTTTGCTGCCTCAAATTCACTTTGAAATGTGACAAAATGTAAATAATAAATATATTAGTGTTCAAATGCATTAAGCTTCAGAATAGTAGGTTCAGAAACAAGAGAATAAAAGAATTTCCTCTTAAAAGTAAATTAAAAGTTAAACTTAACAAATGTGGTTCCTAGATTTATAGAAAATGGAAAAGTCTTTGAAATCGTGTGCCACCCAGAACTGGCAGTTAACGTATTCCGAGTCTGTCTTAGTCCTTTCGCTGCTATAACAAACTCCCAGAGACTGGGTGGCTTATAAACTATAGAAATTTTTTCTTACAGTACTAGAAGCTGAAGCCCAAGATCAGGATACCAAGCATGGTCTGGCGAAGACTCTCTTCTCCCTGTATTTTCATTTCACCTGGCGGAAGCAGGTAGGGGAGCCCTGTGAGCTCTGTTTTATAAAGGGCACTAATCCTGTTCATGAGGACGGCACTGTCACGACCTCATCACCCCCAACACCCCACCTCTATATACCATCACACCAGGGGTTAAGGTTTAATATATAAACTTGGGGGGACACAAACACTCAGCCTACAGCAAAGTGCCACACCTAGTGAATGACGAAGACATGTGAAAATTCAGGCAATTTTTACTAAAATAAAAAATGATTTAAATTTTCAATTCTCTTATGAATTTGAATTCTTAAAGGTTATGTTTTAAACATTACATTATGTTCACACTTGTTTTAAATTCATTAAGTATGTATTTATGACCTTCAGTTTTTTAATTCTTTTTCTGGTTTTAAAAGTATGTGTAATCTTTGTAGAAAGTTTGGAAAATAAAGTATATAAAATTTAAAATCATCCATACTCCCTCTCCAGTAAATACTTGTTCATATTTTGGTGTAATTCCTTCTAGTCTATTTCTTGTACTCACAGTAGAAATTACTATACATAAAATTTTGTGTCGTCCTTTCCTTAATATTGTATAATATGTTGTTGTTACCACAGGTACTTCATAAATACAATTTTAAGTGTCTTCAGAGTATTCTGACTTATGGCTACACCATAGTTTGTGTAATCATTTCTTTATTTTTGAACATTTAGGATGTGCAATTTTTGTTCACATAATGTGGTTATCTGCTTTGTGTGTAAAGGTTTTGTCCACGTTTCAAATTATTTAAAAGAGAGTTCCAGAAGTAGAATTACTAGGTAAAGGTTATAAATAGCTGCCCTGCCTACTGTGGCTCAGGGGGTTGGGCGTTGGCCGTTCCATTCCAGGTCTGGGCAGCCTGCCTGGGCTGGAGGAAGCAGGTTTGGGGGTTTTGGGGGAGTGGTCAGGTCTCCAGTTGGGGGCATGCTAGAGGCAACCGATCAATGTTTCTCTCCCTCTCTTTCTCCTTCCCTTCCCTGCTCTCTAAAACAAATAAATACATAAAATCTTTTTTTAAGATTATAAATAGTTTTAATATTTCTGTTTTTGAAAAAGGTACTACAAATTTATACTTTCGTAATAAATGTTACCACCGCTGAACAGGAATAAGGCCCAATATTCATTGTGCACTTAGTTTTTACCAGATACTGAACTGTTTAATATCTATTAGCTCAACTCCAAAGTGTTTCATGTTATTGGTAAAACAAGTTTTCTGTCGTTTTTATTTCTTTAATTACTAGTTATATTGAGCTGTTATATTATTAAGCCATGTGTAAGTATTATTTGTAAGTCATTAGTTGCCTGTTTTTCTATTGTGAGTTACTGTCCTTATTGGTTTATATGAGCTCATTTTTAAAGTATACTTTATTGATTATGCTATTACAGTTGTCCCATTTTTTCTCCCCTTTATCTCCCTATGCCTTGTACCTTCTTTCTACCCCCCACCCCGCATACCCCCCTTTATGTCCATGGGTCATACATATAAGTTCTTTACCTTCTCTATTTCCTATACTATTCTTAACCTCCCCCTGTCTATTTTATACCTATCAACTATGCTTCTTATTCCCTGTACTTTTTCCGCCATTTTCCCCCTCCTCCTCCCTGTTGATAATTCTCCATGTGATCTCCATTTCTGTGATTCTGTCCCTCTTTTAGTTGTTTCCTTAGTTTGTTTTTGGTTTTTAGGTTCAGTTGTTGATAGTTGTCATTTTACTGTTCACAGTTTTGATCATCTTCTTTTTCTTAGATAAGTCCCTTTAACATTTCATATATCAAGGGTTTGGTGATGAACTCCTTTAACTTGACCTTATCTGGGAAGCAGCACTTTTTGTGCCCTTCCATTCTAAATGATAACTTTGATGGATAGAGTAATCTTCGATGTAGGTCCTTGCCTTTCATGACTTTGAATACTCCTTTCCAGTCTACAGCCTTACCACCCTGAATATACACAATCTTGTCTGAATACTCCTTTCCAGCCCCTGCTTGCCTGTAAGGTTTCTTTTGAGAGATCAGCTGCTAACCTTATGGGAACTCCTTTGTAGCTAACTGTCTCCTTTTCTCTTGCTGCTTTTCGGATTCTCTCCTTATCTTTAATCTTGGCTGATGTAATTACAATGTGCCTTGGTGTGGTCCTCTTTGGGTCCAACTTCCTTGGGATTCTCTGAGCTTCCTGGATTGCATGTCTATTTCCTTTGCCATATTGGGAAAGTTCTCCTTCACTAGTTTTTCAAATAAGTTTTCAATTTCTTGTTCTTCCTCTTCTCCTTCTGGCACCCCTATGATTCAGATGCTGGAACATTTAAAGTTGTCCCAGAGGTTCCTAAGCCTCTCCTCATTTTTTTTGAATGCTTGTTTCTTCATTCTATTCCAGTTGAATGCTTATTTCTTCCTTCTGTTCCAAATAATTGATTTGAGTCGTTTCCTTCTCTTCACTGTTTGTTTCCTGTATATTTTGGGTTTTTTTTCCACTTTGTATAGCCTTCACTACTTCCTTTATTTTGTGGCCATACTCAGTCATTTCTGTGAGCATCCTGATTACCAGTGTTTTGAACTGTGCGTCTGATAAGTTGGCCGTCTCCTTGTCACTTAATTGTTTTTCTGGAGTTTTGATCTGTTCTTTCATTTGGGCCATATTTCTTTGTCTTGGTGCACCTGTTATGTTGTAAGAGGCAGAGATTAGGTATTGGCCAGGGCAGGGCAACCCCCTTCCCTGCATTGTGGCACTGTATGTGGGGGAGGGTCAGAGAGGGAACAATGCTACTTGCTGGGCTCTCACCTGGCTTTCAGTCACTTCCCCACTACCAACAAGTGAATTGTGCCCTTCTGGTGCTGATTCCTGGGTGGGTGGGCGGGCTTGTGTACATTCTAGGACCCCACGAGCCCCTCCAATGGACTCTCCTTGGAGTCTGCAAGTTTCTCCTGCTGCTGCAACCCCAACAAGATTTTACAGCCAGAGGTTTTGAAGCTTTCTTTTCCTGGTGCTGGAACCCTAGGATGTATGGTCTGTTTCACTCTCCAGTTGTTCCTCCCAGTTTATCTGCAGGTGAATATGGGGCTGCCATTCCGCCAGCTGCTGCCTTGCAACCCCTCCTCTCCACCCTGGGTGCCACTCTCCACCCATCCTACCAGTCTGGATGTATGTTTCTCCTTAAATTCCTTGGTTGTCAGACTTCAATACAGTTCAATGGTCTGGCAGTTCTGGTTGTATTTTGTTTTTAAATTGGTTGTTATCCTTCTTTTGGTTGTGTGAGAAAGTGAAGAGTATCTACCTATGCCTCCATCTTGGCCAGAAGGCCCTATGTGAGCTCTTTATATGTTAGTATGGTAACCTTTTGTCATATTTGTTATAACTGTTTTAAAAGTTGTTTCTTGTTTTTCACTTTTATTTATGATATTTTGTATTTCCATATTGTCAAATGTATTGAGTTTTATTTTGTGGTTCATCATTGCTTTTTAAAAATTTAATTTTATTTGATGGCTCAGTAATAATAGACATATCTTACATATCTATAACACTCACTGTTTGCATACACTATTTCAAGCTTTTGCAATAGGAACACCAAACCAGATTCTTGTGCATATGTGTTACTTTACATAACTTTACATCTTTTACATAACAGTTCTTTTCAAATTAAAAAAAAAAGTTCTTTCTCAACAACCTATATTTCCATCCATATGGAATAGACTAAGTACATGGAACAAACAAAATGAAAAGGAAAACTATGGAGTTCCCGAGAGTTATGTTATATACCTACATACGGGGACACAAAGAGATGTTGATGACTTTGTTGAGGAGGAAGGAAGACTACAGTGCTGCACACAAAGAACATGCCACTTGTGTAAAACGTAACATACATGTGGAAAAGGAAAGTGTCTGGAGAGACCTTCCCCAAATTCTGTCAGTGTTTATTTCCAGGTCATGAGACTTCAGGTGATTTTTATTATCTTCTTTGTGCTTTTATGATTTGCTTCAATATTTTACAATGAGCATGTATCATTTTTATGAAGAAACTAAGTTATTTTTAAAAGTATGAATGAAATTTTTTCACATACAGAGGGATAACAATATTTGCCTTTTTGTTCCTGGTGTTTTCATTAAATGTTTTCTCACATGAATAACACTTTCGTAGTGTTTGAGCAATTACCAGACAGGTATATACATTTCTACAAATGGGTTAAATATACATACATACATATATCAACAAATACATTTGATAAGAAGATTGAGGCTTCTAACTAGTGGATAAAACTTGCTAGTGAAAGGAACTCTTAGGTGAGCTATTCTAATCTGCAGACCCTCCTACTGCATAACTTTCTGGATGATGTCATGCAAACCTCTTCTGGCATCTGGGACTGCTTCCAGCGGCTACATGTGGGAGCTTCCCGGTTTTGTTCTAAGTGAGTGATGTTTACTGGAAATGGAAGTCCACTAGCAAGATCTCAGTTCAGATAGCTTTGTGGGGGCAGGAAAAGAATGACTATGAGATGGATCTGGCCAAAAACTTTTACTTTCTCCCCTGTCATTATCTTGTTTGCATAGGTTGACTTCGTTTTGTTTTGAAATTACCTTTTGTGAAAAACCTAGGAGGAATGATATGGTCTGTCTTCCTCCTCCTCCTTCTCCTCTCCCAACCAAAACGCTCAGCTCAAACCTTTCTTCCTTGTCCCTCCATGTGTGCCCGCACACTCACATCCACTACAGCGAGTAGACGGGGACAGTCAAGCACCCATAGGCAGGATAGCCGGGTATTTTACTGCTCCGTCTCTGAGATCTGGAAGGGACTCGCAACATTTGGATACGAATAAGAAACAAAGGAATTTGTCCCAGATTGCTCAGCTGATTAGTGGCAGAACAAAATGGAAAACCAAGGCTTCATATCTCTTAGTTAGGGCCTCTGGGCTAAGCCTCATAACATTGTTAACATTTTTTGGAACTATGCATAAGGGCAATTTAGAGAGTTCCACGTAAAAGAATGCTAACAGGAGTTGATGATATTAAGAGGTTGTTCTGTGTTAAACATCAGCTAGGTAAAATTAAAGAAATAAACCCACCTAAATATACTGAGTTTTCTATCTTTGTGGATCCTCTTGATTGTGATTTTGTGATATCAGTAGTATCTACAGTTTTTTCTCCTAAATTTCTCAAAATAAAAAATTCTAAAGACCAAATTAACTGAACATTTAAAGACCACATACACCATGTTGCACTGTGATAAGTAGGGAACTTGTTGCAAATTCAAAGAAGCATGTGGTACCACAGCTTCTGAAAGGTCAGGAATCTTTTATCAAATATCTGTCCTGCCATCATGTTGCCATTACCTGTGCTGGAATAGACCTGAGGCACTGTCCACGTATCGACAAGGCTAGAGCTCCAAATAAGGTCAAGTTATTCTAAAACTACCAGGTTATGTTATGGCTGTCATTTGGGTGTCCCGTTCTTCTTAGTGCAATTTTGAAGCATCAAGTAAAGGACAGACCCTGCATCTTGAGGCTACTGCCAACGGAGGATATACCGAACATAGAGCTCTTCCATTTCCTTTTGTTTTTGACTTTCAGGGCAAGGGCATTTCTCCTCCACATGGGACAAGTAAAGCGAAGAGGAATTGAAAAAACAGAATGAACTTTGGTGAAGGAAGATGGACATCCAGGATGGAGTGATAGAAGGGACCAAAACCCAGAGCTGCTTCAAGTGAATTCCAGCCCTAGATTTGAGGAATAATGACTTAGGGCCCTGAGAAAAAGTTATATGGGATCACTAGACAATTGTCAGTGATATTTGGGGCATCACTGAAGATCCGAGACATATCAGAAGACTGGAGACAGTGGAATATTATACTTTTCCGAAAGAGAAAGAAGGCAGAGTCAGACAATTTGTAGACGATTTTCTGTAACTTCAATTTTAGGCAAGAATCTAGAATGAATTAGTAGAGGAACAGTTTCAGGCACTAAGTGAAGAAGTAATGATTAAGACCCAGTCAAGAACAAGTCAAAGCTGATGTATCTCCTTCCCTTTTTGACAGGGTTATCAACCCAGTAGCTTTGGGAAAGCCCATACATATAGAGAGTATTTCACCAATGGTTAAACATTTAATGAGTTCTTCATGGTATTCCTTTGGAAAAGATGGAAAAATATGAACTGGACCCTGGCCTACTGGATGAACCAATTGATTATTCACACAAGATGTTGACTAACAAATTGATGTAAAACTGCAAGGAAGTCTGTAATGATGAGTCTCAGGGCTGTGTCCTTTATCTGCCCCCCATAACTTCTTTCAGAACATATAGAAGGCACGCTCATCAAATTTGTAGGTAACTTGATGTTGGAGGTGAGATGAATACTTGGATAACAGAAGGAAAATCAGTGGGTTGAATCTAAAAGGAGGCAATTTAAAAGTGATTAATATGAGGTATAAGGAACTAATTGTATCAATAAGAATAGGTTAAACTGTATTCGTTTCAGCAGTAGCAAAGAGTCTTAGCCTAATTTGAGTCAGAAGTGTAATATGGTCACCAAAAAATCCCTAAGATTTTCGACTGTATCCAGTGGCATGGTAAATGTTTATTTAACAATTGGCTCTCTGGAGGGAAAGAAACACCTTGATTTATATAACGCTTGCCAATTTCTGTAGTGTAACTATTCCCACCATGGCCAGTTTCAAGCTACCAATATGATGTCATTGAATACAGAGTTTGGAAGAGATGTGCACTAGCATACCATTATATAATATTTTTACCACACAAATATAATACATGCAAATAACCACAAGAAAAAGTAATAGTAAAATGTAGCAAAATAATTAGGAAGTGATGAGTTTTAAGTGGTACTTTCGTAATATGATTTATGTAATTTTACTTTTTATTATGCCGTGGTTTAAAAAATTGGCTCATGAAATTCTTGAACCTTTAACACTCAGCTCTTGGAACTTTGTGCACCCAAGCTCCAACCCCTGGTAATAAGCAATGAGGTAACTGGAACAAGAGAGGTAATGTTCTCTGCGATCATCAGACCACACCCAGATCACTTCATTCCAGAGCACATAACTTCCAAGTCAAACTGTTCTGAGATCAGAGCAGAGCAGCCAGGACGGCAGAGAACCAGTCACGGGTGTGTGGAAATGCTGACAAAATTAGGGCTCTTTGGGCTGGAGCTCAAAAAACCTGCATGTGGCATAATTGTGAGAGAACAGGTGAATGAATGCTTGTTTTCAGATATTTGAGAGACTGCTGTGTGAGGAAGAGCTAGAGCTATAATCCATCGGTAGAGGAAAGGTAGAGGGAGACAGATTTCTGCTCAGTATAAACAAACAACTTTCAAAGCAGTCACAAGCAGCACGGGCTTAAGGTAGTCCTGCAGAATGCACGCCACAACCTTTAAGGCCAATGTAGACAGAGGTCGTTCCAGCCTCACAGGAAGGAACAAGCCTGGGTAATCTTGAAGGTTTCCCCCGGGTCTATGATTTCCTGATTTTCAACCCACTGCCTTTTCTAGGTACATGCAAAGAGGCATCCCCTACTCCCAGCTTTGCTTGGCTCTCCTTAGAAGGGTGGTACAGTGCACTTAAGAAAAATCTTTTCATTAAGAAAAAATACAAACGTTAAAAAGTAGAAAGAATAAAACATATAATGACAGCATCATCGAGTTTCCACAATTATCAATTTATGTTTAATCTCATATCACTTATACTCCCACCCCTCTCCCCATAGATGTTATTGTGGATTTCTCATTAGGAAGCCAATAATGGCTGGCTCTCTCTTTGCTATGTCAGCAGCCACTGATAAGTATCTAAGTCCATTAAGTCATTAGGAGTTGCAAATGCTATCACTCCTTCTTCATTTATAAGTTGAAATACTTCTACAATGAGAAATATCCCCTCAAGTACAAATTATAAAGGAAATGCATGATTATTTACTAATTTTCAAAATAATGAGTTGGTTCTCTAGCATCTGCCAAAGTTGGCAAGTGAAGTGTTAGATTTTGTTTTAAGTATCATTATGAACACATGGATTTTCCATGTATTTCAATCTATTGCCATTATTATTCTTATTAATATACAAGTTGTGCCATCTCTGGCCAGTGGGAGATTATTTGGGTTGGCTTCATAGTACAGTATATTAACGTGATCTTAGTAATTGCGTTGATTTCTAGTATGACAAGATTCCTTATACTCCAGACTCAACTCAGACATTTTTCTGCCAGAGACCTGGAATTCGCCGTTTCTCCAAAGGCCCTGATTCCTTACAGTGGGAAATGAGAGTTAGAGACACTACTCTGGGCTCTAGGGTTGTCAGGCTACTGGGTGGATCATAATGCCTGAGCCATTTCGGTAGAAAGTGTTAGGAAACACTCTTCTGCTTCCAGTGAAAATGCATCATGAGTTCATATGACATTTTCAAACGGGACTGCAAGATGTTTTCTTAACTTCACCAACGTTACATTTATATTTTCTTTCTCCCTTACCAAAAATCCCAATTTTCAAAGACATCAGCACAACTTATTTGCTTTATTTCACAATAAACATCAACTTAGAATAGTGTTCCAACATTGTCACCAATAACATCATTATTGAAATCCATTTAGCATTGTTACGTAGTTGTTTTATTTTTAGGGTATATCGTAATAATGGAAAGCAAATTAAAGTCACTTGAAGTAATTCCTTTCTGCGTGGTTATTGCACCAACTCAGAGTATACATTTCTGTTCATTTGTTTCATTTTGATTTTGTTTTTTAGGAATTACTTTTCTTTTTTTTTTAAGAAATGGTTTAACATTTTTAAAAACATTTTTAAAGATATTATTTATTTAATTTTTAGAGAGAGAGGAAGGGAGTGAGAAGAAGTAGAGGGAGGGAAGCATCAATGTGAGAAAGAAGCATGCATTGGTTGCCTCCCGCATGCGCCCTGACTGGGGACTGAACTGGCAACCTCTGTGACCGAGAACTGAACCAGATTCCTTTCACTCTGCGGAAGGACGACACCCAACCACCTGAGCCGCACTGGGCAGGGCAGGAATTACGTTTCAATTAAAAAAATTATAAAGTTACGTAAACTGTTTATAAGCTGCCGAAGTGAAATCTACAGTAACAGGCATTTTCGGAGGAGAGTCTTCTACTCTAGTCTCCACACCTTATTTCCTCTCTTCTACATCATCTTTCTTTAAAGATCAAAGTTGTATGGTTCATTCTTTCATTTAAACAAGAGAAGCAAGTATTTTCCTGTATTGAATTTTTCCTTCTTAGATAAAACAGTAGCGCTCTATAGACATTTTTTTCTACCTCACTTTGTTTTCACTAACTGTGTATCGACATTGTCAGGATTGCTCTCTACAGTCCTCAGTCCTACAGTGTGTAACACTCTGCTGTTTGGATGGAACATGCTGGTATTGGAGGTTAGACACATCTAGTCAAAATAAAAGACTAAAGCATTATAATACTTACCGTGGTCAACTGAGATAAAATTCCAACACCTCTCAAAATGTGCCCTCAGTTCCTCTTTTCCACCCGCTTAGCGGCCCTGCTTTGTTCGCCCAGTTCCTGTATCCTGACCCGGGGGCACCCTCTCTAGCCTGAGCAAATGTCCTCTATTTTTCAAACAATTCTTAAGATAACTCCAGCACAAAGTTTACCCACCTAATGAGTCACCTCTCCTGGGTGACATGAGGTCCTGACTTCAAATGCATGCCTATCACGGCATCACTGGTTGCTGTATTCAGCACCACGTTTTGTTGATAGTGCTTTAGTATTGTTTATCAAATAAGCACAGCCACTCTTAATCAAAATGCATCCTGGGAACTTGTTGGGAAGAAACATCCTGAAAGAACTGATAAATATCCGTAGCTGTAAATCATACGTCCCAATGAATCCTGGGGATGAAGGTTGTGGCAGCTGTTTTCCTAATGCATTTTTCTGACTGCGTTTATCATAATGTGTTTTATATTTTAAAATTCCTTTTAATGTTCTGTAGGGTAAGTGGAGGCAGTCTGGTTTCCTCACCCAGGTGCCTGGGTAACTAAGGGAAGCAGTTTCCCATAGCCTTGAGACTGGGTCCAATAAACTGTTCCCATAACATGAAGTGGGCTCGCATGCGCAGAATTGTGTTATGTTATGTAACGTTCTGGCAGTTTTCCGGCTTTGTTCCCCTCTAGTACTTAAACAGGTAGGCAGTGCTGATGAGAGACACACGCAAGGGGACAGGGGCCCACGCTGGGGAGCAAGGGCCACGACATGTGCCACACAGAGACATGCAGGTAGACACACAGCTTGCAGTGTCATGGGTGGGCGTGTGTGGCTCGCCCACCTGTGAATAAAGGCATCCCAGGCACATCACAACAGCTCCATAAACATATTTCCATCTGCATGAATACCATGAACCTGCCCGGCCTTGGAGGGTCACGACACATGCTCTTTATATAGGCAACAGAAACAGAAATCTTACAAATGCTCTGCGCAGGAGAACCGCCACTTGCACCTTCATCTTCCCGGTATAGTCGTTGTGCTGAAAAACAGATGACCCACCACAGGATAAAGATGGGAGTTTACTTTGGAGTCAAAAGAGAAAAATGAACTAGATTCAAAATGATAAGAAACCTCAGTGATTTTACACACACACACCCCTATAAGCTACTTCATCAGAACCAGCCACAGATGCCTATAAGCTGAGATCAAAAACCAGAGAGCAACTGAGCACAATATGAAAAGGACATGAGGGTTTGGAGGGACCCTCCACAGTGGTCCAGATGTCACACTAGAAGGACAGAAGTTTGCAGAATGGGGACAGCTAGCAGAACAAAGCTGATTGGCCACAGTAGCTGAGCTTCCTCGCATATGAAGACCTTGAAGGGAAGTGGGATTAGTCACTATCCAGTAATTTATACTTCTTTAAAAAAATAAATAAATAAAGCCTAGAATATCACTTCAGATGGGACCACTGTAAGGAAATTAATATATAAAACTCTGAATATAAAAATATAAATTTGGAGCCCTGGTGGGTGTGGCTCAGTGGATTGAACATGAGCCTGCGAACCAAAGGGTTGCCGGTTTGATTCCCAGTCAGGGCACATGCCTGGGTTGCAGGCCACGTCCTCAGCAGTGGGCATTCGAGAGGCAACCACACATTGATGTTTCTCTCCCTCTCTTTCTCCCTCCCTTCCCCTCTCTCTAAAAATAAATAAATAAAATCTTTAAAAAATATATAAACATAAATATAAATTTGGCCATGATGATTAGAGTTATGCAACTTACTACAGTTATAAAATCAAAGAATTTAGACCTGAGAGTGTCTGTGAAAAATTTAGAATTTAGCCCTGGCCCAGTAGCTCAGATGTTTTGAGCATTGTCCCTGTACGCCAAGAGTGCAGGTTCAATCCCCGGTCAGGGCACATATAAGAATCAACCAATAAATGCATAAATAGGTGGAACAATTGATGTTTCTATCTCTCCCTGCCACTTCCTCTCTCTAAAATCAATAAATAAAACATTTTAAAGTGAAAAAAATTAGAATTTGGGCCTTGTTGTGTTTATACATGCTATATATACTTACCTTGCAAGTCTCTTACCCCATATCTTCTCATCCTAACAAACCCTGCTCACTCTTTAAGACACAACTCAGTGTTACTTCCTCTCTGTGCTCCCATAACACTTAGTACATATCTCTTGAAACAGTACCGTATTGTATTATAATTACTTATTGCTTGTTTTATACTAGACTGAGTTCTTTTGGGGGTGGAGCCTATTCTTTATACCTCAGTGCCTGAACAAATGGCTGGCACAAAAGGCTTGATATTTATTAAGAGACCAATGAATTTAGCTCAAATATGTGTAAGAAAATGAGGTCCATAGACAGAGAACAGACTGGCAGCTGTCAGGGGGAGGGGTGTTGTGGGGCTACGTGACAAAGGTAAAGGGCTTAAGCAAAAACCTCCAGAAAACAAACGCCAAAACTGGTGGACAGACAACAGCATGGTGGTTACCAGAGGGAAGGGGGTGGAGGTAGAAGAGGGGAAAGGCAGATAAATGGGGATGAAAGGAGACTTCACTCAGGGTGGTGAACACACAACACAATATATTGGTGTATTACACATTTGACCACCTGAAACTTATATAATTTTATCAACCAATGTCACCCCAATAAACTCAATCTAAAAAAAGAAAATGAGGCCCAAAGGATTTCTTTACAATTAGTAACTCAACAAGTGTGTGCTGAGTGTCTCCCGTGTGCCTAGTTCTGTGTAAGGCTGTCTTCGGTAGGTTTTAAGTGTGATCTGGAGTATGCCTAGGTTCCATCTGTCCAGAGAGCAAAAAATAAATACAGGTACTCTGTGAATCCTCAAAGAAAGACTAAATTATGTTCAGAATTGGTTTACATCAATTTATTTTATTACATTCTAAGTGAGCATCACCAAGAATACCGAATGCTAATCTAGTTGTGTGCATGTGTGTGCGTTCACGTGTGTGTGTGTGTGTGTGTGTGGCCAGGAAGTGAAAGTGTTGAATGCCCAATGTAATTTAGGAAGCACTGAATTAAATTAAGTTAGTTTCTTCCCTGAACTTTCAACATACTTAATAGTGATCAGTTAAATCTCCAAGAAGAGCATCTAATATTCAATGTTTCCCTATTTCATTTGACAAGTAAACTACCTCTTTTAGTTTTATTATTTAATGTCTTCCAGAAATGGTGTTCTGAAAATCATAAGGACAGTTGCAAAAGCAGTTGTTCTTTGAACAGTGTGCACATATGATTAGTGAGAACTTCCGAGGAAAACAGGGGCCTGTGTCAAAGAGCCAGTGATACAGCTCCAGGAGGGTGCCAGGTGCCTGGACGGGGGAAGCAAGGTTTGGAGGAGAGGTACGGGTGGGGAGACTGGGATCACCATCTCGGGTCTGAGAGAAGGAGAGGGGTCACAAGCAGACACCTGAGGAGCATTTTTCTTCTTTACTGTGTGAGGCATGTGGGGCTCAAGCAGATGCACTTTGGGGCAAGAGATAGAAGTATCACAAAGGGAGCAGAGAACACCGCTGTGGGAACATGCAGCATGACTCCCGCCCTCTGGGGACTCCAGAGGGCACGCCCCCCTGCCTGCTGCTCCCACGGGCTACCACATATTCTGGGCACAGTGTCAGTGGGAATGGGAAAGAAAGAAGATGCAGCAGACAGGTGGTTTCATCCACACCTGTGAGACCCACCCCATGGGAGGCTTCTGGACAGAACTGCGGTTGGGTGTAACAAGGGGGTGTAGCAATGGGGACCAAAAGTAGATGGAACTGGAGCGAGGGAACAAGATCGGCTACATAATATGTAAGACCGTGCACAATAAAATTGAGAATTTCACGATGGGGACAGCAGTGCATTACAAGCAAGGGGCCCTTCTGAGCCACAGCCCCGTGCACACCCATGAAGCTGGCTCTGCCACAGAGTTATCACTGGTCCTAAAACCCCGTCAGAATCCCCCGGCTGATGTGGTCTGGAGAAACCAGGGGACACCAGTATTATATAAAAGGCAGGTCTCCTCGCAAGATGCTCAACAATCATGGAAATCTTATTAACCGGGCGTTGTGGACACTCTGCCTAAGATAAATCCGTGCACATTAAATTTCAGGAGCACATTTAATGTGAAAACCCACGCACATCCAAGCTATTCCAATATACAGTTCTCACATCACAAACAACATCCTTTCTTCTCATGCCAAGAATAAACGCAATTTGCAGCTGCTCAGCAGAAATATATCACCTTTGACTTTGTCCTGGGGTTAAATACCAGTATTTAGTTGGTGCTGAGGCAGCACTCAGCACCCGTGCTGAGTTCTTTCAAAATGAAAAACAAACTCAGGTGGAAAATCTGGGTAAGCAATGTCACTTGCTATTTTTGGAGATGCGGGAGAAAAAGACAGTTGTGGAAAGTGTTGTAAAAAACATCAGAGAACAACACACCATGAGTGTAAAATAAAACAACACCTGCATGCTCTTCTTGGTGATCCAGATGGAAGCAAATAAGTGAAGGAGAAACCTTGGGGGAAAGTTGGTGTCCGCTTGCAAGAGGCCTAGGGCCTTCCCAACAGGGGAGTGAACGCATGAGTCACCTCACCCTGTAAGACTGATCTCCGACAGAGCGGCAGCCCTCCCTCCGAGATAATTCTAAGTGTTCATTTGGGGAAACAGTGAATGAATACATGGACCAGACTCCAGGGAGCCCCTTGATGCTGAATTTTTTTGAGCTGAAGAACTGACCTCCAACTCCCTCCCTCCCTGTGCTTTGTGGTCACTTCGCCAGTCTCTCTCCACGTTTCCCCACTGAGAGCTGCAGTTCGCTGAAGAGGACAGGCCCAAGCGGGGTCAGCCATGAGGTGCAGTTAGAGAGAGACAGTGGCAGCAGACAAGAATTACCAGAGGGCCTGGGGACTTGGGGTGGAGTCACCTACAGAGGGGATGGAGCCTGGGCACAAACTGAGTTGTAGGCTCTGACCAGGTGGGGTCAGGGCGGGACTGGGGAGGGAGAGCAACGAACTATATTGTTTCCGTTGTGCAGATGCAGGAACCGAGGCTTAGGTATGTTAAGAGAGTGAGCTGTGGTTCTGGGAGTCAATTCCAGTCCTTGTTCCGCTAAGACTCACGTGCTTTCTACCACATCAGCAAGCTGGGCCCTGCTTCTCAAGAATGATGTAAATGACAAATGCTCTGCAAGGGGTGGTTTTGAGTTATAAGTCCAATTAAGAGAGGAAAGAAGAGGTGGAGATTTATTTTTATGATTTGGAACATTGGTGGAAGGAGTCGGCGTCCTTCAGAAGGAAATAGGATAAGAAGAGCAAGGAGGAAAAAGAGCTAAACAAGAAAGACAGAAAAATATACTATGCTAGTATCTTAAACAGCTAATGAATTTAGGAAAGATTCAGGGGGAGGGGCCTAAGATACATGCTGTGAGTGAAGAGGGGAGTGTGATGTTCTTTGACCACCACTAGATCTAGGGTTGAGGGTGAGGGCCAGAGTTTGGAACGTCTAGAGCAGCAGTCCCCCAAATTTTTGGCACCAGGGACTGGTTTTGTGGAAGACAGGTGGGGTGGGGTAGGGTAGCAGAGTTCAGGTGAGCTTCACTGGCAGCCTGGTTCCTAACAGGTTGGGGACTCCTGGTCTAAAGTTCATTTTCATTTCATAGATGAGGACATTGGGGTTAGCATCACACAATAAGTTGGTGGCCAAGCTGGGGCTAAACTTTGGTCACCTGGCTTAGGGGTCCAGGACTCTTTTCTCTACTTTGCCTATCCTGAGAAGGGAGCCAAAGGGCCAAGGACATGGAAAACCATATGAAAAGTTAGAGGATACACACTTACTAAGAGGCTCAGGCTTACCACTTGTAGTAAATATGACACCCCTAAAAACCGAGGGGCCCTGAGTACAAGAGGTTCTGGGTAGAGGTGCTGGGAATGAAGGTTGCAGGACTACAGTTCTGAGTTTTTAAAGCAAGAGCATCAATCATGACTGAGGAAAATTTATTTTCAAACAGGTATTGAACTTTCAATGTGAAAGTTTTATTTTTCAATATAGGTATTGAACTGTGAGTACATGCTGTGCATGTATGAGATATAAGAAGAGCTAAAAAAAAGTTTGAAGATGGCTGTTTTTAGTCTTTTTTTTTTTCCTGGTCTTTTACTTAGTGATTTTTAAGAGCTTTTATAAGTTAAGGAAAGCAACACTTCCAAAGACGCCCCAATGCAGTGTGCAACAGCCACACAGGAGGTGGCTCTGACGTTAGACAGGGAAACGCGCACCTAGGAGTAATGAAAGGAAAGAATGAGACATGAAAGTTGCAGAAAGGCAAAATAATGTTTCTTGTTATGGTTTTGATATTTGACCTATTAAAAAGGATGCTTAGATACCATATGCAAATGGAAATGCATCTTATAAACCAGGTGCCAGGGTTCATCACAGTGTCCGAGTACCAAATGTTACATTTCCTTTAAACTTAGAAAAATTAAAAATGAATACATTCAAATGGGGGTGGGACCCAAGCACTGCAGAAAGTTTTGAAAGTGTCTCATTATCACTACTTCTCTCCCCACCATTAAGAATTTATAACTCCAGAAAAACATGGTATGGTTATATGGAAATTATTACAAATATATCTCATGCACACAGCACGCCCACTTTAAATAATGTACGCACACGGGCCATTCAAGACACCCTCCATAGAACTCCATTGCCTTGATTACACAGTAATATACCTCAGAACTGAACCTATGTTTTCAAAAGCTCTGCAGAGATGTTGTATCACTTTATCATAATTTATTTAACCAATTTATTATTTGGGGGCATTTAAGCTGTGGAAATTTTTGTTGTTTCAATGGGAATGAACACACTTGGCATATTCTCGTTTGTGTAACCCAAAGTAAATGTTTGATAGTAGGATTGCTGAGTCAAGGGATATGCATTTTTAACCAATTTTTAAAATTGTGACAAAATAGCGTAGAATTTACTCTCATAACCACTGGCAAGTGTGCGGTTCGGTGGTGTTAAGTACATTCATACTGTGGTGCGGCCATCACCGCCGTCTGTTTCCAGAATTCTTTTTCTGTTGCCAACGGAAACCCTGCACCCGTTCAGCTGGAGCTCTCCACAGCCCTGTCCCCCCAGCCCCTGACCACCGGCGTGCTACTTTCTGTCCCAATGATTTTGGCTATTCTAGGTACCTCATGTAAGTGGAATCAAGTGCTATTTGTCCTTTTGTGTCTGCTTTTTCACTTAGCATGATGTCTTCACAGTTCATCCATGTTGTTGCATGTATTAGAATTTTCTTACTTTTTTAAGAAAGATTTTATTTACGGATTTACTTTCAGAGAAAGAGGAAGAGAGGGAGAAAGAAAGGGAGAGAAACATCAATGTGTGAGAGATCGCAACTGGGGACCTGGCCCGCAACCCAGGCATGTGCCCTGACTGGGAATCAAACCAGTGACCTTTTGGTTCACAGGCCAGCACTCAATCCACTGAGCCACACCAGCCAAGGTGAATTTTCTCACTTTTTAAAGCTGAATAATATTCCATTGGTTCTATAGGGATATATATTTTTAACACACTGACAGATATTCTGAAATTGTCCTTCCAAAAGGTGGTACCCAGCTACACGCCCACCACATGTCTAGGTCCAAATATCGCCCACCACACACATCAATACTGCTTTTGTCACAAACCTCCTCATTTTTGCCACTTGCTAGGTGGAAAATGGCATCTAATTATTGCTTTCCTTTGCTTATATGAGTAAGGCTGATCATCTTTTCACACGTTTATTAGCTATTTTGCTTCCCTTACATTGTTCTGCCTATTGATATCTTCACCCAGTTTTTTCTTTGGGGTGTCTTTTCCTTAGTGATTTGTAAGGGCTTTTATAAATTAAGACATTAACTCTTCTAGTACTTATCCTGCAAATATTTGTTCCCAGTTTATTTACCTTTTAAAATTCTACATAGGTATTTCCTTGCTATTTATATTTTACTTTTTATTATGGAAAACTAACCACATAAAAAGGAGAAAGGAAAGTACCCCGTGTACTCATTACTAAGCTTCACCCTCACCCCACTCCACGTCGTGTTGAAGTAGATCCCAGACATCGTATCATTCCGTCCACAAGTGTTTCAGGGCATAACTCTAAAGACAAAAACCTTTTAAAAACATAACTATGAGACTATTTCAATATAAAAACTGCTAATTTCTGTGCACATGGATTGATCATTTTTCATTCTGGGTTTTTGTGTCATGCTTAGAAATGCCTTCGTTTCAAGAATATAAATGAATTTACATATGTTTTCTTCCAGTAAGTTTTTTTTTTAATTCAAAAACCATTTAGGAAGTTTTAAATGCCCAGGACATGCTGAGTCCTTAAGTAGTGAGAAGAAGGAGAGTGACGGAGTAATCAGAGCCAAGAAGAATTCATTCCTTTGCCCCCTTCCTCACCTATAAAAAATCTCCCTCCAAAGAGCACCCTTCCGGACGCAGCTCCACTGTCCCCGACCTCACTCCTGGGGTCAGAGCCTGCTGCGGACTCCCCAGCTCTGGGCAGCTTCTTCTGCTCTTTCTCCTTCTTCTTTCTTCCTCTTCTCCTTTCCTCCTTCTCCTTCTAAAATGACTGTTATTGAAATACGTCACATACCATAAAATTCATCCTTTTAAAGTGTACTACACTTTCAAGGCTTTTAGTGTTCTCACAGTGGTGCAGCCACCCCCACTATCTAATTTTAGGACTTCTTCATCACCAACAAAAGAAACTTCGTATCTATTAAGCAATCACTCCCCGTTTCCCTCCCCCAGCCCCTGTCACCCACTAATCTACTTTTTGTCTCTTTGAGTTCCCAGGGCATTCCTATGAATGAAATTATACAATATCTGGCCTTTCATAGCCGGCTTTTTACTGGTAGTACCTTTATAGTTTTACTTTAACATTAACATTGTATTACATTCCTGCTGGAATTTACTTCAATGGAAGAAGCAGGGTTATACAGCTTGATGTTCCCCCCATAGTTCCAACACTGGTTTTCAAACAGTCCATCTTGCATCCCACGAATTGGAAATGTCAGCATTATCATTTACTCAAATCTCACGTGTATTTGTTTATTTCCAGATTTTCAATTTTATTCCACTGATCTATTTAAATCCTTTTTTAGAACCAAACTGTTTTAATTCTTGTAACTCCAAAATGCATTTGAATACCCAATCTAACTGCCCTCTCCCAATATTTTTCTTTTTTTTTAACTGAAGTATAGTTGACATACACTGTTATGTTAGTTTCGGGGTATGACGTAATGATTAGACATTTATACACCTTACAAAGTGATCACTGTAAGTCTAGTAACCACCTATCACCATTCAAAGTTATTACAATATTGCTGAATATATTCCCTATGGTGTATATTATATTTCTATGTCTTATTTATTTTTATAACTGGAAGCTGTACCTCTTAATCCCTTCACCTTCTCCGCCCACTCCTCCTTTCCTCCAATATCTTTCTGTTCAGATTTTTCTTGTTTATTTTTACAGATGAACCCAATATCATTTTTTAAACATTTAAAAAAACTTTTTTCAGTGGGGAGAAGGGTTTTCAGGAACTACTATGAAGGACACATGGACAAAACCAAGGGGGAGGGTGGAAGCAGGGGAGGGAGGTGGGTTTGGCTGGGGTGGGGTAGAGAGGTGGGAAGAAAATGCAGACAACTGTAAGTGAACAACAATAAAAAAAATTTTAAATTTTTTTTTGATATTTTGACTGGGATCGTATTGAGTATGTAGATTAATTCACCAAGAAGTAGTAACCCTTAATCGATATTTTGCATTTTCTTTATATAGGTCCTGTCTATTTCTGGTTAAGTTTATATTCATGTAAATTGGTGGTAGTGTTGCTATTGTAAATGGGATCTTTTATTCCATTAGATATTCTAACTAATCAGTTTTGTACATTAATTATACACAAAGTAGCTGCAACTTAATAAATTCTCCCATAATTTCTGTGTCAGCTTTTGCCGAACAACAAACCACCCCAAAACCCAGTGGCTTAAAACAACGAGTGTGTGTTATTTCTCATGCCTCTGTGAGTCAGTGGGCTGTTCTTCCAGTCTGGGCCACTCAGTCTACCGCTGCACTCAGCTGGCACCTCAGCTGGCCTGGGTGGTCTGCGATGCCTCACTCATACGGTGGTAGCTGGATCTGGGTCTGCTCGAGCAGTGCGGATGGCTTAGACACAGGTCTCCGACCGTCCATCAGACTCACTGGCAATTCAGACTAGTGGACTCAAAGTCCCTTAAAATGGGTAAAGAGGGATAGTCCCAATGCACAAGTCCTTTTCAAGCTTCTGATTGCATCATGTTTGCTAAGTGTGAAGAAATATACTCTACTTCTGAGAACTGAATTATATCCTGTAGCCAGTTTTGCAATTTCCCACAACTTTCTAGTATTTCTTTGGCCCATTCCCTTCAGGCTTCTAGTTATTCTTGGATATCATTACAAATAATAAATATTTCTTACCTTAAGAGTACTTTAACTTTTAAATGTTTTTCTTACTTTATTGTACTGATTAGGATTTCCAGAACATTACTAAAGTATAATATCATCTTTTTTTCATGGGAATTAAAGTATGATGCTGGATCTTTATAATGGCAAAAGAAAAATCTAGCTATTCCTACAATGCTAAGACTTTATTTGTTTTGGTTTGTTTATTTAATTAGGAATAGATGATCAGTTTGGCTAAACGGCATTCAGTATTTATTGAAATGATTGCATTGTTTTTCTCCTTTGATCTATTAATATGGTAGCAGATTGGTAAAAACCCTAATAATGAACCCTACTCGCATTTCCTGCATGAGCTTCACAACCACGGTTGAGGTATGTTTTTGTTACAGCTGATACAGAAAAATTATGTCTTCATGGATCTGCCTATTATAGACATTTCATATAAATGAAATTATATAATATGTGGTCTTTTGTGTATGGCTTGTTTCACGTGGCATGATGTTTCCAAGGCTCCTCCGTGTTGTATTATGTATCAGTACGTCATTGCTTTTTATGGCTGAACAATGTCCCACTGTATGGATATACCACACGTAAATGCTTTTGTGGCATCTTCCAAGTTAATGCTCGTATCCTCCTCCTCCTTCAGTTTGCTTTTCTTGCGGATTGCATTCTAGACATTCTGGTGTTGAAACATCTTTTCATTCCTGGATAAATCTTACTTGGTTGTGATCATTATTCTTTTAAAGAATTTGCAAGATTCAACTGTCTAGTATTTTATTTAGAATGTTAGTATCTTTTTATAAACGAGCTTAACTTGTATTTTACATTTCTTCTGCTTTCCTTGTTTAGTTTTGGTATAAGAGTTATGTTAGCACAAGAACCATTGTATAAGATAGGAAATATACATTTTCTCCTGGAAAGTTTCATAGACTCTAATCATAGACTCACAAATCTGGGTTGTTTTTTAAAAATAGATATTTGGCTACAATTTCAGTTTATTCTATGGATATTGGTTTATCCCATTTTTTCTATTTCTTGGGCTACCCTAACACACAAAGAGTGAAGTATGTAAAACAGCCTGATGGCATTTCACAAAGCAACACCCAGGTCAAGACATAGAAAATTGCCAGTACTCCAGAAATCCCAAAAGTGAATCCTCCCTTTCTTCTCAAGGATAACTATTGCCTTAACCTCTGTTATAATTAGTTCCCTGCCTTTAAAAAAAAATAGTTTTCCTCCTAAGCATGGAGCCCTAAACATATAGTTTGGTCTTACCTGTATTTAAACTTTATATAAATGGAATTATACAATGTATATCCTTGTAACCCTGGCCTCTTCTACTCAACAATATTGTTTTAAGATTCGCCCAGATCGTTTGTGTAGCTGTTCTTATTCTTTTACTTTGCTGAATAGTGATATACCGCTATGTATTTGTTTATTCATTCTTCTGTTTATGGGCTTTGAAACAGTTTCTAGTTTGAGATGATTACAAATAGAGGTATTATGAACAGTTTTTTATGCTTTTTAGAGAACATGTGCACATGTTTCTGTTGGGTGTATTCCCACAAATGGCATTCGCTAGGTCATAAATTATGTGTAACCTCAACTATATTCAATATTATAGAAAATTCTCCACTCTGGCTGGTGTGGCTCTGTAGATTGAGTGCCAACCTATGAGCCTAAGGGTCACTGGTTCGATCCCCAGTCAGGGTACTTGCCTGGATTGTGGACCAGGTCCCCAGTTGGGGGTGTGCGAGAGGCAACCAATCAATATACCTCTCACACATCACTGTTTCTCTCCCTCTCTTTCTCTCTCCCTTCCCCTTTCTCTGAAAATAAATAAATAAAATCTTTAAAAAGTTTTCCAAAGTATACCAATTGACACTGCTCTAGCACCAGGTAAGAATATCTGTTGTCCACGTCCTCACCAGCATTTGGTAATGTTAATCTTTTAATTGTAGCCATTCTAGTGGGTACATAATGGTGTCTGCTTATAGTTTATATTTGCATTTCCTTGATTACTGGTGATGTTAAGTACCTTTTCATATTATTGTCCACTGGATATCCTTCTCTCCCACCCAAAACATCTGTTTAAGTCTTTGCCATTTTTTCCTTTGGGAAAAAATTCATTTTCTTATTGGTTTGTAGGATTTTTTGTGTATTACATACATGAGCTCTTTGTAAGTTATAGGTGTTACAAATATTTTCTCCATATTCTGTGTCTTTTAATGGCTAAAAGTTCTTAATAGGGTTAAATTTAAATATTAAATTAATGTCAAATTTATCAATCTTTTTCTTTATGATTAGTTCTTTGGGTCTATTTTAAAAGTCTTTCCTTACCTTTAACGAGGTTTTACATTTTAACGTACTCAAATGTATTGATCTTTTCCTGTATGGTTAACACTTATTAAGTAGTCTTCCCCCACCTTGAAGTCACAAAGCACTTCTTCTATATTGTCTTATAGAAGCTTTATTGTTTTACTTTTTACTCTGAAGTTTTTGATATATCTAGAATTAATTTTTATGTATGATGTAAGGTAGGGGTCACGCTCCCTCCCTTAGTTATGTAAGTGTCCCACCTCCGTTTGCTGAAAAGATCATGTTTTCTTTAGAGTTACGCAGTGCCTCTTTTGTCATAAATAAAATAGCCATATATGCATGGATTTCTGTCTGGGTTTATATTCTATTCCATTGGTCAGTATAGATACCCTTGTGCCCAAATTATTTATAATACATGTAAGTACACGGAAGATGAAGTTCTTCCATTTTGTTCTTCTTCAAGGTTGTGTGAGTTATTCCTGGCCCTTTGCATTTTTATCTGATTTAGTTACAAAAAAAGTCTTAGCCGGATTATGTTGGTTGCCAATTAAAAAAAAAAAAAACCACTTCTACTGAGTCTTCTGAATAATCACTTGAATATGATTTCTTGGTTTCATGGGTCACTCATCAGCCTGCTTTGAGTAAAGTAACAGACCAGGCTCAAAAATATCTCTGGAATGAGCTGAATCACTGTCCTTCACAAAATACATTGCCTTAGAAAATTACCTTCTTATGAGAGTAATCTCTAAGAGGCATCAAAAAGTTTTTTCTTCTCCATAAACCCAGTAGTCTTCAGAGGATAACAAAAATAACTTTAGAACTGGAAATAAAAAGTAAAAGGTTACAAATTACTTACAGGATAAGACTTTGCAGGTGCAAAATGTATCCACAAAGTTCTTCAAGTCTCACTGGTCTCAGTCGGAGACCGGTTTGCTTAGGCTCTCAGTTCTTTCCTCCGCTTCCTCTGTCCACGCCTGTCTTTTTTCTTCTTAGCTCCAAAATTTCCTTCAACCCCAAATTTCCCTCTTTATCTGCCCGCCTTGCTTTCCCTCCAGCTAAGTCTGTGTTCTCTTTGTTATTAACAGTATCTCAAATCATACCGCAGGTCAGGTGGACACTTCCTGTATACGGTGTGGACACACGGGACCAATAGACGACTCACGTCCTGGATGGGATGGGGCGGGACGGCAAGAGACTTCATCACACCCCTCAGAACAGGGTGCAATTTAAAACTTATGTATTGAAATTAAGAACAATGTAACATTAGCCAGAGGGGAGTGGGGAGGGGATAGTGGGGAGAGGGGTTTATAGGAGCTATTATAAAGGACACATGGGCAAAATCAAGGGGGAGGGTGGAGGTGGGGGAGGGAGGTGGGTTTAGGCTGGGGTGGAGTGGAGGGATGGGGAGAAAATGCAGACAACTGTAATTGAATAACAATAAAAATTCTAAAAAATAATAAATAAATAAATAAAAATGCTATAAAAGTGCTATAATGAATAAAAATAAAATAAAACGTATGCATTGTTTATTTCTGGAATTTTCTGTTTAATATTTTCAGACCACAGTGGACCATGGGTAACTGAAATCATGATAAGGGGGCACAGATAAGGGGGTACTACTTTCTATCAAAAGCAGGTTTTTATGTCTTTAAATTTGTAATAATATTAAATGACTGTAAAAATATTTCTTCGAATCATATAGAAATGAATAGTTTCCTTTTTATTAGATTGTAACTTGTTTCCAATTTTATCACAATTATAAATAACATTGATGTGAAAAACCTTAAGGCATGTCTCTTCATCTATATTTTGGGTTATTTCCATAGACAAAATAGAGTCTCCTAAAGGACTTGTATCCAGAATATTTAAATAACTCTTACAAATTAATAATAAAAAACCCCAATGTTTAAGTGGGCAAAGAATGTGAAAAATTTACCAAAGAAGATATGCTTAAGGCAAATAGGCACATGAAAATATACTCAACATTAGTGATTTGAGAAACACAAACTAAAAGGATAATGAAGTAATGCTACACATATACTTAAAGGGCTAAAATTTAAAAACCAACAGTACAAAGTATCAACAATGATAAGGAGTAAAAGGACTTCTCATACATTACTGGTGGGGAGGAAAATAATGTAGCCCCTTTGGAAAACAGTTAATCAGTGTTTTATAAAGTTAAACAACACTTATCATACAACCCAGCAAGTCTCTTCCTGGGGATGAAACAAAAGTCTACACCCAAGAGAAGGGAAAATATGTTCACACAAAGACTTATATGTAAATATTCATATGCTTAACTTATAATTACCCCAAACAGAAAATAATGCAAATGTCTAACAGATAAGCAAGTAATTGTGATGTGCCTACACAATGTAATCTTTCCCATGAATAAAAATGGGTGAATTACTGATACATGCAACGACATAGATGAATTTCAGAAGCAATTCACTAAGAAAGGAAACCAGACACCAAAGACTACCTACTATGTGACTTTACTCACATGACATTCTAGCAAAGGCACAGCTAGAGTGACAGGAAGGAAACCTTCTGGGGTGATGACAATGTTCTGTCTTACATGACTGCACACGTTTGTGAAAACACATTAAACCGAACACTAAAAAGGGGTGAATTTTTCTTGTGTGTAAAATATATCTCAATAAAGCAGATTTTAAAAATAAGAAATTATTCTCAGTGATTTATTTTTGTTGTTGTCATTGTTGTTTTTATACCTGAGCAGCGGATGTGAAGTAGAACCTGAGAACAGGAGGGAAATTCATCAAGAAAAGGAGGACTTGAGGAGTGAGGGTGATGGTGTCAGAATAATGACTTCTGGTTTGGGAAGTGTTAATGAGGTTAAGATAATGAGTGTGCAGAGGGAGAAAAACATGCACATCCACGTGAGAAGAAACATAAATGTAGTGCAGTTAAAAAGAGAAAAAGAAAGCGAGCACGCTCTTGCTGCCACCCTTCCGAGCCGCTAGAACGGTGTGTGTGAATGTCCTGGCTGATGCTCTCCGGAGTATCGGTAATGCCGAAGAGAGGCAAATGTCAGGTTCTTTTTAGTCCAGCCTCAAAGTCATTGTCCGGTTTCTAACTGTGATGATGAAACATGGTTACATTGGCGAATTTGAAATTATTGATGACCACAGAGCTGGGCAAATTGCTGTGAACCCCCGAGCAGGCTGAACAAGTGTGGAGTAATCGGCCCCAGATTGATGTGCACCGGAAAGATCTAGACAAATGGCAGAACAGCCTGCTCCCGCCAGCAATTCGGTTTCACAGCACTGACCACCTCAGTGGGCACCATGGACCACAAAGAAGGAAGGTGAGAACACACAGGAGGGAAAACCCAGGCATTCTTTTTTAAGGATGTCATTTGTGTGTGCAGATAAAATGCCTCGATGGGATAACAGAGAGAGACACAGCATGAAATTGAGAAGAGACTTGGTTTTTATACATATGCTTGTTTTGCGTTGCCTATTTTTGTCTCAATTTCTTTTCTTTTTTTTTTCCTTCTCTTTTTTCACTTGGTCTTTCTTTTTCCTGGGGGGTCTTATACATTGTATGTTACCGTTCTTTCCTTCCAAAATCTCCCTCTAATTAGACCACACATGTACTCCTACACACACACACACACACACACACACACCCCAACAATACAACCAAATGAGAACAACATGGGAAAAAGTAAACAGAGATCATGAATGTAAAGAAGTTTGGCCCTTGCCCTAAAGTGCAATACTAGGGAAGTTTCACTCTCTGTCCTCTCCAGGTTATGGGGAGAAGTAGCAGAAAAGTACCAGGTTATTTGTCCTTAGTACAGCTGAATTGGAAAATAGCTTTAATAGCTCCATTAGGACCTGAGCCAAAGACTTCCTTTGGGTCTGTTTTGAATAATTAAAGGCTAATGGTGTCATTTTTCATTCAACCTCAGGGAGGCAACCACACCAATCATAATCCTAATTAAATCCAACTGGGAACCTCCAGGAACAAATGTGCAATGGTTCTGTGCCCTTTAACTTGTGTCCACCAAAGTCAATAAAGCTGTATTTTTATTTCCACCCTATGGATGAGGGAATTAAAACTCAGAAAAGCCATGGGATCTACCCAGTCCTTTATAAAGAGGGGCCAGAGGACAGAAGCTAGGGGCAGGGTCTCCATTTTGGCATTTGCTTTTAGATGTGCCTATAAGAGGTAAAAAGGACAGAAATCAGGAAAATAATCCCATTTGCTACAGCAACAAGAAAAATGAAGTACCTAGGAATAAACCTAACCAAGGAGGTAAAAGACCTGTACTCAGAAAACTACACAACACTGAAGAAAGAAATTAAGAAAGACACAAATGGAAGCACATACTATGTTCATGGATTGGAAGAATTAACATCATCAAAATGTCATACTGCCCAAAACAATTTACAGATTCAATGCAATCCCTATTAAAATACCAATGATGTATTTCACACATGTAGAACATTTCAAAAATTTATATGGAACCATAAACGACCCCAAATAGCCACAGCGATTTTGAGAAAGAAGAACAAAGTAAGAGGGATCACAATACCTGATATCAAACTATGTTACAAGGCCATACTAATCAAAGCAGTATGGTACTGGTATAAGAATAGACACATAAGTCAATGGAACAGAATAGAGAGCCTAGAAATAGCCCCAAGTGTCTATGGTCAATTAATATTTGACAAAGGGGGCAGAAGCATAAAATGGAGTAAAAATAGCCTCTTCAACAAATGGTGTTGGGAGATCTGGACAGCTACATGCAAAAAAATGAAACTCAACCACCAACTTATACGATACACAAAGATAAACTCAAGATGAATAAAAGACTTAAACATAAGTTGTGATACCATAAAAGTTCTAGAGGAGTACATAGGGAGGAAAATCTCAGATATTCCACAGAGCAATATTTTCACCAATATGTCCCCTAGAGCAAGGGACATAAAGGAAAAAAAAAACAAATAGGATGACATCAAAATAAATAACTTCTGCATGGCTAAAGAAAACATCAGCAAAATGAAAAGGGAACCAACTGTATGAGAAAATATATTTGCAAATGATACCTCAAACAAGGGTTTGATCTCCAAAATATATAAAGAACTCACATGACTCCACTCCAGAAAGACAAAACACCCAATTAAAAAATGGGCAAAGGACCTGAACAGACCCTTCTCCAAGGAGGACATACAGCATCACTAGCCATCAGAGAAATGCAAGTTAAAACCACAATGAGATACCACTTCACACCAGTCAGAATGGCTGTCATAAACAAAGCAACAAACAACATGTGCCGGGGAGGATGTGGAGAAAAGGGAACCCCAGCGCACCATTGGTGGGAATGCAGATTGGTGCAGCCACTGTGGAAAATGGTATGGAATTTCCTCTGAAAACTAAAAACAGAACTGCCTTTTGACCCAGCAATTCCACTACTGGGATTATACCCTAAGAATCCTGAAATACTGATTCAAAAGAACCTATGCACACCAATGTTCATAGCAGCACAATTTACAATAGCCAAGTGCTGGAAGCAACCTAAGTGCCCATTAGTGAATGAGTGGATCAAAAAACTATGGTACATTTACACAATGGAATACTATGCAGGAGAAAGAAAGAAGGAGCTCCTACCCCTCGAGACAACATAGATGGAACTAGAGAGCATTATGCTAAGTGAAATAAGCCAGGCAAAGATAGACAAATACCATATGATCTCACCTACAAGTGAAACTTAATCAACAAAATAAACAAGCCAGCAAAATATAACCAGGGACATTGAAATAAAGAATAAACTGAAAGTGACCAGAGGGGAGGGGGGATAACAGGGGAAAAGGGGAAAGTATCATCAAGGATCATGTATAAAGGACACATGGACAGATCCAAAGGTGGGTAGGATCGAGGGTAGGAGGTTGGGATGGCTGGGGTGGGGGGAAAATGGAGACAACTATACTTGAACAACAATAAAAAAAAGAAACAGGTAAAAAGGAAAAGGAAGGAAGGAAGGGAGGGAGGAAGGAAGGAAGATGCCCTCTATTTCCAATTATGTATGTGTCCATGAAGAACCTTCCAGTCTGCTTTTCAGGGAGGAGCATTGTTAGTGTTCTCTCCTATCACTCATTCTCCCCAAGAAAGAAGCCATACCCAAATGACAAGATTAGAAGAAAGTCACTCTTTAGTGCTGTGATGTACTGCTAAATGTTTAGCAACCGGCTTTAGGGCAACAGGAGGACCCCTGACCTGTAGTAGCGAGTGCCTGTTTCCATGGTGTAAACACTCCACCGTGGTTGATTTCAAGCTACCAAAGTAAGATCAACCAGTCTGCAGAATTCCTGAAAGTTTAACATTCAGCTGCCACAGCTGTTCTGTGGTGACCCCAGCGTATCAACACCCCATAACTCAGCTACCTGCTATTCGCAGACCTCTTTTGAGGGTTGTTCCTCTGTATCCCCATTGCTTCCTACTTCTTCCCTAAAGGCATTAACTGTCTCCCTTCTCCCCCTGAGGCATCTAACTCTTTAAGGAATTTAGGTATTTGAGGAGTTTAGTCTTTCACACACACACACAAAATTAAAATAAAGAAAAGTAAAGAAATAAGTGTTTTATTTCAGCAGCGTTTGCTTTCTCCCAACAGCCCAGACTGCACCTGATGAAGAAGCACAGAGTCCTGCTACCTGCCTTGAATGGAAGAAAGGAAAATTCTAACATAGGCCCTGGTCAGGTAGGTCAGTGGGTTAGAGCGTTGTCCCTGATATGCCAGCGTTGGGATTTGATCCCCAGTCGGGGCACACACAAGAATCAACCAATGAATGCATAAATAAGTGGGACAACAAAATCTCTCTCTCTCATCAAAAAATAAAAAGTTTTTTAAAAAGAATAAAACCCAACTTTAAAGAAATTTACTTTCCAGTGCTCTGCCCTCCACAAGAGAAAGGGCATAGACAGTCTTCGGTCTGCATCTCCGTCCAAAGGAGTTTCCCGTGGCAGCAGCGTCTGGTGGGTGATCTCTCTCCAGGTTTTCGAAGATGTCTGAGCCTAATTCGGAGCACATTTTTTAACCTCCATCTTTTGGAGGCTCTTCTTCCATGTCACCTTCCTGCAAGCCCCAGCTCTTTTCCCCTGTTGAGGCTGGGCCCAGGGCTGGGGTCAGGGTGGATTTGTGGGTGCATTGTGATTGGCAGCCCCATCCAAATCCAATGGAATAACTTTGACTTCTTCCAAAGGAGAGCATACAGTTTGCAGAACGAAGGAAAGATGCTCTGGCGACCAAAGACACCCACCACAGTTCTTCAGACATCGTCGAGTCAATAGAGTACAAGCAAATAATCCTCGCAATCAAAGCAATGAGAAGATTGGACCCTGGGGCCTCAGTGACAGACTGTGACTGAGACATTCAAGTCTTCTTCAGTGCCAGCATCAGGGTATGAACCCAAGTCAGCCAGCCGGCTGTCCACAGTGTGTCCACCACTGGGCCCACTGCCACTCCTGTGGACAGAGGCTTTATCAAGTATCAGAACTTTATTTACTGGGACCCAGGCAGGGTTGAAAGTCTGGCTGGGCTCCCATTGACCTTCTGTGTTGTTCATTCAGCTCTTATAGAGGGGCTAGGGCTTCCAATGGGCCAGATTCCTGGACTGGGACTTAATTTGTGGTGTGACGCCCTTGGAGGCAACTATGATTCAGCCTGAGCCCAATCAGTAGCCAGGCATCCATGTCCAGAGGTTGTCTCAGTCAACTGGTAAGATGCTGTTCCTGTCCCAAGTCTAGGTTCTAAACCACAAGCTTTCTCCTTGGATTTCCCAGGGCTTGTTCACAGTGCCCCCTGCTGACCATTCCTGGTTAATCTTGTGTCTTCTGGATCCCTGGTCAATTCTGTTCATGAAACCTAATTCGAGGCCCTCTGGAGTAACAAAGTGAAGTCAGGTAACAGATGTGAAGATGCTTGGGAGAGCAAAAAAGGAAGACTACATGAGTGCAGTGGACCATCATCATAACGCCAAGACTGAGGAGGACAGAACTAAATGCACCCCTTATTATCAAAATTGCCCATAACACGCATACCTTTTTCAGTAACAGTGTTTTAGTGGACAGAGATTAATTGTAATGGGCTGGATTATGACCCCTCAAAATTCACGGGTTGGAGTCCAAACCTCCAGTATCTCCGAATGTGACTATATTTGGAGATAGAATCATTAAAGTGGTAATTAAGTTGAAATGAGATCACTAGGGTGGGCTCTAATTCAGTATGATTGGTGTCCCTATGAGAAGAGGGATTAGGACACAGGCTCACACAGAGGGAAGATCGTGTGAAGACACAAGGCCTCTTCAACAAAAGAGAGGAGCCCCAAAAGAAAACGACTCGGTGACTCTTGCTCTCAGGCTTCTAGCCTTCAGAGCTGTGAGAGAATTAATTTCTGTTGTTCAAGCCGTCCAGTCTGTGGTAATGTTTACAGCAGCCTTAGTAAAATGATACATTGGTCTGTGATATATTTGAGCCCAGCTATTATAACTGAGTTTTATTGTACCTAAAACAAGGCCCTGCCTCAAGCAATTCATGGTCTAGAAGGAAGAGACAGGCGTATACAGATGATTAAGTGTTATGGGTGTTATTCATAATGGTACGTACTGTGTGCCAGACACATTGCTTACGTTGTTTTTAATCCTCACAGCAATCCTAAAATATTGTTACAGGTGAAAAAGTAAAGGCACAGAGAGGCTTAAAACTTTCTCAAGGTCACATGGTTATTATAAAGGCAATAATTGAATCTATGTCTACCTGGCTAAAAAACCTACCCCCGCCCCCCCCCCTCCCGCCGCCATGGGTCTCTCTTCGTCTGCATAGAGGGCAATGGGAACACAATGGAATGGGAAGGAGGGGTGAGAGGGTTGTAATAGGCATGGCTGGCCAGCTCTCTTTTTCTGACAACAGCACCCTCTCTTCTATTGAACAACTCCCCAGCAAAGGGAATACCCTTCCTCTCTCCCCAGGTCAAGAGGGACAGTCCAAGGTCTGGCCAATGATAACTTTATTCATCCAGCCGTGGGTCAATGACTGGGCACATATCTACAGCCAAGCTAATCTTAGACTTTCCATAATTTTTATAAGCTGAAGCCAGGAGAAAGCAGCCTTTGCTCTTGCCTGGGGTGACCAAACTCTATATAAGCCAGGAGATCCCTATGACTACATTTTCCCCAACAAGAGAGAATGAGATCAACACATAACAAGAAGCCAAAATAAGTGTGTGTGTGGTGTGAGGGGGAGAGAGAGAGAGAGAGAGAGAGCGAGTGAGCACGCGTTAACAGCATTATTTGTGTGTCTGAATCTAGCCATTCCAGAGACTGATCCAATCCAATCCTTACTTATACGCATTGATACACCCCCCTTTAACTGAATCTAGTTTGTATTAGACTTCTGCTTCTTAAAATCAGAGCCCTGCCCTGGCCAGGTGGCTCAGTTGGTTGGAGCATCATCTGTGCACCAAAAGGTTGAGGGTTCAATCCCCAGTCAAGGCACAGACCTAGGTTGTGGGTTCCATCCCCAGTTGGGCCACATACGGGAGACAACCAAAGGATGTTTCTCTTGCATTTCTCTCTGACATCAATATTTCTCTCTCTCTCTATCTCTATCTCTCTCCCTCCCTCCCCTTATTCTCTCTCTAAAATCAATAAAAACTTATTCTTAGGTGAGAAAAAATATTAAGAGTCCTGAGAAATACAATATTAGTCAAAAAAACCCTCATAGGTGGCCCATGAAAGAAGGGATTTGGCAGACAGATAAGGGGAGAAGAGAGGTGTGTAACAGCAGCGACACTCAAGGGAACTGCGGGCGGCTCCGTATGGCTGGAGCTGAGACATGTGAAGGACTAGCGAGCTGGGCAAGGGCCACATCAGTGAAGGCCTTGGTGGCCTGCTAAGACATTTTATCCTTAAATGAGGTCGACAGGGTGCTGCCCAAGAGTTTAAAGCAGTGGTGTGGCATGATCCAACTCAGGTTTGAGAAGATCGTTCAGGAGATGAATTTGAGAGAGTGCCCAACAGGAAGCAGTCTCAGCAGAAGTCTGCTCCAGGAACCCCTGTGAGAGACCAGGGTGGAAAATGGTCCCCGAGCGCTTCTTGGTTCAGCTATCGACTGTGAGGGAAGGAAGGAACACAAAGGATTGCATGTCGATAACTTTGAAGTGAAGTACATGTGAGACATTCAAGTGGAATTGTCCACTATGTATATTAAAGGAGGTGCCTGAGTTGGAAATTTTAAAAAGTTTTGAGACATTAACTCACCTACTTACTGCATACCTACTACTGGCCAAACACTGCTGAGAAGGACACAGTCAAACTTCTATTCCCCTGGGGTTGCACTACAGTGAAAACAAAACAGATAACAAGCAAGTAAACAAGTTAAGAAACAAGGTGAGTGCCTGGTAAACGACACAGCAGTGTCATGTGATGGAGAGGACCCGGGGGTGCCGGGGCTCCATTCGTTTCAGTGATGGGCTGGTGGGAACAACAGAAGCCCGGAGCATTGAGGAGGCAGCACAAGATGAATATTCTCAAATCCATGCCAATATAAACACGTGCATTGGCTAACCATGATTGGTTAGCCAATGGTGGGTAAGATTCCTCAAGGGAGGGATGACCTAAGACAGGCATGGCCACGAAGGGGCCTTCAGGGTAGGACTTGGGGAGCTATAGAAAAAGGGGGTGATGGACCCTCACCCCTCGGCTTTGACATAGCCTGAGTCCTCATTCTGTCTGCAAGAAGTCTCCTAATCTCTTGGCTGCCTGACTTAAGCCTGAAACAATGCAGGAGGGTGGTGCCACCCTGGGCAGGAATGAGCAGTTCCTCAGGGTGATCAAGCCTAAGAAAGAATGCATAAAATCTTATAAAACCTGCTTTGCTAAGAATGCCCTCAGTTTTCTGATAAGGGTCCAGACATAAAATGAGTTTGTTTCCCCAGAGTTTTGTGGCCCTTTAGCTATCTTACCCTGACTCCGAATAAGCCCTCAGAGTTCTTTGAATGTTGTCTATAGTTTGATCCTTACTGCCTGACAATGATTGATGAGCTTTACCTGTATTCCTGTGCAAATTGAACCCAATAAAAGCCCACTGAGGAACAGGCTCCTGGCCCTTGTCCTTTGAGGGATCGGCCACCTTTCCTCCCCAAGCAGATCATGTCTTAGTAGACTTATTCTCATCCGTGGCGGACGTGGTGCTCTGCAGGCAAAGCTCCCCCACTACTACTAATAATAAAAATAATAAAGTGTCAGGGCTCTGGAAATTGACCACAGGCAGAAAACAACTTGAGAAATGTTTGTTCTTGAAAAATTGCTAGACCTTCAGATACTAACAGAGGGAATCTACACTGTATTAGTTATCTGTTGCTGTGTAACAAATTACTCAAAATGTAGTAGCTTAAAACAAAGACATCCATCATCTCACAGTTTCTGTGCATCCAGAATCCAGGAGTAACCTAACTGAGTGCTGGCCTCTCACTCAAGGTCTCTCGTGTGCTTACAGTCAAGCTGTTGGCCAGGGGTGCAGTCACATCTGCAGACCCAACTAGGAGAGAATGTGCTTCCAAGCTTCTGCAGGTGGCCATTGGCTGGAGGCCTCCCTCATTTTCTCTCCAGATGAAGCTCTCCCCAGGACTACCTCACCTCATAGCACCTGGCCTCTCCCAGAGTGAGTCATCCATTCTTTTTGGTTCACAGGCCGGCCCCAACCCACTGAGCCATGCCAGTCAGGGCGAGTCATCCATTCTTAAGGAAAGGGAGCATCCAAGGTGAAAGCTGCAGTCTTTTTTTCCAAGATATGAATTTTATTAATGATGAAATTTTTAAAAATCTTCACCTGAGGATATTTTTTCATTGCTTTTTAGAGAGAGAGGAAGGGAGAGAGGAAAGGAAAGAGAGAAACATTGAGGTGAGACAGAAGCATCAATTGGTTGCCTCCTGTATGAGCCTGGATGGGGAATTGTATGCACCCGGTCCAGGGATTGAACTGGCAAACTAGTATGGACCCTGTCTGGGAATCAAACCCACAGCCTTTAGGTTACGGATGATGCTCCAACCAACTAAGCCATACCCGGCAGGGCTAATTATGGATTTTTTTAAAAGAAGAGGTAGAAGTCTGATCTGTGTTGGGAAACACCAAAGAACTTAGCAGTTTACCTCTTGGTTTAAGCAAAACACAATTGTATTCACACTAACATATGTACCCTAATTCCACTCAAGAGTAGCTTAGGATAGGAGGAATTTTGGCAAGCTAAAAGTCACAAGCATTTCAATTCTGCCTCCCCACTGGTCACATTCCAAAATGTATCCCTAATTTTTTATAGTGAAATATAATCTATGAAACATAAAATTAACCATTCACCATTTTAAAATGTGCCATGCAGTATATTTAGTAGAATACATACAGCCAAAACAATTTTGAAAGAACAGTGTTGGAAGACTTACATGACCTGATTGTAAGAGTTATTCTAAATCCACAATAATCACAACAGTGTGATATTGGCAGAAGGATAAGCAGATCAATGGCACAGAACAGAGAGTACAGAAATAAACCCTCCACTTCTGATCGGGTGACTTCTGACAAAGGTTTAGGGCAATCTGATGCAGAAAGAGTACTCTTCTTAAAGAGTGGTGCTTAACAATTGAATAGCTATATACAAACAAAGAAGAATTTAGATCCTTACTTTATACCATATACAAAAACTAACTCAAAATGGACCATAGTCCTACACCTAAGTACTAAAACCCTAACAATTTCTGGCAGAAAACAAAAGAGAAAATATTCATTAAAATGGATTAAGCACACATTTCTTCAGACATAAAAGGGATGATCTAGAAAAGCCATCATTGATAAGCTGGACTTCAATGAAGTTAAACTCTCAAAGTGCACGCCAAAGGACACCAGCAAGAGGTGAAAAGACAAACTGTAAGAGAGAAAGTATTTACAAAACATATATCCGATAAAAACCTAGTATCTAAAACACATAAAGAACTCTCACAATCCAACAACAAAAAAACAAATAACCTAATTTTAAAATGGACAATTTGAATAGACATTTCAGCAAAGAAGCTATGTAAATGGCCAATAGGCTGAACAGCATTAGTCTGTAGGGGTAAGCAAATCAAAGCCACATGTGATACCACTTCACACCCACTAGGATGGCTGGAACCCCCAAATGGAAAATAACAAGTGTTGGCTAGGACAGGAGAAACTGGGAGCCTTGTACATTGCTGTCGGGACTATGAAATATTGCAGCTGCTACGGAAAACAATCGACATTTCTTCCGAGTGTTAAGCACAGAGTTACGATATGACCTAGCAACTCTTTTCCTGAGTGCAGACCCGAGAGAACTGAGACCACATGTGCATGCAAAAACCTTCACAGAAATGTTCACAGTGGCGTTCACAATAGCCGAAAAGTGGGAACAGCCCACATGCGCGTACACTGAGGGATAAATGAAATGCGGCGTAGCCAGGCCGGAGAGCGTTATTCAACTGTGAAGGGAATGAAGTGCTGATAATGCTACAACACGGATGGGCCTTGTGTTAAAATTTTTAAAAAATATTATTTTAAACAAACAAAGCCAGACACAAAAAGCCACATGTGTGATTCCACTTATATGACATATCTAGAGTAGGCAAATCAATGGAAACAGAATATGGATTGGTGGTTCAGTGGGTAAAAAGAGGAAGAAATGGGGGTGCCTGCTAACGAGTATGGCGTTTCTTTCAGGGTGGTAAAAATGTTCTAGAATTAACCCTCGCCAGGTGGCTTAAAAAAAAAAGTTCTGGCCCCGGCTGGTGCGGCTCAGTGGACTGAGTGGGGCCTATGAACCAAAACAAAGATTCTGGAATTAGTGGCAGAGTTTGCACAACCTGTGAACACAGTAAAAACGCTGAATTGCACAGTTTAAAAGGGTGAATTTTGTGGTACGTGAATCACATATTGACAAAAAATGTTAAAGTTTTTGTGCTTGAAAAGACATTAACAAAATGAAACCCAAGGTATAAATTCAGAGAAAATATTTGCAAATTATATATCTGATAAAGGACTTGTACCCAGAACACATAAAAAACCTCTTACAATTCAATATTAATAAAATAAAAAATAGACAAATGACTCGAGTAGACATTTCATCAAAGAAGATATTCAAAAGGTTAATATTCACATGAAAAGTTGATCAAAATCATGAGTCACTAGAGAAATGCAAGTTAATACCACAGAGAAACCACTACAAACCCTGTAAGAAAAAAGATGAAAAATTGTGTAACAAGTGTTAGCGAGATCGTGAAGTATTTGGAACTGTTGAAATAAACTTCTATGCCCCAGGTAGGGCGGCTCCTGTCTGGAGACTGGGACAGCAAATGAAAACTTAGAGTATTAACTTTTGTGTCCTTGTTAACCCTCCACTTGACGAGAAACACGGTGTACCCAGGCAGCCACTCTGGGCCTTGTCACCCCAAACAGGTTGACTCTATGGCACCTGTCAATCAGATATTGTCAATTTTGCTCTTCCTTGTTCTTTACTCTGTATCCTATAAAAGCTTTCTGTCTTCTGCCCCCTTTTGCAATTCTCTGAAAGGAGATTTTCCGCTTCACCTAAATTGCCTTCTTTAATCATTTCTGGAGAGAATATAAAATGAGAGTTTCTTTGGAAAGTTTGGCATTTTCTTTTATGCTAAATATAGTTACAACCTAGCAATTCCGTGCCTATGTAAGTATCCAAGAGAAATGAATATATATATGTCTACACAAACCCTGGCTCAGAAGTAGTCCTAGTGGCAGTATTCATAATTGCCCCCAATTGGACACAATCCAAATGTTCATTAACTAGTGAGTAGACAGTCACAGTATAGCTATACGTTACAACGTTTCTTAGCAATCAAAAGGGATTAATTACGAATGCATGCCACAAAAATGAGTGAACTTCAGAAACATTATGCTAAGCCCTGGCTGCTGTGGCTCAGTGGATTGAGCACTGGCCTGCAAACTGGAGGGCTGTGGGTTCGATCCCCGGTCAGGCAGGGCACGTGCCTGGGTTGTGGGCCAGGTCCCCAGTTACGCCAGACCCACAGCTGGGGACATGTACAAAGCTATCAATCCATGTTTCTCTCGCACATCGATGTTTCTCTCCCCCTCTTTCTCCCTCCCATCCCCTCTCTCTAAAAATAAATAAATAAAATCTTTTAAAAATATGCCAAGAAGGCTACATGTTGTGTGATTCCGTTTACGCGAAACTTCTAGAAGAGGCAGAACCATAGAGAGGGAAGACAGATTGGGGGTTGTCTGGGGCTGGTGGTGAGACCAGGAACTGGCTGCGCAATGGCGGGAGGGAGCTCTCTGGGATGACAGAAGTGTTCCAAACCTGGATTGTGGTGGCGGTGGTGGCTCAACTGTATAAATTACTTGAAGGCAAGGAACTCAACAAAAACCAACAAGAGAATGGACACGAGGAGGCCTTGGGATGAAGGGCCTCACCTGGGTGGCGAGTGGTTATTTTGGTGTGTTCTCTTGATGATAATTTGTGCCCTTATGTATCTGTTTGTCAAACTGATTTGTTAGTTTTACAGAACACAAGTCATACTTTTTTTAAAAAAAGAGTTTAAAAATGAACAATTCAGACAGTCTCATTGATGGACAAAAATCAGAGTGAAGCTGAGTGTGCTGCGGATGCCCGTAGGGTCTCATCTGCGGCATAACAAGCGAGGTCACATGTTCTACCCATCCGTTAACATGAACACGCGTTCCTCCCTTACCTCAGGGGTCAGCACACCATGCTCTCTGGGTTAGTTTTGTACTGACTGACTCAGCGCGTTCTGAATCCTTGATATAAGAGGAAAGGTGGATGTTTCACACACAGTTTTTTTTTATTTCAATAACCTTGCATACAGTGAAGTGAACAAATCTTACGTGCACAGCTAAGTGAATTTTTGCACATTTATACACTTGGCTAGTGGCTGTCTAAATCAAGGTGGAGAATATTTCCCACAGCCCAGGGGTCGCTTTGTGCCCCTCAGTCACCAGAGTCCCACCAAGTGCAAGCCGTCAGTACCAAGACCCACCAAAGGTGAGATCCTGACGTTGTCACCTGGCCCTGGTTTTGAACTTCATATGTGGATCGAGATGATGTGTACTCTTCTGCGTCTGCTTCTTTCATTCAACGTTTTGTCTGAGATTCAGCCGTGTTGTTGCCGTGCGCCAGCGGCCCTCCCTGTTTTATGGCTGAGTTGCATTCCTCTGTGTGACTGTGTCACAATTTATCTTTGGTGGACATCGGGTTGTTTCTGGGTTTTGGCATCACAAATAAAAGTGTGCGTGTTTTGGTGGCTATAAGCGCTCCTTTCCATTGTCACCTAGTAATATTTTACACCAGGTGTTAATAAAGTGAAGTGCAGCCTCCAGACCAGAGGAGATGCGTGACGTCTGAACTTATACTACCTGATCGCTACCATTCAAGGGTAACTCCCAAAAGCTACGATAGGTAGTGATCTTGCAAACAGAAATAGTACCCATTTCACAGGTTTATACGAGGTCTACATGAGGAGTAACCTCTGAAGATCCCAGCACAAACGGACATCTGTCACGTCTTTTCTCACTAGTGTAAAGATGTATTGCTTTTCATGAGCGAGTAATCCCAGCCTTCCTTCTGTCCAGCGTTCCCGAATATATGAGTGGTTGTAGAGAATCGGGGGTTCCTCAGAGAGCTACAGACTATTCATTGATAATGTAAGGGATCTACTGCAATTAATACTTTTCCCTATAGGGTCCTTAGAGGAGAGAAGACAAGGGAGGAGGATGATGAATTTGAAAATGACTCTGAGGTATTGGCCAGTCCTAGAAAAAATTGTAAAGAAGACTAGGTGCCTTCTTTGCTTTTCTCCTCTTTGTAATATCTTGTTCCCTATGCCCCTCCCCTCTCCTGCCCCACCAAGGCTTTGCTTCATCATCCGGTGCCCTGGGCCTACATGATGCCCTAGGCAGGTACTTTATCCAATCTACTCATCTCCGAGGTGGCTAAACTCTGAATCTGCCTGGATACCTACAGGCACTGCACTGGGGCTCGGCTTCCTACCAGGGGACAGGCAAGCTGAGAAGCTTCCACCATCTATGTGATCCCTTCCCTCTAGGGTTTTATAACAGCTGTCTTCTAGGAAGAAGGCTGAAATGAAACACAGTTGTTTTAGTGGTGGACAATCTGGCTGGGGGGAAGCTCTCACGGCTGCATGTCTAGCGAGGTCTGGCAGTGCTCACCGGGTTCTGCATTACATTGCAGATGATTGGTTTGGAAAGTCCCTTGGCTATTCGGCTTCTGGAGTCCTCTCTCACCGTGGGGCCCCTCTGTGGGAACAGAATTCATCAGTCACATTCCCCAAATGTCAAGCCCCTGTTGTGTGACCCCAAAGAACCTTGCCTGCCATCCACATAACAGGAGCAAGGACTGCACATTTGCTGGATAGAAGCTTGAACTGTCAGGCAGAGGTTCTGCCTGATGGCTGGAGTCCGCAAAACCTACTATTGGAAGAAAAAGTGCAGTAGAAATGTAAACCCCCCCATCTCCTGGATGTTTGTCATTTCACCCTTACTTCATCTCTTCCTTATGGTCTCTTAATCTCTTAAAAGGTTCTTGGGGGGTGTGATGCAATAGCCAGAAACTAAATTATTATATTTAACGCTCTCAGTTAGATGCTATTTCAGCTATGTATTTGAGATGCGAAACCACAATTGAGATCACCAGAAGACGTCACAGGGTCATTCAAGTTCAGACTTGAATCACCTGACTTTCCAGAACCTGCCAATCCTTTTAACTTTAAAGCTTTGTATCTGTTAGTCTTTTTGCCTGGAATTCCCTCCTCTCTGACCAGCCTATCTCCTCTCTCTCTCTCTCTCTCTCTCTCTCTCTCACACACACACACACACACACACACACACACATACACACACACACAGAGCTGAGTGGCTTCTCCTTGTCCCTCTTAAGTTAACTGCTTCTGCAGGGTGGGAAGACCTGTGAAGGATTTTGTCTTCCACCCTGGGAGAAGTGGGAAGCCAACGGAATGTTTCACACAGAGCAGTAATACGATCAAATCTGTGATGTTAAAGATCAGTCTGGGTTGTTTCAATTCCAAGTATAAGATCTATTTTACTAGGTAATGAAGACGAATCAAGACCTTTCAGCCTCCCCCAGCTTTTTACAGAAAAACCTTTATTCCATCATTGTAATTAATTACCAGTAAGATGGATACTTTTCACCAATGATTTATCAGAAAACAAGACAGGAGGAAAACGGAATTGCACTGAAAGGCAGAAAATCTGCGTTTGAGTTCTGAGTGACTTTGACCCTGATCCCTTTACTGTTATTGTCCGCCTCTGTGAAAATGGAAATAATAGTATCAGATTCTCCTACACGCCTCACAGGGCCATTATAAAGATACAATAAAAAACATATGAGAAATGCTTTACAAACTGCAAAGTGACTCATACACGTAAAGATGATCATTACTTACTTATTTGCCAGCCTAGACTTGGAGATATAAACATAAACGGGACAGGCCCCAGGGGTCTGTTCTGTCGGAAGTACCAACAACATAAAGAGGTAACCAGAGGTATAAACCCAAACGAATTAAAAGAATTAAATGTGTCAGTGCTCATGGCAGCATCATTGACAATAGTCAAAAGGGGGAAATACCCCAAGTGTCTGTACACAGAGGAGCAGATAACCAAACTGCAGTGTGCGTGTACAACGCAATAGTGTTCTGCCACGAAAAGAAACGAAGTCCTGATACATGAATAAAGCTTGAAAACGTTGTACTAAGTGAAATAAATAGACACAAGGGACAAATATTGTATGATTCTCCTCATATGAAACATCTGGAATAGGCAAACTCATAGACACCGAAAGTAGGTTGGAGGTCACCAGGGCTGGAGGCAAGGGTGGGACTGGGGAGTTAGTGGGTACAGAGTTTCTGTTTAGGGTGGTAAAAAAATTGGAAACAGTGGTGTTGGTTGTACAACATGGCATATGTAATTAATGGCACAAATTGTACACTTAAATGTGGTTACAAATGGCAAGTTTTATGTTATACATAGTTTACCACAATAAGAAGACAAATAATAAATAAGTTAGACTTCAATTAAAGACACAAGAAAAAGAACAACGGAGTAAACCTAAAGAAAGTATAAGAAAATAAATAATAAAGATAAAAGCAAAAATTAATGAAATAGAAAACAAAGAATAGAGTCAACAAATCAAAAGCTAATTTGGAGGGGAGGGGAATGCTAATAAAATAAATAAACATAAACAGATAAGAAAGAAGTAATTGAAAAGAAATGTGAGAAGCGCTATGAAGAAACTCCTAACTATACACGGAGGCAGAAGGAAACGACATGCTCTTTGAACTGTGACCTTGGGAGAGAAGAGTAGGAGTTTTCTAGGGCACAGAGCCAGGTGTGGGTGCGTGGGCACACGCGCTCAGGGGGAGGTCCTCTTATTCTAGTCACCATGGTACCGGCTTCCCAGCCCAGTGTCTCAGGCCAGGGTGCTTAAGAAATGCTTGCTCAATGAATACACATCTTCACTGTATTAGTGCCACCATGTGTCTTTTGTCTGTCCATGGATTTTAAAGTGTAAAATTTCCTAAACCCTTTATCTATAACTTTTGGATTTGTCCATTTCCACACTACAGTCTTTTATAACAAAGCAGTGTGGTGCTATTTTCCTAAAGACACTGCATTAGAATTCCCCAACCTTTTCTCCATCTCACCTGAAATTAGGCCTGAATAGAAACCAAAATTGATAGTGCCTGTTGAAAATAAACCCCTGAAATTCACAAGAACCTTAAGGTTACATACGAGAGTGGGATGTGCCCGCCTGCACCGCAGCTTTTAGGAACTGGTGTTTGCTGCGGGCATTCCAGGTGCCGAGAGAAGGTACTGTTGCTTCATTGGGTCTGCAGCGTGTGGAGGTGCAGGTTGTCCGTGGCCCAAGAGCTGCTGGTGGAGTTGGGGAGGAAGGCTGGAATACAGCCTATATTTCTCTTACCAAGCCGGGCACCCTGGGACTTTGTCCAGCCTAATGAAAGCAGACTTTTTCTATTTGACACAAATGCATCAGTGAGTGTGGGCGAATCACAGCCCCGCGTTTTGGGTCTCATCACTATTGCTGTCCTGAGTGGAGGAGAGTTAGTGCCTGAGAGTTCCTGTGTGTCCCTTCAAAAGAGCTCCCTCAGTTCTCTTCAACCTCAGAGCTTCTTTTCAGAGGATGAATTCAGGCCCTTTAGTGGAGGACTAACCCACCACTGTGGAAGGCAATCCACAGATGGAGAGTGACCTTATGCCAGGAGACCTTCCGAGTTCTGTGAAAAAAAGCAGAGACAGCTCCATTTCCCCACGCTGCTCTTGGCCCTGCGATTGCCTCTTCTGCCGCTAGAGGGAAACCTCTCCCAGGAGCTAGAAACAGACTTTCCTGAGCAATACACCGGGGAAACAGAAGTCGGGGATGCACGGCTGACTTTGGTTTGATCCCAGCTTTTTTATTATGTGGTTTGGAAACGCCTTGTCATCCTGTCACGCAATTTTATTAAATGAAGTAACAGTTTCACAGCACTTATTAAGCTCGTATAGACCCTCTTCTCCTTTTCCTGTTCATCGGACTGTGTTTCAATCTGTAAACGTTCAAATCCAATCCAGGAGACACAGGTCAAGCCATCAAGAACTCATATCCCTGACACCTGATATTTCTGGGAAGTAGTAAGGAGCTTTAATGGTAACATAATAGGTATAGGTTTAATAAATTCTAACTCGAGGCTACCAATAGCTATCAATTATGTTGCAGTCTTTTTTTTTTTTTTTAAGGGTCATAATTTAAATACATTTTAAGGCACCAATTTGAACTGTACAGTTCGGTGAGTTTTAATAAATGTATACACCAGTGTAACCACCATGCCAGTTAGGACATAGAACATGTCCATCATGCTGATAAGTTCTCCCATCTGCCTTCAAAGTCAATCCCCGTGACCTGAAGAAGACCCGAGGCCCGAGGAGTGCAAACAGCGGGTTGAACAGGGAGGGTGCAGCCTTGAGGATAACCTGCACTGTATGCAACTAAATACAGCTCTTAACTATTCACAGCCATATATTTTTGTGTTTTTCTGGTAAAATAGAGCAACCACTTATTTTTAAGAAATAAGTGACATTTTAGAACCTGTTCATTATCCAGCGTGTTAGCAGTATAATTTTCTTCTAGATATGTAAATACATGAAACTCTCTAAAATATGTTTAGTCATTGCTTCACGATTTGGTTCTTGTGCAGTTCTTTTACTATGCTGTTGTTAGGCGGCAGATGAGAGAATGATCAAAATTGTTGCCAGATCACCAGAGCTGAATTCATCTGTCAGCCTGTACTAGCTGCGCCCCTTGTGCTATGCGAGAGAAATGACGTGCTTTCTACTGAGATGATTTTTTGTTGTAAACTTTTTATGGAAGCGCAACATGCATTCACAACAAAAGTACACAGCTTAGTGAATTTGCACAAATTGAACATATCCATGTAATCAGCTCCCAGATTAAGTAGCATGTTACCAGAACCCCAGAGCCCATTTAGTCATTCCAGAGGTAACCACTACCCTGGCTTCTAAAACAGAGATGAGTTTTACCTGCTTTGGGACTTTCCATGAATAGAATCATGTAATAGTGCTGCTTTGTGCCTGGCTTCCACCTCTCAGTGTTTTAACTGAGTAAGACATTCATGTTGCTCTACTAGTAACTCTTTCTCTTGCTCTCCTAGCGCTCCACGGTGCCATGTCACTGCATACATTGTTTCACATATAAACCGCGTCCAGTCATTGGTTATCATAAACAATGCTGCTATAAAAGTTTTTGAAAAGATCCTTTGATGCACGTTACCTGCACATGGCTGGGTCATAGAATCTGCGTTTGTTCAATTGAAACCGACGCTGCCAAACTGTTTCCGGGGTGGCTGTACTACTCCCACTCCCGCCAGTGGTGCATGAGAGGGACGGTTGCTCCCATTTGACAATATGTGACGTAACTAGTCTTTAATTTTAGACGTTCTGGTGTGGGCAGTGGTGTCTCACCTGGGCTTTAATTTGCATTTGTCTGCTGACTAATAGAAGTAAAGTCGAGCAGTTTTTCACATGCTATGGTGGGTATTTGTATATTTTCTCTTGTAAAGTGCTTGTTCAAGTCTTTTGCCAATTTTCTGAAAAATATTTGAAAAGGTACTTGACAAAATTTTTAATTATTAACCTTTCATTTTGAAATAATTTCAAGCTTTTGCAAAAATAGTACAAAAAATTCTAATTCCTTTCACCCAGCTTCATATCTTGTTATCTTATATAACTATAGTCCAATTATCAAAATCAAGAAAGTAACATTGGTGCTTATCTACAGATCTTATTAAAAACCATCATTAATTGTTTCACTCGTGTTTTTTAGTGGTTTTGTCTCCTTAGTCTCCATTAATCTGGGATAGTCTTCTTCAGTCTTACATTGTCTTTAATTACCTTAACACTTTCAAAGCTTACTGGACAGTTATTTTGTAAAATGCCCTCCATTTGTATTTGTCTAGCATTCCCTCGAGATTAATTCAAGTTATGCACCTTTGAAGAGTGACGTCGTATCCTTCTCAGGGCGTGACGGCAGGAGGAGCATGATGTCATGGCTTACCCGTGGTGATGCCGGTTTTGATCACTTGGTTGAGGGAGTCTCTGCCAGGTTTCTCTGCTGTTAAGTTACTATCTTTCCCTTTATAGTTTGTAAATAGCTCTTAACGCAGTACATAAATATCCTATTTCTTGTCCTTTTTTTGCTCTATTATGTTTTTAATTTTTAGTATTATTATATATTCTTATTATGAGTCCACTTTTTGATATATATATATATATATATATATATAGTAAAACCCTTACCCTACTCTAAAAGCTTGCTTTTTTTCACCTTCTTTATATCTTTTGATGAACAGATGTTCTTAAGGTTGATATAATTAAATTTATCATTTTTCCCTTGTGGTTGTCACTATTTGAGTCCTGTTTAAGACTTCATTACCTCTTCCTCAGAAATCAGTTCTCTCAACATTTTCTAGGAGAGAAAGGATGTTACCCCATGAAATTTCTCTGTGACCAGTAGGTTACAAAATGGAAAGTGAGATGCAAGAGGTTTTAGTTACTGGGATAGAAGTTAATAAAAACTTACATACTGAGAATTAGATCAAACTGCTCAATGGCCTACCCCCGAGGTAACTCAGAATTTTTGGTAGAGGAAGTATTCAACCAAAAAGGCAATCAAAGAAAAGAAAAATACAATGAGGCAGTTCAAAAGTCATGTAAACATGAACACAGAGCTTGAAATACCTTTGACGTGGTCAGTGCTTAATAAACATTTGTGGTTTGACCAAAACAAGGGGGAGGGGGGAGAGAAAGATTGACCTACTCCAAGGTCATGGTGCCATTCACTTCTGTTTTCTACTAAAAACTTTATTGTTTTTCCCTTCATGGTGGATCTACAATCCATCTTCAATTGTTTCTCTTCAAGGTAAGTATCAGGATTCATTATTTTTCCCAGTTATTTGAGAAATAATTGACATAAATCACTGTATAAGTCTAATGCACAGAGCATGATGATTTGGTCTACATATATTATGAAACTCATTATTTTTTTCACATGATATCAGATTGACCTCGTGCCATTTATAGAAACACTCGTCCTTTCCCCACTGCACCTTTGTCGTAAGTCAGGTGAGTGCACGGGTGAAGGTCGGTGTCTGCCCTCTCTCTTCTGTCCCATTTGTCTATGTCTATCCTTGTGTGAGTACCGCAGTAAAGTAAGTGCCATATTATTAAATATTGATGTCTTTATATTTCTGCTTTGATCTTCTTCAAGATAGACTTGGCTATTTTTGGCCCTTTGCATTTCGGTCTAAATTTTAGAATTGGTTTGTCAGTCTCTGTTACACGCATCATAAACTCATGATAAAATGATTTAAATTGTGTTGAATCTGTAGATGAATTTGGGGGTATTACATATTTACAATATCAAATTCCGATTATGAACATATTTCTTCCCCCCATTTAATTAGATCTTTATTCCTCTCCATAATGTTTTATAATATTCAGTGAAGTTGTCTTGTACAGCTTTCATTTATTTGTTCCTGAGTTATTAATGTTTGACAACTTGTTTTTAAAATATGACCACATGAGGAGAGCGGTACCTCTCCGTGGGAGGTGATTTTGCTTCCAGGACACCTTGGCCAATGTCTGCAGGCATCTCAGTTGCCACGCTAAGGGTAGGGCTACTGACAGCTTGTGGGTGAAGGCTAATGATGCCGCTGAACATTCGACTTGCCCAGAACAGTCCCCCACAACAAGGAATTATCCAGCCCAAAATGTCAGTAATGCTCCTCTCAAGAAACTTCACTACAGTACACAGTTCAGAATTTCTAGAATGATGTCACTTTATAGTCATTATTTTATCTATACTGTTTATGGACTTTTGTATTTTTTGTGGCATAGTGATCTATAGTAACATTTTCATCTTATTAAACTTACTCTTTATTACTGGGGTGTAAATCAAACTTGGCATTTTCAGAAGTTTATAAAAAGGATGTTATAATTGTTGGGAGATAATTCTCCATGGGTTTTGGATTTCTGTCCTCCTCTCAGCAAATGGAACTGACAGTTTCAACCAAGGATGTTTGCATAACAGACAGCCCTGGAAAGAAAACAACAGACACTCCCTGTAGAGGGATTTGAAGAAGTCTCCCCTTAGAGGTATCCCAGGGTAGTAGAGGAGAGATCTTGGCCTTACTTCCCTGAAGATTTACTTACATTTCAAGGTGATAAAATATAAAACCTCTCTCTGGGAAGATGGGCAGTACCCTAGCAAGATTAGGGGTGTCCTAGGGTTCCTCAGCTGTGACACAGATCGTAGTGTGCTCAGTATCCACCAGGACCTGCCACTACATTGTCACTATGGGACTTGGAGGCAAAAGGGAACCTATGCTGCTCGCTGTGCTGCAAGTAAAACTGTCTCAATCTACTTGGGCTTGTTGCCTCTTCACTGGCTGAATCTATAGAAGTGTGCTAAGCTGATCTAGCAGCTGCAGCTATCTCCGCTGCTTGGGAATTGCTTGATGATGACCCATTAGCAAGGCCTAACAGCAATGCATGAAGGGAAAGAGGCATTGCTAAAGTTATAGGTGTGTCTTCTCTATCCTGGAGTGATGATGTAGTTTAGATAAGGCAAAACTGTCTCTGTCAAAAGTTCCCAAGACCTGCCGTTTAGGTAGATGGGTTTGAGGAGCTAGCCCTGGGACATTCAGCGGAGCCAAGAGCCATAAGGTCATTATCTCTAACTTTTAAATTTACAACTTATTTGTAGTCATTGATGGCCTACCTGTGTCTACCAAGATACTGAAGGTAACAATACAAGGCTTAATGTGAACGCACTCAATATTTGAAAACTTTTCCTGGACTCTGGGTCCCAGTTCTGCTCTTGAGGTCCTGGGTTCTCTGCAATTACTAGATCTTTGTTGCTTAATGACGTGCAGCGTGCTTGGCTCCTTTCTTCCTTCCTGCATTAAGTTTCTCAGACCTCTGGTAGATCTTTCCCACCCATTTGCCACACCTACCCAGCAGCGGCCACAATCTCAACTCAATCTAAAGACCCCTGTACGAAGTGTAGCCTATGGAAAAGATGGGTTTTCATGCTAACTCTCGCCCTACACTATTTGCAGCTGCTGTGATTTGGTGATTGCTAACTTAACTACAGTCACTTCGGGGCTGCCCATATCCACGCAGAGTATCTGTGAAAACAAATGAAACCATGTTGATTCCTGTGATCAGAGCTACCTTTCATAATGACGGGTTGATTTCATGAGGCAGACATGTGAGCTGCAGGAAAGGTGTAAACTAGAAGAGCAGATGCTTTAAAAAAACTCAACAGTCTTGAAGGAAAACACCTTCCTGGTTAGTGACCGTGATTCTGAATAGGATGAGGGGTGGTGATGGGGGACTTCTCCAGGGACAGTGATCTGCAAATGCATTGTTATTTGACTAACAAAATATGCTAAAGTTTATCTTGATATAATGCAAATTATTATCCTTTCCGTAGCCAAAAAGGTTTCTAATTTGGTTCAGTTGCAGCAGCTCATGGTAACCAAAACAGGTTTTGGAAAAGAAAAAAAAAAAAACGTGTTCCCCTTCTGAGGCATAGGAAAAGGAATATAGCAAATGCTGCTGATTTTTCTTCTAATATATGTCCAGAATATTAGACTACCAGCTGTTGGGGAATGGGGTTCGGCCTATAGGGGATGCATTGCCTTTGCTCAGTATGTCTATGTCTGTCTGTTAGGCAAACCTAAAGTTCTGAGATCCTACTGTCTAAAAGGGAGATACATTGGGCAATAGTTCTTTCCAAACACCAATGAAGCTCACTGAATAAAGATTATTACAGTACTGGAAGAGCACCCAAATCCCAATTTTGTGCTAATCTCAGGCATATGGCTCATCTGCTGCCCTGCTGTGCCTGAAGTCCTTAGCAGCCCAAGCAGGAAGTGCAATGAGCTGCGGTGCTGCCTTCTCTCTGCCGATGGTGGTCTCCTGGCTCCGTTTGAAAAGGTGGGGAAGTGGAAGTCAAGTGCTAGTAGAGGTAGAGCTGTCACTACCACTGGGCTCAGGGAGGGTCTGTTCTCAAACAGACCTGCCTTCCGGTCGATCCTCTTTTTACTGTTTTTTCCCCTCTCACTCTCAGTTTAGCAGATTGGACACCAGTTTCTTCGTAAGAATCCTCCTTGAAAACCACTCATAGATTATTTATTTATTTATTTATTTATTTATTTATTTAGCAAGCCTAATATACTGCTGTGACTTGTAATTCTGGGGCCTTATTGTACAACCTCAGGGGTCATTTGATTCTATGGTCCCCAGATGGATTTGAACCAGAAGCAGCACTAGTTGCCCAGCAGAAAGATGGGGGAGAAAAAGGAGATGGGAAACTGCTGCTTTTTTTTTTTTTTTTTTTTTTTGGTTAACAAGCTTTGTAGTACTATTTGCCTCTTGAAACTACGTGAATTTGTACCTTTGATTTTTTAAAAAGAGCTGTATTTTAAAAACTTTGGTAGATGAGCTGAGTAGGACAGACACAACTGAAAATAGAATTAATAAACATATAAGATTAATCCTGAGGATTCTCCCAAAGTCAGAGCTGAAGGTCTAAAACAAAACAAAAACAACCAATATTAAAAAAGGTTAAGTGACATAGAGGATAAAGTCAAAAAGTTTCCTCTGCATCATATAGAATTCCAGAACAAAACCAAAATGGAGATATTGGAAGAGAGATAATAGAACATTTCTGGGTTTGGAAAAGATTCAGATCCTCAGCATGAACAGACTTCAGAGCACCATCCGAGGTTCCACACCTAAACACATTCTTCAAGGAAAAGAGGAAATTTAAAATTTTTCTAGTGAGAAGAACTGGATTAAACTCCAAAGGAACAAAAGTTAACTTGACATCAGATCTTTCTGTGATACCAGTAGATCCCAAGAGGCAATGGAGAAAAGTCTTGAAAGATGGTATCAAAGTTAGTTTCCTCTAGGGCCCCCAAACATGACATTTAAATAAACACATGGTAGCAAATTACTATTTATTGGGGAAAGGAGTGATCGTTTAAAAGTTTTATTATTGAATTTTAATTACAGGAACTACTATAAAGGACACATGGAGATGGGGGAGGGAGGGGGGTTTGGCTGGGGTGGGGTGGAGGGATGGGGAGAAAAGGCATACAACTGTAACTGAACAACAATAAAATTTTTTTTAAAGTTTCATTATTGAATTTTAATTTTATTTAGCTGTGATCAGAAATTATAGCCAATACTAATGTAGAGCTTAAAATAAGCCAAGAACTCTTCAAAAAAATGTAAGCTATATTAACACATCTAATCCTTATAACATAACATCTATGAGACAGGTACTATCATTCTCCTCATACCACAGATGACAAAACTGAGGTGCTGACAAGATAAGTGACTTTCTTAAGGTCATAAGCTAATGAATAGTAGAGTTGTGATTCAAACCCCATTTTTATTTTGGAATTTAATGAGTTTTCTCTGCAAATAAATATTTGTAAATACAGAATAGAGCAAAAGTAGGTTTATATTTGTTTGTGTTGACAATCACACAATAATTAATAATAATACAAAAATAAACTTTCACGTACTCACAACTGTAAACCTACTTTTGCCCCACCCTCTATTCAGTAGATGACTGAAAAGAAGGTGCTTTCTCTGTAGAACATGGAGTCTAGTCTTGTCCATAACTATTCATTGTATCTCATGAATAATATTATTCAGATTACTTCTGGGCTTTTTTAAATCTGTTTAATCTATCAAAGACATAACAGAATTTAAAATTGACTTCTGCTTCATATCTTGACACTTGAAAAAAGTTTCTTCTGCCTCTTAGATGCTATGTTTTCTTCTCTATGTTCCAGAATTTTTCCATAATTCTATATACTTTTAATGCTTACTCATCCTTGAATGTTAAAAGTTTTATCCACACTTTGCATTTGTTCCCGAACGAGATGAGCTCATTCTTCTTGGCTCCCAGCCTGTCTATTTGGATGCTGTTAGAATCTTCCCATATCTTAGGCTAAAGAATTGATTGTCTTCCAGCAGCTTAAAAGGATTGTGGAGGGAGCCATCTGGCAGGGAATGTCACCTCTGCAAGCTTTCTTTGCAATGTTTTCCAAAGCCACTGCCCCAAGCAGCTGAAGGTTATCTGGCTTATGTCCTTACCTCGTTCGTGGCCAGCAGCCAGACTGGATGTGGCCTAGCCATCCTCCTGGGAGTGAAATCTTCAGCATCAGAGAGGAGCTTGCCAACCAGGTTAAGAATTCTCCCTCTTTGTATGCCATGGGCAGTTTCAATGAGTATTGGGAAGGGAGATTCAGAAATCTGGGCTAATCCCCCACTTTTTAACCCCCCACAATAGATAACCAAGAACACTTGGTTATCTATTGCTTCATAAAACACCCAAGTTTTGAGATACAAAACAACAACAATTATTTACTACTGCTCTCTCTCATGATTCTGGTGATCGACTGGGCTTGGTAGGGTGTTCTCACTTAGGCTGTCACCTGGCTGCCATGAGACAGGGATGATGCTGGCACTGGAGTTGTCTTGAAAGCTTCATCTTTCATGTGTCTTGCACTGGGACTGGGCAAGTTCAAATGGCTGGGGCTGGAATAGCCAAGGCTCCTCCACCTCTCTCTTTGTCTTCATGTGGTCTGTCCGTGTGGTCTCTGCAGCATGGTGGCTTCAGGGCAGCTGAATTTGTTACGTGGCTGCTCAGGACTCCACAGGCATATGTTCTGAGTGAGGGAACTGGATAGAGTGGTACCACCTTTTAAAATCCAGCCTTGAAAGTCACATAGTGCTACTTTCATTGTGTAGTCACAGAAGCCCGCTCAAGAAGCCCACTCAGGTTCAAAGAGAGGGGTCAGAGATGCCATCTCTTGACTTGAGGAGAAGGACAGGGTTCTGAAAGAGCATGTGAGACAGAATATATTGTTGTGACGAATTTTGAAAAGTACAATCTGCCACTGGAAGAGTAATACAATTTTGTTCGATGAAAAAATGACTGTATATCATCTATAGTAATGAAACTAGGAAAGCTGGTGTTTGTGCCGCCTGTCATCCACCAGCCCCGATAAGCGGAAATAGGGATTGAGTCTTTATGGGCGCTTTATTCAGATGGCCGGCGATCTGAGAAGACAGCAGGTATGTACCCTAACAGACCATCTTAAATTCCATTTTATTTTAATATTTTATTTATTTATTTTTATAGAGAGGGGAAGGGAAGGAAAAAGAGAGGGAGAGAAACACCAACATGTGGTTGCTTCTTGTGCTCCCCCAACTGGGGACCTGGCCTGCAACCCAGGCACGTGCCCTGACTAGGAATTGAACCTGTGACCTGTTGGTTGGCAGGCCCATGTTCAATCCATTGAACCATAGCAGCCAGGGCTTAAATTCCATTTTAAACTGGCCCTTTTTACAAGGAGAAGAAAAGTGTAGGTAAGGGGATTGGAATTCAGGGGAAAAAATTAATCAGATAAAAGCTGCAGCATTCTTTATCTGTGTCCTGGGTGGTGGTCTTATCTGTGTCTTAGATGGTGGGCATCGCACCCTGGAGTACAGTGGCTCAGATATCATCTTGAATTGCTTGCAGTCCTCCTGAGGCACAAAGGTGCAACCGCTTATGGTCTCCTGGCCTAGCCATCCTCCTGAGAGTGAAAGGTGGGTCATACCTTCAGTTCCTGAGACAATAGCTTTTTACATACATTGATTACTAAGCTCATTAGCTATTACCTGAAACTAAAGTTTTTCCAACATTTGAGTCCCCCATCGAGTACCTATTGATACTGATGTTGGGGGTCCAGAATGAGTTACCCCCAAATGAATCTCTATGGTATGCAGATTGTTTTGAGCTAAGGGCAACTTTAGCTGCAGGCTCAAGAGAAACTCCTGCCTCTCCTTGACTACCAGGAAAAACTTAAATTAGGGCCCTTGCGCATAATGGGAGATTATCAGAGAAAACATCTATTATTAAACATCTATTTACTAAATATCTGCTCTTCTTAAAACCCCCAAGGCAACTTACCTCATCCTTAGTTCCGAATGTCTTATAAACCTGATCTCCTTTCTATCTCTGAACTTTTTTGCATGTGAGGTCTCTATGCAAAGTTTCCATGCACACATGTGTATTAAATTTGGTTATTTTCTTTTGCTAATGTGTCTCGTGTCTATTTGAATATTAGACTGGCCAGAGGCACCTTGAGGGTAGAAGAAAGTTTCTTCCCTCCCACACCACTCTAAGCAAGTGTCTAACTCGTAGAACTGTTGTAAGGATGAACTGATTATATGTGAAGCACTTAGAATACTGACTGACACATAAGGATGCGTATTATACATGGGTATGATGATTACATGCCATGGGTATAACAATGGGGTATAATCCCATATGTAATGTGCACACAAACGTGGGTGTGCATTATGCACAGCAAAATACAGTGTATACAGAGCCCAGCACAAACTCTTTTGTTAAAAAGTGTAATTCTGTAATGACAATATCACACTCAGCCACACCATATGACATTTAGGTGAAATGTCCAAATTGCTGTCCATCCTGTGTGAGACATCCATGCACCCTCCCAACCACACTCGAGCAAGCCTTACTTTGGCCAGAACTTGTATATGTTAGCTATGCTCTACAGTCAAGAAAAATTAGAAATCAGTAACTCTAGTGTTAAATAACTACCCTTCCCCACCATCCAATTTTCAGTTGTCCATTCTGTTATTCTTTTTTTTTTTTTAACCTTTTTGGTTTACCTTCTTGTTTTGGTAGAACACACCATCTGGAAGCTTCATAAGGAAAGGTACACAGGAGATAAATTTTATAGTCTTGCATGCCTGAAAATATCTTTATTTATTCCCACACTGGAAAGATAGTTTGGATGAGTCTGAAATCTACGTTGGAAATAATTTTCCCTTAGAATTGTAAAGGCATTATTATACTACATTGTCTTTCCGTTTCACATGTTGTCATGGGGAAATCTCATACCACCTGGTTCTTGATCCTTTGTATGAGCCCTCATCTCTTCCCTCTGGGTGCCTAGAAGACCTTCTCTACATCTTCAGTCACCTGAAATTTTATCGTGATGTTCCTTGGCATGGTTTTGTTTTGACCACAGTGCCGGGCTCGGCGAGCACTTGCAATGTGGAAATGTGTGTCTTTTAGTCCTAAAAATATGTACTTGAATTATTCAATTGATTTCTTCTCCTCTATTTCCCAGATGTCCTGAGCTGACTTTCTAATTTTCTTGTTTTCTTTATAGGGGCCCAACAGGCCACCCCAAAGTAGCCCACAATGGCATATTGATTTCTTTGCATTCCAGTTACTTGACAAGCCACCGGCGCCAGAAGGGCACGTTGACCCTGCCCTTGACTCCTTGGATGCAGAAATTAAATTTCCCGTGTAAAAAGTGTTCTTCTCGAACCTGGAAGATACGCTTGTGCTAAAGTTAAATAACTCGGAACCAAAAAATCTGTATAAACAAATCTTGTCACCTGTTTTTTAATTTACTACTCTGTTTAAATTCCTCATTAAGAATATTCAATATTGGACTTCTGGTCAAGAAGGCAGCATAGGCAGACACAGCTTGCCTCTTCCCACAACCACGTCAAAATAACAAGTAAAATAGAGAACAACCATCACTCAGAATCATCGGAAATCAAGTTAAATGGAAGTCTGATAACTACGGAATTAAAGAAACCACATCCATCCAGCAGGAGGGGTGCAGATGTGAAGCCAGCTGGTCCCAAACCCACATGTGGTGGAGAAAACTTTGGGAGGGATATCTCAGGAGTGAGGAGTCCCGGGCCCACACCAGGCCCCCCAGAATAGAGTCCCAGTGCCAGGAACATAAGTCCCCACGACTACTGGCTGTAAAACCCAGCAGGGATTGGGTCAGTGGAAGAAACTGCTGGACCCCAAGTAGTTCCTCTTAAAGAACCCACACACAGACTCACTTGCTCAGACTTGCTCCCTCTGAGCTCCAGCGCTGGAGTAGCAGCTGGAAAAGCACCAGTGATATACAGGGAGAAAGTGAAGTGTCTGACATCGAGGTGAGCAGAGGCCATTGTTCCTTTTCTGAACCCTCCCCTCACAGAGACAGCGAGCTGGTGCCATATCTGAGACTCCATCAACCTGGCTAACACTGTTTGACCTGCCTTGTAAATCCCCAGAGATGCCTCCCCACCCAACTTATGGTTCCACCCAAGCTGCTTTTCCATATGATGGTTGGTCTTGGCTGATGCTTCAAAACTTCCGAAATCCTCTCAAACAAGCAACAGCTGGCCTCAGTGAGCCCCAGGCCCAGCACTGGCAGCAGCCAGCCCAGATTCACAGTGTGGTTTCCCCTGGGAACATCCAAGCACAGCACAAGTAACAGCCATCTCAGATTACTTTACATCTAAGGCAGGGAGGCTCAGGACGAAACACAGGTGAGGGCTGACCTTGGCCTGTACCACCTGGGAAGCCCCAGGCCTATGCACCCAGTGGACAGCTACAGACCATGTTGGAACACCACCACCCTACCCCTGCACAGCTGATTCTCCATGGAGAGTAGAGCTTGGTGGTCAGTGGTCATAGCCAATTCTTGTAGCTGATTGGCCTGAGTGAGTCCCTCCCATTGATCTGCCAACAGCAACCAAAGGTCAAATACAAGAGGAGGGTGTACTCAGCCCACATGAAAGGTTCACCTCGAGCACCCAACTTGGGTGATAGGGGAGGCTGTGCCACTGGAACCTACAGGACACCTACTACATCAGGCCACACTACCAAGACACAGAGTCCAAGCAGCCCTACCTAATACATAGAAACAAACACAGGCAGGCTGCCAAAACGAGGAGACAAAGAAACATGGCTGAAATGAAAGAACAGACCAAAACTCCAGAAAAAGATCTAAATGAAATGGAGATAAGCAATCTATCAGATATAGAGTTCAAAACACTGGTTATAAGGATGCTCAAGGAACTCAGTGAGGACCTCAACAGCATAAAAAAAGACACAGTCAGAAATAAACAGTATGCTACTTAAAATAAAGAACAATTTACAGGGAAACACCAGTGAGTGGATGAAGCTGAGACTCAATCAATAATTTGGAACATATGGAAGCAAAAACCAACCAATAAGAACAGCAAGAAGAAAAAAGAATCAAAAAAAAAAAAGAGGATAGTATAAGCAGTCTCTGGGGAAACTTTAACAGGTCCAACATTCACATGATAGGGGTGCCAGAAGGAGAAGAGAAAGAGCAAGAAATTGGAAAACTATTTGAAAAAATAATGAAAGAAAACTTCCCTAATTTGGTGAAGGAAATAGACATGCAAGTCCAGGAAGCACAGAGAGTCCCAAACAAGATGGATGCAAAAAGGCCTACTCCAAGACAGATCATAAGTAAAATGCCAAAGGTTAAAGATAAAGAGAGGATCTTAAAAGCAGCAAGAGGAAAGAAGTTAGTTACCTTCAGGGGAGTTCCCATAAGACTGTCAGCTGATTTCTCAAAAGAAACTTCGCAGGCTAGAAGGGTTCACAAGAAATATTCAAAGTCACTAAAAGCAGGGACCTACGGCCAAGATTGCTCTACCCAGCAAAGATAGCATTTAGAATTAGAGGACAGATAAATAGCTGCCCCAGACAAGAAAAAACTAAAGGAGCTGATCATCACCAAACCATTGTTATATGAAATGTTAAAGGGACTTGTTTAAGAAAAAGAAGCAGCTCAAAACTATGAACAATAAAATAGCAAAAAGCACATATCTATCAACAATTGAATCTAAAAAGCAGACTAAGCAAACAGGAAGAACAGAGACAGAATCATGGAGACTGAGAGTGTTTTGATGGTTGCCAGGTGGGAGTGTGGTGTGGGGGAATGCGAGAAGAGGTGAGAGGATTAAGAAGTACAAATAGGTAGGCTCAGAATAGCCATGGGGACAAAGTACAGTATAGGAAATGAAGTAGCCAAACAACTTATTTGCATGGCCATGGACATGAACAATGGTGGGGGGATTGCCTGAGGGACTGGGGGGTGCTGGATGGAAGGAGGCAAAGGGGGAAAAATCAGGACAACTGTAATAGCATAATCAATAAAATATTATTTAAAAAAGAATATTCAGTATTCTTTTTTAAAAGGAATTCTAAAGGAATACCGTAGGTTCCTTTCTAGTAAGTGCCATTTTTTTTGTCCTGTCAATTTTTCACAAATTTATTGTTTCTTCATCTAAAAGTATAAGAAGGTGCCTGGTTCAATCATTTCTCTGAGCCTCATTTCATAGTCTGAGCATCATATCGTAGCCTCTCATGTGCATGCAGTAAATTGATTTTTCTGCTGTTACCCTAGTCTTCTGTGAAATTTATTATTTTATTACTAGCCCAGCTCCAGAAACTGAAGAAGGGGAGAGAGTTCTCCCCTTCCCCAACACTTCCGTCTTTGTCTTCTCTTTGCCTTTTGTCCACGCTTTTTAAAATGTTTCCTAAACTTTATCCTACTACTCTACTGAGCTTTTCATTTTTGCTATCATATTTTTAACTTAAAAGAGCTCTGTTTGGTTTTCTGGTTGTTCTTTTTTTGAAAATTTATTCTGTTTTTATTTCTCAAAGGATATTGATAGTAGATTTTTCAAAGTTGTCATCTCTCCATACTGTCTCTTCCTTCCAAGTTTCTTCTTTTCTGTTTTCTGTTTCATGTCACATTTTCCCCTTAAATTCTGATGATCTTCAGCTATCTATTCTTATATAAGAATAAAACAAAATAAAACAAAATAGAACATCTAGCTAAATTTGAATTTTAGATAAACAATAAATGATTTTTAGTCTAAGTCTGCCCCACGCAATATTTAAGACACAATATATAAGTATTTTATACCTTAGTAAAAAATTTCTTATCTGAAATATTTTTTAAAGATTGTATTTATTTACTTCCAGAGAGAGGGGAAGGGAGGATGAAAAAGAGGGGGAGAAATATCGATCAGTTGCCTCTCATACACCCCTCAAGTGGGGGCCTGGCCTGCAACCCAAGCATGCGCTCTGACTGGGAATCAAACCGGCAGCTTTTCAGTTTGCAGGCCAGCACACAATCCACTGAGCCACACCAGCCAGGACTCTATCTGAAGTGTTAATTTAACTAAGTGTCCTGAATTTTACTTTGCAGGCCTAAGAGTGAGATCTAAAATGCTGCCCGGAAGCTTTGTACATGTGTGTAAGTGGGTGGGGCTTGACTAGAGTGAGTTCACTAACGGGTTGCTCCAGTTCCATTGAAAAATGATGACAGTCTCTTTAGATCTTTACTCCTCCCCAACGAAGAGTACAGTTGTCCAAACTCCCCATCCTAGCTGCCAGTGATCTAGGAGCCCTGTGAAGAAAACTGAGCAGCACACTATTCATCATATTAAGTTTCACACAGGTCTTAAGTTTCGTACAGTTCCCCTAGCCTTGTGTGGTAGATTAAAGGTGGCAGCAATTTTTTTGTTGTTAGTCCCCACCATTCAGGAATAGAGCCTAATTGCCCTTCCCTTGAATTTAGACTGGCCTTAGTGATTTGCATGACCTATAGAATGTAACAGAAGTAACTTTCAGAGGCTTCCAAGCCTACATAATAGGAAGCCCAGTAACTTCTGGATCTCTTGGAGTATCCCTTGTGGAAGCCTTGAGCCCTCAGGTAGGAAATCCAGTTACCCCGAGACTTGCATGTGGAGGGAGCTTGTGTAGGTGGTCTGGTCGACAGTGCTGGCTGAGACCAGCCCTCTGTCTGTTCTGGCCAGGGTGCCAGACATATGAGTGAGCCCTCCAGACTGGCCCATCTGCCAACTGAATACCACTAAGTGACCTTTGTTGATGCCACATGAAACAGAAGAATTGCCCAGCCAAGCCCCGTCAAAAACAGATGCCCAAAATCACGAGACATAGTAATAAAATGGTCATTGTCTTAAGTCACCAAGTTTTGGCATAGTTTGTTAGGCAGCCCTAGATAACCAAAACACTTGAACTATACCTGAAATGCCCCGTGCCAGAGAGCCTCTGCTTTATCCTCTCCAGAGAATGTTTCCAATTCTCTGCCCACGTGGGAGAGGGGCAGTGGCAGCTGTGCCGTGTGGGAAGGGGATGGAGGAGTCTGACGCTTCCTGTACAGCCTTACAAAAACAGCCTCCTGCTTTCGGTCTTAACCGGGCACCCACTTTCAGAAGTATCTAATGCAGCAAATGCCTGGGCATCCTGAGAAATTCCACATCAGGTTGCTTCTTGGCTTTCCCTACTCCTGGCTTGGAAGTCAGTTTTCTCAGGTCTGTGGAAGTCCATTATCACCTGTCAATCTGCTTTCCAGAGTTCCAGAATTTTGTTATTTTTCCTCTCTTGGGACCCTGTCGTAAGATTAAAAACAAAACTACTCTGTTTTTAGATGGATTTCCAGAGGGAGCTGATGCATATGCATGTGTTCATTCTACTATCTTTAAAGTCTCCGTTGAGTCTTTCATTTCAACAATTACATTAATTTTTAAAACACTGTCTTAGGTCAGGTTCCTCAAAGCAGATCCTAAGAGAGGGATTCTCTCACGTAAATGCCTCAGTGAAGGAATATTCTCAAGAGAAACTGTAAGTGAGAGAAGTAGAACAGCGCAGAGGAGGGAGCAGAGCGAAGATGTGGTTTCTGCTGAGTTTTAGCCTCAGCCTAAGCTCATGGGAGCTCTGGAACATGAAGGGTATCAGAGGTTTATCCCTGGCCTTTTGTACCCCAGATAAGTTAGCTTCTGACTGGCTTCCAGCCTGGTCTGGGGGAAGGTATGGGGACAAAGGGGAAGCTGGGACCTGGGTTCACCTGTCTAGAAAAGGATTTCAGCAGGGTGCTAACAGCATTTGCTCCATTCCTCACCTTTCTTTCTCTCTTTCTCTCTCTCTCTTTCTTTCTTTCTTTCTTTCTTTCTTTCTTTCTTTCTTTCTTTCTTTCTTTCTTTCTTTCTTTCTTTCTTTCTTCTCTCTCTTCCTTCCTTCCTTCCTTCCTTCCTTCCTTCCTTCCTTCCTTCCTTCTTTCCTCCTTCCTTCCTCCCTCCCCTCCTCCCTTCCTTCCTTCCAGGGTAGGCTAATTTTTATTTTTAAAGGGATGTAACAGACTCTGATCTCTCTGAGGAAATGAATTATCCTTATTTTACTTTTTCTACTGTTTGTCTTGTTAATTTTGCTTCCTCCTCAGTTCATAGACTGAAACTCAGAAACTTTAAGTTTACAAGCTGAGAAAAGGGACAAAACCAGGTTTAGAATCCATATCAGTCTGATCCTTGCTTTTAAGTGTGTAAAAGGAGTGACTACTAGCCATTTGGATTTTGGTTTGTTGGATAGAGAACACACTCCCCAAAGCTACCTACCCTTTGTTAAAATCGGAATTTGCCTGTAGACTTAGCGGATTTATTCTGCAGGCATTCACTGAGCTCCTACTGGGGCGGGGGAGGCAAAGGGGACACAGGTATTAGGAGCAGGTGCAAAGATGACTTAGCCTCAGTGCCTTCCAGAGGCTTGTGTCCAACAGATAAGAACACATCCAAGGGTGTCCAACCTGTGGCCTACCGGCCACATGCAGCTCAGGATGGCTGTGAATGAGGCCCAACACAAAATCGTAAATTTACTTAAAACATTATGAGATTTTTTTGTGATTAGATGTCGCGATGTATTTAATGTGTGGCCCAGAGAAGCCAAAAGGTTGGACACCCCTGCGGGGGAATGAATGCTGCGCCAAGGCTAACCCCAGGAGCTGCTGACCAGTACAAAACCCTTGTAACTTAACAGGTCAGGAGGGAAAGAAAGATCTTGGGCTGCTGCTAACTCCATTTCCAAGTTTCCCTAAGGGAAAGAACCCACTTTTCCTCAAGAGAGAAGTGAAACTCCTGGGAACTTTTGAAGTGAATGTTTTAATGTGTAAGAGGGAAACTAAATGTGCCATGCTGATACGACTTTCCACTTTTCCGGCCACAGGCTCCGCGTGAGCCCTGCAGGGAAAAAGAAAGTGCAGTTTTTCGAGGAAGAAGCTTTGACTCTCGGTGGGACTCCGGGCTCCAGCGCAGAGCTGGGTGCGGCGGGGGTGAGGGAAGGGCCCGGGACTCTCGGGCTGTAGGGGTGCCCCCCAGGGGAGACACGGAGGGTACAGGGGCTCCGACAATGCCGGGCAGGAGCGGGGCTGGGAGGTGCGGGGCTGGCTGGGCGAACCAGACACCGGGAGAGCGGGACCGGCCGCCTCCCGGGGAGCAGGCACGTGCCAGGGGCGGCCCCGGCCTGGGGGCGTCACGGTCCCGGTCCCGGTCCCGGCTCCAGGTGCCCTTCGCCCAGGACGGTTTTCCGGTCTGGAGAGTAGAGGGACAACCAGGAACTCGGGCTCAGTCTCCACCCCAAAGTGGGGCGGGTCCACCCGGGATAAGACCGGCTGCCCAGCCCCGACGAGGGTGTGACCTCCGTAGCCGCTGAAGACGGGCGCAACTACGTCTTGGCAGGACCGGTAAGGGGAGTGCGGACCGGGGGTCTTGCACCCGGGGAGTGGGGCGCGGCAGCCATAGGGCGCCTCGCGGGGCCGGCCGGGCGCGCGCCGCGCCCAGGACGGGGGTTCCCGTCGCGGGCCTGCGGGCGGTCGGGCTCGGGCGGCGCTGGGTGGAGCGAGAGGCTGCGCGGGCCGGTACGCGCTCCGGGGGACGAGAGGCCAACGCGGCCTTTATTGAGAAAGACCTCCAGAGCGGTTTATACAGCTCCCTGTTCCAATCAGAGAATGCAGCCGTTATTTATTGAGTGCATGTGCCAATCGCTGTGCTTGGTTTGGGCATCATAAACAAAAGATTGAGTTCGTATTTTCTGGAGCTGACTCATTTCAACAAGTTTTACTTATTCTTTCCTTGCTCCTTTTAAGAAACTTACTTCTTTTTCCTGCTTTCTTAACCTTTCAATCCTTCCTGTGTATCTAATGCTCTCAGCACAAAGCCTGGTACGGGGGACTCTGTGATTATTGTTATTTAATCTGTAATTATTTGAGGCCCAGGACTTGAATCTGCCAGTGGCCCGGTCTCTTTTGTCATGGCTTTGACTTGCTCGAGACTTTAGGATCAAAAAGATTATTGCTTTTCAACCATCTGTCCAGCTTTTGTGGGAAGAATGAATGGGGTCCCCTCCTCTAAATGATCCATCCCATTGTCCATCAGTTCTAGAACCTTCCACCTCCTCCTTACATTGCAAGTGACTCTACTGAGAGCCAAACAAGGGACTTCTCAGATGACAGAGAGGTGGGAGAGCAAGCAGGAGAAGAAGGGGACGGGATTTAGAAAATGGGTAACCATAGCTGCTCAAGACCTGCTTACTTCCCAGAGCCAACCCCCTGTCTTGATCTGAGGTTAGACTTCTGTTGCTTTGCGGATGGAGTGCACACATAGACACAAGCATGTATGAACACACAACTACAAAGGGTGTCTATGATCTCCCTTCCTATGTGTTCTTGCCTTTGTTGGGGATAATTTTTCCCCAAAAGCAATTTAAGCACAGTCGAATTGTACTACACCAGCTCTCAGCATCTGAAGACTGAGCCTCCTGGTCATCCCCACACTCATATCTTGTGGCCCGTTTCTTTGCTTTATGTCCCGCCACTCAGTTGTCTTCCCCATCCTGCTCATCTGCTTGGAGATTAAGCCTGCCCCTCTCCAGGGAGATGAGGTGAGTGGCAGGCACTGCGGGGAGGTATGTGGTATGCCAGGGAGTACCCGAAACATCAGAATAAATAAGGGGGGAGTTGTCCTTGGATGTCAATTTTACCGAAATATTTGAGGAAAAAAACACTTTTTATACAATCACAGATATATTTTGGACTAGAATTCAAAGTTTAGATACCTTTTTAATATAAAACAAGAAACTTCAAAAATTTTTTTGCATGGGTTTTGGACTGTGATTGGCCCAAATCTAGCCCTCGAGGGTTTGCTTTCAGTGCAGTTAGGGCTACTGATGGCAGCAGTTTGATAGGCTCTCCGATGTCTTTCCCGGAGGGACTTTGAATAAAGTCATCCTGTGTTTCTCATTTAATCTTTATTTCAACCTGAGGTGGGGTTATTAAACCTGGTTTTGCAGATGAGGATCCCAAGGCTCCAAGTTGTGGTCGTAGGTCAAAGTCAGACCACTTTAAAAAATTTACTCTCTCTGCCCTACTGTGGCTCCATCTGTGCTTAGTTCGTAGTGATTTGAGGTTTGGATTTGTGGCCTCCTGGCTTATTAGCTAAATCATGACCTAATATTTTTCTCTTCCTCTTTAACTTTATTCTTGTCAAGCTGACATATGAGATGTGGTTAAAAGAATTGGGGCTGTTTCCACTAGAGAGGGCAGGTTGAGGTGGATGCGGGGACACCTGTTAATAACCCTAAGTGCTTGAGGGGGTTGGCACGTGGATGTGGGAATCTACTCACTCCTTGTGGCACTAGGCAGGGCTGGGTAGGAGTTTTTTGGATGGCAGCTTCTGGTTAAATTCAAGGAAGTGACTTGAAACCCGTAGGCTGTGTGGGCTTGGAGTTTGCAAGAGCTCTCTCACCTGAGGCATTTAGGCAGAAGTATCCACACCCCTTTCTGATGGAGCTGTGAAGGGTACAAGGCTACATTAAGATGACTTCTAAAGCCATAGTTTCCAAACTTCAGGTACATCCCCCAGGAAGCTTGCCCAACAGGCAGATTTTTGCCCCCCTTCTAAAAATTCATATCTAGTATGACAGGGTAGGACCCAGAAATCTGCATATTTAAGAGGCTCCCTGGAGAATTGTAATTCAGGTCCTTCTTGGACCTTGCTTTGACAAACTAAGCTTTAAAAACATGAATATGTGCGTGCTTGACAAATAAAGCATTAACAAAAACATAGGCCTGTCATTACGCTATAAACTCCAGGTAGTGTGGTAGATGCTGAAACTGTCCCCATTCTCAAGCTCTTTATGCACCTTTTTACCATACCTACCATAGGTATAATATACCTATGGGTATAGTGTACCCATTATACCCCATTGTTTTACAGTGCTTAATACCTCTAGACCAATGTGGATCTCCAACAAGGGTTTTTGTTTGCTTTAAAACATAACTGAACGAGATGCATTACTATTTCAAGGCTAATTTCCCAAAGATAAGTAAGTACTAGGGATGTAACGTACAGTATGATGACAATAGCTCAGGGTTTCCCAGCCTCCGGGCCCCACAGGACCGGTAAGGTCCAGGCCTGTTAGGAACCCGGACGCACAGCTGGAGGCGAACTTGAATGTAGTACTCTTGAATCACCCCTAAACCATCCTCCTGCCCTCGCCCATGGAAAAATTGTCTTCCCTGAAGCCGGTGCCTGGTGCCAAAAAGTTTGGCGACCATTGCAATAGCGAACACTGTTGTATGACATAAGAAAGATGTTAAAAGAGTAAATCCTAAGTTCCTTTCACAAGATGAAAAATATTTTTTCTTTTATCCTTTTTTAAAATTATATCTATTAGATGATGGGTATTAGCAGAACCTATTGTGGTAACCATTTCACAGTATATGTAAATCAAACAAATAAAAATAAAGTTTAATCTCCCAAGGAATTTAGGACTTCCATTTAAGGCCTGCTGTTGGTTTTATGGGAGTGACATGGTGTCAGTTGGGCTTGACGTGGACCAAGAGCTTTTGCTATGGAAACCTGAGCCACCATCTCTGAAGAATTCTTTTTAAAGGTTCGAGATACTTGAGGTTAGGAAATGGCCATAATGCTTCGTGGTCTAGACCACTAGATATAAAAGTCGTAGTGAATGTTTGATCCCTAATCAGCAGCAGAGATAAATTGCAGGCAAAGGCCAGACGGTAAATTACTTTGAAAAAGACCTTTATTTATTTATTTTACCACTTTTGCAAATTTTAATACTAAACCTATAAAGTTAACATATATATTAAAAATTGCCGTTTGTTTCTTAATAAAACATCAAGTTCTGGAAAACAGCTTTAACTTTCTGCCTCAACACTATTAACCCTTTAAGGCCTAGACGTAATGCAGCATGAGCAGCCTGACTTGTAACAGAGAGAAGGTCCCATGAATGACCAGAGTCACTGTGGATTCGAAATTCTGGTTTAGGGCACTCACCTCCCCCCTTTCAAGAGGTAACAGTAAATTATTATCAGAAACTAATGTAGAGGGGCCCTGTGGTGAGAGGGAGGAAAGTCCCCGACTTGTGTGTGATTGAACCACCGGCCCTGGGGGAGGTCCTTTATAGGTACAAGCCCAGAGGCATAATCAGCTCTAAGCATCCTCCCTCTCACTCCTCCAGAGCGCTCAGGAAGGCGTTTTCTGGGTCCTGCTTAGCTTCAACCTCTGCTACTCTTGCTTTTTGATGCTGAACAAGGCAAGGACTTGTTGACTCAGTGGTTCTTATTCTTGTTAGAGTCACAAACCCCTTTGAGAATCTTATTAAAGCCATGAATCCTGCCCTGGCTGGTGCAGCTCAGTGGATTGAGTGCTGGCCTGAGAACCAAAGGGTCGCTGGTTCAATTCCCAGCCAGGGCACATGCCTGGGTTGCGGGCCAGGCCCCCAGTAAGGGGCACACATGAGAGGCAACCACACACTGATGTTTCTCTTCTTCTCTTTCTCCCTTACCTTCCCCTCTCTCCAAACCATGAATCCTGTCTCGAGAAAAACACACATTTGACATTTTTCATACAGTTTCAAGGGGGTTAAGGATACCCTTCAAAACCCAATCATGGACACCCAGCAACTATGTAAACATAGTGTTAAGAATTGCCCTAGTCCTGGCCAGGTGGCTCAGTTAGTTAGAGCATTGTCCCCTACACCAAAGGTTGTGGGTTCAATTCCTGGTTGGAGCAGATACCTAGGTTGCAGGTATGATCCCAGGTCGGAGCACGTATGGGAGACAACCAATCATTGTTTCTCTCTCACGTTGATGTTCCTCTTTCTCTCTTCCTCTCCCTCTAAAATCAATAAATATGTCCTCAAGTGAGGATTAAAAAAAAAAAGAATTGCTCTGGAATATTTGTCGTCTGTGGACTGCAGTGTGGTGGCCAGCCACCACCCTCATGCCATCACAGATGAGATCAACAGCGGTGCAGCGGAATGCCCGGCTAGTTAAGAACTACAGAGGAAAATATTTCAATGAAAGACGATTTGCTATCCCTTTTGGCTAAGATCAAGTTTAAAGTTCATTTGATAACAACAACAAAAAAACACGCTGTGACACTGGGCAATATTTGTCAAAATTTTAAAAAATTCATTTACCTTTTGTTCCAGCAATTTGAGTTTTAGGAATTTATTCCAAAGATGTACTTGGACATGTGTACAAGGGTGTATGTATTGCACCCTTGTTTGTAGAGCAAAAGGTTATAAAGGACCGAAATATCTATCAGCAGGAGACAGATTAAATTATAGAATATCCATGCAGTGAATATTGTGCAGCTCTTAAAAAGTAATGCAGATCGATAGGAATAGATACAGGATGATATCAAAGATACTTTTTTCTTAAAAAAGAAAAATACAGGTTTGCATGGTATGCTACCATTTCTTTGGATAAGAATGATAGAGGCTATCTATATTCTGATGTGCTTCTTAATGTATTAAATATTCCGAAAGGATACACAGGAAATTATAACAGCGATTGCCATAGCGTGGGGGGCGATGTTCTTACAGACATCACTATATAACTTTTTGCACTAGTTAAATATTTTTATCACATGTTGTCAATGTTTAATTAATTACTAATTTTAATCCTCACTCGAGTTTTTTTTTTAATTGATTTCAGACAGAAAGGAAGAGGGGGGAGATAAATATCGATGTGAGAGAGAAACATCAATCAGTTGTCTCCTGCACGTGCCCGGACTCGAGGTCGAACCTGCAGCCTGGGTGTATGCCCTGACCAGGAATGGAACCCACAGCCTGTTAGTGTACAGCACAGCGCTCCAACCAACTGAGCCACCTGGCCAGGGCACATGTTACCAATTTTTTTAAAAATAGAGAGCTACCAATATCACCTGCCCATTTTAACATTGTGAAGAGGAAGAATGAGATAGAGATGTAGGATATATAATTTTCCAACCTCAAAATTAATGTATGGCCATACACTTTATTATTTGAATACAAAGTGCTAACACACAGTTATGCTTCAGTTTCCAATGGGGTGAAGTAGCAATTGCTCATTCTTGTCATAACCCACCATTTCTGGTGGATTATTTATTCATTTGGTTATACTTAGCTGGTTCCAAAAAGAATGTAAGGTGCTTTGAACTGCATGGTAGGCACAGCTCTGTATTTAAATGATCTGATTGGTTTACGTGTCTAGTCTACGTGTTTTAGCTGCAGAAGCAGAGAGAGGAGGTAGATGGGATACGTCACAGCCTGTAGACTAGCTAGACCTGCTAGGGCGGGGCCCTCTGTAGAGAAAATCCTAGCACTGATACCAGGTCCCGGGGCACTGAGGGGTTGGCCTTGACTCAGAGCCTGGACTCCTGTCTTCAGCCAGACTATAATTTAGTCCAGTGATTTTCAAACTTTTTCATCTCATGGCACACATAAAATAATTACTAAAATTCTGCAGCACACCAGAAAATATATTTTTTGCCAATATGACAAAAAATAGGTATAATTTTGATTCATTCACAAAGGACAGCTGTTGTTGTATTGGCTATTGTCACTGTTTTATCTGACAAGCGAAGGGAAAAGAGGTCAGTGCCCCGACTAAATAGTCAGATATTGCAGGTTTTAAAATTCTGTGGCACACTGGTTGAAAATCGCAGCCTTAGTCTATAAGGGCTTTGCTTTCCTGCATGCTGGAACCCCCGTGCTGCAGGTATTCATAACTAATATTCACCAAATGTTTCTGTGAGTCTGACCCCGTGCAAAATACCAGGGGTGTTATTTTATTAAATTTTCATCTATTTTAAGTGGCCACTGCTTATATCTTCCATGTTGTACAGATGAGGAAACTGAGGCACAAAGGGTTCAGTAAGTTGCTCGAGGTCACATACCAGCAAGTGGGAGAGCTGGGATTTGTTTTTCTTTTCTTTTGTAACTTATTTTTTTATTATTATTTATTGATTTTAGAGAGAGAGAGGAAGGGGGGGAGAGAGAGAGAAAATAAACAATTTGTCATTCCCCTTATTTATGCATTCCTCAGTTGCTTCTTATATGTGCCCTGAACCGGGATCGAGCCCACAACCTTGCTGTATGGGGACAACATTCTAACCAACTGAACTACCCAGCTAGGGTCCTCTCCTTTGTAACTTTTTAAGAATGAAAGTTGGAATACAATGCCTGAGAAGGCCCACAGCTTGCTGTGGGTGTTTGGGTATTTGTCCGGATTTGGCTTATCATAGCTGACTACTACACCAGCGGGGTCCAACCTGTGGCCCGTGGGCCACATGTGGTCCAGGATGGCTGTGAGTGCAGCCCAACACAAAGTCGTAAATTTACTTACAACATTATGAGATTTTTTTTGCTTGTTTTCATTAGTGTTTATATATTTAATGCATGGCCCAAGAGAATTCTTCTTCCACTGTGGCCCAGAGACACCGAAAAGGTGGACACCCCTGTAACCAAATGCAGGAAAGCCAATACTCATGAGGCAGGTAGTGATGTAAAGGAAAGTGGTTTATTTTTGGGTGTCGGTCACCTGGAAGATGGGGAGCTCATGTCACAAAGCCCATCTCCAGGGAAGTTGGGGGACTCAGGTCTCAAAGCCCCTCTCCACCCATCAGTGCAGGCAAAGGTTTTTATGAGGTAGAGGGGACAGAACAAAGATCAAGGGAGGGGGTTGCAAAGTTCTCTACGTGCAGACGAGCACAGTCCATTCAGATAAGTCAAGCGATGGTCCGGTGTGCGTCATCCTGGTTTAGTTATCTTGATTCGTGTCATCTCGGCTTCACATCATCCTGGTTTCCTGGCTGAAGGTCAGCAAACTTCCTGGAGCTGGGATTCCTAGAGATTGAGGTATGAGGCATCTGAAACAGTCAATTGCATCACATTAAAGAGTGGACTAGTGGTTGCCAGGGGCTACTCAGACTCACTCCATCTGGGCTCCGGTGACAGGATGGTGGCTTGAGAGGCATCAATGGCATGAAGGGGGAGACCGAGGAGTCTGGCATTGGGGCAAACAGAGGCCATTTTCCCTTTCTAAACCCTTCCCCCTTGAGAGCTAGGATTTGAACTTGGCAGTCTGATTCTGTATCCTGTACCACTCTGTTAAAATGTATAATGCATTAAAAGTGGGGAATTAACCAGAAAAGGCAGGTCTGGGAGATTAAGCTGACTATGGGACTGGAATGCTGGAGAGGGTAAGAGTAGAATCTCTGTCCACAATACTTGTCCAAAATGAACTGGATGTTGACCTAGGTCATTCTAAGTACCTAGGAGGTCCCAGCTGATAGGTGAGGAGTGGAGAGCAGACTTTGAACCAGGATGATGTGCTTATGATTCCAGTGGCCCATCCCTGTGGAAAGACTTGGGGAAGCATCTAAAGGCAGGAGAGGCCGGTCAGTCCCTTGGGGACAGGTCTTTAGGATTGTAGGACTGCACGATAAATGGTTTGATGCATTATGCACACGCTGCCCTAGAGGTGTGCCTGACTTCATCATGGGTGGGCTGAGAAGGCTTGCTGGAAGGGAAGCCTTTACACTGAGGGTGGGATGAGAAAAGAAGGCTTATTAGGCACGGGCATGGGGATGAGAAAGCAAGTCCTGTCAATCAGAGCAGCGCTGGTCCCTGGGGGCAGAGCAGGAGGGCCCTTGGAAATGAGATCATTCCGTGGGCCTATGGAAGACAGGACCAATCAATATAGGGGGACAGGTCCTAGAAGGTCCAAGGACCCCATATTGAGAACTGCAGGCCTGGATTGTAAATCCTATTTTATTTTGCATCTGCTCCAGTGCTTAGCACAGTTATGTAATAAACTTAGCACAGTTGTTTTTTGAATGAAATGAAAGCACCACTGGGTACCTGGAAGGAATCAAGGGACAAGTTCACCTTGGAGAAGCAAGACTCCTTGCTTCCCTGTCCTCTACCTGGCCAACTCTTGAAGGTTCAGCTTGGAGAGTTTCCTTCCCTGATTGACTTTATCTGGGTGAAGGGCCTGTCCTGTGTGCTCCTGTCTCTCTCTGCAGTGCCTGCATCCCAGGCATGTTCACACCTTACTGTGTCTTAGTACAGCCCTGAGTCCTCCACTCAGCTTTGAGCTCCTCTGAGGGCAGGGACCACGAAGCGCCCATCCTCTGGCCTAGCACGTAGTCGGTGCTTACCAGTGGGGTGCTCAACAAATGTACAATTTCCCATGGATGGACAATGTAGTCCACCCTTCAAGCTCAGCCTGCTCCCACATGACCCATTTTTGAAAATCACTTTTCCAGCCTTTGTCTCCTACTGCTCTCTCAATGTCCTCCATCTCCAGCACAACTCCAGAGTGAGAACTCTTTTCCACCTAAGTCTCACCATTCATGATCTTAGCCGATGTTTCATTTTTACTGTTCTCTCTGCTTGCAAAACTCTTTCGCTCTTGAATTCTCAATGGTCCTTCTAAGCCTGAGTCAACTGAGAGCTCTTTGAATCTCTGGAGGCGGCAGGGCACGACTTGTTTCCCCCACACCCGCAACTCTGACCATAGTTACCACATGCTGCTTTTGCCGTTTTGTTTCTTTTACTAGTTTACACGCTCCTTGAGAGCAAGATCATGTCTCCTGCTCCTTCTTTGTTTTTCTCACAAAGTCTAGTATCCGATAGGAGCAAGATAAATATTCAAGTCAGGAATCTGAGTGCCTGTACACAAAGTGACCTGCAGTTTTGGAATTGGGGTCCCATGCAGGGACCCCCTATGTGAGAATCAGGGTCGAACATGGTGTGAGGAGAATAACCGGGTGTTTTTGCTGAAACCTGGTTAAATAAGGCCTCTGGAATCAACCCAAGATTTACTCAAGCTCTAGAGTGTAGCATCCCAAAAGTCTGTGGTATTTCTAAACTCTCCCCAGTGGTTGTCGTGCACAGTGAAGTCTGAGGACTTCTCCCAGATCCCATGCGAGGCATGTGTAGTGTATATTAATCAGGAGCCCTTTGAGGTCATAGCTTCAGACAGAGTGTCCTGACAATAGCCAAGGCCAGCAGAAAGGGGGGGATTCACAGGCTGACCCTGCTTTCGAGGGAAATTCTTTCTAGAAGCCTTTTGGTAGGGTTGTCTGTATTTGGACCAGAAGTGGTCCACGTGGCCACTCATAAACCATGGGTGGCAGTTGGAAGGGGTTTGCCTTGGAACAATCATTTTCTCCTGGGGTGAGTCCCTGCTTCCCGGCTTTCCAAGCCCAGTTGCTCAAGTCATGAAGGTTCTCTCAATAGGGAAGGAGACTATAATGTGGTTGGCATTATTGTTAATGCCCGCAGAAATCTGGCTCTATGGTGAATCCTGGGTCAACTTTATGCCAGAATAAACTAGCCCTCACAGGAGGGCAGGGCAGGGATTGGAATTTTGCCCTTTGTGCAGGATTCTCAGCCCGCCTCCCCCAGGGCTGAATAGTCTCCTTTACAGTCTGCCAGCACCCACGTGCGGGAAGAGAAGTGACTTCGGAGTTTCGCAGACATTGTGAAAGAACAGATCAGGCCTCTGGGAGTGATGCACGTTTGCAGTGGGCGGTTTTGAGAACTCTACACTGTTTAAATGATCTTTGGCAAACACATTTCCTGAGTCATATTCATGCAGATATTTTTAATATTAATGACATGACTCCTCTCCCCCCATTAACATCAATCTTCTTGGGGTCTTTTGTTTGTTTTTGTTTTTCCCTCGTTCTCTTATAGCTTATGTAAGATCACGAATGGGAATCTACCCTTACAAAATGCCCATGGACTGGTCTGGGAACTTTTTTAGGCATCAGTAGTTGGAATCTAGAAACTTTACAATAGCATCAGTTCTCAAATTTGAGACTTCGTAAGAACCACCTGGAGGTTCGTCTTAAAAACCAAATTGCTGGGCCCCACCCCCAGAGTTCTGAAGTCTGTAGGTCTGGGCTTGGGGTGGAGAATCTGCACTTTGACCAAGTTCCCAGCTGATGCTGTCGGTCAGGGAACCACTTTCCTAACGGCTGAATTGTGTGAACTTTGGAGGTTGAAATACCGGCCTGGACTTATTGAAAAGATAAACATTATGAGATTTTAATCTGCATACGGTACATTCTATCCTTTCCAGGTTCCTTATTAAAAGTGCCCCAGGGCCTCTCCACCAGGGCTGTGCTTTGCGTGGATGGGACTCCCATCCGTCGCACTTCAGAATCTGGGCCAGACTTATTGGAAGTGAGTAGGTGGAGTGACATCCACATACCGTCCCTCCAGGCCAAGCATGGTTGTCTGGGCACCAAAGGTGGCCCTAAATGTTGGTCTTTAAATCTGGCTTTCACCTAGAAAAGAAATGAATTTCACATACTTGCTCAGACATGGATGAACCTTGAAAACATTATGCTAAGTGAAATAATCCCGACACAAGAGGACAAATATATGATTCCATGTATATGAAGTACCTAAAACAGTCAAATTCATCGAGACGGAAAGTAGGATGATGGTTTTAGGGCTAGGGTGAGGGGGAAAGGGGGAATTAGTGTTTAATGGGTACGGAGTCTCCATTGGGGATCATGGAAAAGTCCTGGGATTGGATAGTGGTGATGGTCACACAACATGTGAATGCAGTTAATGTCACTGGATTGAACACTTAAAAGTGGTTAAAATGGTAAATTTTGTTATATGTATTTTAGTACAGTTAAAAACAAATTATCCTTTTGTTTGCATGGTCAGTGATGTGGACTGTGAAAGAACTCACAAAGAGAAGTTTTTATTCACTCTCCAAGAAAGGAGAGGCGCCTGGTGTGGAGGGATACACCAGCGTTGAGGGGTGGGGGCTTTGAGTTTTTACTAGATTATAATTGGATTAAAAACGGGTGTGGGAGTTGCTGTTGTGTGGCCCCTAGGCTGTTGGGTGTTGTAACAGGGGCTGCAGTTTGTTCCAGCGTTATCTTCTGCTTGGGGCTGTAGGGAGCGGTTAGTCTTGTTCTGTTCTTGCTTCCAGTAATTTCCAGTCCTGGGGACAAACTCAGAAGAGTAAGATGGCCGTCATGTTTAACAAGGTCACAGGCCTGCTCCTCAAATGGCTCCGCAATAGCAGATGGCGCTGACTCTGTCCTTAAGCTTTTTCACTGCTGTCCTGTCTCCTCGTGGTGTGCTGGAGCATCTTCTGCAATTCTTGTATCAGCCCATCAGAGCTGATTATTAAATTTTCAGGGGTTTGCAAGTTGATTGCTAAATATAGTAGTCACTACTTGAAATTAAATCATATGTATTTAGGAGTAAATAAATTATATTAAAATATAATTATTTATAAATGATATATTTAAAACAATTCATCACTTAGTTATTTTACTACCTTTTTCTATTATATATGTTCTTGAGGTTGTGTGTGTGTATTATGTCTGTGTGGTGAAAATACTATATAATGGTGTACTACTGCCTAGCTGTTCCCAACCCCAAGTTCAGTGACATCGCATTGAAAAGCAGTTATGTTGGAAATATTTACACTGAAGAAATGGCTACAAATCAGGGTTTTCTCTCCTCGGAGAGCCAGCTGTTAATTTATCAGCATACCCCTCATCTTACTGTGTCATATTGGTGGGGCAGGGTGGGAACAATTGTGTAGGAATAAAGCCCGAGCTACTTGGGATCTTCTATCAAACTTTCTTTAATTGAATTCTAGCCCTTTCTAAATAGCCTCATCTTCAAGAGTTTCTGCAGTGCCTAAGAGATCTGTGGCCAAGTTTGGTGGGTGGGAACAAGTGAGTCAGTAAGAGAGTTACTTTAACCTTCTGGGCAAGAGTTCCCTCAACTGGAACATGAAAGGTGGGGGAGAAAAACTAGTAGAAATAAAATTCACTATTCTAGCAGTGGGAAAGAGATACTTTTTTAAAAAGTTTTTTTATGGATGTTTTTCAGCATATATCCACGTAGAGAATAACAAAAACAAACCCCCATGGACCTATTCATCACGCAGCTCAACAATTATGAACATTTTACCAAAAAAGGAATTTTTCTAACTTTTGAAGTAATAAGAGTGAGTACAGATAAAAAGATGAATAAGTATGATTTAAAATTTTTCTACTAAATTTTACTGTACTAAAAAGAGAATATTAAATTAGAAAAATTCTTAATAAATTTTAGATATAAAATATTGTAATATATGTATAATTTCTATAAATGTTAACAAAGCACCAAGATCTTAAATATGGGCAAAAAATGAAGAACAGCTAATTTGAATACAAGTAGAAAAAAAAGAAAGATTCAGTGTTACTACTACTAATTTAAAAAAATCAAATTAAACCCATAATAGGGTTCATTATTACACCTAAACATTAAATTAAGGATAAATAAACAAAGCAAGCAAGTTTCTGGCTGGCTGGGCTTTGGATAACCCTATAAATTTGGAGGATAACTGGAAATCTTCATAATCATTGTAATCATATCACAAGGACTAGGTCTAAAAAATAAAATACCTACAAAGGTATTTACTATAAAGATTATTGTCATGGTATGAAGTATACCCTGAACACCCAATAGTGGGACGTTGAATAAATTATAACATGTCAATGTGATGGGGGAGTATTAAATTAGTAAAGTGATAAATATGGCGATTGTGTGGAAAATGGAAAATTAAGAGGAGAGGGTAGAACATAAAATTATATATATACTATGATCACAACTGTGCTATGAGATTAGAACAAACAGAAAATGCAAGTAGATGATCCAAGTTTCCATTGTTTTCAAATGTCCTTTTCAGTGCTTAAGGTTGACTTAATCATTTACAAAATAAAATAAAAGGAGGACATAGGTGGTTACAAAAGGCCTAATGGTCTGTAAAATTCACTGAAAGTTCATCTTTTCCATTTGGAGGCAGTGGACAGATCCATAATTTTCAGGCTTGAAATGGAAAGTTCTACCTCTACCCACATTCCTCTGGGTTTGGGGAACAAGTTTGTCAGACATCCAGGCAACTTAAATAATAACAGCTGAACAGAAGGAGAGGTTAATAATAACGAGTAAAATCAGCATGAACTGTCCAGGGTCCGTATGTAATTGTTACCATCATAAAATCCTGAAGTCGCTAAAGCAAAAATTAAACCAGACAATAATTTCATGCCATGTACATTTTTTACCCCTAATATTAAAAATAAATGTTATTTTTAAAGAGATAGCCAGCATTTTCTGTTTCATCTTTTTTTGTGATTTCTTGAGGTGCTATATTAAATTTCCTATAATTTCTGCAGATAATCTCTCTTTCTTTTAGAAGGGATTCAAGCCGGGGAATTTTATTTTTATGGAAAAAAATTTAGCTGAAACCAAACAGTAGTGAAAAGAATGATGTTTAGATATAATTTTGCAAGCTCTCTTAAATACACGTGTGTTTTAAAATCTAAAGTCTCTTGCCATTTGATTAAATAGAGAGAGGGAGGAAGAGGACGATCAGAGAAAATCAATCTTGACCTTGACGTGCTGAGTGCAGAATATGTACCAAAATCTTTAGGCTCAGAGGGTTTATTGATATTGTCATGGTCATTTTTCTTCTCCTATTTGGAATGTTTCCTTATTCTGTAAAATAGTGAGGATGCACAATAGTTTCCTGAATGTTGCTTCTGAATTAAGTGGATTATTTTCAGGAATAGTCTTTCCCTTTAAATATTCTCTGGCTTTATACCCTTCCCCTTATTCTCTAGCATTTTGTCATAGTGTATTTTTCTTTTTATTCAACAAATGGTGAAATGAAGGCACTAAAAATATAAAGTTTTTTTGCGAGACTTAAAATGATAATCTGATCACTCATGTAGAGTGTTTAGAACAGTATCTGACACATAATAAAAAAAGTCCTTAACAGTAGATATAATAATAATTATTAGACAAAACGAGACATGTCGGGAGCCGTGCTGCGCAACAGAAATATAAGGTGAGCCACAAATGTAAGTTTGAAATATCTAGTAGTAACATTTTAAAAAGTAAGAGATAGGTAAAACTAACTTTAATAATAAAGATTTTTTTATCCAGTAAATTCAGTTTTATTTCAATATGTTATCCATATAAAATATTATTAATGAGATATTTTACAGTCTCCTTTTTATACTAAGTCTCTACAGTTTGTTGTGTACTTTACATTGACAGACATCTAAAGTTGAATGCTAGATTTTCATCAGAAATACTTGATCTGTGTTTAGATTTCACAAAATTTAGTTTTCATGTAGATTTACCTACCCAATTTTTTTTAACATACTTAAAAGTTTTCCAATATCTGAATTGAGTACCAAAACATACTTTTTCTTTCATATTTGCATCCCTGTTGGAAAAACTGGTTTATCTGTTTTAGAAGAATTGATTGACTTTGAAACCAAAAGCAGAACACTTTCCAAACTGCGCCTGCCCAGATTAACCCTCTAACCCTTAATGCCAGTCTCTGTTCATTACTGAGCCCGTCATGATGCTCCTGCCTCTCCACTCGAGTCCACGTGCCTTGGTTTTACAATTTTAAATGTGTCCACACTTATTTTTTTAACTAGAAAATAATTTGTTATAATTAAAATAAGTATTTAAATTTAATTACAAATTATAATTTTTATCATTATAACTTGTGCCATCTTTAAAGCATATTCAAATAAACACATTGAAAAGTAGCATTAATGCAAAGAAAATATATTAGTGAATAAATCTGTGACACCAACTAGACTGGTGATGGATCAGGTTTAACGCCAGAATCAATGCGATGTGGCTGACCCGTGCACTATGCAATGCAGTCCATGGTTAAAGTGAAATGTAGTCTGACCAGAACATTAAAATTGTGGTATGGAAAAATATTTTATACTGCTTCCATTTTAAAAATTAAATTTAATTAAAATTAAACATTCAGTCTCTCAGTCACACTGGACGCACTTCAAGCGCTCAGTGACCACAGGCGGTCTGAGGCTGCAGCACCGTGCAGTTCGGCATAGAGACTGTGTCCGTGCAGAGACAGGGTGAGCGGAGAAACAGTCCCGCGCTGTGCCCCTTCTTGGGTTGACATCAGCTTTAAGCAGGAGAGAAAGTTGTTGGTACAGTGCCTGGTCCAGTTCCCAGTTTCAAGATGATTTTCTCTTTGTTCCTCTCTGCCTTTCCAAGGCAGCATCTTTTCCAACCCCCAATGCCTGGTTCTCTGAGCTAAAAATTAAAAATTAAAAAAATGTTAAGGTTTCTGGTCAAGATGGCGACATAGGCAGACATGGCTTGCCTCTTTGCACAACCACATCAAAATTACAACTAAAATATAGAACAGCCATCATTCAGAATGTCAGAAATTGAGCTGAATAGAAGTCTGAGAACTACGGAACTGGAGAAACCACATCCATCCAGACTGGTAGGAAGGTGCAGACGTGGAACAGGCTGGCCCCACACCCACGTGGATAAATATTCAGGAGAGATAGATCAGGAGCAAGGAGTCCCAGGCCCGCACCAGGCCCCCCAGCCCAGGGTTCCAGTGCCAGGAAGATAAGTCCCCACGACTTCTGGCTGCGAAACCAGTGGGGATTCAGTCAGTGGAGGAGGCTGCTGCATCCCTAAGCAGTTCCTCTTGGGGAACCCAAACACAGACTCACCTACACAAACTCACTCCCTCTGAGCTCCAGTGCCTGGGTGGCAACTTGAGGGGCACCAGTGGTATACAGGGAGAAACTGAAGTGTCTGGCATCAAGGTGAGCAAAGGCCATTGTCCCTTTGCTGAGCCCTCCCCCGCCCAGAGCCAGTAGGCTGGTGCCATCTGTGAGACCCTATCAACCTGGCTAATACTGTTTGACCCACCTTAGAGATCCACAGAGGCTCTACCCCACCCAATTTACAGGCCCACCCAGCCTGCTTTTCCATAAGAATGGCTCATCTTGGCTCCTAAATCCTGTCAAACAAGCAACAGCTGGCTTCATTGAGCCCTAGTGGCTGGCAGGTTAGAGTTACAGCTTGGCTGCTCCTGGGAATCTCCAAGCCCAACAAAAGTAGTAGCCATCTCATATTGCTTTACAGCTCAGGCAGGGTGCCTCAGGCAAAACACAGGGGTGGGGGCTGACCTTGGCATGCACCACCCAGGAAAGCCAGGGCCAGTGCACCCAGTGTACAGCTACAGACCAGGTCTGAGCACCACCACCCTGCCCCTGCACAGCTGATCCTCCACAGAGGGTGGAGGTTGGTGGTCAGTGGCCACAGCCAGTCCTTGCAGCTGACTGGCCTGGGTAAATCCCTCTGACTGACTGCCAACAGCAACCAAAGCTCAACTACAAGAGAAGGGTTGCACACAAAGGGTGCAACTTGAGTACCTAGCTTGGGTGATGGGGAGGCTGTGCCACTGAACCCTATAGGACACCTATTACATCAGGCCACAGTACCAAGACACAGAGTCATAGCAGCTCTACCTAACACATGGAAACAAACACAGGGAGGCTGCCAAAATGAGCAGACAAAGAAACATGGCCCAAATGAAAGAGCAGACCAAAACTCCAGAAAAAGAGCTAAATGAAATGGTGAGTAGCAATCTATCAGACACAGAGTTCAAAATACTCTTTATAAGGATGCTCAAGGAACTTAGTGAGGACCTCAGCAGCATAAAAAGACCCAGTCAGAAACAAAGGACACACTAATTGAACAATTCACAGGGAAACAACAGTATAGTGGATGAAGCCAAGAATCAAATCAATGATTTGGAACATAAGGAAGCAAAAAACAACCAATCAGAACAACAAGAAAAATAAAGAATTTTTAAAAATGAGGATAATATAAACAGCTTTTGGGACAACTTTAAGAGGTCCAACATTCGCTTCATAGAGGTGCCAGAAGGAGAAGAGAAAGAACATGAAATTGGAAATCTATCTGAAAAAATAGTGAAAGAAAACTTCCTTAATTTGGTGAAGGAAATAGACGTGCAAGTCCAGGAAGTACAGAGAGTCTCAATTATGGATGCAAAGAGGCCCACTCCAAGACACATCATTATTAGAAGGCCGAAGGTTAAAGATAAAGGGAGACTCTTAAAAGCAAGAGAAAAGAAGTTAGTTACTGGAAGGTTGCCAGATGGGAGAGGGGTGTGAGGGAATGGGTGAGAGGTGAGGGGATTAAGAAGTACAAATAGGTAGTTACAGAATAGCCTTGGGGATGTAAACTACAGTAAAGGGGATGGAAACGCCAAAGAACTTACGCACATGCCCCATGGACATGAACAACAGTGGCGGGATTGTCTGAAGGAGTAGGGGGTGCTGGGTGGAGGGGGGGGGTCAAAGGAGGAAAAATCAGGACAACTGATTTTTAGCATAATCAATAAAATATAATTTAAAAAATTTAGATATGTGTGTGTGTGTGTGTGTGTGTGTGTCTGTATAGTACTTCCCAGCATGCATTTCTGCCAGGGTCCTTCAGATTGGTCAGCTTTCCCTGCATCTACTCTACCACCACAGTGCCCACCCACAACTCTTCAACTCAGGTGGTAGGCAGGGCTGCAGTTCTCTGTATGGATCTCCACACCCCATCACACAGAGCTGATGGAGAGAGAGGTATAACCCATCTCCTATGGCTGTATCTGCCTTAACTTAGTTTCAGTTCCTCTCAGCTTCTGACAGTGTCTCATTTCAGTCCTAGTCTTTTTGGTTTTGTCATGACTTCCTTCCTTCGCCTTCCCATGCCTTCATGAGGGTTTTAATGAAAATTGGGAGAGGCTGCATCAGAAATAGCAAGTTCCTTATATGAAGCAGAAATCCCCTGTGGAAGATTTTTAACAGTTCTGTTTTTGTATCTTTCTGCCAGAGTCAACTTGGATTCTGGAAAGATTTGGAAATGGAGCCCAGCCCTGGCCCACGGAAGGAGTGGCTGAATCAGGGGGAGGGCCAGCTGCCCACAAAGCTAAAATATTTTCAGGGCATAAGAGGCATCAGAATAAAATGGAACATTTGAGAGCAGTGTTTATTCTCAGGTCACTTCCAAATCTCCAAGGCTGAGCCAGCGTAAATCTGTGAAGGAAAACTCTGCTTTTCCTGTTCATCTGGGAAGTGTGTTCTTCCCTCAAGGGCAAACTGAACTGCTTGTTTTGGTAGGGAAATGACAGGGCTGCATAATACCTGTTTTCCTACCTACAGGCAAATAAGACCTAGCAGGGCAACAGGAAGCCCGGCTGCATGCCTGGCTTTCTCACTGGCTCACTGCAAACCCCTTCCCTACTATCCAGTAGCCCCCTCCAATCCACGAGGGGTATGGTTGTACCTGTGGATAGTACTGAACCTGATATACACACATACATGCACACCTATGATGAAGTTTACTTTGTAAATTAGGCACAGTAAGAGATTAACAATGACTAACAATAAAATAGAACAATTATAACACATACCGTAATAAAATGTATGTGAATGTGCCACCTCTCTGGCTCTCTCATGACAGGGGTAACAACTAAGTGACTAAGGCACATGGCGCGTACAGCGTGGATACACTGGACAAAGGGATGAGTCGCATCCCGGGTGGGACGGAATGGGATGGTGCGGGATTTCATTGTGCTGCTCAGAGCTGCATGAAATTTAAAACTGAGGAATTGTTTATTTCTGGAATTTTCCATCCACTATTTTTGGACTGTGGTGGACTGTGGTTAATTGAAACCACAGAAAGTGAGACCGCGGCTCAGGGGAGACGACTGTACTTTAGTTTTTTTATTCAGGTCCAGTCTGTCTGTTCCCTTCCTGCACCATAAGATTTCTCAGTGTACTTATATCTGTCTCAGAATTGCTCTCTCACCTGTGCTTAGCTTAACATTTTGATCTTATCAACTCTGAGATCAAAAGAATAGTTGTGTTTGAAGTCTGCAGGGGCATTGCCTCTAAGAGCATAAGCAACTGCCATCCAGGGCTTGCGAAAACGTGTCGTAGCGGTGCCGAATCCATAGCTTTGACAGGAAGCCTGTAATGTTTTTGGTTCATAGTAAAAGTTAGAAGAGCTATATCTGGCATTTCTTCTTTCACATGCTACTGGTACGTACTGAATAATATTATTATTATATTGATGTCGCTAGAGCTAGTATAAACATAATCAAAAGAGTTATTGCCCTGGTCAAGTGGCTTAGTTGGTTGGAGCATCGTCCCACACACTAAAAAGATTGCAGATTCGATCCCCGGTCAGGGGCACATACCTAGGCTGCGGGTTTGATCCCCAGTCGGGGTATGTATGGGAGGCAACCTGTTGATATTTGTCTCTCACATCAATATTTGTTTCCTTCCTTCCTTCCTTCCTTCCCTCCTTCCTTCCTTCCCTCCTTCCTTCCTCTCCCCTCCCCTCTCTCTGAAATCAATGAACATATCCTCAGGTGAGGATTAAAAAATTTTTTCTATTGTTGTTCAAATACAGTTGTCTCCATTTTAGGATTAACAATTTTTTTAAAGGGTTATTCTTTCTAACCTCCTTAGACACTAGCTCCAGAGCACAGAACAAAGAATACAAGGCTGGCTTTCCTGATGTGGAGCCACTTAGCAGGGGCCAGGCCTGCCCCGTGGAGGAGTGAGCCCCATGACCAGAGGGAGAATGACTAAAGGCTGGGAGAGGACATTCAGACGGGTTGTAGAAAGCCTTGCAGTGGGAAGACACAGTTCAGCTGACTCACTGCCAACAGCCTCCAGGATATATATATATTTTTTTTTTTCTAATGATAGAGAAAAGGCATACAGGATAATTTTTTGTACGAAGGGTGCATAGATGGAAAGCGAAGTGTGCTTTTTAGTGCTTAGGCCGGTATCAGGCATGGGCAGGCATTCAGATACTGTTTGTTGAATGAATGGACATGAAACCTCAGTGACGCTGTCATATGGGTCTCATGACCGTGAGCAATTATCAGCATTATCAGCACATCAGCTTCTTGTTGCTACGGTCACTGGCCTGAGCGGAGGGGAATCCAGTTTGCCTTCACTTAAAGGGCAGAATACCTCAAAAACACAGACACGGACAAAAACCCAGCTCACTAGAATGCCCAAGGTCTCCACTTCACAGGCGGTACCGGGAGTCACTCAGGTAACAAAAGAAAAACCACTTCAGGAAATTTCAACACTAAACTCTGTAAGTTGAATACGGTACAGAGAGAAACCAGGTAGGTCAGCTATATGTTTATAAAATTTATTAGAATATACTTTGATTCGTGTCCTCCTGGAAACTTGTCTGTGGAAACTGAGGCATTAGGTGACATAGGAAGACCTTCAGCAAGGCAGGCATTGAACAGAGAGTGCGGGACCCAACCAGCTCTCCCAACAACCATTTGGGCCACCTCAGCGCTTTTTATTTTTCTAATCTTAATGACTCCAAAAGTTATTGAGTAGATTAATTAAGATAATGCAGAGGACTATTTAATAGATGTGTCTTCCCTCCTTTCCCCTGCCTTTGAGACAAAGGAATCACTGGAGCAGAGTAAAAACGTTAATAGACTGGTATGCGTGGAAATGCTGGAGGAGTGAGGCTGTTTTTAATTATATGTAAAATATACGTTTAACACAATTTGCGGATCAAAATTATTATTACTATTGTCCCCCACACTGCTGTGAATAAGGGGCTACAATTTGGACAAAAGTTTGTCAGTAATTTACTTGCCAGGTGCTGAGCTGGAATAGATTCTGTCCTGAGATTGCTTAGGCCGGTTTCCAAATTTGTCTGCATTGATTTAGCTTACACACTTAGCCTTTGATTAAATGTTTGCAATTTCTTCTTTCTCTAGACTCAAACCCCATCTCTGCTACTCCCTTTACTTTTAGAAGGATCTCAAGTTCCAAGGAAAAAGCGTTGCTTTCATTAGTTTTGAACGCTGTAGTGCTTGGGTGGGGCCCAGTCACACCCTCCACAAATCTGTGGACTAGCAGTTTAAATTTATCATGCTGTGGGATGCAAAATGGGATGAAGCACCAAGGAAAAATGGTGAATGACTCACTCACATGTGATCTTCTGAGAGAGAGGGATGATTCAGTAAGAGTGTGCCACAGGGACAGCACATCCCTTCGTAATGAGCGTTCTGATTGCCTGTCCTGGGATGCGGGTCAATGTTATGAACCTGAATGCAGGTCACCAAGTAAAGTTGGGATCTCGAGAACAGTATCTGGTACCAGGATACTGGTATAGTGCCACATCCAGCAGGACCAGGGACACTGGATTCATCGGCATATCAAGAAGGGATTCAACTGTGAAGGACAGGTTTCTATTTACGGGCTTACTACACACACACACACACACACACACACACTGCTAATTTATTTACATTGAGAAATATGATGGTAACTTAGACAAAAATCCTTATGCTCCAGTACTTTGCCGACAGGTGCACATGGAACCCTAATCCAGAGGTTGCTTGGCATCCCTGCGAGTAGAGCAAAGGGTTTTAAGTGGATAAAATTCATCTTCACAGTGGGGAAATATCTGACCCTGGACCAGTGGGCCATGGACCACTCTTTCCTGAGAACAAGGCTTTGAATAAAATTTCTGAGTAAGTCTCTTTGAGGATTTTGTGTGGAGCTTGCATTGGCCATGGACACAATTTTTAAAATTATGCTAATACCTTTCAGCAAGTCGGCTTCAACTCGGGAGCTGATCTTTCTCATTGAAATGAGTTTGTATATCTTTGTTTTGATGGTCATTTGCTGATTTTACTAGTCTTATGCTCAGGAAATAATCTAATTTGCCTGCTTTCCAAATTCTAGGCATGTGGGGAGGAATGCACCATGTGGCTGTCTCCATGTTTCTGCAATATTACTTGAAACCAGAGGTTCTTGTTCCATGTTCCTGCAGTCTGCCGTAAGGGCCTAAGAAACTTTATACCAGAGAGTCAGCACCTGGCTTTCCATTTCTGGCAGTGATACAACGGGCAATTTCTGAGATGGTGTAATAATTATCCTTCTAGACATTCAACCTGAGAATGATATGGATGTGTGCTCGACATACCTAATTTTTCTTTATTAATCCTTCATAAAATATTTCTGCAAATTTTTATAATCTTACCTGAAGTAGGTTGAACGTATTATTCCCTCATGTAACTGCTATTGGAATAGGTCTCTTATGTTTAGTTCCTAGCTTTCTTTCAGTTGCTCCAAAACTATGTCTTGAGCCCTGGCCGAGTGGCTCAGATGGTTGAGCATTGTCCCCAGTTGCCAAGGTGGAGGGTTTGATCCCCAGTCAGAGCACATCATGAATGTGTCAATAAGTGGAACAACAAATTCATGTTCTCTCGCTCTTTCCAAAATCAATCAATAAAAAAATAAATAAAACTTTGTCTTAAAATCTTCAGGAACCCTACAATGAGTCCTCATTGCAGAATTCCATATTGCAGAGAAGTGACAGTTTTCCACCCACAAACTGCCTAACACTTTGGTTTTTTTAGACGTCACAAACATATGGTCCCTTCAGTCTTCGTCTGTGTACCTTGAAGAGTCCTGATGCTTTTAGGGTCACTCGAATCACACCCAGTCCTGAGTGTGTTTGTGTTTCATGCGTGTCAAAGCTGAGCCACAGTGGTTGAATATTTTGCTCCACCTGGGAGCAACAAAGCAGTTTTTCAAACCCCGACAGCGGTCTGAGTCATTGTGAACTCGGTCATATCGTTTGGGCCGTGGAACTGTGGGCTGCCCTTCAGAGAGAGGGAAAGAGTGAATCAGGGAGGCTGGGGGAAAAGGATCCTGTAAAGAATCCCCGGCGCTGCAGGGCCATGGGGCACGTGGGAGGACTTACAAGTGGAGCTTCTCCGCGAGAAGGGCCTTTCGTCCTTTGGGGGCTGATCATTTTGTGTAGTTAAGAAGAGGTCTGTTGTAATCATGTATTAGGGGAGGGATGTATGGGGTTCCTTCCCCTCTCTCCACTCCTCCCTATCCTTGCCAAGAGTTCCTGAGACCTTACTGGGTGCCAGGTGCTGTGCTAGTAAGCATTTGTGTGGATTAACTTTACATGGATTATCTGATATCTAATGAACCAAAGGGTACCACTTCTTACATTCATTTCTCTAATTAGAAACTGCTTTGGTCTAGTAAATAATAAATGTAACAGCTGTCTCTATATAAATGGGCTTATGCTGTGTGCTGTCCAAGTTTCAAAATAAATTATCTGGCTAAAAGTACCCCGTGTTCAAGCATGATACATTTTTTTCCTTTAGTAAAATATTTCTAGCTCACTGAATAATAACTTTCAGTTATTCCCAGGAAGCTTTGCTGAGGCAGTCTTTCCCCTTCTTGACGTGGTCAAAAGGACTGAAAGTATTTGCGTTGAAGGCTGGCTTTTGTGGGAGGTGTCCCCTTTCCCTGCCCCTCACTCATGTCATTTAGTCCAAAACTACATGGAAGCAAAGGGAGGACCCTTGCTCCTAAAAGCTGTATCTGCCAGGTCATCAACCAATTAACAATTCAGTCCAGCTCACATGTTAACTACATTAACGATGAATGTGGGAGCATTTTGGTAACTTATGTGATGTGACACAGAGCCGCTAGGTGAAAGTGTGGCTAAGGCCCCTGAAAGTCTCAAAAAGCTCTGCTCTTGGCTCACCCTAGCACGTTCTGGGCAGATGTGACAAAGGCATCCTTCCTGCCTCCACAGGTGGTCTTGGCTCTCCCCCACCCCCATCTCATGCCACTCTGGCCCTAGTTCTTGCTGTTTTTGTTCAAATAAACACAGCAAGTTTATTCTTGCCTCAGGGCCTTTGCACTAACTGCTTCCTCTGCCTGAAGCAGTTCTCCAGAACTGTGCTGAACCCCTTCTCACGTAAGTCTTAGCTCGATGTTATCTCCTTGATAGCCCTGTCCAGTCCAGCTCCTTCCCGGTAACCTGACCACATCCTCCTCCAAACCAGCGTTCAGCAAACTTGTTCTGTGAAGGGCCAGATATGAAATGGTTTCAGCTTTGGGAGCAGCACAGTCTGTCACAGCTACCCGTCCCGCGTGGCAGCGTGAAAGCAGGTGTAGACAATGCGTAAACGGATGGCTGTGACTAAGCTCCAGTAAGTCTTTTCTTCCCCTGTTTTAAAAATTGTTGTTCAAGTGCAGTTTTCTGCCTTTTCCCTCGACCCCTCCCCACCAGTAAGTCTTTATCTGTGAACACTGAAATTAATTCACATAATATTCACATACCATGAACTATTATTTTGATTTTTTTTATCAACTACTGAAAATGCAAAAACTGTCCTTAGCTTGTAGGCCGTACGAAAACAGGATTTGGCCCATGAACTGCTCCCTGCTCCCTGTCACGATCCTGTTGTATTTCCATCTTACTGGTGTCTGAAATTACCTTATTTACTCATTTGTTTATATGTTGTCTATCTCTCCTGGCAGACTGTAAGCTCCTGGAAGGCAGGCTCTTTGTCTTATTCACTGTATCGTCTCTAGCAACTAGAGCAGTGCCTGGAATGTGGAGGTGCTTTATGAGTATTTGGTGATTGGATGAATAAATTTATATTGTTTCACGAGCCACCAAATCCAACAAAGTCTTCCTTCCACATCTCTCACATGTGTCCTCTTCCAGAAACCGCAACCTACACAGGTCTTTGCCCTGCCTGTCTGTCCCTGTAGTAGTGAAACTGAAGGGCAACCAAGTCCGGGGCTCCTGCTGTCTGCCACTGCTCAGCTAGGAAGCAGACAGGGATTGGATTCTAATTGTGCTTTTATTACTATCAGAGGCCAGCAATCTGAGAAGGTGGCGGGTTAAAAAAAAAACCCTAACATCCACCTGACCTTGAGCCTTCAGAAGCAAGTGTACGTGGGGGAGATGCGGGAATTGGGAAGGGGCAAACCCCCAGGGGGAGCGCCTGCGTGCTGTTTCTTCTGGGAGGGGGAGCTAAAAGGGGAGTCATGCAGCTTCTTCTGCAGTGTTCTCTCTCCTGTTTGCATTAGCCTTCTTCACTTCCCCAGATGTCTGTGGTTTCTGGCCGGGGAGGTTTTGTACTCTCTGGTTAGAGGGGAGAGGTATAAGCCATTTGCCCTCGATTGTCCTTGGTTAGGGGAGATAAGGTCTTGCGATTCACCAGATGGCTGTACATTGCTCAAACTGTTTGGCCTTGTTTGATTTTCTTATCTCAGTTTCCTCATTCCACTTGCCCAGGAATGTTCCTAGCTTCTTACTCTCTTGTCTCAGCATCTCAAGCCTTCTTGACCCCTTGTCTCCCTCCAAGCTACCCTATAGTATAGTCCCTTGTTAAATAAAGTATGTCTTTTACTATATCATTTCTCTGCAAAAACCAAAACCTTTTCACGATTTTCCTATCACCTACAGTATAAAGTCCAACTTCTCAGATGGACCCTTACTAACCAGTTCCCTGCCTGCTTTTCCAGCCTTATTTCTGAGCCTCCCCTGGAGTGAGCCCTCTGCTCCAGCGGCCTCATCTCCTCATTGTCCCTGAAGCCACCGCACCTTGCCACCTTCCTCAGGCTGTGCACCAGTACCCGTTAGCATTCCCCTCAGACAGGCCTTCCCTGTGTAATACGTGGTAAGTCTGCAGTGAGTGATGGGAGCCAGGAAGGATGGAGCTGAGCCTAAGGAGAGCCAGAAGACGAAAAGTGAATATGGCCAAACTCGAGTTAATCAGTAACAAAGTGGTTTAAGGAGGATTTAGTTATTTGGGGGGAAATAATTGAAAGGTGCTGCTTGGTAGGTTTGTTGGGGCTAGTGCTTTTCAAACTACTGTGCAGACGACTATTTGAAGAATCTTGTTAAAATGCAGATTCTGGCCTTAGGTATGGGGTAGGGCCTGAGATTTTGCATTTTTAACAAGCTCCCAGGTGATTGATGTCCATGCTTCTGAGTCTAGGATGATTCTTTGAGCATCAAGAATCTAACTAAATGCTTAGGAAAGGAGCCTTTTCCATAGGACTTAGATATGGAAACAGGGAGTCAGTGGGCCTGACCCCCCAGAGGCCTGCGTGTGTATCCTGAGAACACCCAAGAGTCCTAGACGACAAGAAAGACATTTGATGACAAATGACTGAGTCAATGTGTGACGATCGAAGTCTTCTTGGTGAAGGAGGGGTTGCTGAAGAGAATTAAGGAGTGCGTTAGGCTGCAGCTTAAAGGGAGAAGCACCTTTAAGTCCTGAGATGGTGGCAGTGAAGGTGGCCATTGGGAAACAAAGAGTCTAATGTTGGTTGGGCTGTTGGCCTGTCATCACACGTGCGTGTGCACACACACACACACACACACACACGCTGGTGTAGGCTGGAGTGCAACACTCTCCCCTTGAAATAGCCAGATTATCTCTTCTCTCCAAGGAGGCACCTCTTCTGATCCACCAGAACGTGCAGTTCAGAATCTAAGTTTTGCTTGAGTACAAGTAATGTACTTCCCTGTAACAAAATAATAGGAATCGTTTCTGTAATGTGTATCTCCAAACAGAAGAGTGGTTGCGGAAGTATACTGCCGGTGTAATAAACTTGCCCGTTTCCACAGTGTCTCTTTAATTATTAGCCTGGCCCTTGTATCTCTGACTGACTAATAGCTGGCCTTTTGATGAAACTGGATGTTATTTCCCTATGGTTTAACTTCGTGCAAATCGTAAGCTATCCAGATTAATGATTTCCCCTTATCAGTAATTTTCCCTCTGCTTTTATCACAGAAGAACTTCTGCTTGGGTGACTGAACTCTGATCTTGGCAGAGAGTCATGGCCATGGTAAGTTGTGGAGTGCCTCGTCCTACCTGGTGCCAGCCACAGACAGGTACAGGATGCTTACTCAGTGACAGCTGGCCTATACAAGGCTTGTTTGCTCAACAGAGGGGATGGAGGAGGAAATGAAAAGCAGTTCCTTTTTTTTAAGCACCATTTTAATTTATTTCAGGGGTGGTGAATAACTTGACCCTGAATATTAATTTAAAGAGAAACCTTTTAACATCCTGAAATGCAGAATCAAGTTGTAGTTCATTATAAAAAAGTTAGGCAAAGAAAGAGAAAAAATGAAAATTCCGTAGATACCGCCAGGACCGGAGTGCCATCCGTGTTTTGGTGTGACCCCATCATTACAGACTCATCAGGAAGGGTGCATATCGCCATGTGTGCTTGTCATCTGCCCCGGCTTTTGGCTGTGACTGGACTCCTTCGAGCTTGGTTATCTGATCTTTGAGACAAGCAGGGAATCGGATCCCTTTGAGAATTCCATGAAGTTCAATGCTGAGATGGAAACTGAGCTTCTTAGCTGCAAACGTGGCTCTGCCTAAGGCTGGCCATCTGCTCTTCTTCTCCCACCCAAATTAGGTTTCGGAATAGGCAGGTGATTCTGACCCTTGCCATTCTGGGAGGGAATAATAAAAGTAGAATCTTATACCTGGAGAGAAACTAGAGATTCCGCTAGATCTAGATGCCTTCCTTTAGGAAGCTAGATGTGTAAACTATCCTGAACAAATAGCAATATACTCTTAAATTACTTTTTATGTTAGACATTCTAGAACTTTCTTCATCATCCCTGATAGTCAAAGGCTTACTCATGTCTGTTCAAAATCACTTATACTTTAATTTAAAATTAATTTCTTCTTGATAGATTTTCCCTGGACTTGGAGAACATTTACTCAGGCATGTTTACAGTGCCCTTACTTTTTGCCAGACATGGTACTTGGCTCTGGGGACTCAAAATTCGTGGGGCACTCTTCCTGTCCTTAACAAGCTCACAGCCTTCCTCCATGTGATGACTGTAGTCAGGTGGTCCTCTGAGGTGCTTCCCACTCGGGGAGGATTGCCTCAGAGCTCTCATCCTTTCTCCCAGGACCTGTTTCCCCACCACCACGGTTACTTATTGAACAGATAGAGGAAATTTTGTAAGGAAATGAAAAACACACAGTAGTCACAATATTGTAATTCCCCACTGTGATCCCTCATTTTATTTTAGACCCTTCTCACATGTATTATGGTTTTTAAATGTTATATTAGTAATAAAAGCATAAATAACAGTTAAGTATGTATTTAATCTTCACTATGCTAACATGTTAATAATACATTTTGTAGCTTATTAAAATTACTCCAGATGGTGAAAGTATGGATGTTTAAAAAAATTTTTTTTTCATTTATTGATTTTAGAGAGAGAGACGTATCTATCTATTGTCCACTTATTTATTCATTCATTGGTTGATTCTCACATGTTCCCTGACCAAGGATTGAACCCACAACCTTGGTGTATGGAGATGACACTTTAACCAACTGAGCTGCCCAGCCAGGGCTGAAAGTATGGATGTTTTAATTTTCTTCTTAAATTAAAAAAAAAAAAAATTCCTGCCTGACCAGTGTGGCTCACTTGGTTGGGCATCGTCCCACAAAGAGAAGGATCACTGGGTCCATTCCCAGTCAGGGCACAAGCCTGGGTTGCCGGCCGGGTCCCTGGTTGAGGGCGTGTGAGAGCAACCAACTGATGTTTCTCTCCCTTTCTTTCTCCCTCCCTTCCACTCTCTCTGAAAATAAATAAATAAAATCTTTTTTAAAAAAAGTAAAATAGAATACAGTACCATCATCAGACCTAAAAATGTTAACACTGATATTTTTAATGTCATCAGTATTGTCAGTGTTGAAATTTCCAATTGTCTAATAAATGCATGATTTTTTACTCTTTGACTCAGGATCCAAATAAGGTTCACCCATTATGATTATTGATATGCCTTTTTAGTCTATTTTTAGCTATAGTTTCCCTCCATCTCTCTTTTCTAATTCTCCTTGCAATTTATTTGTCTACAACCCTGTGGTGTGGGTTAACATTTTCCTCTCTCTTCAATTTACTGTAAGTTGGTATTTGGCTCTAGAGGCTTGATCGGATTCAGGCTTGTCTTGTGTGTGTGTGTGTGTGTTGCGGGGATGGGCAGGGCAGGGACGAGGTTATTGCATAGGTTGTTGCGTAACCTATTTTGCCTCTTCCCTCTTTCCCCACCAACTTGCCTCTGTCCAGCTGCTCCCGTAAAAGCCAGTTCCAGCCTCAGGGCCTTGGCTTTAGCTGCTTCCTCTGCCTGTAGCACTTGCCTGCACTGAGCTTTGCATAGTCAGCTGCTTCCTGTCATTCAGATCTCAGCCTAAATGTCACTCCACAGAGCAGCCCCTCTAGGACCCCTCTCACCACCAGCCACTTGGTGGAACATTTATTTGTTGGCTTGCTTACTATCTTCCCTTTGTCCCTTCCCCCCAAACTGGAATATCAACTTTATGGGAGGAAGAGCCTCATCTCTCATGGTCTCTACTGTGTGCCCAGCACCTAGAATAGTGTCTGGCCCACGGTAGGTGCTCCGCAAATTTTGCCTAATGAGATGCCTCCGTCTTGGTAAGATGCTGCCTCTTGGTCACCTCTTTTTCTGTGTTTAGGAAACCAAAGGAGGCACCATCAAAGCTGCGTCGGTATTCAATGCCACTGAAGATGCCCAGACCCTGAGGAAGGCCATGAAAGGCTTTGGTAAGTGTCCGCCCCCTTGTGTGTTATGTGCCACAGAGTCTCGCAGAGGGTGCTGTGGCCACTGGCCTCTGTGAATAGGGCTCACTCTCAGAAAACACAGTGGGAACAAGTCGACTTTCCAGGAAAAATCTGATGGAAGGGCCTAGTTACTCATTTTACTATAGAATTTTTAATTTAATGTTCTCATTCTCTATGTTTCCAATTATTTCAACCTGTTTTGGATTACAAGATTTTGAAATCGATATATGAATATTTAGAAATGTATTTATTTTCCAGTTAGTGCTAGATGTGTGTAGTGCCATAAGGTTTACAAGGCACTTTCACAAATATTATCTCAATGGTTATGTACAGTGACCCTGTGATTTAGTAAAAGCAGCTCTTGCTACTGTTATTTTCACCCCATTTTACAAATGTGAAACCGAGACCCAGAGAAATGAAGTAACACAGTCAGTCACATAGTAAGTAGAACTGAGCCATGAGTCACACTCAACAGAGCCCAGTGCCGAGCCTGGGCTTGCCCACTGGAAGTCCACATTCTTCCACAGGCACAGGAAGTCCTCTGCCTGTTGCTGTGATTGGCACAGCTGCGCAGTACCAGCATGCAGCGAATGGGATTTTATGTGAGAAGGCTGTGTGTACATGACTAGAAGGGCTCATCACCCAAGAAACTACCTTCCGTTTAGCTCCCCCAGGGCGCAGGCTTCATGCCAGGTGAGCACAGTCAAGCTGGGTGCCCTGCAGGCAACCCTGGCCTAGGTCCTTGCCTGGGTGGACTCTTGGCCAGAGAAGTGCTTCCTGGTTGTAGGCTGTTTAGAATTTCCTTGAGATGTGGATTAAAATATTGACCATGTATTTCTACCTAAGAACGGCTCATTTTACTTAGCCCCAATGCTCCTAACTGCAACAGCAACGATACCGATAATAGTGAACATGTGTCAAGCTCTGTTACGTGTCAGGCACAGTGTGTTCTGGGATTACCTGTTTTAATCCTAATAGCCATTTTACTGATGAGAACGTTGACACGTAGGGAGGTGTGCTGACTTGCCCAAGGTCTCAGAACTGGTCAGTGTTAGAGTCAGGACTCTAGGCAATTCCAGGTCGTCTGCCCTCGGAGCTGGAGTTGGAGCCACTGTGCCATCGTGCTGCCCAGCTCTGAACAGAGCATGTTCTAAATCTATGTATTTATCTCCTCGTTTTCCCTTTTTCATACATAAATTGTAAAATGTACTTGGCCCACTCTTTTTTCAGGCTAATCTTGTTTCTTTGGTAAATGTCAAGAACAGCATAATTCAGAATGTGGACCACATGGCATCCAGAATTCTCAGAATCAGAGCCAATGCTTTTTAGGACCTGCTGTGTGGGGGCAAATGCAAGGCAGATGGCTGGAGAAGACAAGGGTTGTAACACCTAGTCCTTGGGCTCAACTAGTCCATGGGTGCTGGTGGTCAAGGCAAGTAGGGAAATAACTAGGACCAGTTCATGATATGAAGGCTATAGGAGGGGCACCAATGAGATCCAATTAGGATTCAGAGAGGAGATCTGAACCCCCACATTGTACCTGGGGGCTTCAGGAAAAACTTCTTGAAGAATGTAGAATTTGAGGCAGGCCTTGAGAAACAAGTTGGGTTTCAATAAATAGAACTAAGAGAGAATGTATTTCACGTTTAGGGAACAGTATGAGCAAAGACATGGGGTGAGTGTCTGGATCATCCCATTTTCCAGTTTAGCCGAGGCCCAGGGGAGTCATGGTAAATACGTGGAAAGGGATCTTGTAGCAGGAGGTACTTGCAAAGCGGGAGTTGGCTGGTTGGGAACTTCCTGAGCAGGCAGGTACCAAAGGGAGGTCCAAGAGTACTACTGAGAAGGCCAGCTATAGAACACAGGCATGGGGGCAGGGTGGCCCAAAGGCATTGACCAGGAAACAACCAATGCCAGAACCATGATGCTAAATGGAAGGGGTTCGGGACACATAAACCAATAGACTGGTCATGAAGGAGGTCAAGAGAATGGAGTACAGTACAGTTGGGTCTGGATTTGGCTGCCTGATATCCTTTTATATGGATCTTTCTTTTGAGTAGTGAATGCAGTGTTGTGGGGAGTCTCAAATGCCAGACTGCAGCACCTATAATAAAGCCAGCAAGCAGCAAATAAAGCCCTTGTGTCTTCCTGGGCAGGGGAGGGATACTGTGAGTTTTATAGGAAAATGAATCTGGCAAAACTGAGTCTTCAGAAAAATCAGTTAGAAGGTACAAATACTAGTTAGCAGATGTCTGCAGTTGTTTAAGAAAACACCGTGAAGTCCTGAATGGGAGTGGGAGTGGTAGGAATTCAAAAGAGGGAACAGATGAAAAAAGATAGCAGGGCTAGATTTTGCACATTTGGCAGGAAATTTGAATGTGGAGGAAGAAAGAGGGTAAAAAAATCAAAGCTATTTCGAGGATTTAAACTTGACTGACTGGAAAAAGAGTGGTGTCTCTCGCAGAAAATAGGATAAGCAAAGGGCAATGAGCCTTCTTTCCCCCGCTGAGATTTCTGAAGGGGAAAAGAATGGTTGTATCTATTACCCTCTTTAAACAAAAAAGAGAGAGAGAGAGAGCAGAAAGTGGGTATCTAAGGTATGTAAACAAAGTTCTGTGGCTTCTCTATACCTCACATTTTTCTGGATTTCTGATCTTGCAAAGAATAACCCTGGAGAATCTATATTTTTCATTTCTCCCTGAAATATTTCAGTAGAATCTCTTCTATAATCCATCACAACTCCCCACACAGCACAATGAGGAAACAGAAAACTCACAAAACATATATGAACATCCAGCTGTTACTAAGACACGGGACCAATTTGAGAAATAAAAATAAATGACCCTGTAAAAAAGCTGCTGCAAAAAACAGGCAAACACAACTTAGAACATTTCTAATTTGTAATTCATATTGTAGTTTTGGTAGTATATTGCATCATGCAAATTTATGGGCAATTATAAAAAAAGGAGCCATCTGAGATCAGGAAAGACAGCTTGGAAATGAAAAACACAATTACTGATATTAAAACTCAGTAGATGCTGTGAGCAGCTAATTTAGACCCTGCAAAGTGCCAAATCAGTATATTGAAAGACAAATTTGAATTGCTTCAGAACTCAGAGAAAATTATAAAAAGATTAAAAACAAGAAGAGAAAAAGTTAGCACACAGAAATAGATACATGAGATCGAAAAGACAGGAGAATTCCTGAGGAAAGGGAAAGCATGCTCCCAGCCAATGCTCATTGCCTAGTACGTGCTGGGCATTGTGCTACATCAGCAATTTTCTGCCTTTTTCATCTCATTGCACACATAAACTAATTACTAAAATTCTGTGGCACACCAAAAATATGTGTTATATTTTTTGCTGATCTGACAAAAAGAGACATAATTTTGATTGATTTACAAACAAAATAATACTAGTAATTACCTACTCTTTTTGCTCCAGAGTGACTTTTTAAAAAATCAGGTGCCTATAATTGTATGTAAAGATTTCTGGTACCAAGAATTAACCAATCAGACACAACCTTATGCAACGTGACCAATAAGATACCACTGTATTAATTGGTTCAATACAGGGCATTCATATCCAACAGCTATTGTTGTGTTGGCTGTTGTCATTTTTTAATTTGACCATCTGAGGGGAAAGAAAGGTCAGTGCCCCTGGCTAAATAGTCAGGTACTGCATGTTTTAAAAATTCTTGCAGCACACCTGTTGAAAACCTCTGTGCTAAGTAATTCACTTAATTGTCCTATTTAACACTTGGAGCAGCCTAATAATCACTCACATTTATAGATAAAGAAACAAATACTCTGAGAAGTTAACTATTTTGTTTGGTGGTATGTAGGTAATTAAAGGAGAGGCTGAGACTCAAACCTAGTGTCTGTTTCCCCCCAAAGTGGACAAACCCCCTGAACCCCTGAACAAACCTCTTTTCTTAGAAAGCTCTCTGCGTGTGTTCGGGTGGCTTCACTTCCCGCAAGGAACCCATTTTTCATTCCTCACTGTCTTCCCTACGTTGCCAGGCACCGATGAGGACGCCATTATCAACGTCCTCGCCTACCGCAACACGGCCCAGCGCCAGGAGATCAGGACGGCCTACAAAACCACCATCGGCAGGGTAGGTCACAGTCTCTCTGCTCTAGATTCCTGAGGTCGCCCTGTGTTTTTGAAAGGTGGATGCTTTGCCTTATTTAAAGATATTCTTGAAATACAGTGGTTTCAACATGCTTCCTCACCTGTCCTTAGCAAGAAGTGATTTCAAGGAGCTGTTGATTCACAGAGCTCAGGGCCCAGCTTGGCCTCCTCCCACCCAAGTCCTCTCGGGGACCTGGTTGTTGCATGGACTTACCCAGCACCCTTTGAGCACTGGGCAAGGCTGAGCTTCCAGTGTTGCTTCCTTAGGCTCCTTTTAGGCCACTCCACACTGACTAAAATATTTAAGTTCAGCTTGTTTTTAACAGGCTCTCCTAGGACTTAGGGTCTATTCCGCCTCTTCACATAAACCCATTTGCATATATGCATTCCTTTGATGATTCTCAGTTGAGGAATAGCCCTCAGATTCTAGGACGGGGCTGATGTGTTTGTGTATGTGTGTGTGTGAGTATGTAATTTATTAACGCATGCGTTCAGCGGTTGTCCACTTACTATGTTTTGCCCTTCTGTTCGAATCCCACACCCCTCAGGAGCCCTCTCTCAGTCTCCATTTTCAATGACTCACTTACCAGCCTCATTACACCCTGTCTTCCCATATCACTGAACACGTATCTGTGTGATCAGCAAGAATCTTTTCATTGAGGAAACACCAATGAGTTCTCCATGTCTCAGAGTATAGGAACTCTGATAGTATTTCTATTCTTGAGATATTTTATAACCAGTCAGACTGTGGCTGCTACTCAAAGACAGCCATTAAAGTGCAGGGTGGGACAGGGACAGGGACAGGGCTGGCTCAGCCATCTAGCATCTGCACGCAGACCTTGCTGGGCACCCCATAGGGAATGGGATTATCCATAGCTCAGACTACCTTCTGAGCATTAAACTCTTCTCCATTCCCAAAGAAATTTAATGAGCACAAACAGGCATGAATGTGCATGTGATGTGGGAACTAGACGCCTAACGCATGCTGCCACACACATTCGGGATCGATTATTCCAAACTTCAGAACTAAGCTAATCTAATGACGGTTTGTTAAGATGACCAATCTTAGTGGATCAAGTACTAATTCATTCATTCATTCATTCATCCATTCATCTATTCATTTCATAAGTGGATGTAACATCAAAATATTCACAATATATTGAAATACTGTGTTATGGAATTAGGTTTGTGAGGATCAGAGATCTGGACACGAATAGCAACTTAGCTCCTTATTGGTTGGTTGCTCTTAAGCTGGTTGTTAAACCCTCTGACCTAGAAATGTGAATAAATGTCTCTAGAATTTATTACTTTGTCCAAATAATTGCATTTCTTTTTAGGAATTGAGCCTTAAGAAATAATTATAAGTGACCAAAGAGATGCAACTAAATGCCTGTGTATACAGCATTAGAAAGACAAACAGGGAACTGGTTAAAGGAATCGTATTGCATCTACATATGTAAGTTTCTGCAGCTATTAACAGTGTCAGAGTGAAGACTCAGACACAGAGAGCGGAATGACAGTTGACAGAGGGGTGGAGGTTGGGGGACTGATGAAAAAGGTGAAGGGATTCCATACAAATTAGTGGTTACAGAATAGTCAGAGACGTAATTACAGCATAGGGAATAGAGTCAATAATATCCTAATAACTGTGAATGGGGCCAAGTAGGTGCTGGAAATGTCAGGGGACCACTCTGTGAAGTACAGGACTGTCTGACCACTATGCTACACATCTGAACCTAA